>NC_140589.1:1821174142-1821809142 GCF_964204655.1 Triturus cristatus | reverse complement strand
AATGTACAACATGATACTGTGGTGGAGACATTTTTTGAAGTTATGGGATTTCTAGCAAGCTGCTGCACACACATCATTTGTGAAAATAGCAACCTGAAGAGCGATCTACGCAGGCTTGTGGCAATTTGGTGCCTAGTTTTATGGCATTTGAATTACCCGGTGATGATTTAAGAAAAGGTGTCCTTATGTTTGCCATAGTGAGGAAAGCATAGTGTTGCGCATCACACAGAGACTGCACTTTCTTGAGATAGTGAACCTTGGAATTAACTTAAGAAAAAGGATGATCATTAATATCAAACTGAAAACTGGGAGAAAGGTATTGGAGGCAGGAGGGGCTGAAAACTATACCTCACTGGGGATCCACACAGTGTCATGCTGTAAAGTACGGTGGCACCACCAACATTTTACCGTTTGCACTTATTTGTAAGGAATGGAGGGACTGTTTTGATGTGTATGTAATAGTTAATGTAGGTATGTTTACAAAAAAAGAGAAAGCAATCAATTTCAAACAATTACCTCCTTAACTGATGGAGAACAAATGAGGAACTTTATCGCCTATAGTTAGCTGTATATCAAAAATATTTCAATTATTGCAAAAGAAAAATACGTTGTAGAGCGGCACAAGTTTATAAACAGAAGATAAATTGTGGGGGAACCAGTCGATGGCCACATGGCAGCATTGAGAATGTTTAAAGATGTAATTACTTACTGACCAGTTATTAAAAAACGTGTTACTTCAGCAAACAAATAACAAAAAGGTGCAGGAAAAATAATTACTCATATTTCACAATAAATTTAACATTAGACATAGTGGTGGAGATAGATTGCACTCTGATGGAAGAATCCTCACAGAGAATAAAGGGATTGGCAATGGTTGAAGGGGGTCAAATGCATTCCCAAGAGAGTCAAGTTAAATGTAAGAAAAACGCTATGAGGTCTATTATGATGTCGGGTGGATCGCCACCGCCCGCATGGCGGTGGCGATCCGCCCGACATCATTCCCCGCTGGCCTCCCATTTCCCCTCCGCCATATTATGATGGCGGGGGTACCGCGGCCGACGGGAAGACCGTGAGGACCGGGCCGAAAAGGGTTGAATATGGTGGCAGTGTCTGCTAGACACCGCCATCCATATTACAATGTCAGCGGGAAGCAGCCTTTCAGTGGCAGTGTTGCCGCCACAGAAAGGCATGTGGATTCCTCAGTCGGGGGCCCGTTGCGGGCCCCCAGGATGTCGGGGCAGTGGGGGAGGTACATGGGGGTACCTATGGTACCCCCCTGCATTTGCATGGACGACATGGCAGGCTCCGCGCGGTGCCTGCCACGTTGTGCATGGAAATGCACAGATGCCTTTTTTGCATTGCGGCGGGTGCTGCTGACAGCACCACCCACCGCAATGGAAAAAATGCAGAATGCGCCCGCCAACGTGGCGGGCGCATCCTAATTGTACCTGCGGGACAGGCACACACATAGCGGGCGGTCCCATTTTTTAATAATATTTCCCCACTGTAAAAATGATTTGCCATGGGAACTGGGGGCGTTTGTGGTTGTCGGTGATGAGGAGTACCAAGTTCTAGAAATTTTTGTCAGGAGGGGGTCCTTACGCCTGGAAATTTTGACAGGAGGGTCTCGGCATCCAAAAGTTTGAAGACCTCTGCCCTAGGGTAACAGTTGCGCTTTACAAATGTCTCCAACATAAAATAAGTGGTACAAGAAGCAAATGCTCCATGCGGGCTGCAGTGTGACCTTACACTGCCCACCTGGGACAATTTAAAAACCTATCAGTAGAGCTTCATATCACTGCAGGCAAATCTGCAACACGAACATGTCAGATTAAATATACATCTTTTTTAATATCTTTAAACCAAATTGTAATGTTGGATAAGTCAAGTGTGCCTCAAAGGGCCTCTTTGTATAATATTTAGAATCAAATTATGCACAGTAGTTTAACTTGCATGTTCCCGCAGTAACAGATTTATAGTACTATTTACTGCATAAGGTAGGTAAGGTTAAGGTAGTTTTACCATTGACAGAGCCTTCATTCTTTTAATATTTTCCCAACTGTATAACTTGGCAGAGGGATAGTCTAGAAATTCCCTCTTCTACGATAGGCTGAGATTCAATTGATCTTCTACTGGTGGGGAAAGGAGGAACGTCCTTTTAACAGAAATGTCTACTCGCCTGATTGAGGAGTTCAGATTGCAGGGACAGCTTTTTGCCATTTTTGAAAAACTAAGAATAGTGTTTGCTGGGATAACCTTAAACAACTAATGCTGGGAGGAGGCGGGGTATTTGTTTTGCAATATTTGGCTCCAGATTCTCCACCAACCACTAGTGTGTTACCGCTATATCTTGCAAAACCGAGAAGAAAAAGTGCTGCTTGGAACGAAGAAGACAGGGAGAAACAGAAGAAAGTAACTGGTTGTTAGAGCAGAAGAAATACGTTACTTACCTGTAACTGTAGTTCTCTAGTATTGGAAGCTTTCATCGATTCACATGCTTGAATCATTCCCCGTTGTCATGATGGGAGCCCCCCCCGGTATTTAAAATAGTAGTAGTAGTAGTAATAGACTTAAATAGTCATAATACACTAATAGGTATAAACAAAGACGGCCTAGGCCTCTTAGTTTAATAACCTATCCTAGTCCTTTATAGAGAAAAGGACCACATTTTTGGCTCAACCAATCAGCACTTATCGCCCTCTAGAACACTCCTGAAGCAAGCTCAGAACCTCAGATTTGGAGCACAAGTGCTATATACAACCGGATTAGACATCTAAGGTGAGCTTACGCCCGGGGAGGAGGGTGGGTCGCATGTGAATCTATGAAAGCTTACAATACTGGAGAACTACAGTTACAGGGAAGTAACTTATTTCTTACTCCAGTATTGGAACTTTCATAGATTCACATGCTTGAATCAGAGTAACAAGCAGTTCGGTAGCACATTTACAATAGTTTTGACGCTTAACAGAAATCTAACAGTGTAACCTGCAAGCAATCAACAAACAGTAAAAAAGATATAATCACAATGTTAACAATTAAGGAAATGGAAATCCATAAGCATTAAAGACAAGAAACGTGTTACTTACCTGTAACAGCAGTTATCCAGTATTGGTGTCTTTCATAGATTCACATGCCTGAATCATTCCCCGTCGTCGAGACGGGAGCCTCCGGTACATAAAAAAGTAATGTCCTATAGACATACATAGAGAAAAATAGGCCTAAGGGCCTCTCCTTAGTGGCCTATCCTTGTCCTTATGTAAAAAGGACCAAACTCTCAGAGCCAGCCAATCAGCCATCACCTCCCTCTAGAACCTTCCTGACAGGAGCCTCAGTCCCTCAGATTTTCGTACGCACTAAGCTAGGTAGGCGTAATAAAGTTAGAGAGAGACGTGAGTCCTTCCAGGGGAGGCGGGAGGGTTGCATGTGAATCTATGAAAGACACCAATACTGGATAACTGCTGTTACAGGTAAGTAACGCGTTTCTTATCCAGTATTAGGGGTGTCTTTCATAGATTCACATGCCTGAATCAGAGTAGTCAGCAATACATCATGCACATTTCCGATGTAATCATGCCATATAGTCATTTTAGATAATACACATATTACCATGCAAGCTTGAAACATTGGCATACATCAATACATTATATCAGCAAGAGATGTGCATACCAGGATGGAGGGATGTTGGAAGGCTCACCTCACTGGAATAGATGGCGAAGCACCACCTGGCCCACTGCCGCATCCTTCATAAGTTCAGCATCCAGGCAGTAGTGTCTGGAGAAGGTGTGAGGTGACTTCCACGTCGCCGCTCTACATATGTCCAAAATCGGCACTCCAGCGAACAGCGCTGCTGATGTGGACATCGCTCTGGTGGAATGCGCTTCCACCCTGGCTCTCAAAGGCCGTCCGGCCCCGTCATGGCAGAATGCTATTGCTGAGGAGATCCACCGTGAGATGCTCTGTTTCGTTAGAGGCATACCCATCCTTGGCCTACTGTAGGCCACAAATAGCTGTGATGACTTCCTGAAGCTCTTTGTTTTGTCTATGTAAAACTTTAGACACCTTTTGAGGTCCAAAGAGTGGAGCGTCCTTTCTAATGCGGTGGCAGGGTTTGCAAAGAAGGAACGTAGAACCACCGGTTCATTGAGGTGAAAGTCTGAAGGCACTTTCGGTATGAACTTGGGATTTGTCCTCAGCACCACCCTGTCCTGTTTGAACTGCATGAAGGGTTCCTGAATGGAGAGAGCCTGTAGCTCGCTGACTCTCCTGGCAGATGTTAGAGCGAGCAGCAGAGCCGTTTTCCATGAGATGTACTTGATGGAAGCTCGATGAATGGGCTCAAAAGGGTGCTTCATGAGTTGGTTAAGGACCAAATTGAGGTGCCACGTCGGTGGGACCCGTCTAGGTCTTGGGAAGGATCTATATAGTCCCTTTAGGAACTGCTTGATAAGCCTACTGGACCAGAGAGACGGTCCTTTGTAAGTCCTGGTGAAACGTGAAATGGCCGCCAGATGCACCTTTATGGATGCGTGCGCCAATCCTGACTCTGCCAAGTGTAGTAGATATGGCAATATCTGTTCGGGTGTGATATGGAGTGGTCTCAGGCCTTTCTCTAAACACCATGCGCAGAATCGTTTCCATTTTAGAGAGTAGGTTTTGTTGGTACTGTCCGCTCTCGCTTTTGCCAGCACGTCCCTGCATTCCTGCGGGATGTTTAAATGACAGAACTCTCTGTGCTCAGGAGCCAGGCCGATAACCCGAGCGATTGCAGGTTCGGGTATTGCACTTGCCCGTTGGACATTGTCAGCAGGTTCGGGTGCTGCCTCAGACGAATCGGTGTCCTGATGGAGAGGCGATGAAGATCCGAGAACCAGTGCTGCCTCGGCCAGAACGGGGCAATTAGGATCAGGGTACAGGGCTCCGCCTTCATCTTCCTGAGGACCCTGGAAATCATCGGAAACGGCGGAAAAGCGTACGCAAATACGCTGAACCAACCTATGGAAAAGGCATTTCCGAGTGACCTTGGTTGGGGACGCCAGCTTGCGTAGTTTGGGCATTTGGCGTTCTCC
Source organism: Triturus cristatus (assembly GCF_964204655.1). NCBI lineage: Eukaryota > Metazoa > Chordata > Amphibia > Caudata > Salamandridae > Triturus > Triturus cristatus. Next base: position 1,821,804,076 of record NC_140589.1, on the reverse strand, counting down.
TTGGTGGCAAACAGGTCGATTCCTGGGACTCCCCATTCTGAGAATATGTGAGCCAGCATATTCTAAATACGCTGAACCAACCTATGGAAAAGGCATTTCCGAGTGACCTTGGTTGGGGACGCCAGCTTGCGTAGTTTGGGCATTTGGCGTTCTCCTTGGTGGCAAACAGGTCGATTCCTGGGACTCCCCATTCTGAGAATATGTGAGCCAGCATATTCTCGTCGAGCTCCCATTCGTGGGAGAGGGATTTCTGTCTGCTTAGGGCGTCTGCAATGGTGTTGTCCTTGCCCGGGACATAGTCCGCCCTGAGTGTGATCCCATGGAGTACAAGCCAGTTCCAGATCTTTTGCGATTCGCGTGATAGACTGAGCGAACGCGTTCCTCCCTGTTTGTTGAGATAGTGCATCGTCGTGGTGTTGTCCGTTCTGACGAGCACCTGGGAGTTCTGGATGCGTGGTAAAAAGGCTTGCAGCGCCAGATACACAGCCCTCAATTCCAGAAGATTGATATGGAGATGCTTCTCCTGATCTGTCCATTTGCCGCTTACTTGGAGGTCCTGTAGGACGGCTCCCCAGCCTTCCAGGGATGCATCGGTGGTGATCACCAGCGGTGCTGCTGGAAGCAGGAATGGCAGTCCTATAGACAAATTCCAGTGATTTCTCCACCATTCCAGGCTCTTGGATATTTGCGGTGTTATCCTCACAATGTCTTCGAACGAACCTGTACTCTGAGTCCATTGGTTCGTGAGGGCTTCTTGCAATGGACGCATCCGAAGTCTGCAGTGAGGGATGAGGAGTATACAAGAAGACATCATTCCTAGGAGTGATTTGTAGGTTCGAACTCTTAGGGACTTCCTTGATGCCACAGCCGTGGCCAGAGATATTATCTTGTTTTTCCTTTCCTCTGAAGGAAATGCCCTTGCGCATTCCGTGTTCAAGGTCGCCCCGAGGAAGGTGATGCTTCTTGTTGGGGACATGTAGGATTTCTCGTGATTGAGAGTCAATCCTAGGTGTTGAAAAATATTGGTGCAGGCGTTGGAGGATTCGGTCGCGCCTGCAGCTGAAGGTGCCTTTACCAGCCAGTCGTCGAGGTAGGGGAAGACTTGGTGACCCATTTGACGCAGGAAAGCTGCCACAGGTGAAAGGCACTTGGTGAAAATCCACGGAGCGGATTTGAGGCCAAACGGTAGGACCTTGAATTGGTAGTGCTGTCCTGCCACCTCGAATCGTAGAAACTTTGTGCCCCCTGAGTATCGGGATGTGATAGTAGGCATCCTGAAGATCCAAAGATGTCATGAAATCTCCTTTTTCTAGAATGCCTAGTATTTCTTGGATCGTCACCATCCTGAACGACTGACTCTTCAGGAAAGAGTTGAGTGCCCTGAGGTCTAGAATGGGCCTCCACTTTTTCTCCTGCTTGCGTATAAGAAAGAAGCGGGAATAGAATCCTTTCTCCCTTTGAGACGATGGAACTCGCTCGATCGCTCCTTTCTTCAACATCGCAGATATTTCTTGGAGTAGCAGTCGCAGATGTTTGTGTGGAAACCTGCGGGGAGGGGTTGCAGGTGGGATGGTGGTGAACTCCAGGGAATGGCCAAATCTTATTAATTGAAGTACCCAGCGATCTGTGGTGATGAGATGCCAATTTTCTAGGAAATGGGTCAATTTTCCTCCAATCTTTGATGAGGGAAATAGTCGCTGGACTGGCTGGAGTAACTGGTCACTGGCGTCCGCTGGTGCCCCTCTTCTGGTTTTTACCCCTGAAGTTTGATCTCCCATAAGAAGTCTGACGACCTTGTTGTTGCTTCTGTTGGTACTGGGATTTATTCTGGTAGGAATACCAGGACCTAGTCTGATAGGATCCCCTGTAGGAGGACTGGCCTCTGGATTTGTTGCCTCGAAAGGACTGATTCCTTGCCTGCAAAGTACCAAGCGCTCTAGCAGTATCAGTGTCTTTCTTGATTGCTTGGAGCGCCTCGTCAATCTTATCCCCGAAAAGGTGTTGGCCGTCGAAGGGCATGTCCAGCACTTTCGTCTACACTTCCTGCCTGAACGATGTTGCCTTAAACCATCCCTGACGGCGCAGGACTGCAGCCCCAGCCAGTTGACGAAAGCCTGTCATGGCCACATCTATGGCACAATCAATGATCTCGGCTGCCGAGGTTTGGCCCTCAGTAAGTAGTGCCTTGACCTCCTCCTGAACTGCGCTTGGCAGCTCCGCTATATATGGGGCTATATCTTCCCAAAGCTGGCGGTTATAACGCCCTAACAGGGCTATGGAGTTGGCCACCTTGATGGTCATTGCCGATGTCGTAGAAAACCTTTTACCGATCGTGTCCAACTTTCTGCCTTCCTTGTCTGGTGGGGCTGACAGAGGAGAGGAAGGGTTGCGAGAATTCTTCTGGGCCGCCTGGGTTACGACCGAATCCAGTTTCGGGTGCCCATTAAGGCAAGCTGGCGCCGTGGTTGGAGCCTTGTACTTTTTATCCAGGCGTGGAACAATCGCAGGTACAGAGGCCGGCGTCAGCATCAGTTTCTTTCCCTGGTCCCAGAGAAAGTCAATAATTGGGATCGACTTCGTTGTCTTCTTTGTTTGCTCCTTGAAGTCATGTAAGAAGCACTCACTCTCAGTCGATTCCATCACCATATGAAACCGCGTCGCTGCTCTTTCCACTATCCTATGGAAACCGCCAATATCCACTGGCGGTGAATCTGCTTGGCGCGGTTGCGGTGAAGCTGGGGAGGATGCCACATACTCTTCCTCCTCATCGTGATCCGTCTGGTCTTCCTGGACTTCCCCCTCTTCCATTTCTTCAGCCTCCTCATCTGATGATTCTATCACCTGAGGTGGCACTTTCTCCTGGCGGACCGGAGTAGTTGGCCGTGTCTGTTTTGGGGCTGTCGCTGGTGGATTTGTAGTAGGCGTCGGGCCCCCTGTCTCAAGTGCCGGTGATTCCGGGAAACGTTGTTTGTAGTCCCGGATAAGGTATTTGAGGTCATTGACAATTGACAGGGGAAGGCATACCATCGGGGTGACCTCCGTGCGAACCTGATCCCGGAAAGGGTGTTCCTGGCAGCTCATCTCCTCCTGTTCTTCGTCCGTGCTCTGACATTTGACGTGCAGCTCTGAAGGGGAAGTAGCCTGATCCAGGAGTTCTTCTTCAGACTCCTCACTCTGAAGAATCTCCATAGGCAAATGAGTTTGCACCTTACTTGGAGACGTTGTTTCTGGTGTAATCTGTTTCCTGGTCAGTTTGCCAGACCCAGAACCCTGTGCAGGATCCCCTGCCGTCGTCCGTGGTGTTGTCGACGGTGGTAGGGTCATAGACGACGTTTCTATGAGCTTGGATTTCTTCCATGGCTCAGTAATACCTATGGTCGACGACGATACCCTCGTCGACGGCATGGCCTTCGTCGACGGTGTCCCCGTCGACGATGTTTTCTTCTTCGACGATGCCTTCGTCGACGATGCGCTCGTCGACGATTCATTTGTCGTCGACGTCTGCGTCGTCGACCCTCCCGTCGACGGGGGGCTCCTCATCGACGATGTCGTCGTCGACGGGACAATCTTCGTCGTCGACGAGGTCTTGGACGTCGACGACGGCTTTAGCAGTATTACAGATGAAATAGGTGTACCTGCTGACGACGATGAAGGAGTAGTCGTCGTCGACGAGAAGACTGACGACGCTGTCGTCGTTGACACAGTTGTCGTCGCTGTGGAGACATAACCTGGCTCCCCAACTCTTTTTTGCGCTGAGGAGGTTGTCGCAAATTTGCTGGCCGACTGGGTAGGCTTCTTAAAAGTCTGAGAATCCTTTCAGACACTGAAGATTTTGAAGATCTTGCCTCTGAAGACTTCTTGTGTGTCTTCATAGGAGGAGTGTCTGAGGGGCCAGGAGACGTCACTCTCGGCCTCTTCAGGGAGACTTCAGAGGTCCTTGAAAAGCTTCCCTCTGAGGATACCACACTCTCCCTGTCCTTAAGCCTGTCCAGCCAGATGAGCAGACGACCTTCTCTGTCCCTCAAGGTCTTGTGAGGGAAAGACCTACATATTTTACAGTCCTTAAGTACGTGGTCAGGATAAAGGCAATATAGGCAGAGGTCATGCTTGTCGTCCACATGTAGCCTTTTCTTCCCACATGAAGAGCAGGCCCTGAAAAGGGCTTTCTTCTGGGATTCAGACATTGCCAGAATTTAGAAGAAATAAATCACTCACTGCAGTGATAAGTGGCTTGAAGCAATCTCAGTTCAAGTCCTTGAAGAAATAAGTCACTTTTAAAAGTGAACACATTGGTTTTAAAGAAATCCTGAGGAGAACTCAGGCTGGAGACTCCCTAGCACAACGTGCGGTAGAAAATCTGAGGGACTGAGGCTCCTGTCAGGAAGGTTCTAGAGGGAGGTGATGGCTGATTGGCTGGCTCTGAGAGTTTGGTCCTTTTTACATAAGGACAAGGATAGGCCACTAAGGAGAGGCCATTAGGCCTATTTTTCTCTATGTATGTCTATAGGACATTACTTTTTTATGTACCGGAGGCTCCCGTCTCGACGACGGGGAATGATTCAGGCATGTGAATCTATGAAAGACACCCCTAATACTGGAAAATAACTAATTTACCATATCGAAATGTGATACAGTTGAAAACATGTAGGAGGGTGGACAGGGTGGCTCACCTTAATGGAATAGACGCTGAAGCCCGACCCACTGCAGTATCATTGAGAACTGCTGAGTCCAAACAGTAGTGCCGGGTGAAAACGTGTCTATTCTTCCACATTGCTGACCGGCAAATTTCCAGAAGTGATACTCCCGCAAATAAGGCTGTTGATGTTGCCACTGACCTCGTAGAATGTGCTTGGACTCTAGCCGACAGAGGTCTGCCAGCCTTCTGATGACAGAAATGTATTGCATTCTTTATCAGAATTACAATGATGCCCATGTTGTCATTTGTATCCTTCCATGGCTTCTTGCCCCTTTACTTGGAACACTATTTTCTTCCTGTGCCTCCCGCAGTCCGAGACTTCTCAGCCACCTGCCCCCATGTCTACCCTTTGGATGAGACACGCCCAGGAGGAGGGGGGCGGGGATAAAGCGCAGTCCTGGTGCAGCCGCGCGTGCACTTGCGCGCTCCAGTCACGTTGTACTGCGCCGGTGCAGTCCTTTACTTGAGCAGAGACCATGTTAGTGTCAGTCAAATGTGGCATAGTTCACGTTCAAGGTTTAAAAATGTCGCTATAATAAGGGAAGTATTGCCTAATCCATACATGGTAGCCTCAATCTAGGTGTTTCAAGATGGCGATGAGGCGCGCACGGGACGACATCTCACGTTGCTTCGCCCCTCAGTCCAAGTCTGAGATGTAGGAGGGAGCGTGCGTCGGCTAGCCCCGGCGCCCCGCCCCCGCCGGTGAGCACCACCCGCCCGATAACACGGATTACCGTTGGGTGCCTAGGTGCTCCCAGTGATGAGCGGCTCCGCTTCCCACCCCCCGCCTCTCTAGCGGTTCGGCAGCCCTGTCCCCCCCCCCCCCCCCATCCAGCCGAGTGAGGTGGGGCGCCCGGGCGGATGAGGAGTCGTGAATAAGGAGAGCGCTTCTGCCAAGCGCGGCCCTGCACCAGAGACAGCGCCGCCCCCGCGGGGATTGTGGTTGTCTTGGTCATTCCCCAGCTGGACCATGGCGGATGACAACGTGCTCTTTGAGGCTGTGTACGAGCTATGCGAGGTCATCAGCAAGTAAGTTGTGTGCTCCCTGTCCCCGGTGAAGAGCCACACTGAGGGGATGGTGTCCACTTCACACATCAGACCCCCTCCCTAGCTTAAGGCGGCCACCCTCTTCCCTTGGGCAATGAACAATACATTAACTGGCATCATCTGTGAGAGGAGACTGTTAGAAGGGTCTATTGCCTGCCACTGAATGAATGGGTGGGTGCTGGAGTCTGTGCACCCTAGGTACGAATGAATGCGGGCGGCTTATGTGTTTGGTGTGCACTAATAAGTCAGAGATCCAATTGGTTGATACTGCTGCACTCGGAGGAGAGTATCGGGTGGCGGCTATAATCAGATGCCCCGATAGGAGTGCAATTGATTGGGAGTGGTGCGTGTAGGGGGCCTGGGCATGAATTAACTGGTGTCAGTACTTTTGGGTGTACGGGGGGTAGTGTTTCTCACTATTATTACATCTGCGCGGTTCGTGATTAATAAATGTGAGTTTGGTCATGGGCTTTTTGTTGGTCTGTCCTGTGTTTCGGTGTAGGAAGGTGAGGGTTGTCCTTTTGTGTAAATTAGTGATGGAGTATGCATGAAGTCTTCACTGCTTCCGGCTACCAATGATCCGAGATGCATTATATACTGTGCCCGGACGAGGCAGCTCGTGTGTTCGTACGTTGATAAATGATAGCACATGGGAGTTGGGCGGGGGCTGTGAATGGCCACGAAAAGACACCGATGGGATGAGGTCCTGCTTTGCGTGGTGTACGTAGGGGCGATGCCCATCGGAATGAATAGTGCTACTGTTAAAGATATATGAAGAGGCAATGTTGTGGGCATGGAAATATAAAGGCGTTGTGTGCTTGTGTGTTCAGTGATCTGAATGCACTGTGCCCCTGGGTGTGAGCTGATAAGGGGGTGTGTGTCTGTTGTGACAGTGCTTCATGGAATAAGGTGGACAGAGAGCGTCTGTGCGCCTATGTTTAAGATGCTCTTCTGTGTATATGCATCTGGGCGTCTTTGCTGTCCGGGAGGTGATGCTCTTGCTCTGGCGCCGCGGCCAGGGCGACTGACTCTGGAATCTGGGGATCACGGTTCGATACCCGGCGCGGGTGGCAGGTCAGCCCAGCACCATGTGACTCTGGGCAATAGCTCGCTAAATCTTCCCGACGGCCCCCAGCGCCTATAGACCGTTACGGGTGATCCTTCGCGCTTTACAAATGTGGATTATTATTATTATTATTATTAAGACTCGGATTCCCAGCTTCTTGCAGTTTTGCTGTACCATTGAGTGGATTTTATGCTCGGATCCTGAGTGCTCTCCAAGGTGCGCATGGCCCGCGGGACTTACATCTTATCGCTGACAGGTCCCTTCCTGTAGGCTATCTATGGCAGAGTCGCAGGGATCTCACGTTGCTGTATCAGACGCACCAATGATCCCCAGTATCGGGACCCTGTTAATTTTATTAACACCGCCACATCTAATATGTGAACCGTTGTTAAAGAACAGTAAATGTTTCAGCACCCAGGCAAATGTGCTACATAGCTTAATACATATAAGGTCCCAAAGGCGAGACCGATTGCATTGTAAATGCTTGTTAACTTTTGAAGACAGATTAGAAGACGTCCTTCTCTGTCTAGAAGGGTTTTATTAGAAAAGGTACAGCAGATTTTGCATTCAGATGCCTTATGATCTGGATATAGGCAGTAAATGCAATCCTTGTGGGGATCATCGACAAAGTCTTTTCTTCAGGTAAGAGGCACATTCTCTGAAGAGAGCCTTCTTAGCCTTGTCAGACATAATCCAAATATATGGAGACACACAAAAGCAGGAAGATGATATAAGAAATACATATAGAAGATTGTACTTTCCTTTTGAAGAAATCCAAAATTCTCTTTCTTGATGAGAAGAAACTGAGCAGAGCTCAGAGGAGACTCCCTAGCACAACGTGCGGTAGAAAATTGGAGGTTCTGAGCTTCCTTCAGGAGTGTTGTAGAGGGTGATTAGAGCTGATTGGTTGAGGCAAAAATGTGGTCCTTTTCTCTATAAGGACTAGGATAGGTTATTAAACTAAGAGGCCTAGGCCTTCTTTGGTCAATACCTATTCGTGTATTATGACCATTTAAGTCTGTTACTACTACTACTACTACTATTTTAAATACCATGGACACCCATCATGATGACGGGGAATGATTCAAGCATGTGAATCTATGAAAGTTCCAATACTGGAGTAAACCTGTCTGCCTGGTAGGGGCCTGAGCAATGTTAGTGCTCTCCTGGGTATCTTGGACTTAGAAAGGCTACGTTGACGGCTAGGGGATAGTCCCTTGCACCCAATAAGCATTCACAATATGGTATATTCTTAAAATGATAAGGAAACGTATGCCGTTTATTCCCCGTAATTCGTGTAAAACGGTGGTAACAGCACTGGCCTTATCTAGGCTAGATTATGGGAATGCTTTATATGCTGGGATACAGATCCAGCACCTAGCAAAACTGCAGCGCTTACAAAACGCTGCGGCTAGGCTGGTGCTGGACATTCCCAGATTCGAGCCGGTTCCATAAAGATTAAGAACCCTCCATTGGCTTCCAATGGAAAAAAGGATAAAATGTAAGTCTGTGCGTCTGGCCTATAAAGCCCTCCATGGGTTGGGATCTCAGTTTTTAAAAACACATTTGAAACAATACGAGCCATCCAGAAGTCTGAGATCTAGCCAAGCAAAACTGATTCAGGTTCTGAAATATAAGCAAGTCATGTGGGGTGGGGGGGGAAGAAGATTTCTGATGCATGCAGCTAGGCCCTGGAATCTTTTCCGTATTTCGATCAAAAATAGCCCATCTCTGTTTTCATTCAGGAAAGAGGTAAAAACCTGGCTGTTTACCTCCTGTTAGAACTTAGTCTCGGTAGAATCCTGTTTTTACATCTAGCGCCAAGACGCCCGTGGGCAATCGCACGCTTTATAAATTCACAAATCAAATCAATCAAATCAATCAGGACAGATTGAGGTGAGCACCTGCTATGTCCCAAGTCAAAAAAAGGGTCCCAGGAAAGGAGAAATACAGCAGGTCCCGTTTGGAACAGACGTTTGGCTGCGGTCCTAAAGGATTGCAAAGTCTGTTTTACACTGAAACCGAGGCCTTCCACTCAAAAAATGGTCCCTGATGGCGACATAATGAGCACCATTAATTAAACTATAGAATATATGCAACGGGGTCCGGAAGTTCGGATACTTGTGTTCTCTGCTCCCGGTAGACACAGCCATTTACTGCTGCAAATAAGAAAGGCTGTTTTGGTAAAGATAGTGAAGCCTGAAAATCTGGGTGCAAGGACATTGGATCTCTCCAGGAAAAGACGCTCTTGGATGTTTTTCATTGGAATGTTCCAGCTTCAACGAATAAATTGTGAATGCGGATCAATTCCAGAAGCCTTGGGAAACACACCATGAAAAACCTGACTTATCTTTGCTTTCTTGGAATGTATGAGGCTGCACTAATCCTAAGAGCTAGAGTCAGGTTGGGCCCCAGCATCAAAGACAGATCTCTTGGTGATCCAAAACGGACATCAGGAACAGCACTGAATGAAGCCTGAGGCTTTTGGGGAACATGACCCTCAGTGCACTGCCACAAAAGAAAATCTATAGGACCTGTTCGGCAAAAACTGATGGGCAGAACTCAAGGTCGACGATGAATGGCCTGTGGAAAAAGGAACCGGCATGGCTCGTGATGGCATGTCCAGGGGAGGGACCAAACCTAAGATCAGAAATGCATGGTGCCATCTGTCATCACTGGACAGCTAGTACACTAGAAGAGTTTTCCGGATCCAGTCTGGTGCCTGGAGAGATCCAAAAGGGGAGAAATCCGCTGGTAGGTAGAAGTATTCATCAGAAGCGCTAATGCCTCATTGCTCCCTAGTTGCCATTTTGAAAAGCACAGCCCAATAGGATAGCACTTAATCCTTTGAGACCCCCATTGTAGTTTTTTTGGTTGCGTATTGCCTTTTCTTAAAACTCCATCCGCCTGATCCCCTTGACCGAGTTTTGCTGTTTGGGTGAAGTTTCATCATTTGTAATTTTCTTCTGTTTACTAAATGGATTTATCAATGTATTTCTTAACTTGCGTGTTGTTTCAGTGCCGGGGTCTCCAATCTTTTCTATAACGAGAGCTACTTTTGATCAATGAAAAGCGTTCTGAGCTACTACTGACTTTGATCATTGTTGCAGGATTATAGCAGTGGCAACGCAGATGTATTTCACAATATCGAGGGACGAAATACCGTCAATCAAGAATACTGACTACACATATACATTGGTAAGTATAGATTTACTCTTCTTAGTTCCATTTCTACATACCCTGTATGTTAGGGCTCGGTGATAGGCTACCAGGACTCCTCACTGAAACCTTCTTTTACTTAACAGGCAGGACATTGCTTAGCTCTGTCGGATCGCATTCACTGCTAACCCCACTAGTCAATAATGCAGTTCCTTAAGATCAGTACATGAATATACAATGAAATGTTATTACAATCCAGGCGGAGGAACTTTATTGAGTACTATTGAAGTACCATTCATCACACAGCTATATGTATCGCGAGAAGGGACATACCTGTTAGGAAGCTCACAATCAGCCCCACAATGACAACCGTGGTGGAGTTATGCGCACTGTACCACATGTAGGATAACGAGTAGAACTTGGCCAACCCACTAAAGCGGAAACAAAAGAAAAGAAATACTTAACAACAAAAATCAAACACTTGACTGGGAGATACTATAACAGCACAATAGGATTGGAATAGCGAGAACATAAGTCCTCTTTTTAATAAGGTAGTAATATCCATTGAGGTGTCCACACACCAACAATTAATAATGCCACTATTACCTCGATGAATAGTACTCACGGAAACACAAGAAAACAATGCACAACAACAATCTTACCTCATTGCATTTCTTTTGCAAACACAACTAAGGGGTGCCTGGGATTAATCTTGCTTGTTACAATGATGAGCACAGATGGCTCCACTCACTGTAAGAGTGATATACATCCAACAAGGGCTGCCCACATGGCCACATCTAGGACTTTTTAAAGGCCTGTTGAACCAGTGTGCAATATTGGATACCTATCAATGTATTATTTGGTCCCAATGATTCATGACTGTAGATCTATTGATAGGCGGATCACCTGTGTATTATCAATGCACTCCAGGAAACAGCTATGGTGGGAGTGAAGAGGTTACGGCTGTTGAGGTAGTTGTTGGTGTTTGAGGTGAGAGTTGAGCTGGCGCAGGATGGACTCAAATAAAATATATACTATGCCGAACAAAGGAGCTGTGCTCTGGGTTACAGCTTTTTGAAGGTTCATGCTTATCTGCACTTCCAATACAAGCTTCAGTGTTCTGGCGACAAGACTACGAAGAACCGATGGCCGGAGTCCCCTGGCGGACAGATACACTGTCTCAGTCATGCAAGATATGAAATAAAGAGCGCTGGAACAAGGTGGGTCACTCTGGCGACAGCCGGCCCCCAACAGAGAGGTCAAGTTGGCATCAGTTTCTTTGGATGATTAGGTCAGTGAGGAGAGTGGGCACAGAGTCTGTGATACCTGGTATACTAAAAGCTCTACGCAGTCACTGCACTGTTTGGATTTTGGGCCACCTGTAGATTGGCATAAAGTATTTAAAACAGTTGCCCTTATGTACAAGAAGAAATGATCAGCTTCGGGCACAGGGAAAACTCTGCAAAGCTACAAGGGCTACTAAACTGAATAACAGCATCAGTACTAAACAAACGCCAGCCTCTGAACACTCCCAAGGAACCCCCTTACTGTGCACGTCTCTGCCTTCCTGACAGACCTTTCTGTTTTAGGATTTTCAGTGTCCATGTCACATCACCACGTTGAACCACTGCTGCTACTTGAAAGGGGGGGCGCCTAGCCCCCGATAATGCAACGAGAGCGAGCAAGGCACTACTTTGCCTGCGGGTTTCGGGACCTTTCAAAACAAGGAGATTCTTGGGTGACCGTAGGGGAGAATGTGGATTCTTTGCCATGACTGGGGTCACATGCTCATCAGAGCAGCTGAACCGCATGTAATACAAACAAACAGGCCTTGATGTATGTCTGCCATTGTAGACACTAGCGAGTCCTATGTGGCTGCTTTGCCTTCCTACTTTGACTCTGTCCTCTATCCCAGCCGCCATCTTACCCATCGTTTTACCTTTCATAGCAGTGGATCAAGGGCCAGCTGCTCTACTGGCCATCGGCATTAGGAGGTGAGGGATGGGGCGTGCACCATATGGGCGTCAGTATATCTCGTGTCGAACTCATTCCCTGGATCAATTAACCATCCTTGGATCAGTCAGACAAGCCGTGGATGACCACATTGTTGGGTGCTGCTTGACCCATAATGCTCCCACTGACCAGTCTGGGTCATGTGTGACTCCCAGCTGTAAACTGCAACGTCCTACTTCAGTTCTACGAGTTTGCATCCATTTGCAGATATTGATCAATTCTACATGTTCTGTGACACTTATTCTAACTTACACGTGCAGTGCATGCATCCCACCTGCCTCTCTAAACCCTTTCCAAATCTGATCGAAGGACAAAACATACCACTAATTATGTGGTGACTGATTTCATGAACACACTATTAGTTCCCTATTAATATTGCCTGCGGCGGGCTCTGGGGTCTTCCAACAGAGCACAGATAATGTAGGCGCCTTCTCTCTGTCCACATCCACTTCAAGCCACTGATCAACACTTCACCTCAGTTCAGGAAGGCTTGGAAAGTAGGCAACCAAGAGTCAATGCTTCACTTATACACCCTCACAAATTCTCTGGATGGGGCAATGAACATCTTATAAGTCAGCACATTAATATGTGTATTTCTCTTTTTAAGTTGGAAGTTCCATCTCTATAAATAGATGCATAGACGACACTGTTAGAAGACACAGCAAGCTCAGGTCCAAGCCAGAGCCCGGCCACATGTTTAGGCTGGTGACCTCGTCTCGTGTAGCCATCAATCATCAGCAGAGAAGCTCGGGAACAGAACCTTTGCACTTTTTGAGTGTGACCTAATGGCAAGAAGAACTGCCGTATGTTTTACTGTGATCACATTGCAGGTAAGGCGAGTTACCACTTGGCATACTCCGTGGTCACAGGTCTGTTTTAATCTTTGCTGGAATCCAGATTCGGGACCACTGGAATTATGCGATTTTTAGGCTGCATTGTTTTCTGCTTAACTATGGATTTGCCATATTTACCACATTATCTACCATCTGCTGCATAATCTACAGCTTTTATCAAAAATAACTGGTTTCCACCTCAAACGGACCAAAGCTACTAAAAACGCAGCAACGCGTGTTGCTGTGCAGTTGAAAGGCCTTCGCAAAGGTTACCTGGCCATCTTTCTGTTGCTTATGGATGTCAGACTTAATCTAATGAGGTGAAATCTTAGGCCAGATAGTGTTAAATGACAAAATGCAAATCAAAATGTGGCTCATTATGCCACATAATTCTCATTTTCTTGCAGCATAATTTCGTACACTCTGCTGCATTATTTGGTCTTCACTTGCCGCATAATTCCAGTGACCCCGACCTGATTACAGCGCATCTAACATTTTGAAGAGTGTTATCTGAGCTCCACCAACAAAAGATGTTAACATGCCCCTGCCCCAGCCTTGGAACTTTAGCAGTCTCTTTTTTCATTTTCCTTCTCCTGTGTGAAATCCACAGACATGCTCCTATCTTCTCCCACGCCCGAATCTCTGCTCAGTAACTCTATTGTGTCCACCCGCCCAGCTCGCTCACAATGTTGCTCGGCGCACTCAGACACCGCCTTGTTCGCGCCTTCTCGCCCCTCGCTACAGTACCTCTTCTTCACGGGCGCCGTGGACAGCAGCGTCGTCATGACGGCCGTCGTGAAGTTCCCAGACTCGGGGCCGATGGTGCTGTTCAGCAGCTGAGCCGGGGCCGACTTCACGTTCTGCACAAAACTCCCAATTCCGACCCAGAAGGCCATGGCGAGACCGGCTAGCAGGCCAGTGAGAGCGCCCTGGGGGCAAGAAGGCAAGAGTCACTCACTACCATGACCACATCGCTTCCAAACAGGGCATGTCACACACGGAAACAACACACAGCATCCGAGAAAACACAGGAGCAAGATGCCCTGCACGGAGCTGTATGTCAAGCACTGCCAGCAAATCTCCAAGAAGTAGAACACATATAATCAACATACAAAAGGGAACACATTTATCATTTCAATATTACTTTTTAATTCACAAGCACTGACCCCCCCTCCCCCCACATAATGACGTCATGAATTTAGAAATCATCATGGTCTCAGCATTTTGACTTGACGGATGGTGCTCGTTAGCGGCATTTAAAACGCCTTTTTCCGAATAAATAAAAAGTGACGCTGTGAGGGAGAAGCGCCTTGGAGACCTGTTGAGACGGAGCCGGTGACTTCCTGCTGCCACCATACCCAAGCAACGTCTGAGTGAGCAGAAGGCCTTGTTTATAAAAAAAAAAAACGAAAGAAACAAGCATTTACAATGCAACGGTCTCGGTATTGTTAAAGTTAGAGCTATTGGCATTGTAAATGGCAATGCCTTTTATTTATGTGTTGGTTTTTAAAACATAAATGAAAGGCATTGTCATTTACATTGCCAATAGGTTAAACTCTCGCAAGTGCGAGACCTATTGCATTGCAAATGCTTGTTATTCCTGTCTTAGAGAGGGGTTACCTTTGCAGTTCATTGGCCTGTTCCTATTGAAGAGGACCGAGACACATTGCACATGGTTTGTCTCTGTCTAGAGTGAGAGAGTGATTGAGTGAGCAAACAATGATAGACTGCAGAGTGGCACTGGGCTTGAGATTAATTCAAGCATTCCACTGATCACTTTATTCTTTTTGTTCTTGATACACAATGAGGCCTAATATGAGCTCTGTCAATGTTCTTCTCACCACCCACTTAATATCATATGAATCCGACCTATTTAACTACCCTGTGCCAATGCAGACCCCTCCCCCCATTCCTAATCTTAGTTTCAGGACTGTTCCTCTCTGTTTTCCTTTCTCACCCAGACATACCCCTTCGTCTAGCCAGGCTGACCTGCACCAGTCCTCACTGCCCCCACCCCTCACAAATTGTCATAGAAATGAATAGGCATCGCCTGATATCAAAATGACACCCTTTTTAAGAACATTCATAACATTTTACTGAGAATGTAGCGAAATATCCTGAGCTGGGAATTTCGGTGTGCAGAAAGCGCTGCTACAAGTGCGCAAATGGAGGTGCCCTGTGTATATGTATTTTGAGGGACATGTCGGGAAGAGTATGCACCCGAGAAACCAAATGAACAGAGGCTGGCCACCCTCTGGGACAGGTCCCCAATCCTCGGTTCCAGCAGAACACACAGACCGCTTGTACTGGCGCTGGGAGCGCGGTGCCGGAGTAAAGAAAACACGCATTCTTGCAGGGCTGAGGCGACATGTAACAAAGGCTGCTTTTAACGCCGGCCCACGAGAGGAGCGGGGCAGGCAGTGAGCACAGTACATGTCAGATGTATGCAATACTTATAGATACATCAAAGCAGGGTAGATACAGCCAAAGTTTGACACAACGATTTTTGTAGTCCGTATGCAATGTAGAGACGAGCATTAACTACAATATCAATTTGATAATATTATTTACTTATTATAAAGTGCCGAGTTATCAATTTTGCAAAGTTGAGCGATATTACCACTCACCAAGTCATTGATCACATTAGAAGAGTATCGATTTTATTTCCTACTGTTAAAAGAACGTAGAATACCACCACACAAAAAAACAAAATGGAATTAAACACGTTTGTTTCGTTCAGATTTTTGTTTTCAGACTCAGTTCTTTTTTTTAAAATACACGTCCTTTTTTATTCTTCGGGGCAGCAGTTTGTACAATGATGACATATGCCAGAGTGAAACAGCCACAATATCAAATTTTAAAATGTGAAAAATCCACATTACCCCATTTGCATCACAAACTATTAACAAAACGTGCCCGGTTGTTATATTGAGAAGAACAAAAATGTTTCAAAAGTTGGACAGACCAGTTTAACTATTTCCATATCTCCTAAAAAAAAAGGGGATTATGGAGGAGATATCGAATTAACGCTTTAAATGCGCATATCAGCTCTGTGGAGTAAAAAAACACAATTCGCCTGTTTCCCACGGTGGGTTATAGGAGCGCGCCTTTCAACCATGGATGTGTGTTTGTTTTTGCAAGATGACGTGTTTAAATAAAAGCCAGGCTGGTCTCTTCGCCCAGCTTCACCTCTTCTCCCCAGGGCTCGCACCTTCTTTCCAAAAGCCATCGCTCTGCGTGAATGGTGAGCAGGAGGATGGCTGGAAGGCAATACAGCCAAATGCTCTCCTGACACATTTCAAAGAGAAGACGCGCTGCGAAAATAAACACCTTTTCCGAGGTTGGCACTTCAGCCAAATGACCCCTAATTAACCTTAACGAGATGTCTGATTTCCAGCCTTCTGCTCCCACCGCCGAACGGGGTGTTTGGTGTGAAGTGTGGAGCCTGTCCCTTTAACTCATGCAACCCCCCTCCCCCCCCCCCCACCTCACTCCGACTTTTCAACGGGCAGGAAACATTCCCCAGGAACAATAAGGCACAACAAAAATAGACCCTTCCGTGCTCAAAAGGCATCGCATTTTGGTGTGCCGCCTGCAGGGACCTAGCCGTTTGCTTCTGGGGTCGTCCAACTATTTAGTCGCAGAGACGGGGCATGTGGGGTTCACAGGGTGTCACAGCGACCCCTGTACCCTGCAAGGTAAAGAGTAGAAAGAGCTAGTTCGTGCGGCATTACACTTTTAACCAACATCCCCCCTCGCAAACTATGGCAGAGACTCGGGGGCAAAGCACGCCAATGATTTTTTTTTTGGGTACGATTCTGACACGCCAAACGAGAACACAAGGGCTGGCCCAATTAGATGGGTTATTTGGTGTTCTGACTACTAATAAAAACGAAATGCACCATTTGTCTATAAGCATTCGAGTGTTAGTAAAGTTGTGTTAGCATCATTCGCTCTCCGAAAGTGCTTCACAAACCAGAAGGCCAGAGAGAGAATAGGGCGGCGTCTTTTCCGTAGAAGGAACTCGCCGCGGTGTTATTTCTGCTGTGCCGGACTGCAGCTGCAGTAAATCATATTGTTACCGCCTCTAAATCCACTACTACCAGATGCTTAGCAAGGGACGTGCGCAGTAAATAAACCTCGGTGCCCCACAAATGTTATCGCACGTGGTGTGAAAAAAAGCCTAAAAAAACGAGAATCCCTGAAAAATATTACGTGTTGAAAATGATTTTCACCATCTGACGTAAGCCCTTCCTGCACCTGCTGCTATTCAGTTACCCTGACATAGCAAAACCGTTGCAGGGTTATATTTCCGACATTTCATCCAAGAAGAAACGAAGGACGCATTAAAGAGCAGGGCGCGCGCTGAAGTTCTGTTTGTCGGTCGGCGCTGGTGGTTTGCCACGTCGTGATATTAAGATCTCCCTGGGTGTCAATCACAACTAAACACAGCAGGGTAAACTAGCCATGACCCCCATGCGCAGCAAGCGGATGCTGCTTACCAACTGTTGGGCTGTTTGTTTTAACGCTCCTTTGTCTCTCATTCAACAAGGCCGAGCAAAAGGCACACCACCGCCTTTCTCCGAGGTCAAGAAGAAATGCCTCGGAGAAACGCAGTGTCCTTTTCGGATTCGGGGGCGTGTTTGTCTTTTCTCTCCTCCAGCCATTGGCTGGAGGAGAGAATGAGACTTTCTTTAAAAAACACGCCCCCTGATCCGAAAAGGACGGGGCCTAATCGGAGTGACTGACCTCTTCTCCAGTGGCTGGCCAGCATTTACGAGGCCAGCCAATGGAGAACAGGGGAGAAGAGGGGAGGGTTCAAGCCCCTCTTCTCCAAGTCATAAAATCTCCGACTTCCGGTTCTGCCTTTCGGCAGACCGGTAGCCCTCGACCTAAAAAGGAACCTCCGCTTCATGACCTATGGTCTCGAGCGAACATGAAAAAGTTTTTCTCTTCCGGATGTATGACTTTTTTTTTTTTTAATGTGCTCTTCTGTTTTGATTTAATTCCTGATGCACGTAGAGACTCGTTGGCCTAAAATATTGGGCCGTCGTTGCAAGTCGGGGCACCTTTGACTCCGTACAGGCACGCTGTGCAGGGGTTTGCATAGATCTGAGCTTGCTGCAGGCAATGATTCGTTTAATATTCCGGAAATCCACAGCGGCGCAGCAGACCATAAACCAGGCCCACAAACAGCCAAACACGGCCCACGCACTGATGTGTCGGACCAGCCCCTGGGCAATGCCTGCCTGATGGCCCCATGGGCCAGTCCAGCCCTGGTCACAGTCCAAGCAGGAGTGCAGGGAACTTCATGCCTGGACCAGCGAGAGCCCCACTCCAGATTTAAGGGGTTGAAGTGTCCAATGGACTCAAGAGCGGCCATCTTGCTCTAGGTGGAATGTGCTCTTCAGCTCCACGTCTGGGGCCTGGTGAACGTCTGACGTCATGGACCAATGCATGATGCTGCCTATCTGCTGATGGGTTAATTAGGAGGGAATAAATCTCTCTGGACAGACCACATATATCAGGAAGTTGTCTTGGCGGTCTAATGTCTCTAAACGTGCAAGATAGATCCAATGGTACATAGGGAACGAGGGACTTCGCAGCAGGATTGGATAGGTCGGGAAAAAACACGAAGGTACAGAAACACTTTAGTTTGTACAAAAGCCAAAAATAATCTTTGCAAGGGAGACTGGGCAAGTTCCCAGGGAAACATTACTACCAGGCAACACAGTGTATGGCTTAGGGGATACAGGGTCTTTGTGCTGCCCCCCCACACCCTCTTCTGGTAACCTTAATAGCCACTAATAATGCCCCTTTGCAGGCAGATGTTGACAGTTAGGTTTAAGTACACTATGAAGGTGAGAAGAAAGATCTTGCAATTTGGAAAAGACTAGACAATTTCTCGGAGGAAATTGCTTTCTTGCTGAGGAGAATGGGTGGGTTTGGGAAAGAGCTAAAATTTCTTTAGTCCCTCCCAAAGGTGGAGTCTGTTTGACTGGGATTCAAGCCAGTGACCGGCATGCTATGGCGCAAGCACACAGCCCACTACGCTATCTGACCTGTTAATTCTGATTGAAGGTTGGAAATGAAGGGGACTAGATGTGTGTTGAGTGGTGTCCCTAAAGACAGGGTTTTCACATCACTTACTGTGGAATTGGCGCAAGGGAAGAACAATCCAAGGCAGAAGACGCCGAGAAGAGGTCCTCCAACAATCCCAAAAATACTCAGCGCTGCCTGCGGGAATGAGAGAAAGAGAAGAGTTATAAAGCTTTGTACAGACCCAATGGTAAAGCGCAGAATAAGGTATCCATGCACTGTGAACAAAAAACATCAGCAAGGGAAGCCATGCAAACCATACGGAAGGTCAAACATCAACCACTAAGGCTGCTTTCACACACTGTCAAAACATGAAATGAAACTGGTTCCCCCTCATGCTCTTCCGAGGCAGGTCAGGTGAGCAATCCTGCAATGGCTCAAGTTAGCATCTGGATGCTCCGAATACGACTTCGATTCGAATCAATAAAGGGAGCGGGAGGTGTTCCTGGAGTGGAATCTGGATGCATACAGCATCTTCTGGTAAGGAGACTCTGGAGTGACTCTTTGGTAAGGGCCCCAAGGAGGGCGTGTTCGGATCAGAGACATCATGGTGCATCTTGAAGATGTTCTACAACCACCTGTGCAACAGGAGAGGAGCATCATGCTGTGCGCTTCACTCCTGCTGCAGTTGTGAAGGTCTGCATGTGTTTGTCATCTCAGAAAGCCTCATTCGACAAAAAGACTGTAGTGACAAGCTGTGGAATCACTACACGAGGAAGCACTCGTTGATGCATTGATAAGAAATAACCGGGCACATTCAACCCCAACTAAAGCCACTTCAAAACCTGTTTGACAACAGGATGCAGACCATGCGGATGCGAAGTGCAGGGACTCCCAAGGGCTGAAAGCTACCCATATCCACCACCTCTACCAAAACCCCCGGAGCAGCACAAAGTGCCTAAGAATGGGTGAAGAGCACAACTAACCAGAGCTCCACTGCTTCAGACCTAGAAACGTCAGTTACAATCCGACTCATCTGACTCAAAGCGGGAGACTCGCAACCCAGAGAGAATCATGCATCGCCGAACTGACACTAGCAGAAGAGCACCAGCCAAGGTTCTTGTCTCAAAGTCCAAACACAGGAGGAGCAGACACAAGAAACTATGGAGCCCTAAAAAAAAAAATCAATGTGCGACCTACCAGGAAGTGCTGGTAGAAATGAAAACCAAGGTGGAGCACTACAGAGCCTTTCGCAAAACCTTTAACTCAAACTACGCCGCCTTTGTCAGGAGCACACAATACGGACCCATAGGGGCCGGTTCACGAAGGATGTGCCAAGTCTACAATTGCAAACCCCGCTTAATAACCGAGTGTAGATTTACCAGTTTTTGTATTTCACAATCATTTCTAGGAATCGTCAAAGAAAGCTGCACCAGGAATAGGGTGCCAGGCGGATTCTGGCAAGGTCATGTGACAGTCCATTTGGAATGCCAGTCCTGCACTGCAGAGTTCTCCATAACAAGGTCATGTGACAGTCCATTTGGAATGCCAGTCCTGCACTGCAGAGTTCTCCATAACAAGGTCAAGTGACAGTCCATTTGGAATGCCAGTCCTGCACTGCAGAGTTCTCCATAACAAGGTCATGTGACAGTCCATTTGGAATGCCAGTCCTGCACTGCAGAGTTCTCCATAACAAGGTCATGTGACAGTCCATTTGGAATGCCAGTCCTGCACTGCAGAGTTCTCCATAACAAGGTCATGTGACAGTCCATTTGGAATCCCAGTCCTGCACTGCAGAGTTCTCCATAACAAAAAGGACTCCTCACAGGGAAAACAGAATCCACTGTGCAAATGCACATTTAGGGTTTTCCTACCAGGGGGGAGGGGAAATCTGTGTGGTGAAACCACTTATCCCGCCATCACCAGCTGGGGATGATTCATGGCCCTTCCCACCCTTGAAAGGGATTTACACCAGTATTGGGATGGAAGTGAAACCCAGCCCTTTCCAGGCTGGAAAGGGAAACCACAGGAGTTTATGAATGCCCACAAACATAGCTGTCTGTGGAGGTTTCCAGTGTTCCACAGCTAGCTACACCTTGGAATGCCAATTTCCAAGCCTTTAAATAGGATTTCGTGGTGGAGATCACCTATAAATGTGCTTACACTTGGCAGGAATCCCTTTCTGGATTCCCTGCTAGAATAAGTAAGACAAATGTATTTGTAAACTTACATTTGCGAAGGATGGCGAGCGGTTAGGACGTGTCTGCCCTTGACTCCGGCTTGCTGCCGCCCTTCGTCTGCCTGGGGGTCTTCCCAGATTGATGGTGTGGGAAGCCACCGATCCGCACGACAGGTGTGAGAAGGATCATGCCAGTGGGAGCGGCAAAATACGGTGCCCGGTGAGACTGGCCTGGATGTAATGGCGGCCGCCACGCACCACTCCGGCGTCACCCAGAAGAGTGTAACACCTCAGGCCCCGGACAGGGGTGCGCAGGCCGAGGCCGTATAGCAGAGCACATACAAGGCACGTCGACACAGATACTCGGTCCGTGCCGTCAGCCACGTGCGCTGACGTCACCCTTTATTAAGAACTCCCTGGTCCGCGCCCGGCCCAGGGAGGTGCATGCAAAACATTGTATGGTAGTGGCCGGGTGGCTCACTACATCCCATCCAACCTGTCAAAACGAAAATAAAACTGTTCGCACCATAACACAGCCAGTAACACATGGCCACGGCTGGGTAACATCACCCGTGTCCCTCATTCGGCATTATACATGTCCAGCTGCCTTCCACCGAGTCTTACCGCACAAAGTCCCGCAGCCTGGTGTTCGGCACTGGGTTGTTGCGGAAGTCATAACGATGATGTTGGCTACTTCTTTCTCCGCACTCTGCCCCTTCCTGAGAGCTGTCACCTCGAGGCACAGTTTCACTTGTCTCGGCCATCTCGAGCGGTCTTTCCAAGGTCGCTCCCATTGTCTGGCTTCTGCCCCCCGGCACTTCTGCGTCCTCCTCTCTCCACATTTTCACCTAGAGTTCCGTCACAGGCGCCCTCGGCCTGGGGACTTTCTTGAACCAGGAGACGTTGAGGGTTATGCATTGGTGTCCTTTTTCGGCCACTACTGCTAGTGACCCCTGGACCCGCACTACTCTCCACGGGTCAGGCTCAAACGGTGTGCGGAACTTAGACCCCGGGTGTTGATCTTTTCCCACCACATAATCCCCGACCTGAATGTCGGCCGGTCGGGCCCCTCTTTTCTGGCTAGCCCTATCATTGTTGTTTTTGCGGTGGGCCTGGGATTGTTCCACATCTATAACTGCCGGGGTCCATGATTCACTGCTGGGTATTCCATCCCTCACCGCTTTCTTCAGCAGGAGGTCATGGGGAGCGCATTTCGTTGTGCAATGTGGTGTTTGGTAGTAAGCTCTCAGGAACTGATGTAAACAGGTTTCTAGATTGACACCCTGCGCTACTCCGATCCGTAGGGCCTTGTTCAGTGTCCTCATAAACCTTTCGACGTCTCCATTGGCCTGCAGCCATAGTGGCGTTATTTTATGGTGTTGGATGCCATGTTGTCCGAGGAATTCCTGAAACTCTTGCCCTTGGAACGGCGGTCCATTATCTGTACGGATCTCCACCGGCAGCCCCAGCAATACAAATGTCTTTTCCAGGGCAAGCTGTAAACATTCAAATTCCGTCGATGCCACCAATAGCACTATCGGGAACTTCGAATGGCTGTCCACCAACAATGCCATTTGCCGGCCATCAGGGAAACTCCCAAAATCCAAACTAACTTGTTCCCATGGTGACACGCTGGGCCCTTCGGTGACAATTGGAGCTTCCGGGGGAGGAACAACCCCAGTTATGATGCATGCATGGCATCGCCGGACCATGTCTTCCACCATCCGACCTACACCCGGGAACCATACTTTTGTCCTCAGATGAGCTTTGGTCTTCTCGATTCCCTGGTTCGCTAACTCGATCGTGCCCTCTCTGAAAATGGCAGGTATTACGATCTGCGACCCCCACAGGATTATTCCGTTTCCTGCTGCGCTCAGCTCTCCTCGACACCTCCACATGCTCTCCCAGTATTCCTTCTCATCGGCCGACCTTCGCTGATTCCCACTAAGGAACCACTTCCATTGGTGATCTTGTAGCGTGCGGCCCACCCTTTGTAAGCACTCATCTTCGGCTGACGCCTGCCGGATGTCTTCCAATAGCAGCGCCTGTGGACGAGCATCTTCTAGCAACTTCTTCACGTAGATTTCAGCACCCTCGTCCACCTCCGGCCCTTGTGCTCACCTCGGAGCCAACGGATGCCTCGACAGATAATCGGCAGGGTTGCTTGCTCCTGGACGGTAGACCACCTCAAACTGATACTGCTGGATCTGGACGGCCAAACTTTCGATGCGCGGTGGTTCGCTTCGTGCAGTTCCCGCAAAAAGGGATACCAGCGGTTTGTGGTCAGTCACTATGGTGAAACGGTGGCCACAGAGGTATATGTGAAAATGTTGACACGCCCACCGGATGGCCAGTGCTTCCCTCTCAATGTGCGCGTATCTGGTCTCCACAGCCGTGAGCGCCTGACTGGCATAAGCAATGGGTACCCACTCATCTTGATCTGACCTCTGCAGAAGCACAGCTCCCAACTCTACAGGGCTGGCATCTACTATCACTTCCGTGGCTGCTCCCGGCTAAAAATATGCCACCGTGGCCCCTTTTAGTAGTGCTTTCTTCACATCAGCAAATGCTTGGGCCTCATTGTCCGTCTACTGCCAGGGAGTGTCTTTTTTTGTTAGTTGCCGCAAAGGTTCCGAAAGGGTGGCCAGTCGTGGAATGAATCGGCCGCAGTAGTTGGCCATCCCCAAGAAGCTTCTCACTTCCGACGGCGTCTGAGGGATGGCCACCGTTCTAATGGCTTCTACCTTGGAAGGATCCACCTGTAATCCTTTGGCCGAGAATCGGTATCCGAAAAATTCAACTTCCGTGGCATAGAATTCGCATTTTGCTTGATGCAGCATTAGGCCTTGTTCCACCAGACGCCTCAGAGTGGCTCTCAGCCTCACGTTTTGCTCCTCTAGTGACTTCGAGAAAACTAGGATATCATCGCTCACATTGATAACTCCCACCAAACCGGACAGTGCTTCTCTCACAGCCTCTTGGAATACTTCAGCCGCCGAGGACACCCCAAAGCTCAGTCTCTTGAAACGGCGCAGTCCTACATGGGTGGAGAATGTCGTTATGTACCTGCTTTCTTCCGCCAACATCAGTGATGGTATCCCGAGTTCAAGTCTACTTTCGAAAACCACTGCGCCCCTTGAAAAATCAGTCACAATCTCATCAATAGTTGGAGTGATGTGCCTCTCACGGCGAATGGCTTTGTTAGGCAGCCGCATATCCACGCACAGCCTGATGGCCCCAGTCTGCTTCGATTTGGGGGCTATCACCAAGGGGGACACCCACGGCGTGGGTCCTGGCACCTTTTTAATGACTCCTTCCCTGTCCAACCGATCAAACTCCGCTTCCACCAAGGGTCTGAGATGGAACGGTACCCTCCGGTGACGAAGCGCTACAGGCTGGACTGAGTCATCGATGTGAAGTTGGACCTCCACTCCTTTCAGGCATCCAAGTCCCCTGAACAGCTCGGGGAATTTCTCCAGGATTTGGTCCGCCTGGAATTGATGTATATGCCTCGCAAATGTCACTAGTCCTAGATCTTCAGCAGTGTGACAACTTAACAACGACCCTGCTCGGTCACAGGTAATATAGAACTGGGTGGCCGTGACTCTGTCTTTGTATTTTACTTCCGCGTCAACCACTCCTTGTAGCGGAATCGGAGTAACGCCTCCATATGTCAAAACCCAGGCTGCCGTCGGCATCAGACGGGCCTCGGCTTGAGTCTCTTGTACTGACCCGCATCCAGTACGTTAACTGGCGCCCCTGTGTCAATCAGCGCCCTTATGCAGGACTCTCTAATCCATACTTGGCAGTTAGGGGGTGGTCTCTTGGCGGCGTTCACTCCTAGGATGTGGGAAATCGCGAACACATCGTCCTGTCACTGTCGTTGACGACTGCTGCCCCCTACTGTCCACCTCTCCTTCTTCCTACACTTTCTTGGCTGACTTGGTGGGCCTCGACACCTGAGGTCTCTTGTCGCCCTGTAATTTACCCCTCTGGCATACTTTAGCGAAGTGTCCATACTTGTTTCAATTCAGACACTGCTTCGCTTGTGCAGGGCATACCCTTGGAGCGTGCGCCTCCATGCCGCAGTTTCGGCACTCGCGCCTCCGGCGCCTCTCCTCCGTCTTGGCCCCATTTACGGTCCCACGGCCATACGCCTTCTTCAGCGCCTCAACCCTTTCTTCCTTGATAGGAGTAGGATATACTGGCTGACTCCCACACGATTTCTTCGCAAGCGCCATCTCCATTTCACCTGCGCTTGCGTCCACCAGCTCATGTGACCTTCCCAGTACCAGTATTTCTTCCAACGTGATCCCCGGCTGGCGGCGAATCAGCTTGCGCAGTTCCGGCGACTTGCATCCTGCGATCAGTTGGGCCCTCGTCTCGAAGGCTCGATTGACCCCACTACAGGTGCTGACTAGCTTTCTTAATCTTGCATAGTACATTTCGATCGACTCTTCCACCCCCGTTGTTTGGCTTGGCGTAACTTGAAATGTTCAAAAATCGGGGTTTACTTGCGGATCAAAGTACCGGTTTAAAGCCTGCACCGCTTTATCATAATCTCCCTTGTCTCCGTTATCAGGCAGATCCTGGAACAGCTCATATAGTTCATCGCCCCCCATTAGTAGCATCAACAACCTCTTCACCGTGTCGTTCGTCTCTCGGGTAGCAACAAAATAGTTTTCCAACTGCCCCAGCCATTTTTTCCATCGCGGTGTGGCTGTCGCGGGGTCTGCCAGCTGACTAAATTCCAGGAGAGCTTTTCCGGCCGCGCAGCTCGGCCGCCCTCCAGCCGCCCCCGCTGCAGCCGGTCTTTCTGGTGAATCAGGAATGGCTGACTCGGTTCACACCCTACGCTTCTTCTCTCAGTGGGATGCCCCTATCGCCCACCTGGCTTCAGCCACTTGCTTGCTTACACGGCCAGCCCACGCGTCAGCCAGGTGGTCGCTCGCAGAGTCTGACCCCGCCTCGTCGCCAATGAAATACCTCAGGCCCCGGACAGGGGTGCGCAGGCCGAGGCCGTATAGCAGAGCACATATTAGGCACGTCCACACAGATACACGGTCGGTGCCGTCAGCCACGTGCGCTGACGTCACCCTTTATTAAGTACTCCCTGGTCTGCGCCCGGCCCAGGGAGGTGCATGCAAAACATTTTATGGTAGTGGCTGGGTGGCTCACCACAAAGAGGTCACCCATTAGCATAGCGAGCAAGAAAGCTGAATACCCCGGCTGGTGAAGCTGCCGTACCCGAAATACTGCTGGGAAGAGTAACGCTTCTGGCCTCTCCAGGAGAGACAGGTGAGGAGAGAGGGCGAATGGAGCCTGGGAGCGGCAGCATCCCCGAGAGGTAGGCGCCGCATCTGGCACAGAGGGAGTGAGTGGCACCGGGAGGGGCTGCAACTGGGCCCAGCCTGCATTTGGAGTGCAGCGATCCCCGGGGAGCTGTGCTCCAATGAGCATAGGCTGAAGCAGAGGCCGGGGGCCTGGGAGCTCATCGAAGATATGAAGGGGGGGAAGAGAACTGATGACGCCACGCCCGCGTCTCGAAGCGCGCTTCGGGCTCCCCACAGGCCCAACACATCTGAGCCTAGCTGGAGGAAACTCCTGAAGGCTAAAAGTGCCCACACAGGGAACATCTGGGCCTGCCCGATAATCAGCCGAAGTTCAACGTCGTCAACCAGGAGTAAGGGCGGAGGAAGAGAGTGACAGGCCCCAGCTCCAGATACACCCTTGTCTCCAGTGAGCAAGCGACCCATTTGAAAATAGTTCAGCGTCCCCTGGGGGACAACTGGGGCGGGGCAGGCAGAAGCCTGCATCCTTGGGAAGAGTGGAGGAGATTTGGCACTGAAGGAGCAATAAATCAGAGCAGCCTGCTGGTAGCCGAACCGGAGAGCATCCGGGGTGACGCAAGCGCCACTGGCCCTAACTAGGCGACAGTTCAAAGGGAAGATGGGCCCCAAAGTAGCAGAGGTTAAAGGTAGATTCCTGACATACTATGTCCATATTGGAGGTCACGACCTGGTAGTGGGATCTCTATACGCACCAAAGCCAGGCCAGGAGCGGTTCCTTCGGACAGTAGTCTCAGAGGTGATGACCACACAGGACCGCATGACTCTGGTGGGGGGAGATTTGAACCTCATTTTCGACACCGATAAGGATAGGTCTGGTTCTAGGACTGATCAGGCCGGGGCCTTGTCAAAGGGAGGATGCAAGTGGCTACAGGAGATGGGGTTACTGGACCTCTGGAGGGAGGCCCATCCACAATCTACCCAAAACACATTCTACTCGCATGCCCACAAAACTTATGCACGACTTGATTATTTACTAGGGACCAGGGAGGCCCATCGTATCATGAGGGACATATAGATAGACCCGGAGGCATTAACCGACCATAACGCAGTGAGCCTCACACTGGAAGTCCCACCGCAGAAGCACCAACATGGGAACTGGCGCCTTAGGGAGACCCTGCTCCACAGGCCTGCTGTAGTACAACAGCTCACAGTCGCTATAAGCAATCATTTCGAACAGAATGACACACCTGATAATCCAATTTCCGCAATCTGGGAGGCTATGAAGGCTGTGGTTCGGGGGAGGGGGGGTGTAACAAATAGCGATAGCAGCCGACATCAAAGCACATGGAGAGAAACGGGACCAATTGACGGTCCAAGTCAGGGAACTGGAACGAATACGCATATGCATGGGGGCTCCCAGAATCTGGCACCAACTATGCACAGTGCGGGCTCAATTAGCAGGGCTAAATCTTGACAGGGTGGAATACACGGCCCTATGCCTAAAACACTCCTTCTATATAGGGGGAGCGGGGGGACACAATTCAGGGTGACTACTAGCCAATAAGCTGCACACAAATGTTCAATCCCTGAAGTCCCAAGCGGGAGGAGAGATAGTGGGTGGTGAACAAAAAGAGAATGAGTTTTCGGAATTTCTATGCAGAATTATATGAGAGTCAAGAGTTAGCAGCGCAGCACAGGCACTTATTTGAAAGGGACGACTACCCCATGTTTAGACAATGCCCAAGCAACTTTGCTAGATGCCCCCATCAGGGTTGAGGAGGTTATCTCCACATTCTCATGCCTCAAACCCTTCACATCCCCAGGCTCGGGTGTCCTAACTAAAGACAGCTGATGGGTGCAGGGGTCCCTATTGATGGGAGTAGGGGTCCCTATTATACTTGGGGATTCAGCTCGCCCCTTCAGCAGCTCAAACTACTGCGACAAACTACAACACACTCCTATGGCAAATTAAAGGCAAGCTGCACAGTTGGAAGAAACATAACCTCTCTGTTTCAGGGTGAATTGCAGACATTAAAAGGGCCATACTACCGAAGATTTTATATCTTTTCCAGACATTTCCGGTTTCCCCTTCCCAGGGGGTGCTCCCTACGCTACAGAACAAGCTTCATAGGTTTGTAAGGCATGGGGCAAGACCTAGCATGAGGAAGAGCTTGAGCTACCTGGGGCCAGATGAAGGGGGGTTGGGCATCCCAGATTTGAAGAGATATTTCCAGGCAGCTCAGATGAGATACCTAGTGGAATTGAATAGGGAGGAGTCTGAAAAACATTGGTTATTTTAGGATAGGGCAATTGCAAGGCTTCTCCTCTGGAAGGTGCCGTTCTTAAAAGAGCAGACAGGCCGCGGAGCCTCATGGGCTCCCCCATTACCAAGACGGTCGTTAAAGTCTGCGACTCTGTGGCGGGCCGAAGGGAGCTCACTACGTTCCGACCCCCATTACACCGCTATTCAGGAACGGCGATTTTACCCCAGGCTTACTTGGGAAGGGGGTGGGGGGGCATTTGCAGTCTGGCATCTGACACCATGCCGTGCCGCAGGCAACATGTTAGATGAGACGGGGATCCTCACCTTCACACAAATACGTCAACAGTACAACCTGCCGGAAGCTGAAAGACTCCGATACCTCCAGGTGCGTCACTGGCTATTGCACCCCACCAATTTCCCCACTGTTAGCAGACGCCTCACCAAGTATGAGAAATGGCTAGTCACCAAGTCTACAGCTAACCGGCTGATCTCTGAACTTTATGTCCTACTGGGCCATCCCGCCCCCACTGCCTACACCCAGTCAACGTAGGTGGGCAAAGGAACTCGGAAGGGAGCTATCTCCTAAAGACTGGGGGGAGGTATGGGAGGTATACTATAGAGTCCGAAACACTGTGCAGAACACAGCTACTATTGAGACAGCCACTAAAATAGCAACATACTGACTTGGCGTGGATGCGGTTTGCCAGGCACGCTTCTACACATACTTTGGGAATGCCCGAAGATTGCGGCATACTGGACCCAGATCCAGGATGAAATAGACACACACTTTGACACTCAGATCCCCAGTTTCCGGCCTGTGCGGTCCTGAGTTTACCCAATCCATTGAACTTCCCACTTAAATCTTGAAAAGGAGGGCAGATGGGGTTAGCACTCACGGCAGCGCTCCAGAACATTCTCACGCACTGGGGGTCTGCTATTACTCCTACACATCTAGGTTGGCTCCACAGCATATGGTACAAACACTAGGGATGAAAAGGATCTCCGCTACCCTCAAAACATCTAAGGCTTTGTTCTGTGAAACATGGCACCCATTTCTCAGTCTCCTAACCATTGAATTCAGATAACTTACCTATAGTAAATACCTGCGCATTCTTCGGCTTTCTGAAATGGAGTAGCTTATACCACAACCACAGTGGGGGAGACATAGCTACATCTTCCTACAATACCAAGGTCAAACACCTTTGCACCGAGTACTGGGGGGATTGTGGGAGAGGAGGGGGAAGGTCTGCGTTTTGTTTCTTTTTCTTATTTTTGTGTAAAGATAAGAGGTAAAATCCACATGTTAAGTAAGAAAACACTTGCAATGGATACTTGCATACAGTATATGAATGCTGGGTACGATTGTTTAAATGCTGCATCTCACTGTCTCAGATGCTTGTGAATAAAAAGATTTAAAGCATAAATGCCTTTACAAATTGCTCAGCTTTTATCGGAGTAATTTTTCCATCTGACTTGTATTTTGTAAATGAAAAAGATCTCTGACCTACTGGTCAGAGTCACTGCTCCCCCCTCGCGCAGCTCTGCCATTAAGGCACTGCCCTTAGTGCCTTCTTGTGATCCAGCTAGGTGTTCGGGGCTCTCCTCCACCCGCAGGCTCCTGCCTGCGCCTCATACCTGGTGGTCTAGTGGAAGCGCCTGCTCTTCTGCTAGTCCACTCTGTGTGTGTCATTCTCTTTCTGATTTTTCCCCTTTCTGTCTTTTTTCAGTTTTTTTGCCTGTTTTTGCCTTTTTCCGTCTTTCTTTCTGTTTTGCCTTACTGTTTTGCGTTGCCTTTTCACTGTCACTGCTGCCCCTGCAGCCCTCCACCCTAGCATGTTCCCACCTCCCAACTGCGTACCCTCCCCCCTGAGGCCTATTTAATGGCGGCCGCGCCGCTGGCATGCCGAAGGCGTGCCAAAGGCAAGCATGTCTGCGCCCATCCGCGACTCGACCGCGACCAACACTAGGGACCGTGGTCCCCCGGCCCCCCGCTGCTACGACTTCACCACCCTCCAGGCACTCAACCCTGAACACAACAACTGCCAGCTCTCGACGCGGACCAACACCCAAGGCCCGTTCTTCTCCCGACACTGCCGCCGCACATTCACCAACCTCCAGACCTGCCGCACCTTCACCCACCACCAACCCACCAGACACCACCGTACACAAGCCCCAGAGCTGCATCCTACTCAGTGTACGCTCCCTGCACAGACACGCTTTAGAAATCTGGGACCTCTTCAACTCTCACCCGCCCGACATCACCTTCGTCACAGAGACTTGGACCAATGCCAGCTCAGATCCAAACATCGCAACCGCCATCCCCGACACATACAAAATCCTGAAAAAGGACCGCCCTAACCACCTGTGTGGAGGCCTTGTCATCGTCCACAAAAACTCCCTCTAACAACCACCTGTGCGGACGATGACTCGCCCCTCAAGGAACACATCAACTTCCCGATCCAGCCAAACCCTAGAACAACGCTCTGCGGAACACTTGCCTACAGATCACCCGGGCCCGCACCCCTTTCACCAACGTCATCGCAAACTGCATCGTTCTCCACGCCCTTGCCTCCACGGACAACATACTGCTCAGAGACCGGAACTTCCACCTAAACAACATCAACAATCCCAACACCAACGCCCTCCTGGAGAACCTCACCAACATGGACTGAAACAACTTGTCTCCAACCCCACCCACTCAGCAGGACACACACTTGACCCCATCTTTGCCGGAGGAAACAACATTCGCCACACCACGGAGCCGCTCTGGACAGACCACCACTGCATCCATTTCTCCTTATCGAAACCCTCCGCACACAAGCGCACGCCTGCCTCCCATGCAGCAACTGGAACAAAGTCTCTAAAGAACTCCTCACCTCCACCTTCAGTTGTACTCCTCCCCCCACTACGACAGACGCCAACACAGCAGTGAGCAACCTCCAGCAATGGATCGCCAACTGCGCCAACACTCTTGCCCCCCTCCAGAACACCTCGAGAGAACAACACAAAAGCCACCTGGTTCACCACAGACCTCCGAGAATCCAAGAGCTCTTGCCGACGAGTGGAGAAAACGTGGAGAAACAGCAAAACCCCGGAAGCACGCTTCGCTTACAAGGCGGCCACCACGGCACACCACCAACTTATCAAATCAACGAAGAGAAACGTCATCCAAGACCGAATCCTCTCCAACTCCCACAACTCCAAGGAACTTTTCGCCATCATAAAAGAATTTGCTAGACCCAACGAACAAGTTACTTACCTTCGGTAACGATGTATCTGTAAGAAACATTAGTTAGTTAGATTCCTCACCTTAGAATATCCCCAGGCGTCAGACTGGATCCGGAAGATTTTTCGTCAGCAATACCCCTTGCGCGTCGCTAGGCGCCGTCTGCGGCTCCGCGTCCGTCGTCGGCGTCGTGCGCCGGAATGACGTCGGAGTACTTAAGACGCCGCCCTCGCGCGCTGACGTCAGTTCTTGTACATAGCTTTCCGCGCCAGGAACGCAGAGCCATGCAAAGACCGACACTGGTGCCAAAAATAAAATCTAGGGGCCTGAAAAGGATAACCTTAACCCTAGATGTCAGTTCGCAGAACGGGGAGGATGGGTGGGTCGGTGAGGAATCTAACTAACTAATGTTTCTTACAGATACATCGTTACCGAAGGTAAGTAACTTGTTCATCTGAAAGAAACACGTTAGTTAGATTCCTCACCTTAGAATAGATACCCAAGCAATACCATCCCCGGTGGTGTGTCTGCGAACCAAGATCACACCAGAAAGTCCTGGAGGACAGAACGGCCAAAGAAGCCATCCCTCCGGACTTGGCTGTCAAGGCAATAATGCCTGGCAAACGTGTGTAGCGAAGCCCACGTTGCCGCCTGACAGATGTCCTGCAAAGGGACACCCCGTCCCAAAGCAGTGGTAGCCGCCGTGGCCCGAGTAGAATGGGCGCGCAGCCCAACAGGAGGGTCCTTTTTTGCCAAGGAGTAACAAATTTTGATGCACAAAACGACCCACCAAGAGATGGTCCGTTTGTGCACAGCTTTCCCCTTCTTAGCACCCACGTATCCAAC
Source organism: Triturus cristatus (assembly GCF_964204655.1). Lineage (NCBI taxonomy): Eukaryota > Metazoa > Chordata > Amphibia > Caudata > Salamandridae > Triturus > Triturus cristatus. The sequence goes on along the minus strand of NC_140589.1, from coordinate 1,821,771,418 downwards.
GAAAAGTTGGTCGTCCACCCGGAACTGCTTTGTGCGGTCCAGATAAAAGGAGAGCGCACGTTTTGGGTCCAGACGGTGGAGCCTCTCTTCCTCTTTGGAAGGATGCGGAGGCGGAAAGAAGGTGGGCAAGGTGACAGACTGCCCAAGATGAAATGGAGTCACCACTTTCGGAAGAAAGGAGGGACGAGGGCGAAGGACAACCTTGTCCGGATGAACAGAGAGAAAGGGAGGCTTTGAAGATAAAGCCTGGAGCTCACACACCCCTCTAGCCGAGGTGATGGCTACCAGAAAAGCAGTCTTAAGCGTCAGCAGATGAAGAGGACAATTATGAAGAGGCTCAAAGGGAGCACACATTAGAAATGTGAGAACAAGATTCAAGTCCCACTGAGGCATTACAAAAGGGACAGGAGGGAACGTGTGAGTAATGCCTTTTAGAAAGCGTGTAACTACAGGGGACTTGAAAAGAGAAGGCTGATCAGGAAGCCGCAAGAAGGCAGAGATGGCAGCAAGATAACCTTTCAGGGTGCCCAGGTGCAGAGCCCTGCCGGGCCAAAGAAAGAGGAAACAGTAGAACCTCAGAAAGAGGGGCGGAAAGGGGATCCACAGCCTTTGCTGTGCACCATGCCACAAATTTGTTCCACCGGCAGGCGTATACCGTCTTTGTGGAGGGACGCCTGGCTGCCAGAATGATATCACAGACTTAAGGAGGCAAGTCAAATGGCATCAACTGCCGCCGCTCAATCTCCACGCATGGAGGTGGAGGCTGGACAGGTTCGGGTGGAGGACCGTCCCCTGCTGCTGCGACAGAAGATCCTCCCGAAGGGGCATACGTATCGGAGGATCGGTCAACATACTGAGTAGCTCGGGATACCAGTACCTTCGTGCCCAATCCGGAGCCACCAAGATGACTTGGGCCCGGTCGTGCCTGATCTTCTTCAGCACTCTGGGCAGAAGTGGTATAGGCGGAAAGGCATACAATAGACCGCAACTCCACTCGTGACGAAAAGCGTCGCCGAGCGAGTGCCGCCTTGGAAATTCCAACGCGCAGAACTGCTGACATTGCGCGTTCTCTTCGGTGGCGAATAGATCTAACCAAGGCTCTCCCCACTGCTGAAAGAGACCTTGCGCCACTTCGGAGTTCAGACGCCATTCGTGATCCATCATGCACCGGCGGCTGAGTTCATCTACTCTGGCGTTCAGAGAGCCCGCCAGATGTTGAACCACTAGGGTGACGCCCTGGTGTTCCAGCCACGTCCAGAGGCGCAGAGCCTCCTGACAAAGGGTCCACGACCCCACCCCACCCTGTTTGTTGCAATACCACATGGCGGTGGTGTTGTCCGTGAACACCTGCACGACACTTCCCCTGACAGAGGGAAGGAAGGCTTTCAGTGCAAGTCGGATCGCTCTCAACTCCAACAGGTTGATGTGGAGACGAGACTCCGCCGGAGACCAGAGGCCTCTGATCTCCGCCTCTCCCATATGGCCACCCCATCCCAGGAGGGACGCATCCGTCACTACGACATGCTCCGGTTGGCGAAGGGAGAGGCTCTTGCCCTTGACCCAATCGCGGTCCGTGAGCCACCACTGCAACTGCTGTGCAGTGCCCTCCGAGATCAAGACATGGTCGGACAGGTTGTCGTGATGCTGGGCCCACTGAAACTTCAGGTCCCACTGCAGAGCCCGCATGCGCCGCCTGGCGTGATGCACTAGTAGGAAGCAGGAGGCCATCAGCCCCAGAAGCCGCAACACTAGCCTGACCGAAACCCAGGATAGAGGCCGAAAGATGGGAATCAGGGCCTGAATATCCCGGACCCGCTGTTCCGGCGGATAGACCCGGAACTGCGCCGAATCGAGAACCGCTCCGATGAAGAGGAGCTTCTGAGAGGGACTCAGGTGTGACTTCGGCACGTTGATGGAAAATCCCAGCAAATGCAGGAGATCCGCCGTAGTCTGTAGGTGGGAGACGACTGCCTGGGGCGAGCCCGCCTTCAACAACCAGTCGTCGAGATAGGGGAAGACTGGAACCCCTGATCTGCGCAGATGAGCTGCGACCACCGCCATCACTTTCGTGAACACCCGAGGGGCACTAGTGAGGCCGAAGGGGAGCACGGTAAACTGAAAGTGCTCTTGACCCACCGTGAACCGCAGGTAACGCCGGTGGGCCGGCAGGACGGGGATGTGGAAATATGCGTCCTGCAAGTCCAACGCTACCATCCAGTCTCCCGGGTCTAGGGCAGCTAGAACCTGAGCCAAAGTTAACATCTTGAACCTTTCCTTCCGGAGGAAGGCATTGACGTTACGGAGGTCCAAGATAGGGCGTAGGCCCCCTTTGCCCTTCGTGGGAACCAGAAAGTAGTGGGAATAACAACCACGACCTACTTCTGGGCTCGGAACGCGCTCGACGGCCCCCTTGGCCAAGAAGGCCTAAACTTCCTCGTGGAGAAGATTCAAATGATCCCCCGAGATACGGTGGTGCTGCGGTGGCATGGCTGGAGGGGTCGTCTCGAAGGGGAGGGAGTAGCCCCTTCGGACGATTTGCAGCACCCACCTGTCCGATGTGATGGACCGCCAGTGGAGCAGGTGATGGCGAACTCTGCCGCCCACTGGCGTGGAATGGGCCTGAAAGCTCGGACTAGGAAGGCTTTGAGGCGGATGCTGCCGGGGTGGATGTGGGCTGACCGCGTCGTCCTCCAGAACCGCCTCGGAGGAAACCACGTCCGCGACCGCGCGCAGGTTGGTTCTGCGGCTGGTGGCTAGGCGTACGTGAGGAGGCACCCCTTCCTTGGCCACGAAAGGGGCGAAAGGCGGAAGTTTGAGACCGCGGGGCCGAGAGGCCCAAGGACTTGGCCGTAGCCCGGGAGTCCTTAAAGCGATTCAGTGCACTGTCCGCTTTCTTGCCAAAAAGGCGAAAGCCATCAAAGGGCATGCCCATGAGAGTGCTCTGGACATCGCCCGAAAAGGACGTGGACCGCAGCCTGGCGTGACGTCTAAGCGCCACTGTGGTAGAAATCGCCCTACCCAGCGAGTCCGTAGTGTCAAGCCCACATCGGATAGCATGTCGCGCTGCATCCCTCCCATCGGCCAGAGCCTGGGTAAGTCGTGTCTGGACCTCCTCCGGACACAGGGGCAGCACGTCCTCCACCGTATCCCACAGAGAGTGGGAATAACGGTCCAAGAGACAGGCGGTGTTCAAAGACCGCAGGCCCAAACTAAGGGAGGAGAACAGCTTTTTGCCGAACTGTTCCAGTCTCTTGGAATCCCGGTCCGGCGGAGCGGTCGGGAAGGAGGATTGGGAGGTAGAGGCCTGGATAACCAGGCTCTCGGGGGTAGGGTGTTGGGACAGAAAACTGGGGTCGCCCGGAGCAGGGCGATGGCGCCTGGCAACGTTCCTGTCCACAGGAGGAACTGTGGAGGGCTTGGACCAGGTGCCCTGCAGAACGTCAATGAGGGCCTCATTGAATTGCAGCAGAGGCTCAGTGGAGCTTGCTGCAGACTGAAGCACCTCAGTGAGGACGTTAGTCCTCACAGCCACGGCAGGTAGCTCGAGCCCAAGGGCTGCGGCCGCCTTGCGCAGCACCACAGAGAAAGCAGCACCCTCCTCCGAAGCCACAGTCGGAGGAGAGATGAATCCAGTGTCTGGAGAGGTATCCAGACCACTGGTCTCCCCCAGTTCATCTGCCCAGTCCTGTGACAGTTGAGCCTGAACGGCCAGAGGATCCTCGGATCCCTCCCATTCGCCCCATCATCCAATTCCTGGTATGCAGGAGGAAGGATCGGAGCCGGGCGATAGACATAATGTGTCTCCAGCGGTGCCGAACGCGGCGTCCATCGACGCCGTAACGGCGCCGGGCCCGGAGCGAGGCTGAACTGGGGCTCGACGCCGAGCGGAGCCGGCGTCGGAGGTGGTACCGGTGTCGACGCCGGCGGAGGAGGCGTGACTAGGTCGACCGGCGTCGGCGGGGACTCGGGAACGGGTCCCTCGGGCACTTGCGGCGTCGAGGCCTGAGCCGTCGACGGCGCCGGGGCCGGAGCCTCCGGCAGGCAAGGTTGCCCAGTCGGGTCCGCGGGGCCCGAAGGCGCGCCAGCGGGCGTCGACGGCGGAGCCAGGTTCCTCATGGCCGAGAGGAAGGCACTGACTTCCGCCGGCGTCGCGTCAGTTCCAGGGACCGGTGGGTATGGGGACTTGCGCGGCGCCTGCGGCTCCGCTGGAGCTGCGGGGGTGGAACCACCCTGACCCTCGGCCGAGTCGCGCGACCGGCGAGGGGAGTCCGAAGAGCGGTGTCGCCTCTTGGACTTCTTGGAGTGCTTCGACTTACCCGAAGACTTGGAGCCAGACGATCGATGATGACGTCGGCTGCGGCTCTGCGACCGATCCTTGGACCTCCTCCTGGACCGGGATCGAGAGGGGCGCGGAGCCGAGTGGCGAAGCTCGAGAAGCTTACGGGACCGCTCCCATCTAGCCTTCGAGGTCAGGGCCTTGCAGTCCGAACACGACTCCGCGTCGTGGTCGAGGCCCAAGCAGTAAAGGCACCGGCGGTGATGGTCCGTAACCAACATCAAGCGGTTGCAGTCAGCACAGGCTTTAAAACCAGGCATCCTACCGGAGTCGAGACAAGATCAAAAAGGATCGAAAAAAGTTAGTCAAAAAGTGACTAAAGGGGTAGCTCTCCCGGATCTGCGCTTACTGGCGTGGAAAAAAGAAGAACAAGAACTGACGTCAGCGCGCGAGGGCGGCGTCTAAGTACTCCGACGACGTCATTCCGGCGCACGACGCCGACGACGGACGCGGAGCCGCAGACGACGCCTAGCGACGCGCAAGGGGTATTGCTGACGAAAAATCTTCCGGATCCAGTCTGACGCCTGGGGATATTCTAAGGTGAGGAATCTAACTAACGTGTTTCTTTCAGATAGTGAAACTACCAACCTCCCTCCCTCCCAAGACCTCTGCAACAGACTCAGCTCCTTCTTCCACCTCAAGATGAGGAGGCTCTATGAGAACCTTGAGGACCACATCACCGCCTCAAACCTCCCCCCTCCGCCCCCCCAGCTACGCCATCCAACAGACCCTCCTAACCTGGACCCCTCTGACAACAGAAGACACCGCTAAGACCATGATAAGCATCCACTCCTGGGCACCTACTGACCCATGCCCACCACACATCTTTCACAGGGCCCATCGCACCAAAACTATGCCAAATTATCAACTGCTCCTTCGAGACCGCCACATTCCCAGACGACTGGAAACACGCCGAAGTCAAACCCCTCCATAAGAAGCCCTCCGCAGACCATACGGATCTCAAGAATTTCAGGCCCATTTCACTACTCCCTTTTGCCGCCAAAGTCACAGAGAAAGCTGTCAATACCCAGCTAGCACACTTCACAGAAACCAACAACGTCCTAGACACCTCTCAATCTGGTTTCCACAGTAACCACAGCACCGAGACCCCTCTCATAGCCGACACCGACGACATCCAGGCCCACCTCGTCCAAGGTTACACAGCACCACTCATCCTCTTGGACCTTTAAGCAGCTTTCGACACAGTTTCCCACCGCACACTAGCCACCAGACTCCACGACGCTGGCATCCAGGGAACAGCTCTAGACTGGATTCGATCTTTCCTCTCAGGCAGAACACAAAGAATAAAAGAATAAGACTCCCACCCTTCCTCTGCAAACCAACCGAAATCAGATGTGGACTACCCCAGGGATCCTCCCTCAGCCCCACGCTCTTCAAAGTCTACTTGGCCTCCCTTGCAACCATTGTCAGCAAACACGGACAATGTAGTCTCATACGCCAACGATATCCAGCTCATCCTCTCCTTCACAAAGTAACCAGTCCCAGTTTCAAAGAAGGGATGAAAAATGTCGCAACCTGGAAGAGCAGCAGCTGCCTGAAGCTCAAATCGGTGAAAACAGAAGTCCTCATCCTCGTCTCCATCCCCTTCGCATGGGACAACACCTGGTGACCCTCTGCCCTTGGAAACCCACCCAAACGGACCACGCACGCATCATACCCGACTTCACTCACCATGAACCACCAGATCAACAGTGTGTCCTCCACTTGCTTCAACACCCTCCGCATTCTTCACAAAACCTTCAAATGGATTCCCCTCGACGCTAGAAAGACCGTCACCAACTCACTCATCACTAGCAGACTGCACTACGGAAACACCCTCTATGCCGGAATCAACAAAAAACTTCTCCGCAAACTCCAGACCGTCCAGAACGCCGCAGTCAGACTTATCCTCGACGTCCCACGACATGACCACATCACCCAACACCTCCGAAAAACTTCACTTTCCTATCAAAAAAAGAATAACCTTTAAACTGCTCACACATGCCTACAAAGCCCTCCACAGCACCTGACCCCAATACCTCAAAGACCGAATCTCCTTCCACACCCCAGAGAGACACCTCCGCTCTGCCGACCTAGCCCTAGCCACGGTACCCCGCATCCACAGGGCCAGAGCAGGTGGCAGATCCTTTGCCTACCTGGCGTCCATGACCTGGAATGAACACCGCCTCTGCATGCAACGAAGCCCGACACTGCACCAATTCAGAAAGGACCTCAAGACCTGGCTTTTCGAATGATCTACGGAGCTGCTCGCACCCACCCCCAGCACCTTGAGACCCTTACGGGTGAGTAGTGCACTTCAAAACCCCTAATTGAAGGTAACAGTCACTGCCTTACAAAGCATCAGAAGCAAAATCTACTGTGAACTGGACACGAGGGTCTTCATTACAGTAAATCTGGAAGTTCCCAGTGAAGTCATAATTAAAACCTTGAGTTCTCTCAGGATGAGACTCAGGGCAAATGTGAGGTTTTAAAACATGACTATGATGCCACAAGACATAATGCAGCCCCTGATCTACACTGGATTGGGGCAGACAGTGTTGTGTAAAAAATCCCCCACCGCGTGAGATGCAATGGTAAAGTTAAATAGAGGAGCCTTCTTACCTGCAGCACTGAGCCCATGAAGGAGGAGATGTAGGCCATAGCAATGCACAGCAAGCCATACCCGAGAGCTGGGGAGGAAGAAATGAAGAGACCCTTAAAGGCTTTGGGTAGAGCAGGAGTGTGGCTCAAGTGCAGGACTGGTATCCAGTCATATTGTCAAAAACATAACACACACAAGAATTTACAAACGAAAAATATACTTCACGTTCTATGTTTCCACTACACAAGAAGAGTAATTTAGAATTGACAAATAAGTGGTTTTTCAGGACAAACTTCATTTATCGGTAAGGCACTACGATTTGTGGGTCTATGCTAAAAGGTTAATGAAGCCAATGTGGCCTACAGCGGGTGAATTGTTGGTTTTGCGACTGGTTGAGCTTCCAGCATCCATCGTGCTACAGGGTGGATTGTTGCCTTTTCACTGTATGTATTTTCTATAGCACTCAATGTCATTGACGCATAACAGAATTCATTCTGTTCAGGTTCAGAGTGTTTGTTATCTTACACACTCATTGCAGCACATTACTGCATGGGACTCGCCTAGGTGCCCATTCACAAACTCCATTTTGTAGTACGTTTAGTAGTACTACAATAGTACCACTAAGGTACAACACAATGCTATTCACAAACCCCTAAGTGTAAATCTCCAACCCACCCTCTCCTATTTTTTCTCTATAGGAGATTCTCACACATGTAAGTTAACTCATTAGTAGTAAATGTGTGAAAAAAAGCACAACACTAGGTAAGTTGCCGTTATCTTTATTCCGTCCGACGCACTCCAGCTCCCGGCAGCAACTGCTGATCCCCCACATTCCATGTTCTACTCAGGGAACTTCCCTTGAGCCCCACACACAACATTACAGATCCCATCACACCCCCCTTCCTTCACAAAGCAACAGAAAAGGAAATGACAACGAAAACAGAATACAGATTAAGAAAATGAGAATGGACAAAAACCATGACTTCCAGCAGAAAAAATAACCTTACTAGCTTAAAAGGCATACTACTCTATAGTATCCCCACACCCCCCTTCCACCCAAAGCAACAACAATTGAGAAACTATAATAACAGAGAATACAGGTACAATAAAAGGAGATGGATTTTGGGTTGTGACCCCAGATGGAAAAAAAAAAAAGAGTAATTGGATCTAATGCAGGACAATCATGAAATCTGGTCGGAGCAACCCTCACTCTGGAAGAAAACCTCCCTCCACAAATGCAATCCGGGTGAACACCCATTTTCCATTCACGTAACCTGCTTTAGATCCAAGCACCACACAGATAGCACACTTGTTCCACGTTTTCCAATTCTCCAACACCACTACGCGATCTTCATTTCTCTCACCCTCACTTGCCGACAAAACCAGGCCTCTTGACACTTACCTAGTCACCAACACCAACAGGACGAACTCTGTGCTGTACTTCACCGGTACTGCTGCTCTAACATCAACTAGTTTATTCAACCTCTCCTGATCGACACCTTTTCTAGACATCCAATCCTTGTTCAACTTGGAGCCCGCAACCCTTCCCCTGAGCAATGTAAATGGAGCCATGCCTGTACTTACATGTGGGGTAGTCCTAACTGCCCACAACATGTCGATTATGGCCACCCTTCACGGTAACCCATTAACCAAAGCAAGCTGGAAGTGTTCCTTGATTACACGGTTCATACGTTCCACTAGGCCATTGCTGCGAGAGTGATGAAGGGAGGTGAGAATGTGTTTGACGCCGTTTTCCTTGAGGAAGATCTGCATTTCTGTGGACACCAACTGTGTACCATTGTCGGGCACAAGTTCCACAGGAAACCCCTCTCAAAGAAACACTTCATGAAAAAAAAGTAATTATAGTTGATGAATTAACGCTATCCACAAATTTCACTTCCGGCCATTTTGACATATAAATATAATCAACTAAGACCAATGCATACTTTGGTGGGCACCCAATGACACCAAAATGTCCAGCCACATCAAAAGCAAGTTTGCACCAGGGCGAGTTCTTCACAACAACAGGATCAATGGGAGAGGGATAGCTTACATGCGACTTGTGACTCAGAACACATATACAACAGTCATGAACATAGTGTTTGACAGCCCTGTCTAAACCAGGCCACCAGAAATCTTTCCTAACCTTGTGTTTCATGGCCCGAATTCCAAGATGCCCCTCATGGGTTGAATCCAAGATTTTTATCCACATGCACACCGGACCACTAACAAACCTCCTCTGCGTATAATCCCACCAACCATGGACAACTCCTCTCCAGCTCTTATATATGGAATCAACTCTGAGGACAAGTCTTTGTTGTTGGGCCACCCCTATGGCTACAAAGTTCCCAACCATTTTGAGCTCATCACCATTGGACGTAGCCTGTAACCATTCTTGCTCCGAAAGGGCTCCTTTTACAGTATCCTTGTAACGCCCTGAACGTCTCAGGATCGTTTAACAGACACGACAATGAGGACGCAACCACTTGTGAAGGGTTAGTTCTTTTAATGAAGGCAAATAAAATACAAAGAACAAACAAAAGTTATAGTCACTGGAATCCTCCAGGCTAAGTACGTTACCAGCCCACAGCACGGATGGTCCTAACCGTCCTCTGCATATACGCCGATCCCGGCGTATGCCAACAGAGGGCAGAAATGAAATGGCCGACAATGCCAATCGGTAGGCTGTGAGGGGCACGAAGAGTGTTGGGGAGAATCGAGGAGTCAGGGAAACACCCAGCCGGGGTCTCTACCTGAAGGGAGCAGCCGCTCAACCTCTTCCTCAGACTGCACCGGGACGCGGAGTCACCTCCTGGTGATGCGTCACCGATACCCCAATCACAAGCAAGAAGACTGAACCGAGAGCAGCCGCTCGATCGATCGATCCTGTGGACTTCCGAGTCTGTAACGCGGCAAACACCTCCTGGTGTGCGTTACAGCTGGCAGTCCCTGTGTCTCTGGTCGGGCTGGGAGTTACGACTCCAACCAGCAAAAGCGCCACTGCGCTTGGACTCAGCCGAGTCAAAAAGCGAAGCTCAATGGTTGACCGGTAGAGCTTCCGGGTCCTTCACAGGTGACGATGGGGCAAGACACGGCCCAGGGAGTAACGACTCGACCTACCTCCGTTCTTGCCTTACTGGAGCACCACTCCGGAACACTGCTCTTCACGAAGCAGGTACGTCGGTGTAAACACAATATCCGACAGCCTTGTACCTCCCGGTTCCTCGCTTTATAGGGCGTGTTTTCCTTGAGTTATGTAACAGCTCTCCTGTTTACATAAGGGCGTGTTTCCCTTGAGTTATGTAACAGCTCTCCTGTTTACATAAGGGCGTGTTTCCCTTGAGTTATGTAACAGCTCTCCTGTTTACATAAGGGCGTGTTTCCCTTGAGTTATGTAACAGCTCTCCTGTTTACATAAGGGCGTGTTTCCCTTGTATGACAGGAATTCTTGACAATCCTCCACGGAACCTACCGCACATACCATTTCCAGATCGTCAGACATCACATTGCACTCACTTTCAGTTAGGGGTAGCCTAGATAAGCAGTCAACTACATGATTTTTCACCCCTGCCACATATTCCAGGCGATAATGGAATTCCTGCAGTCTGTACTGCCATTTAGCAATGGGCGGAGTGACCCTGATGCCCCTCTTGAGGTGAAGCGATTAATTAAAGGTTTATGATTTGTTCTGAGAACAAATTCATTTCCCCACAAAAAATTCCTGAAATGCTGCACACCCCACCACAAGGCTAGAGCCTCCTTCTCGAAGGTGGAATAAGTGCTTTCCACCCCCCTTAATGTTCTAGAGGCGAAAGCAATGGCTTCCTCACGTCCGTCGCCTCTCTTCTGCATAAGAACAGCGCTTAAACCAACATTACTAGCATCAGTGGAGATAATGCACCAGTCATTGACGTTGAATAATTTGGGCGGACAAGTCAGAACAATCTCTTCTTTTATGAGCTCAAAATTATTGCTACATTCTTCATTCCATTCATACTTGACATTTCTTTTTAAGAGCTTCCACAGACAAGCGGTTTTATCTGAAACATTGCTCACAAACTTGGCATAGTATTCCACTAACCCCAGAAAGGAGCGGACCTAGTCTTTGTTCAAAGGTGTAGGTGCACTTTCGATGGCTTCTAAAATTTTCAATTTGTGTTCCACCCCCTTGCCAGAGATGTGGTGAGCAAGGTAATCCACCCCCTCTTGCAGGAACTTACACTTATCCTTCCTCAGAGTCATCCCACTTGACTTTACAATTTCTAACACCTGTCTGACCCTGTCGTCATGCTCAGATTCAGTTTTTCCATGTATAAGAATGTCGTCCTGGAAATACACGACTCCCACAATGTTCTTAAATAAGTTACCCATCAAACGCTGGAACACTGCAGAAGCCGATGCCAGACCGAACAGCATTCGTATGTAGCGATAGGCCCCTTCATGTGTTACAAAAGACATGAGGTGCCTAAAATCTTTACACAACTCGACTTGATGATAGGCTGAGGAAATGTCTAGAGAACTGAAAAATGTAGCACCCTCCAAGGTCAACAACATCTCATTAATGTTAGGCAGAGGTTGTCGATCGACCCAAATGTTAGAATTGAGATCACTCAAGTCCATGCACATCCTCAAGGATTTGTCAGCTTTACGTGTCAAAACAATGGGAGTCAACCATTCAGACACCTCAATGGGCTCAATTACATACATGGTAGACAATCGTCCCAACTCAAACTTAAGTTCATTTCGCAGTCTCAATGTTACCCTGTGCACTCTGTGGGCCACTGTCTTTGCTCCCTCCTCGAGAATATTGTGATGTTGAAATCCTTTCAGTTTCCCTAGTTCCCAGCTAAACACCTCGGGATGATTCTGGATCCATTCATTTCTCGTCAAATGTCCAACCACACCATCATCAGGTGGAATTGATGGGGATGTGGAATACAATTGCTTTGCCTCCCTTCTTGATAAAACCATGTCAGGATGGTTGGGATCCAAAATAATTCTGAGCTCCCTTTGCTCTTCCTACCCAAACAAATTTTCACCATCTTTCACAATATACACGGTTTCGGTATCAAGATCTTCACCAAACACTAGGTTAGCCAAGAATCTCCCAAGAACTTCCACTTTCTTGCCACCATAAGCAAAGATTCTGATATTGGACTGATGCAATTGAACGCTATCTAATCCTTCAAAATCCTTAGCATCGATGAGCGTGAACAGAATCAGCTAAGAAAGTAACCTTCTTACCATTCACGCCGACCATGCAAGCAGGAGATTTCCTCCTGCACAACACTGCCATGGATGCTATTTCAACTACTCCTTCAGCCTGTGAAGACAAAGACTATAGCATCAAAAACACATGGTTTTCATCATCCGAGTCAACAAAATCTTCCTCAATGGTCTTAACGGTTTGCGCAGAAGCTTTTTGCACTGCAACATCTTTGCACATGCGAGCAAAATGCCCTTTCTTGCTACACTTGAAGCATGTTTGAGTCAAGGCAAAACATTTTGCATTTCTCAAATGCGATTTGCTCCCACAACGGAAACATGAACGTTTTCCTTTCTCAGTTTTGGATGAATTTGTCACAGGGTTTTGCACAGATTTTGCATTAGACCCCCCTCGTGGGTTTAGCATTATGCTTTGCATTGCTCAGCTTAACATCCCCGGACTGTACAGTTCCACTCACTTCTTTCGCACAGAACTGAGAGAGTTCAATGCTTCTAGCTAAAGTGAGGGCAGTTTTCAAATCCGGATTCTCAAAGATAATGGTTTTTCTTGGATTTTCCTGTTGCATGTTCTCTCAATTAATTGATTCAGAATGATTTCATCCTGAATTCTCTGTAGTTGCAGGTGGCAACTAGAGTTCTGAGTGTGGCCACAAAATCATCTATGGATTCACCAGGGATTTGAGCACATTGCAAAAACTTGCGGCGCTCAAGCACTACATTCCTTTTGGGATTGAATCTCTTCTCCAACGTTTTAATAATGGATCATAGTCATCAACTATCAGTGAATCACCATTGTATCTACCATTCACATGGGTGGTCTCAAGCTCTAGGGGTAATGTTTGTAAAATGTTTCTTCCTTCGGAACCTTAATTATATATTAACAAAGCTTTTTTCTTCTTGGAAGTAAAAGTATCACTATCAATGGCATCTAAATAGGCAGCAAACGTGTCCTTCCAATGTTGCCAATGCGATGGAGGAGTCCCAGCTGATTGCAAGAAAGGTGGTCGTACCAACACACGATCCATTGAGTGGCCATACGTGGGCGAGTTGCCGACTAATACCAACACAAATGTGACTTGGAAAGGAAAATTATTGTTACAAATTGACCCAATGCAGCTAATTTTCCCTTGCACTCTAAAGCGTCAAGAAAGACAGGATGAGTGTCACCATGTGCACACACGAGATGTTATAACTTACACTTATATGACCAGGTGTGTGTATCAACGTATGCACCTAACATTACTAAATCAGAAAGCATTTGAAATAAAAAAGTTACCAGCCAAAGGTGTGCGCATCACCGAGTGCGCGACGCTGTCATCAGGTGATCACTCGTGAAGAAATCGTGGTCAGCCTAAGGGGTGCGCAATACTGTCACCAAGTGGCTGTGAACACTGAAGTTATGACCAAAACAAAGTAGTGTAACGTTATGTCAGCCTCTCTCTTCCTCAGCGCAGCTCAGGCCTCCGCGCCATACACATCAATGACAGCGGACAACGAGGATCACTCTTCACATGACGTCACAAGAAACTCCTGCTTGGCCCAAAAATAATTTCACAGCAGAAGTATCCACATATCCAGAACTTCAGTCTGCAAGACAATTCTCGCTATTGACTTATCACCTGCGCAGAAGTAGACCACGAGACAAACTCCAACTGAGAGACATTTCCTTCGGGGCGATCCCGGGGGCGCAGTACCAAACAGTCGTTCTGAAGAGAATGCTGGACACAATGGACAACCCATTGCCATTGAAAAAAAGCACAACACCAGGTAAGTTGCCGTTATCTTTATTACGTCCGACGCACTCCAACTCCCGGCAGCAACTGATTTCATGTTCCACGCAGGGAACTCCCCTCGAGCCCCACACACAACATTCCAGATCCCAACAATGTGGGAGGGACAGGGGGAGTGGCTGGAAAAAGGAGAATACCAACTACTAAATGGAAAGGGCTTAAGTAAGAGTAAGGAGGGCTTAAGGAGCATTTGGGAGGAGTTTGGGGAGCACCTTGCCACCTCCGCCCCCACACAGAAGAGCAGGACGATTGCTATTCACAGACATCACTTCTAAAGTTGTTACTATACTAAGACGGGACTCAAAACAGTAGTAAATTGAATATGTCCAGCACCATAAATTGTCAACCACTGGTAGTGCAATACCTCCCATAGAAAATAATGGCATTAGGGATTTAAAATAAAATCCCATAGGAAATAATGTTAAATTAATTTAAAATATAAATAAATATAATCGAACGTTAAGAAAATGAGTACTTAATTATAAAATATTTTAAATGCCGTTTCTAAGTTAATGTACCATGGGGGGCCGTGGCTTGGCGACATAGCCGAGTAGAGGTTTCTCCCGGCTCTCCCGTCAGCCATTCATGAATCCGTCAGAACCCTGTGGAATATAAACGTTCATTTCCCTGCTAGGCTGCAGGCAGAGGCAAAAATAACTATTTTCAGCACTCACCTGCCGCTTTACAGACTAGTGCGAGTGGCGTGGTTCAGAAACGGGGATTTGGGTCGGGGCTAGACGCCATCTTGTATGTTGGGACGGGGAGGAGGATGCCGGAAGACCCCGGGACACTGATGGCCTGAGCGGGAAAGCCCTCGGAAAGAGCCAGAACAGCAGTTCTCCTTACAAGTAAGAGGTGCAGAGAGGAGTCGGGAGGTATGCCCGATATGGGGACGCCACTGGGGCCCGGGCTGATAACCCCTCTCAGATACATGCTGGAGGGCTCCCCCAAAGACCTGGAACTGGACCGGATACCCACGGGGACCTGCCCTGAGAAGGACGACTTCCCAAAATATCGGTAGGAGGGGGCGGGTGGCCACAGCGGCGATTGTCTCCCGAGGAGCGTGGCGACAGACCCAGCCATTCCCCACTGTAAAGTGGACCTGAGGCAAGATGCTTGAGCAGCCCGGGACTGGCGGGATGGTTGCGGTCTCCTGAGGCACAGGGTGGAGCAGCAGTGCACAGTGCCGATATAGACACGAAGAGAAGGGGGAAGAAAGTGGGCCCCTTGATTCCCTGGGGGCTCCGCTGAGACGTGCCCATACTCCCTTGAATAAAGAGCAGGGTGCAACAGAGGAAAGCAGGGTGAACAAAGATCACAACCCGCTGGCCTGGCCTGGGACACGTGGAACTTTACTGGGCATAGAGGCCCAGGCCAGGGACAGGCACTGGAGATACAGAAGGCGACCACACCTTGCGGTGATCAACCAGGGTGGGACCTGACAGATGCAGACACGAAACGGTGGATATAACGGACCCCTTTGTGCAGACACCACAGTGTGGTGGAGTGCAGCACTAATGGGAGTGGAACCTACACGGTAGACGCACTAGAAGTGATATCTGAGAGTCCGAGGGGGTGCCCGGAGTTACTTGACTGAGCTAGTGAGGGTCCCGGCACAAGGCAGGTGGAGTGAACCGGTTGCAGAGCACGTACTGTACTCAATGCTAAGAAACGTCGCTATGGTCAAAGAAAAAGGACCTCGTGCAATTCAAGCTATTAAAATTTCAAAGTACGTGCAACCATTTACGTGCAACCATTATCGATAGCTCAGGGAAAGCAGAAGAAAGTTTCCACGGCTACGCAAGGAAGTATGCAGGAACTGGAGAACCAGACCCCCTCAATAGCAGACGTATTGGAGGCCATACATTCAAAGCGGGACTAAATGGTCCATAAAATAGATACAGTCCCCATAAAGGTCAACCAGCTCTGTTGTGATCTTCGGAAGGTCACCAATAGAGTCACTACTAATGAGCAGGAGGTGCAAACCCTGCAGAAGGAGGTAAATACTTAAGGAACACAGTGGGGGATCTTCAAAAGAAAGTGGTCCGTTTTGACGAACGCACAGAGGACTCCGAAGGGAGATTCAGATGGAATAACCTACCGTTTATAGGATTTCCCGAAAAGGCGGAGGGGCCCATCAGTCAAACTTTTTATGGAGGACTAGATTGTTGCCGCAATGGCCCCCCAAAAACCTTGCAAATTCTTCAATGTGGAAAGGGCACAGAGTGCTTGTGCCTCCGCCCAAGCCTGGTGCACCACCCAGGGCCATGATTGCGAGACTTTTAACTTCGGGGATCAGGATGCAATTGGCCCGCACTCGTGGCCCATGGATGTATGAAGGACAACCCATCTCCGTATACCCAGATTACATACAACGGGTGCAGGAGCAACAAAACCCTTTATGATGGTTAAAAAACGCCCTGGGGAGTAACACTTTAAATACAGTCTCCTATTCCCTGCCAAACTTAGAGTCGAGAGCTATGGAAAAGTGCTGTTATTTATTTCGGCAGCTGAGGATAGTGATTGGCTAGTCTCTAAGGGACATCCAGAGAAAGGGCGGCCCTCTCGGCGAATTACTCCCGGGCGGGCGACTCCCGACATCTCTCAAGGGATAAAGGGACACAGAATGTAAAGCAATCAGGCGACTGATCACATAGTCCCAGAAGGGTGAGAGTATGTAGGGACGGAACACTGCAATTCTCGGACACAGGAGCCTAATTCCCAACACCACAGCTATATATGAATCCTGGTGTAGAAGAAGAGTAGAAAGGACAGCATCATCTATTCAACCTAGACACTGAACGACGAACTGGACTTGATAAGTATATGACTGCGCAATGCAGGGAATTACTGAGCCTTTGTTTCTGATAACATGAAAAGGGGATTTGCATAATTAGAAGGTTATTGGCATAGTGTTTGCATAATCTGGATTTAATGCATTGATAGTTGGCGGGAAGCCTAACCCCACAAATGGTGGACGACTTAGTAGGGGGCTGGAGTTATGCCCTCACAACCCATTGGAGAGTTTACCACTAGCACTGTAGAAACTGTTGAAATGTTATACATGCATACTGCAGAAAGCATAGCTGCTTTGAAACTTAAGTTAAGGATGGTATACTATAATTGTATTGTTTTTCCTTGTTGTCGGGGGGTGAGGTGGGGGGGATTGGGGCGGCAAACACTCTTTTGCGTCTGGGGGCAGGTGCATTTCTGCCCAAGGGGAGGGGGAAGTTTGCAATGGTTGGGGTTTGGTTGGGTTCTAATGTCCCGGCTGTTCAGGGAACCCATGAAGGCGACAGGGCATGAGGATATCTTATGTGGAGTGCACACCATGATACTGTATGGCTGCAAAACAGGGGAGGAATAGGAAGACACCAAATATGGAGGCCCCATGGAAAAACTAATCAAATGGAATGTCAGTGGATTGCCAACGTAGATAAGCACATATGAGTCTTTGACTACTTAAAACGTTAGAAGGTAGCCATAGCCTGCTCGCAGGAAACACATATGGGGTGACTCGCTACCCTGCTTGAAAAAAAGTTAGAGGGGACAGATAAATGCTACCTCATACTCTAGGTTCGCCACAGGGGTCCTTATACAGGAGGCCCCGGGACACCATTTTAACAATCACCACTTGGTAGACCCGGAGGGGAGGTACGTTATTTTGTGAGGTAAACTAGATGGTAAGGAGATGTGTATTATTAGCGCATATGCCCCCAATGAGAATAGCCAAACCTTTTCCCTGATTTGATGAGGGCAGTTGCCCCCTACCTGGGAGCGTCTGTACTGATGGCAGGGGACGTTAACTGCGTCCTGGATGGGAACATGGACCGCGAGCCTCAAAAACTTTGTACTAAGCCTAGGATGATGGAGACGCTACGGGACACTATGGAGGGTTTACAACTGGTGGACGTATGGCATTGACGGATTCAAACAGCTCGACAATTCTCCTATTATTCACCCACGTCTGGAACTTTTAGCAGGTTAAACTACTGGTTTCCCTCCGTAGTTCTAGAACCTAGGATGAGCAGAG
The DNA here is from genome assembly GCF_964204655.1 of Triturus cristatus. Classification (NCBI taxonomy): domain Eukaryota; kingdom Metazoa; phylum Chordata; class Amphibia; order Caudata; family Salamandridae; genus Triturus; species Triturus cristatus. Next base: position 1,821,753,431 of record NC_140589.1, on the reverse strand, counting down.
TAGTGCATTTACTGAGCTACATGTCTGATGACTCACCTGTACTGTTAAATTAGAGTGGGACGAGAGCTCGCACTGTGGACACTCCAGATGGAGGCACTAACGGATCCCCCTTTTGCGTTGGCTGTGCTAACAGCTCTCAAACGATATTTTGAGATGAATTGGGGGAGCGGCCTCGACACGCGCTCTGGAGTGGGAAGCCATGAAAGTGGTCATAAGAGGGAAATGTATCAAAACATCATAAGGGGTATATCAACAGTTGGAATCGGACATAGCCAAACAAGAGGCCGGGGTGGGGGATCTAGAGGGTGCCCTCCCGGGGGGCCCCCATAGGTTGGAGGAGTGGCGGACAGCATGTTGACAGCCGTGCAGCGACTACAAAAACACATACACACCACATACAGGCAGAGATTGCATAGGGAGGGAGATAGAACAGGAGCTCTATTGCCTCAATTAAACAAGAGAATTAGGTTAGCCCGATGGAACAGCTTCAGAACCACAACATGTTTTTTTCACAAACCACAATGGTAGAGGCCCAGGCTGAGCACCCTGAGCGAGTCTATGCTCGGCAACTTCCGTGCCACTAGAGAGAATCCAAGCATTTCTGGACTCGATTGCGATCCCTCGATTTGAGGAAGAGATGTCGAAGGAGCTAAACACCCCCATCAGAAAGGAGGAGGTTCTGTTGGCCATTCAATGATTGAATACTGTGAAAAGCCCGGGGGCGACGACCTACTGGCAGAATTCTATCAAAGATATGCCTCCCAGTTAGCAGATCACTTAGTGGAGGTGTACAACGAGGCAGTAGAATGGTGCGATCTTCTGCCTACCATGAGAGAAGCATTAATCACAATGATAACTAAAGCGGACAAGGATCCTTTGCTCGCCGGCTCCTATAGACCGATATCTTTATTAAATATAGATGAAAAGATCCTTAGCAGCGATATGGTGGCATGGCTTCTCTGTGGTATTCCCCGGGTTATTCACCCAGACCAGGCGGGATTTATTCCTAAATGGAGTACCGCCCACAACCTTAGGAGGGCGGTGCATATTTGGCACGCTCCATGCCTGATGTCAGGCGATTATGCCATGGCACTGCTAAATATAGGACAGGCATTTGACTCAGTGGAGTGGCACTATTTATGGCTGGTCTAACGGAAGGTGGGGGTAGGGGAGGAATTTCTTAAGTGGGTTAGGCTGATGTACACCTCTTCCATGCAACAATTAGAATAGGGAACCTGGTATCCAAAAAATGTAAACTACAACGAGGCACACGACAGGGATGCCCACTCTCCTCGCTTCTTTTCGCACTAGGGATAGAACCACTGTCAGCAGCATTGGGGAGTAGGCTAGGACAGTGGTGGATCAAGGTGGGAGAGACCACCCATGTGGTATCTTTATATGCCGACGATATCCCGGTCTACTTACGTCGGCCAACAGACTCGGTACCACTGCTGCTGGCAGAGCTGCGAAGAGTTGGGGAGGTCACGGGACTCAGAATCGACCCCGGGAAGTCCAAGCTCATCCCCATCGGGAGATTGGCAGAAGGACTGCAGTCTGACCGCATTAGAGAGGCCTTGCCTTGGGGTGAGGAAGGACCGAAGTACCTGGGTGTGAGGCTGGCGAAAACTCCCTCCATGGACAATACAATTAGCAGAATAATTGTGGGACTGAGAGGGTCGCTAAGGTTCAGGTGAGAATTACCTTTCTCTGCCTTATGGGTCGAATAGCATTTCTAAAAATGATCGTGCCCTAATGTCTACAGCACTCGTTTTATATTATCCCTCAGAGCTACTTCAGAACGTTAGACCAACTCCTCATAGGTCTTCTGTGGGGTAACAGGCGTAGACAGGTAAGCTTACAAATGTTGCAGCGACGAGGAGGACTGGAGGTTCCTGTACATTGTATGGCATGTAGCCGGGATATGGGAGCGGGTGGTTCATAGAGTTGATCAACACGCTCCATATACTCCGGATATGCCTCTTTGGTCGTTGCAACCATTTCCCCTTATAGTGGATTCGATGCCCGTGCGCAGGTGGAAGGAGGGAGGGTGCCAAACAATAGGAGATCTATACACAGAAGGGAGGTTCATAACACTTGACAAAGTCAGAGTTCTTCAACTTGGGGTCGGGACAATTTTTACAACATGGAAAAATCTCTAAGGTTACCCGAGAAATATTGCCAGAGTTCCCGAAGGAACCCCCCAGCACTAACATACTGAAGGTAATGTTGTATATGGCAGGGGGGAGGCGCCTAATCTCCCACATATACCGAGCCTTAAGGGACGACTTGCCACATGGGACCCTACCACTGAGGCAAAAATGGGACGAAGAATTGGAGGGAACGCTCTCAGACAGAGAATGGGAGAGAGTGCACAAGAGGGCGAGTATAGTTAGCTCCAATGCAAGATTCAAGCTCCTGCAATATAATATAATTCACCAAGTGGACCTCACCCCACCTAGGCTAAATAGGTTTTACCCAACCCGAGGGGATGAGTGTCCCTGAGGTAGATCAAAGACGCCGGACTTCCTCCATATGATTTGGGCATGCCCTACACTTGACCCCTACTGGGATGCAGTGCTTATACACCTTCAGAGAGCTACAGGGTGGGACATCCCCAAAGAGATCAGACAAGTACTGCTCGGCCTAATCCTACCCCTAAAAACAAAAATTTAAGTAGACATTTTCTTTCTCTGGGACTGGTACTGGTGAAGAGGCCAATCGTAATAGTATGGCTGCGTCCGAGACCTCCAAGGGTAGAGTAATGGATGAAGGATATGTGTGAACGGGAAACAGCGGGAAGGGTACAAATCAAGATGGTTCGAAAAGATGAAAAGCTAGAAGGTGACCTCCAGCATTGGTATCAAATGTTACAGGACTTCAAGAGGAGCAGGACACGGGGACCAAGGAATCCATACATGAGACGGGGGCTACATCACACAGGAGACGTTAGGATAAGGGTACAGTTCGATATAAACCTGGCATTAAGGATTAGTACATGCCAACCATAACAAAACCCATGACAGCCGGGACTATAGTTGGGAAGGGAGGGGAGAGGGGCAGGGAAGGGTAAACCCAAGTTAGGATTGGCATAATGCTTGTATGCCTTTGGGGAATGTATAAGAGATACACAAGACACCAACAAAGAGGGTACAGATAGAAAGGCTCTTACTTAGATCTTACGACTTGTATAGATAATGTAGCGCAATGTGAAACTGTTGGGACTGACATGATGCGATGAGGAATAATGGGAAATAGGGGACCGCGCTGTTTCAACATTTGTCTTTTTGAAACTTAAATGCCAATAAAGTTAATCAAAAAAAGTTAGTGTAATATTAGTGTTTTTAAAAATATAACTAAATTACTTTTATTTAATTCTATGCATCACATTTAAAGATCAAAGCATAATAATAAAAAAAACAACCTTAGGCGGGAATTAATTTTCCAATTTAAAATTCAGTAAAATAATTTTTAATTTGATATGTTTCCAATAATTAAAGATTTAGTTTAAATTTAAGTTAAAAGTGCTATGGCATTTATTTTTTACAATGAAAATTTATAAAATTCATTAACATTATAATTTAATATAAAAATATTTTGACAATTGAAATCAAGTTAAACAAACTATGTTCTTTTGCTTTTTTTTTTACTTTTCTCCTATACTTAATTATTAAAAGTGATGTATACAATTAAATAAAAGTAATTACATTTTATTCTGATGAAACGCAATTTTACATTTATTTGTAAAATAGAAAAAATGTAAACATTTTATAATTAAATAATTATGATTTTTAAATATTGATTAAGCATTAAATTATGTTAAACTATTTTTTTTATTTTAAGCATTTAATTTAAAGTTGGGTTTTTATTTTATTTAGAAAACTACAGCTATCATTTTCAATGGATGTGTGTTGCAATGCCTGTGATTGGTCATGCTTGATTTAGGACTTAACTCCTATTTCTTTTTTGGCAGTAGTAATTTACACTTGTACATTTGGCTCCACCCTTTCTTCAGGCACATTTTTACTCAAATTTTGTAAATAGCCAAAAGTAAGTTACTCAAAAGTCGATACGTAAATCAAACGTGTAAATTACTCACAAAAGTACGTTGTTTTTGTGGATAGCCCTGTTACTTAGGAAACACGTTCAGAATGCTGAACAAAGAGTACGCAGAGAAAACTTTAAAGCACTAAAACAAACATGCCAAATTCTCGGAAGGAGGAACCTCAGGGGCGGCTCCTCCACTAGGGCGGAGGAGCGTCGCCCCACTGCTTTCTCGCAGTGCAAGAAGCAGAAACATAAAATGGTAATAACTTTCAGGTATTACCATTTTATGTTTGGTTGTGGGTGGACGGGTTTAAGGAGCTGCTCTGAGAGCAGGGCAGGGGAGGAGTGGTGTGTCTGCCCACTCCCAAGTGCGCAAAGACTGCATGGTTGGCCCCCTGGCCGCCCAAACCAGTCATGCACACTCTGCCCATCTCAATGCAGGCTGCACTGCAGCCTGCATGGAGAACATGGCCTCCCCATAAGCCGCTGGCGGGGCGGTGTACACACCAATCACAAATATTTTTAAAAAACATTAAATTAACCCCCCTGCGTGACCTCCCCATGCGACACCCCCCAGTGTGACCCCCCCCTCCCACGAGCTATGCCACCTGCAACTGGAGGAAATGTCTTTTTATTCTTCAAAAGTCATGTACGACACCTTCACCAAGTCTGGCTATTTAACTAAATGAATAGGTTAAACATTTCAACATGCAAAAGGTTGTTGGTGAAAAACGGTAGGACTGGATGAAAATATTACACATGCAATGTACCGACCTGTGCCCATGTAATACATGCAACCTGGTGCTCCTAACCAGGACATCACTTGCTGCCTTTTATATGCACACGACCAGTGCTCTCTAGAGCAATGCGCTCATGACTTAGTGCGTTCTCCGCAGCACATGACCCACTGCTTTCCCGCGGCAGGCAAACACACTGCTCTCCCGCGGCAGGCAGACACACTGCTCTCCCGCGGACACACTGCTCTCCCGCGGCAGGCGGACACACTGCTATCCCGCGGCAGGCGGACACACTGCTATCCCGCGGCAGGCGGACACACTGCTCTCCAGTGGCAGGCAGACACGGCGGCACACGACACTGTGCTCTCCCGCGGCACACGACACGGTGCTCTCCCGCGGCACACGACACGGTGCTCTCCCGCGGCACACGACACGGTGCTCTCCCGCGGCACACGACACGGTGCTCTCCCGCGGCACACGACACAGTGCTCTCCCGCGGCACACGACACAGTGCTCTCCCGCGGCACACGACACAGTGCTCTCCCGCGGCACACGACACAGTGCTCTCCCGTGGCACACGACACAGTGCTCTCCCGCGGCACACGACACAGTGCTCTCCCGCGGCACACGACACGGTGCTCTCCCGCGGCACACGACACGGTGCTCTCCCGCGGCACACGACACAGTGCTCTCCCGCGGCACACGACACAGTGCTCTCCCGCGGCACACAAACCAGTGCTCTCCCGCGGCACACAAACCAGTGCTCTCCCGCGGCACACAAACCAGTGCTCTCCCGCGGCACACAAACCAGTGCTCTCCCGCGGCACACACACCAGTGCTCTCCCGCGGCACACACACCAGTGCTCTCCCGCGGCACACACACCAGTGCTCTCCCGCGGCACACAAACCAGTGCTCTCCCGCGGCACTCAAACCAGTGCTCTCCCGCGGCACACAAACCAGTGCTCTCCCGCGGCACACAAACCAGTGCTCTCCCGCGGCACACAAACCAGTGCTCTCCCGCGGCACACAAACCAGTGCTCTCCCGCGGCACACAAACCAGTGCTCTCCCGCGGCACACAAACCAGTGCTCTCCCGCGGCACACAAACCAGTGCTCTCCCGCAGCAAAGAAACCAGTGCTCTCCCGCAGCAAAGAAACCAGTGCTCTCCCCGTGGCGCACGACCCAGTGCTCTCCCCGTGGCGCACGACCCAGTGCTCTCCCCGTGGCGCACGACCCAGTGCTCTCCCCGTGGCGCACGACCCAGTGCTCTCCCCGTGGCGCACGACCCAGTGCTCTCCCCGTGGCGCACGACCCAGTGCTCTCCCCGTGGCGCACGACCCAGTGCTCTCCCCGTGGCGCACGACCCAGTGCTCTCCCCGTGGCGCACGACCCAGTGCTCTCCCCGTGGCGCACGACCCAGTGCTCTCCCCGTGGCGCACGACCCAGTGCTCTCCCCGTGGCGCACGACCCAGTGCTCTCCCCGTGGCGCACGACCCAGTGCTCTCCCCGTGGCGCACGACCCAGTGCTCTCCCCGTGGCGCACGACCCAGTGCTCTCCCCGTGGCGCACGACCCAGTGCTCTCCCCGTGGCGCACGACCCCAGTGCTCTCCCCGTGGCGCACGACCCCAGTGCTCTCCCCGTGGCGCACGACCCCAGTGCTCTCCCCGTGGCGCACGACCCAGTGCTCTCCCCGTGGCGCACGACCCAGTGCTCTCCCGTGGCACACGACCCAGTGCTCTCCCGTGGCACACGACCCAGTGCTCTCCCCGTGGCACACGACCCAGTGCTCTCCCCGTGGCACACGACCCAGTGCTCTCCCCGACGCACACGACCCAGTGCTCTCCCCGTGGCACACGACCCAGTGCTCTCCCCGACGCACACAACCCAGTGCTCTCCCCGACGCACACGACCCAGTGCTCTCTCCGACGCACACGACCTAGTGCTCTCCCCGACGCACACGACCCAGTGCTCTCCCCGACGCACACGACCCAGTGCTCTCCCCGACGCACACGACCCAGTGCTCTCCCCGACACAAACGACCCAGTGCTCTCCCTGACGCAAACGACTGTGCTCTACCTGACACAAACGACTCTGTGCTCTTTCTGAGCCACACGACCCAGTGTTTTCCCGAGACACACAACCCAGTCCTCTCCCGAGGCACACAACCCAGTTTTCTCCCAAAGCCCACGGCCAAGTTCTCACTCCAAAGGACACGGCCAACTGCTCTCACTCCGAGGGACACGGCCAACTGCTCTCTCTCCTAGGGACACGGCCAACTACTCTCTTCCCGAAGGACACGGCCATCTGCTCTGTTTCCGAGGGACACGGCCATCTGCTCTGGTTCCGAGGGACACAGCCAAGTGCTCTCCCTCCGAGAGGACATGAGCAAGTGCTCTTCCTCTGAGGGACACGGCCAAGTGCTCTCTCTCCGAGGGACACGGCCAAGTGCTCTCTCTCCGAGGGACACGGCCAAGTGCTCTCTCTCTGAGGGACACGGCCAAGTGCTCTCTCTCTGAGGGACACGGCCAAGTGCTCTCTCTCTGAGGGACACGGCCAAGTGCTCTCTCTCTGAGGGACACGGCCAAGTGCTCTCTCTCTGAGGGACACGGCCAAGTGCTCTCTCTCTGAGGGACACGGCCAAGTGCTCTCTCTCTGAGGGACACGGCCAAGTGCTCTCTCTCCGAGGGGCACGGCCAAGTGCTCTCTCTCCGAGGGGCACGGCCAAGTGCTCTCTCTCCGAGGGACACGGCCAAGTGCTCTCTCTCCGAGGGACACGGCCAAGTGCTCTCTCTGCGAGGAACAGGGCCAAGTGCTCTCTCTCCGAGGGACACAGCCAAGTGCTCTCTCTCCGAGGGACACGGCCAAGTGCTCTCTCTCGAGGGACACGGCCAAGTGCTCTCTCCCCGAAGGACACGGCCAAGGGCTCTCTGCCCATGAGGGACACAGCCAAGTGCTCTCCCTATGAAGGACACGGCCAAGTGCTCTCCCTAGGGGGAACACGGCCAAGTGCTCTCCCTAGGGGGAACACGGCCAAGTGCTCTACCTAGGGGGAACACGGCCCAGTGCTCTCCCTTCGGGGGACACGGCCCAGTGCTCTCCCTCCCAGGGACACGGCCCAGTGCTCTCCCTCCCAGGGACACGGCCCAGTGCTCTCCCTCCCAGGGACACGGCCCAGTGCTCTCCCTCCCAGGGACACGGCCCAGTGCTCTCCCTCCGGGGGACACAGCCAAGGGGCTTCGAAGGCGAAGTACAGCCAAGTGCTCTCTTGAGGAATATGGGTGTCAGTGTTCCTGTCAGCTCCATCACATATGTTTTTTGGTACACATCACCTTGTACTTTCCTGGGGCACATCACCTTGCACACTCTTTTTCAATCTTACATTGTGCCCCCTCTGCACAACATCCGGTGCTGCTTTGATATGCATGGCTCTACCTACCGGTATACATGGTCATGTATCATTATTGATCCATGTGCACTGATGTATGTGTATCTTTTGGTCTAAAAAATACCAAGGATACTGGCATTTTTCCCACTTTGTGAAAACATCTATCTGTGTAAACACAGCCACAAATATAGACACATGCATACAAAGGCAAAAGCAACAACAGTGATGAACCCCTGAGGACCACCAATGCAAACATTGCAATGTTTCACTGCATGTTCCCTTCCCAATACGTGAGCATCAAAAGTAAAGTGCAGGGGAAAAATCAGATTTCATACCAAAGGACCCAGTTACCACTGAGATTTCATACGATCGTAATCTCATCCAGTGACTCTACTGAAATACTAATTAGTAACTGCTACAATGAGGAACTGGGAACAAGAGATTGAGGTCCTTTGTAGCAGCGAGAGAAAATAGCTGCAGATCTACTGGGTGTTTGAAAGGGAAGAAGGGAATAAAAGTAAGGATTGGAATTCAGTTTATAATCTCAGGAGCTATTCTGACACTTCCCATACACCAAGGAAAGCAATGCTTCATTTGACACATGGTGGCATTTAAAGAAAACCAATGAAATTGAAATGCCCTCCACGTCTAATACACCCATCAAGTATACACTGTGACAAGCGTGTGTAAATATGTTATGTTACTGTGCAAGAATTAAGGAACAGTTTCTCAGATTTTGGGTCACATATAAAATACAAGACTCGCAGACTCACCAAGAATCTTGGAAATCATGGTGGCGCGTGATTCTGAGAGGTCTGGGAAGTGGGGTTTTACCAAGTCCTGCATGGTAACAGTGGCTAAGGAATTAAAAGCCGAAGATATGGTGCTGAAAGAGAATAAACTGAATTAGAATGTGCTGTGGAATCATGACCCAATATTAAAGATTTGTTGGAAACGATGTCTAAACATTTCCAAATGATTACTTAAAACATTCAGCACAGTTTAAAGGCCAAATTCTATTACTAACTTCTATTACTAACCTTTTCTTCAAATAGGAACTACTTATGTTTAAAGAAAAGTATCCCAAACTACTAATATTTGTAGTGCTGTAATAGTGACCACATCAGACAGGATTGCATTAGCAGTTACCATATGCAAGATTACTAGCAGTGATCACCTCAGTTTATCAGGCACGGTTGTCAGAAGTAATGTAAAAACAAAGATTTGTCAGTGTGTAATGCCTCTAAAGAGTAAATCATAACAGCCATAGCTGCAGTGCGCCTCACACTAAGGTAATATCATAAGTACAAGTTTCACCAAACCCAGATAAACAGTCACCAAAATATCAGCTCTAAATACATATTGGAAATTCAGCAACTTTTTTACAAACACCAGCTCATGATTTCTGAAAATGTACACATTTTTATTTCGAATACACCCTTTTAAAATTTTGGAGTACATATATTAATTCAAACAACCAGAAGCTGAGCTGCACACATGAGCTTGACAATGGCTTTTCATGCAAGCAAACTTTCAAAATTAGTGGAAATTGATGCCACAGTCAAACATTAATTTTGGAAACCAACTGTGATAATGTATAGTTCCGATCTGAGAAAAACATATTATACTTTAGTGCCCTTTATTCGGTATAGTTTTGTATTTTCACTAAAATGACACATAGCTAACCTAGCAATCACATGTAATGTATGTATTTTTTCATGTATGTGCTATTTTTATAGTACAAACACAGGAAAAAGTAAGGAGAGCTCTGTAATAGCTCAATTTCAATGATGATCAAAACTATGGAAATGAATTATAAGGAAAAGGTTTTTACCCTCTAAGAATAATTCATGGCATGTAGTGCTGATTCATATGGTATGCATGCTACTGCAATGTAGTGTTGGGAGTCACATATTGCTATACAGTCATAGCTTTAGTATTTCTTCTCAAAGCTGGCCTTCTCTGCTCTGAAACTTGTCTCACTTCCCAATGGCATTGGCCTAAGTGTCCTTTAGAGATCGGTAACATTTATTTTGGGAAACTAGAAGGTGGCAGTAGCAAGCATTGGCAAAGCCAATATGTCTCGGCAATCCGAGAGCTATTGGTGTTTTCAATATCAATGTCTTTTTGCCATGCTAAATAGCAGCACAGCTGTTGTTCAGCATGGCTGAAAGTCATGTAAACAAGCATTGGCATAGCCACTAGATCTAGCTGGGAGCCATGCAACACTTGATGTTGTTGCACCAAGGATATTGTGCTGGATAACTAAACACTTATAAGGTTCCAAAGGCGAGACCTATTGGCTATGCCAATGCTTTTTATTGTTTGACATTAACCAGGTATCAACGTTTTACGATAAGCTCTTTGATTTTCGATTTACGCTGTACTATGCTTTTTATGTGAAAATTGTTAAGGTTTTATTAACAAAACAATAAATTCTTACTTACTCAATGAACGAAGATGAAATGTAGCAACAGGAAACAGACAAAGATGTTCATGCAAAGAGTTAGAAAAAAAAGAGGATCTGCAACAACCTGAGGATGCTGAGAGGAAGGGTGGGTGCACATGAATCTACAGCACTACATGCCACAAACAATGCCTACAGAGTAATATTTTCCACTCGGTGCATGTGTAGATGTAGGTACACATGTACTGTACAGGCTGTAAAGCAGATGTCCCCGTAGCGGTGGCTTGCTGGACGATGTCGCCCGGAAAGTCTACTTAGGACAGCCTGGCTCTTGGTGGCTTGTTGACGAGCTAACATGTCCACATACTAATGCTTGGTGATAGTGTGTGGGGTGGACCTGAAAGCAGCTTTACATATGTTAGCTATAGGGATGATACCAAGGAAATCCTTGGATGCCCCCTTTTTGTGGGTAGGGCATGTAATGGTCTCTTGGCTTTGGCATAATAAGTTTGAATGCATTTGACCAACCACCGAGCTATGCCCGCTTTGGAGAGAGCAAGCCCCTTGTGTGGTTTTGATAAGGAGACAAACCGCTGCTGGGTTTCAGGAATGGGTTGAGGGCTCTCTTAACATCTAGAGTGTGAAGGGCCCTTTCTCCCACGGAGTCTGGGTGTGTGGAGAACCCAGGGAGTTCAATGGTTAGGTTTAGGTGGAAAGAAGACACCAGCTTAGATAGAAATTTTGGATTTGTCGTAAGGACAACCCTATCATTGAGGACCTGAAAGAAAGGTTCCTGTAGGGTAAGAGCTTGAAGCTTACTTACACGTCCGAGTGAGGTTATGGCTACTAGGAAAGCTACCTTCCAGAACAGGCACTCTAGAGTGCAAAAATGGAGAGGTTCAAGGGAGGGACCGTGAGTTGTGTGAAAACAGTCTTGAGGTTCCAGAGTGCGACCCCTGGGCGGGATGACCCAATTCAGTCCCTTCATTAATGCCATAATGACAGGAATCCTGAATTGTGAAGTATGTTCCCTATTCTGAAGATAGGCAGCATCTGCAGCAAAATGCAGTCAGATAGATGCGTAGAAAAGACCTGACATCGGTAAATGAAGCAGACTAGGTCTGCAACAGTGAGCTTGAGAGGATCTATCTTTTTAGTGAGACAGTAGTGGACAAATCTTTTCCATTTGGCTGCATAGCAGGCCAGCGTGGTGGGCCTTCGGGCCTCCTGGAGGATGAACATATACTCAGGAGGGAGATTGAGGTAGCCAGATTCTATGACCTCAGGAGCCAAATAGCGAGGTTGAGTTTTCTGGGCTTCGGGTGCCTGAATAGGCCCTGGCTCTGGGTCAGAAGGTCTGGATGTTTGGGCAGCCTCTCATGTGGCGCTAGGGAGAGGTCTAGTTGAGCTGTGAACTAGGTCTGTCTGGCCCACGCTGGAGCCACTAGGATTAGAGTGAGGGGTGTTTGCAGAAGCCTAAGAACCCCAAATGAAAGGAGCGGGAGAATCTCAGGCAAATATCCCCTTTCAGTTCATCCATACCGCACTGCCCATGAAATGTGGGTGTGGGATCCTGGAGGCGGTTTGGGAATGTGGCGTTTTCAGCAGTGGCGAAGAAGCCTATGTCTGGAAACCCCAATGAAAGTAGTAAGGGAGCAGAACTTGCAGCTGTAGTACCCACTCGTGGACCTGTTGCTACATCCTGCTAAGCAGGTCTGCAAAGTAGCTGTCTGCTTCTGTACAACACCAGTAGATCGACTGTGGTGAATTGCCCATCGCCAAATGCTCTGAGCCAATGCAGACAAATGTGGCGATTGTGTGCCACCCTTTTACTGGAGATATTACTTGGTGGTCAAGTTGTTTGTTGTACGAGGACCTCTCTGTGCTGAATGTGAATGTTGAAAGCTTTGAGTGCTAACTGGATGGCCAGTAGCTCCAGGTAGTTGATATGGATAGTCAGTTGATGGCATGTCCACAAGCCATGAACGGTTAAGCCCTATAAGTGCGGTTCCCATCAGGTGAGGGAAGCGTCCGTTGTGATGGTCACTTGTGGTACTGGGTTGAAAAAGGACCGGCCTTGCAACAGATTACTACTGTTCCACCACTGTAGAGAGCAATGGGTGCTGGCCCCTTTCAAAACTAGATTTTCCCAGTGACCCTCTGCTCGTGACCACTGTGCAGCTAGGCACTCCTGCAACGGGCACATGTGTAGCGGGTGTGGGACATTATAGTAATACAAGAGGCCATCATGTCAATGAAGCGCGTGACCGTCCTTACCATTAGTTGGTGATCTAGCTGAAAAAGAGGCAGTAAAGACTTGTAAGCGAGGTCTCTTACTAGGCTGCAATCAGCTGTTCCGGTGACTATGTTGAGGTCTGTCCCTAAGAAATGTTGAAACTGAAGAGGCTGAAAGTGTAACTTTACCTTGTTGATGGTAAACCCTAGACTGTACATTTGGTCTATGGTGGCCTGACTATGGCCAGGCACTGTCGCTCATTTGTGCACTTGATCAGCCAGTCAACTGAATAAGACCGCCTGAGATAAGTGACTACCATGGCAATGCACTTTATGAACACGCTGGGGGCTGCGGTGACACTGAAGGTAGCACTTTGAACTGAAAATGCTGCCCACTTACCCTGAACCAGAGGCACACGTGATGTGCAGGGTAGATAGGGATCTAAAAGTAGGCCTCCTTTAAGCGGAGTGCTGCCCATCGAAGGGCAGGTTGAGCAGATGCTGCTGTACTTCTGGTTTGAAACCATAGACGCACAGCCAGGCGTTACATGCGCCACAGTGTCAGTGGCATCAAGGGCACACCGAATAGTGGTGTTGAAATAAGTTCCCCCTCAGAAACAAACTCATTATCTCGTTTTCTGTACTTCACCCCAGTGTGCCCGGTCATTCTTGGAGAGGACAATGCGCCAAAGGATTGCACACTGCAGCAACTATGCTGTCACATTTATCTTCCTGCACCCTTATTGAAGCACCAGGTAAAGTAACAAAGGAGTAGTAAAAATGTATGTTTGTGAAACCCTCAGCCCCTAAGCATGGCATCAAGAAGGGCTGGAATTCCTGCAAGACGTTATGCGCTATCAGCGAACTGGACACCGCCCCTTTGGAAACGTGTCCTTTACATCATGTCACACCGGCCTCTCAAAATACATCAAACGCCAGCAGCCAGCACATACAATAGTGTTAGAGGATCAGATGTTAACCTGGGAGGCGAAACGTTGTTCCTACAACGTTTCAATGTCTTCCCATAGCACTAGCTGGTGATGTCGAGTGTGGGGGTGGGGGGGCAGATCACTTTAATGCTGGGGCATGAGAAATGAGATCCTGCCCCTTTGACCCGATTACATCATAAGGTTGCTCTGCGGCCCCATCTAGTACCCTAGGAGCCCACTACTTGTTTTTGGTTGGTAGACAGAGTGCGAGCAGGGTTCTAATAGCTCTGCTTAATTTGTGTCCATGCTTCTGTGTCATGACTCCCGAGGCCTGGGCAGAGATACTGAAGGTCAGGTCAAGGTTACAGCTGCTACCCCCACTGCCTCTAATTAACATCCTTGATGCCTAGGGTGCCCCAAGAGAGAACACAAAGCCAACATGCACTTACCTGAGAGCGCCACTGAAGAGACAGGCGACAAACAGCCCCGGCAGCCCAGGCAGGTCTTTCAGAATGTCCATCACAAAATACAGCACCATCTGGGGCAGGACAGAAGAAGGGGAAGAAATGACCCAGTGAGACCAAAGCCCCTGAGAAGTAGCAATAATAATGCTGATTATTATAATAACGTTTTTAATATAGCGCTTTATAGAGCACTTCTGACATTTCTAAGCACCGTCAATTGCTGCAGTTACCCAGTTTATTGGTTCTAAATGTAATGAGCTCAGTAGAAAAGATCGCCGGCATGGCCTTCGCTGGAGTCCAACTTGTGAAACAGATTACTGCAGATGATAGCTGTACGCCTTTAACCTACTGAGCACTCTTGTCAGCACATATTCCAGATCTTTCACAAGCACTGTGCCACATTGTACAACAACAACAAACTCGGGCGTTGGATAGCAGCCAAAAGCAAGGAAACATTTGTGGATTGAATTCGCAACAAATTACCGGTATTACACAAGCAATGCCTCTCGCTTCTCTACCAGAGTGTGGGTGGGTGTGCCAAAAAACTGTGCAGCTCGAAGTGAGCTGTGGACTGCACGCACTGAAACCCTGGCCACAGCTCTTGGTGAGCTTGAGAGCACTCACCGAGAACTTAAAACCAGAACAGTTCTTGATGAAATGGAGAGCACAACGCATTCAGTGCCTAAACACTTAAGGTGAGCTGGAGAGCACCAACCAAGCAACCGAAAACTAAACAGCTCTTTGTGAGCTGTGGGCTGCAAGCACTGAAAACCTGAACAGATCATGGTGAGCTGCAGGGCACTAACCAAGCACTTAAAACCAGAACAGTTCTTGATGAAATGGAGAGCACAACGCATTCAGTACCTAAACACTTAAGGTGAGCTGGAGAGCACGGACCAAGCAACCGAAAACTAAACAGCTCTTTGTGAGCTGTGGGCTGCAAGCACTGAAAACCTGAACAGATCATGGTGAGCTGCAGGGCACTAACCAAGCACTTAAAACCAGAACAGTTCTTGATGAAATGGAGAGCACAACACATTCAGTACCTAAACACTTAAGGTGAGCTGGAGAGCACTAACCA
This sequence comes from Triturus cristatus, assembly GCF_964204655.1. NCBI lineage: Eukaryota > Metazoa > Chordata > Amphibia > Caudata > Salamandridae > Triturus > Triturus cristatus. The sequence continues at coordinate 1,821,738,147 of NC_140589.1, read as the reverse complement.
AGCAACCGAAAACTAAACAGCTCTTTGTGAGCTGTGGGCTGCAAGCACTGAAAACCTTAACAGATCATGGTGAGCTGTAGGGCACTAACCAAGCACCCAAAACCTGAATAGCTCTTGGTGAGCTGGTGAGCACAGACCCAGCACTCAAAACCTTTACAGCTCTTGGTGAGCTGCGGAGCACTGATCAAGCAACCAACACCTTTACAGCTCTTGGTGAGCTGGTGAGCACAGACCCAGCACCCAAAACCTGTACAATTCTTTGTGAGCTAAAGAGCAGTAACCAAGCGCTCAAAACCTCTGCAGCTCTTGGTGAGCTGGAGAGTACTGACCAAGCAAACAAAAACTGAGCAGCTCTTGGTGAGCTGTAGAGCACTGACCAAGCAACCACAACCTGTACAGCTCTTGGTGAGATGGAGCTACCGGACCAAACACCCGAACCCAGAACAGCTCTTGGTGAGCTGGAGAGTACTGACCAAGCAAACAAAAACTGAGCAGCTCTTGGTGAGCAGAGAGCACTGACCAAGCAACCAAAACCTGTACAGCTCTTGGTGAGATGGACATCACTGACCCAGCACTCAAACCCCTGTGCAGCTCTTGGTGAGCTGGAGAGCACTGTCCAAGGACTTAAAACCCTGTGCAGCTCTTGGTGAGCTGGAGTGAACTGACCAATGATTTAAACCCCTGTACAGCTCTTGGTGAGCTGGAGAGCACTGACCAAGGACCTAAAACCCTGTGCAGCTCTTGGTGAGCACTGACCAAGCACCCCAAACTTGAACAGCTCTTGGTGAGCAGGAGAGCACTGACCAAAAACTTAAAACCCTGTGAAGCTCTTGGAGAGCACTGACCAAGCGTTCAAAACCTGTGCAGCTCTTGGTGAGCTGGAGAGCACTGACCAAGCAACCAAACCCTGAACAGCTCTTGGTGAGCTGGAGAGCACTGACCAAGCAACCAAACCCTGAACAGCTCTTGGTGAGCTGGAGAGCACTGACCAAGCAACCAAACCCTGAACAGCTCTTGGTGAGCTGGAGAGCACTGACCAAGCAACCAAACCCTGAACAGCTCTTGGTGAGCTGGAGAGCACTGACCAAGCAACCAAACCCTGAACAGCTCTTGGTGAGCTGGAGAGCACTGACCAAGCAACCAAAACGTTAACAGCTTTTGGTGAGCTGGAGAGCACTGACCAATGATTTAAAACCCTGTGCAGCTCTTGGTGAGCTGGAGTGAACTGACCAAGCACCCACAACCTGAACAGCTCTTGGTGAGCTGGAGAGTACTGACCAATGATTTAAACCCCTGTACAGCTCTTGGTGAGCTGGAGAGCACTGACCAAGGACCTAAAACCCTGTGCAGCTCTTGGTGAGCTGGAGAGCATTGACCAATGAACCAAAACCTGAACAGCTCTTGGTGAGCTGGCGAGCACTGACCAATGATTTAAAACCCTGTACAGCTCTTGGTGAGCTGGAGAGCACTGACCAATGATTTAAAACCCTGTACAGCTCTTGGTGAGCTGGAGAGCACTGACCAAGGACTTAAAACCCTGTGCAGCTCTCGGTGAGTTGGAGAGCACTGACCAAGCACCCAAAACCTGAACAGCTCTTAATGAGCTGGAGAGTACTGCTGAAGCATCCATAACCTGTACAGCTCTTGGTGAGCTGGCGAGCACTGACCAATGATTTAAAACCCTGTACAGCTCTTGGTGAGCTGGAGAGCACTGACCAATGATTTAAAACCCTGTACAGCTCTTGGTGAGCTGGAGAGCACTGACCAAGGACTTAAAACCCTGTGCAGCTCTCGGTGAGTTGGAGAGCACTGACCAAGCAACCAAACCCTGAACAGCTCTTGGTGAGCTGGAGAGCACTGACCAAGCAACCAAAACGTTAACAGCTTTTGGTGAGCTGGAGAGCACTGACCAATGATTTAAAACCCTGTGCAGCTCTTGGTGAGCTGGAGTGAACTGACCAAGCACCCACAACCTGAACAGCTCTTGGTGAGCTGGAGAGTACTGACCAATGATTTAAACCCCTGTACAGCTCTTGGTGAGCTGGAGAGCACTGACCAAGGACCTAAAACCCTGTGCAGCTCTTGGTGAGCTGGAGAGCATTGACCAATGAACCAAAACCTGAACAGCTCTTGGTGAGCTGGCGAGCACTGACCAATGATTTAAAACCCTGTACAGCTCTTGGTGAGCTGGAGAGCACTGACCAATGATTTAAAACCCTGTACAGCTCTTGGTGAGCTGGAGAGCACTGACCAAGGACTTAAAACCCTGTGCAGCTCTCGGTGAGTTGGAGAGCACTGACCAAGCACCCAAAACCTGAACAGCTCTTAATGAGCTGGAGAGTACTGCTGAAGCATCCATAACCTGTACAGCTCTTGGTGAGCTGGAGTGAACTGACCAATCATTAAATGCCCAATACTAATCTCTGATCACAAGTTTCTCCTTCCGACCATGAATGGACAATAGCTCTACAGAGGCATACCCTCTGAGGGTATGCCTCTGTTTGACTCTAACCATTGAACAGAGGCTGTTCAATAGTTAGAGTCAAACAGGTAAAAGCATTTCTAGAAGGAATGTGTGTGGATACATCAAGAAGGGTACAAGACCTATACAGTTCTGAGAGGCACAAAGAGGTGATGGAGTATGTGGGTGACTAAGTGTGTAAGAGACAGACATCAACAAGAAAGATACAGGTAGCAATTTATAAACACACATAGGGTCCAACTAATATAGCTGACACAATCCTGTACGGTTTTGGATGGTAGCTAGGTGAGGTGGTGAAGCGAATGGTGTGCGGGATTTTCCTCACTTGAAGGTGTGTTTTTAGATCATAAGGATAGGGAGGAAGGCCGCAGCTCAGAGCTCATCAGAAAATAAGTTTTAATTTAGTAAGTCAGGAAAGTATTGCTATGTAGATGTGGTGCTGCTTGCTTTGTAGATGACAAGGGGGTTAAAGCAAATAAGAGCACAAGATTCACATTACTGTTCAGTGGGCCAATGTATGGCTGAAGAAGACTAGAGCAGCCTCATGCAGGACCCTCAAGACTATCATGACCTATGAGCCACTGAGTCTGAATGTCAGCAAAGGGAGATCCATGATTGACCCATGAAGGGAGATCCATGATTGACCCATGAAGGGGAGACCCATGATTGTCTGGGAGGTTATAGAGTGTTTATATGGCTAAGTGAATAACTAAGTGCCACCCTCTCCACGTTCAAATTCTGGAACAATGTATGACAACTAATTAAAATGCTCATGAAATAAACACTGAAATATTGTCATTTCAAAATTGCTGTTTTCGAAATGCTTCTCCTCGTATGGGGCATTTATCTGAGCAATAAGAATCAATTTAAAAAAGAAACCTATAGGAGACTAGAAACAGGTTGAGTGATAAATATTTAGGATTTTTTGTGCATAAGCCCCAAACTGAATAACCATTATGGGACAGTACATGGAAATGAATGACATTCAACATACAGACGTCATATCCTCGTTACATGAGGATTAGGGAAAGTGGGAGATGAGCGCTCAGGAGACAACTGCTTTGAAGGTTTCATTGAAATATGCATCTTCAGAGCAGCCTTGAAGGCAGAAAATGAGAAGATGGAGGTGAGATCTGGGGAGTGCTGATTGCAACAGTGTGGGCCAAGCAGGTACAAAGAGCCGCACTGTGATTCAGATGATGAAGGTTTAGGAGTAAAACCGAGGTTTAAATTTCCTTGTGTAGTGGCGCATTATGGATTAACATACCAGACTTTGTAGACTAGTAGTTTACACAATGTTTTTCTAACAGCCAGACAATTTGGTGATTATGGAAAGAGGCAGGGTGTGTATTAAAGGCAAAAGGGAACCCACTGCTAACAACGTGAGTTCCTGAGGCAGGGAAATGAAAATCAATGTACATGAACCATAGGCAACTCAAATGATGTAAATCACAAACACTAATTTAAAAAAGGACACAGGAAGAGGTAGGGTTCGTGCCCGGGGAGACTGTGGAGGGTCCTGATGGCAATGTTTAGAACCTTGTCCACGAGTGCAAGGCGAGGCCGGCCGAACAACAAACGGCTGCAGCACTCTACCCAGCCCAAGATGTGAGACCAGTAATGGGCTAGCCACATTCAAGAAGTTGCGAGAACATTCTTCTTCAGGAGGCAGAGGGTATCATAGTAACAAATGGTTCTTTGCTCCTGTCAGGTTCAATACACACTTAGGGTTCTGGCCAGTGGCCCTGAAGTAAGTGCATCGTTAGAGAAACAAACTTATTTAATGGGTGCTTCTATGTCTATGTCTCATTTCCTCTCTCTTGAATGGGCCATCTACAGTACAGTATTCCTTTAAAACCTGCTTAGTGTCTGTATTAAACTGGATGCGTCTCTAGCAACCCGCAACGCAATTGTGACAACCACGAAATGTTGCTGTTCGCATGTTTTCATTTCGAGTGGTGGATGAATTGTTGGCCTGACTCCTTGCCTCCTACCCCAACACAAGCCACAGTAGCAAGTAATTTGGGAGGCAAACTTGACAGTCGGTGCTCTTTGCAGCCACAAGTCGTTGCTGTGGTTGGGATTCGCTTTGCGCGGCAATTGGCATTAAAAGAATTCTCTTCCTTCTGCCACTACACTCCTTGAAAACAGTTGCCCATGCTCTAATCACCTCATGAGTGGACTATGCAAATGTCTTGTACTTCGGTTTACCAGGTTGTTTAATGAAGCGACTGCAGGTGGTGCAGGATGCTGCAGCCCATCTACTTCTGAAATTCTGTTGTCATGCTTCTATCTCCCATCATCTCTTGGCCCTGCAATAGCTGTCAGCAAAGAATAGGATGCTGTTTCAAACCTTGAGGTGGACTATTAGAGCCTTGTATGGCTACGGTCCCCAGTATCTATCGGTCCGGTTTAGCCACTGTTGGCCGTCAAGATCACTCCGCTGATCTGATGCGCTATTGTCAATGTTTCTACTGTTAGATGTGTAAAAAAGGTGGCTTTTCCTATTCTCTTTCTGGGCTGCACAAGCCTGGCATCTGCTTCTGGCCAAATAGCTCACAATTAACAATGAAAAGCAGTTTTGAAAGCTACTGCAAACATGGCTACTTGCTTCAGCATAACCGGCTGTTGCCTGCAGGTCCCATGAGTCTTGTTAGCACCGTGACACTTCTAGAAGTAGCTGTGTGATCGATAGATGTTTTTCATTCCTTCACTCATATCAGTAAGTTAATGCTTTTAGTTTTAGAGGAGTTTAGCTCGAGGGGATCAACTGCAATGAAATGAGGGCTGAGAGGCAACCTTCAGGCTGAAGATTCGGTATTAAAGTTGTGCCGTGGGCATAACAATTACAAGAGAAACCAAAGGATGAGACCAAGCCTTCTCAGTTTGTGGTGTAGACGGATAAAAGGGCTGGACCCAGAAGTGAGCCTTGTGTGACTATTAGCCACATCGGTTCGTGGGGAAAGCGATGAACGCCAGGATACGGAGAAGAATTGATCATAAAGATAGGACAATAAGGTGAGTGCTTGATTGGAGGTACCCAGGTCATTAAGTGAGAAAAGTAGGGTTGAATGACTGGCAGAATCAAATGCCACAGAGAGGTTGAGAAATGTTATTATTGTTGTGATAGGCAGGGGTTATAAATCTGGCTCACGGATGAGTGCAGTTTCAATGGAGAGCGGAGTCTGAGAGCCAAATTGAAAGGCGTTTTAGTAGGTTGTGGGGGTGAGGAATGTGGGCGATACTAAGGTTTTTAAACTGAAAGGAAGTTGAAATAGAAGATGATGGACTGGTGGTGGGTTTCGGAAGTTGCGGTTTGGTAACTGCAGGTAGTAAGCATTGATGGTACATAAGTGGGTTGTCAGAGGGGTGAAGAGGGATGTTAGGCAGGAGATACCACATGAGGAGAGAGAAAATGTTTGAAGATTTGTGGGCTGAAAAGCTCAGCCGGTGCACAAGAGTTTGCCTTCTTAAGTACAGGGATTAATATGGTAGCTGAGCTTAGTGTAAGGGAGGATAATTTGGTTGTACTCTTGAACTATGATGGTGAGAAGAATGAGGAATTAGCTGGATCAAATTACAAGAAATTGAGAGACTCCACATTTTTCAGATCTTAGAAGAGACTTAAGTAGCAAATTCTGATGCTCAGATGAGGCTGAAGGATGAGGTGGGAGAGAAGATTGTTCATAGTACAAACCACATTTTGAGTAGGTTTATAGTGTGGTAATACGTTCTAGGAATAAATAAGATTTAGGAGTGTTTAGAGCAAACGTAAAATTGATAAGCGTTCATTGATGTATTTCGAGAGTTTTGATACAGTGATTGCTGGAAAAGATTCAAGACTGAGGATCAGCGGTAGTTGGAGTAAAGGTTTATACAAGATAGAGTGAATTAAAGGTTTTTCTCAAGATGTTCCTGGGTTGATTAAAGGACATTGAGTGAAGCAGGGATTCAAGATCATTGTGAAATTGGTATAGGAATGAATGGAGCAGAATAAAGTCCTTCAAAGAGTGGATGTTTATTGGCTGGGTTCGGTAAGGGAGCAGTAGCGGAGAATATGTAGGATAGCGTGGTTCAAGCGAGATGGGTAATGAGGGATTTGAGTGCAAGAAGTTGAGAGCCAAACACTCAGTACGAGGTCTCTTGAAAGCTAGATTACCACCCAATAGTGGTCACTCATACAGGCCAGAGTTACGGTTACCATGGAAGCTTAGGGAACACAGGAGCAACTACTGGAGGCTTAACTAAATCTGGAAATCTCTGAGTAATGGATTACCTTTACCCATGTCTACTGTTTGGTAGCCTATGACAAAATTAATTTCTTACTTGTAGCATGAAACAACATCACTGGTAATGGATCAGATGTAGGCAGCTTTGAAGGACTCTTAACAACTTTGGCACAAATAGAACAAAATTTCAGGTACATATACTGAGTTTTAAGTATCGCTTATCCTATTTTAAGAGCCCATTTGGTATTTAATAATCTAATAGAAGATTAGTTTGAAAAGGAATGGCCTCGCTGCTATGGCGTAGGGCTCCCTGTTTTCCGTTTTTACTGATTTTCACAGATAAATACAGACAGAGAAACATTAACATCCCTGTCTGAATTTATTTTTAAATGTTCATAGAAACAGAAAACAGATTGTTTTCAAGTGATTCTGAATGCTGGCAGTCATGACAGCCAGGCCAATAACTGTGTGTATTGACAGGTAAGGGGGTTAGAAAACACATTTTATTAATGAGGCTTAAACAGCAGACGATATGCACAAGGTTAATACTAAAATGTGCATGTTTTATATAAGTGCATTGATTTATCATCTATGGGTGTTCATATCATTGAAACATGTCAAGCATTCAAGTAAGAGTTTACATTTATTGGTTAAATAAATAGGGAACTATACTAGTTGTAGCTCCATTTTGATAAAATAAACATGGAACAATACATATAACATTAGTAAAAAAAAAATATTGATAAGTACAGATTGACATGTCAACTAAATAAATAAATACCAGAATACCTATTCATGGGTAGAGTGTAGGCCTATGGTGAAAAACAATCTGCCCCAAAAAGTGCTGTAAGTTATACTGGATCATAATGAAGAACAGAGACAAACAAAATATTTGACTTAATTTTTCTTATCTGCAAATGCACAGTGTTCATCCAGCTATTGACTCTAGAATAAAAAAAATGTGTTTGGTGGTGGTCTCTTCATGTTCAGGCTTGAGAAAGCAAAGACAAGAGCTGCAGATGATCATAGGTACTCACAAAGTTATTGCAAGACACTGCAGAAGAACCCTGAACCAGCAGGGTGTTGGCATGAGTGTCCAAGCATTTTGCTCACCTGATCTGGGGAACGAAGGGAAGTCAGCTCTGCACTCTCGTTCTGCTTATAAAATGCAAACATTACCAGTCCCATCAGGCAGCCAAGACAAAGCACAAGCTGCTGGCAGGGGAAAACTGCATAGCAAGATCTGAAAAACAAAGAGCTTGTCATACGATTGCAATCGATGTCATCCAGCTTCTACTGCTTTCACTGATCCCCATTATGCACAAATCTCCAGTCTACCACAGCAATTTGGAAATGGACGCCATTGATCAACAAGCAGAAAAATAATCTGGACTCTTCAGAAACTGCATGGCAAATACCTCTGCTTAGAAGTCCGGCACTTTAAGAAGTAAAACATGGTAAAATGGTCTTTTGATTATCCATCAAGAATATGAAATACACACCTACCCAATTTAACATTACTACGTCATGCTCTGGAAAGAGTTGAAGATCCACGTGTGTAAGATGTTCCGTACTAGTGATGCTGTGCTCTACCAATTCGTCCTGCAGCACAGAAGGTAATGCAAGGCTGGACCCCGCTCTTATAAGGCCCACGTAGCTGCCATACTGCTGTAGCACAGATTCAACACCTACAGTGAATAGGTAAACTCTGGGAAAGCATCCCTGACCTAGCAAGTGGCAAGTGTGTGGGACACTTCAGCCCTCAATTAATTTATGCATAAAACCCATCTGTGTAATTTCCTTTTCAAGCTACCACTACCATTGCCACCCTTTGAAGAAAACCAATATGATTTCTAGATTCTATTAAACTAGGTCTTTCCCGGTTCTCCTAAAGGGATATTGCTGTGCCTGGTGGCCATTGCCACCATGTGCTACCTGCCTGGCCTTTAGTATCAGTACACAACGCATTTAACTTGCCACCTCTACTTGGCTATCAATCCTAGGTAAGCAATCCAAAAATACCATTGGGTGCCATCAGATTTTCTTGTAGTGCTGAAGACACTTTAATACTTAGAGCATTAATATAAACATGGCCACAAATAATTTAAAAACGGTATCATAGTTTAACGGAAGTAATTTTCAATAGGTCATATTGTTCTAAAATATCCAATGCAAGTTTCTCTCAAAGATCTTCAAATCTTTCTAACTTTTCCACAGGATACAGTTTCCTGTTAGAGGACCAATAACAAGGACATATTGAAGCACTTTGTCTTTCACACTACAATCCAGTCTGGACCACTCAACATTTGTGTTATTCGCCTTTGGGAGGCACTCATTCCGGGTCCCTTTCATGCACCTTTAATAACCATTCACACAAGCTCATCAGTACCATATCTCATTCAGATACAACAGGCCATCGTTTCATGACAACTTGTTTACAATGTTGAGACAGGTCCACCTTCCTCCGTATCATGTTTTTTCTTAGGCCACTTTGTTCTTTCAAAATTTGAGGCTATTTTAAACACCTCATCCTCCTCTCTTCAATGACTTCACTCATAGGTGTCACCTCACACCCATCCTCTTGTAGTTCTTTATCATGTTATTCCACAGAACACCTATGTAGAGAATCAGCTGTGGTGCTTCTCCCACCCAGTGCATATTCAAACAGGACAAGAACACCAGCAATCTCATTTGCTCCCTAGATATCGTAGGAACTGCACTCCTTTGAAAGGAGCCAAATCTACCAGAGGGCCATGATTTCCCTTGGCTGTAAATTCTTAACCACCCCCTCAATTAGTCCCCCTCACCCCACAATACTGCCAGTCGTATATAACACCATCACAGCACGCCAATGCCTCAATACTGGAGTCATTTTGATCAACTCCTTCAAAGTTCTCAATACTTTTAATACAATCTCTTTCTTCTTTTTCTTGCCCCAAAACTACACCAATGATATTGTTGCTGCCATCAGTAACTATACTGATTTTTCATCTAATATGGCAGGGCTTCAGCACAGGACACTGTGGCTATCTCTTTCTTAAAAATAACAAATTATTTCTAAGAACATTCATCCTATACAAAGCTCTCACATTTTTTAATTAATTTTACAACCTTGTTATCTCCCCACAAGCGCTCTATAAACTTAGCACAAAAATCAGCTGAAGCTTTTACAATATGGTTTCCCAAGTAATCCTCTCTATCCACCACTATTTCATATTTCTCCTTTTTGATTGTTTAACAAAATGACTCATTTATTTTTTAAAACACATTTTATTGACGGGTACAATAATAGAATACAAAAATAAATAAAACAATGCATCACAGCAGACATGAAGCTGCCCAGAACAACAGAAATAAAAGATGCATACATTCCACCGTTCGTACCAATAACAGCAGTCAAAAGTGTGGAGGCCACCCAAGATAACCCTTGCCTGGATGAGTAGCGTCCCACAGAAAAAGGTGATCACACAAGTGCGGCCGGAAATGGTGCACCCTGGTTTTAGTCCTTCATGCTCCGGTGGTATCACATCTCCACAACCCCATAAGAGGCGTAGAGGTGAAGGGACTGCAATGCAGTAAGTACTGGCACAGAGGAAGCGCGTATTCTTCAGTCAGGTTCTAGAAAGTTCTCAGGTTCCAATTGGTATAGCAGTCTCAGAGAGTGGCCATGCGGCAATGGCTCCAGGCATGCAGCCAGGACCAGTCACCCTGATGACATAAATGCAATAAGACCTCTAAGGGAAATTCATTAGCAAACAGGAGTTTTGACGTGGTGCATTGAAGGGCACGCCCCATGTGAACTGAAGTGTGGCTAGTATCGGGCCCTCTGGGCAACTGCGTCCCCCTGGGTGCCGGTGAGAGGAGGAGGTCCAGCAGGACAGATAGTGTAGGGACAAATCTAGAGAGGAAGCCAGTCTACCCCAGTACTTGTCCATCCAATGAGCTTCATAACACCTAAAGTACTTGGGTGCTATAGTTAACAAGTCAATCTTGTCCCATATGTAAACGTCATAGCTTACAGGGACAGAATAACATATTTGAGAGGTCGCCTCATCCATAACTTATCATGGCATGCTTCATTATAGGATACTTCTAACACTAGAGTAGGACACTGCCACTCCAGTCGACTCACCCAAATAACATTGTTCTTAGATATTATTTTTACAGGACAAGTTCACCGGTCCAGATCAAAAGCTAAAAATAGCTAGGGGTATACCCAAAGAAGATTCCTTTATTAATGCCTACCCCTGTTGTAGGTTAAAATCAGAGTTATGGATTAAGGGTAGAACAGGATGGTTTACCTAACCACTTGAGAATACCAAAATGTTTCGACCTGACAATAATGTCAACAAGCATTGGCATAGCCAATAGGTCTCGCCTTTGGGACCTTATAAGTGTTTAGCCATGCAACAGTTGATGTTGTTGAACCAAGGATATTGTGCTGCATAACTAAATACTTATAAGGTCCCAAAAGCGAGACCTATTGGCTATGCCAATGCTCGTTTTGCTAAGGGGCAAACCAACAGTTCTGCAAAAAAAAAAAGCTGATTGCCACAGACTGGATTTTCTTGTCAAATAGCAGGAAGTCAGTCAAAGGCTTTTTTGATGTAAGACTTCCAGTAATTTGCAGACTTCGCCATTGTTTCTTGTTATTGCGTTAAACTTGGCGGAGTTTTTTCAATTTGTTCGCAGTGATTTTGTAGCGCTTGTCTGTGAAATGTGGCGAGCGGCCTCTGAGATACTCTGAGAACACTTAAAGGTATGAGCACTTTAAGAAGGGCAGCATTGACACAATTATAATATGCACATATTAAAATATGTGACACAAAAACAGCCAAACACTGAAAGTTATGAGCACTTTAAGAAGGACAGCATTGACACAAAGTGCCAAACTCTAAAAGGTATGAGCACTTTAAAAAGGACAGCAGTGACACAAAGTGCCAAACTTTCACGTTTTGTTATGCCACTGTCACAACGCAGCACAAAAGCCGAGGTTGCTGTGCTGCATTGATGAAAGAAACACAGCAGGACCGCGCCATATCTATTCAGATGTGTCGATGCTGCCTTTCGCTCTCTGCCCTGGGATACTTCGGGCTGTAAGCTCCACGTTCACACCCTGGCACCACAGTACAAGGGTGTTTATGTGACGTATAGCATATGTTTTATACTGGAATGGTGCCCTTCCATTAAACAATGGTATTATTGACACAGTTTAAAATGTTTATACATTTGTATGTGATGTGCACAGTACAGCACCCACTCGCAATTGGAAACGTTTGGAGGAAAGACACTTTTCTACCACGTTACGCCTACCTCCAGGAGGTCTACAGTTTTGACACACAATACTGTTGAACTTTTTCAGTAGATGCAGCTTTGCCTCAAACTATTAAGTGGTTGAAAAGGAATGCCCATGCACCACCCTTGGTATAACCCCTCGTTTCAAAGTTGCACTACTTTGAGTTACTTTATGGCTGCTATTCAGCACCAAAGATGGTTTGCGCTCATAAGTAAAATCCCAATTAAACACTTTACTCGGTTTGTGTCACTTTTCTGATGCAAACTTGGTGCCAAGTGTTATTAATTCTGGACCTCGGGGTCTGCGCCAAGGTGATCTGTCTAACCTGACGAACAGACCCACTCCCAGCTGACTGAGATTACGGGATCTGTGTAATGTTTTGTATTCGTATTTGGAAGGTGGAAACTGAGGAAATGAAAGGAAGTGGCGGGCGGAGTTACGACACCTCTGGGAACACGTTGAAGAACTGAAAGGTTATGGGAGCCTCACTTCGGAAGAGTTTGCAAAACCGATGACTGTATAATGGGTTAATTTATTTGAAAATGATGTTTTAAAATGCACTTCTCCGTGAACAAACACAGGGAAACAACACACCGCGCCTCAAGGGAAAAGAAAATCCTCACTAAATCCACACCTCTCACTCAACGAGGCCCGCGCTGTACTACGCGCTATACTACACAAGCGATTCACTCATTTTCATGTCTGGAGTTTGTCAAACAGGTTATTGTCACATAACCCTGAAGACAAGAACGTAGCACTCTACTGGTGGGCGCTGCAAAAAGCACAAGATGGCAGAACATGGCAAGTGCACTGCTGATGACATTTGACCTCTGTTTGTCCGGCGTCGGGGTGTAATGTGGTGAGGTGAGTGAGTACTCTGTTAGTAGTGTCTTGGATGATTGATGAAGGTGTTGTGGAAATGAGCACCGCTGTACACTGTGCTGTAAGTAAGAGCCGTGCAGAAATGAAACATCAACCTCCAGGCAGCCTACAGCGCTATGAAGCCCCGCTGCAGCCGAGCGTTATACAAATACTTGAATATTAACAAACACCACTAAAAACAACTGTGCACAACTGTCTATCACCACTTCTGCTCGTCATAATGTGTGCGGGTTTCTCTCTTGCACACAGAGTGAGGGTGAATTTCATCTGCAGAACACAAACATTAATCAACCTTTTAAATATCAGTTGAATTCTTCCTAAAAAAATAGTAGCAAATTACATCAGATCTCCATAACAGATTGGCACTCCTGCTGGCGGGTCGTGCTCTGAAGCAAACATCTGAGAACTCTCGACCTACGCCCTGTCTGAAATCCGCTCAATTCGTGTTCCCAGTAGCCGGAAGGGTTCATTGCGCGTTGGCAATCATTAGACATTTAACGGCCATTAATGGAAATATTTAACCTTACATTATGGCGCAGCAAATTCACCGCAACACCTTCTGTGTTCAAACTGCAAAGCCTCGAATTAATGGTGCGCTGAAAACACGGCGTGATGGCTGGTATCAGCTAGTAATGTGTGTACCCACATGGCACTAGAAGGGTTAGAGCAGGGAAACAACGAGCGTCTACGAATAAGTTAAAAGAGGGGACACAGAAAAAACGAAAGCAGGGAAAAACAAGGATTGGCCGCGCGGCTGTAAAAGTAACGGCCGCGCGGCCGTGAAAGCGAAAGTAATAGCGATCGCGATCAAAGCGAAAGTGATCGCGATCGCTAGGAAGGGACACGCTGTGTGGCATGCATGCGGGTGGTGCGCGCGCAGCAGTGATTGGCGGCTGCGCGCGTGCTCGCTCACGTGCACTCAAGCTTTAGGCCACAGGCAGCACTTTAAAATCCCAACTACAGAATGTCTCTCTGAGCCAGCGCATGCGCTGGGGCTCAGCGAGACCTAAAAATGGGCAAAGGTCTACATTAGGGCCAAAGAACTCCCCATAGCGCATGTGTTACATGCAGAAAAACAGAGCTTAAGCTCTCATACCAAAGGGATGTTCATTATGACAAACTGTAGGCGCAGACAAGACCCGATTGTCATTCAGTAGTTAAGGGAAAATGGACATACATATATTATGACCTAAAGATAAACATGCATTACACCAACAGAATATATGTCTATATGTGATACCAAATGCGAGCAGTTATTCTGTTAAATTTGCAATGTTTAAAATGTCTAGACTTATTTAAACATTACAGTTATGTTAAACCTTTTAAAAATGCAATCCAATACATGATTGCCAAATATGCTATTCTGGGTAGCTGGGCCTTACTAGCGTGTAAAGGTATCCACAGTGTGATTATCTGAAATGGAGGCAGGGAAGTTTAAAGAATATTTGCAGCACCTTCCCTTTTGACACATACTCCCAGCCAAATATAAATGACAAAAGATGCTAGCAATGGCCCATTACAGAGTGTCTAACTGCTGATAATTCTTCTTCAGATTAAAACAAAGTACTGCTATCAACATGATGCTTCTTTTAACCAGAGACCGGGTCTCCCCTGGGATCAGTTAAGGCCCCCCTAAGGAGGCTCGTCCCCCAGTTTGAAGAGCCCTGCTCTAGAGGGAGTGAGGGATCTGTGTGCGGAAAGTAATATTAAAAAAGTCAAACAAAGTGTATTTACATCTTGATGAGATTAATCAAATCCCACTCAACTAATTTGGGACAACTACGGGCTTCATGGATCAGAATGAGGGGCGTCGCCTTTGCAGTCACACATTAATCACATAGTAGATAACCATTATAGTAAACATTCAAGTTTTAAACTGCCCCATGCTTAGAGTTAAGTGAGAAACACTGTCAGTCAACCTCAATGGCTGCATCAGATGCGATAGTGGTTATATAAAACCATCGAGTGAGCTGGCCGTTTGAGCTGCGCCGCCAGATAATAAAGCTCATGAACTGGGACAGCCATCCCCCTTAATCGCTAGTTAAGCGCAGTTAGGAAATAGGTCTCATTCATGACCCTCTTAAACAAGTAATGCACTGCACAAGCTGAAGTCAATCCAAATGGCATGTGTTTGTACCTATATGGTCCTTCAGATGACAAGTCAAGAGTGGTAAACACTGAAGCCCACTGCAGTATTGCTGGCACTTCAGTTATGTTGAGAAAGAGTTGTCAGACAAGCATTATGCTCGAATTTAAGTCCCTTTCCTTCATGTCTATTGTGATACTTCCATTCAGCTTCCTGGAAAGAAGCACTGGCACAATCTATACAGACGACTCACTTGTTTCCAAGATCGCATCCTGCACAGGCTGTTCAGGTCTTTGTTCAGTGTCTCGAAGATAAATAGTTGATACTTCCCTTGCCTTATGCGCATTGGGTACCATTCCCTCCTTCAATATTATTTTAGGTGTAAAACATTTCTCTCCTGCTGCTGTTCCTTCTCACCCTTTACCTTTTCACTCCACACCCAACATTTGGCTGTGACGATTTGGATCCAGTTTTATTTCCAAGTATTTTTTGATGAGGCTAACCCAGAAAAAGTCTCCCAACCTTGCCAGCCTTATGGTTTTTGTTTTTAAAAGAAAGAAGTGTGATATACAGTGGAGCCTTGGTGGAGCAATAATTGATAAGAAAGTGATTTATAATTTGGTATTGAGGCACCTTAACAGAAGAAATTAAATGTTAACTTAAGTGTCCTGACAGCCTTGACTGCCATCAGTTTTAAAGGCTATATATTGTCCCTCATTGTTACATGGTTTGATTTGTTTCAGGGCTGACTTGGTGAATGGATGGGTTAGATGTTAGGGGCAGTAAAGCGAGCACCTGTAAATAGTAACAGCCCTATGGTACGAAGCATTGACCTCAGTGTAACTGTCAAGAGGTCAGCCAAAGTACTTGGCAATATTCTTTATAAGGTTTTTTGGGAGATTTTTAATCTAAAGGTAATGAATTTAACTTTTTCTGGTTTGCGATAATCAATAAATGATAATATTAAACCTTTATATTTGCCTAACACGTTATAAATATGTTTTAATTTATTTAGTATCTTTTACCACAAGAATGCCCTGGGAGAGGTTATTCAATATGAAGCTTCACTTCAGGTAATGCTCTTCATATTGGATACTCCAATGAACAACAGATCCTCACCTTAGAAAATCCTCCAGGAGCCAGACTAGATTTGGAGAATTTTGTAGCGGTCTCTGTGCGTACCGCTCGGTGGGATTACACGGCTCGGTTTTGGGTCCACAATGCTCCTAAAGTGACACGTACAAGCTCCACCCATGCACGCTGACAGTTTCTGATCCTTTCACTTTCCGCGCCCTCAGGCACGGTGCAGGACTATAACGATTGCCTCTGGAACCAGATCAAAGGGATTTTGTTTTTTATAAATGCCAAAAAGCATCTGCTTTATTAGTGCTCTTGACTTCCCACTAAGAAGAATAAAAAAAAGGTATTTTTAGTTGAACCCAAGGATGGGTTTAACATTTGGAGAAATTGTGAACCCGACTGAATCTGTCTTGTGGTAATTGAAAATTCTGAACAAATAAAATCCACTAAGCCGTCCAATAAATGCCCTTTTAAAGATGTCCTTATAGCTGGAATTTCTCATGAACAAAATCTGTGTATGTTCATTCTCTCTGTAACCAGGACTCCTGGATACAAGTAATGCACTGTGAAACTAATTCATAAACATCCTTGTCCTGCAAGATTTGTTTAAGCCTAGCTGCATTCCAGATAATTAGTTGAATACGATTAGTTACTACTGTCTCATTACCAGCTTAGGCCGGGATTTACATAGGTGTATGTAAGCATGTTAAATCATTATACATTGTCCCATCTGTTTTTTCATAGTGAAGCAATTCCTGCCTTTACTAGTGTGCCAAGAAATCCTTGGTCCAAAACTTCTCCCATATCCCATTATAATCTGAAGCAATGAACCTGCTCTTTTAATTAGGTTCTTCAAATTGGCTATCTGGGAATCCAAGATATTATTGTTCTGAGATTTTTAGACCTAAAAAACTGAACTGGTCTTTCGGATCTGATCATCTACTGACAACTCAAACGCGCTCCGAAGTTATTTTAATGGTTTGCTTTTAAGCTCGATGTCCTCTTGAATTGTCAGGTGCCAAACTGATAAACGCTAGAGGAAGAATATTATTGGTCAAAATGGCGGACTAAGCTGAATCATCATTACCAAATTTAAGACGCTATCTTTAGCTCATGTGTCAAACATACCGTGACATTTACAAGAAAAGTGCAAGAGCTACCACTGGTTTTACCACACACGTTCCAACAGTTTCACCTGTATTAGTATTCTACTTGCTTCACCAGTACTAGGTTAACTCTCAACAACTGGGTGGTTGCTTCATCCTGAGCCTTGAATGGGGGGGCCACCTCAATGGTTTTAAACGACGCCTATCTGGAGTAAGTAACTAACTATAAATATCTGAGGCTATACCTCGACTCAAGGGGAACGTTCGTCCAGAAAAGACTATCCATAGAGTAGAAGGGGTCCTGTCCGCACTAATCCACGCGTTTCAACCATTGCAAAACAATTGGATGGGCCCCCTTTTCAACCACTCCTAACAGTTATTTCTGTCAAGTTATTACCAACTATCACATATGGTAGTGTGGGGATGAGATGGCTGGATGCTGCAACAGTGGACCAGTGGATAAAATGCAGAACAGTACGTTCAGGCGAGTGTTCAACTTGCCCCAGAATTAATCTCCAATACAAATTTGCCTTTAGTTTGGTCTCACACAGCAAGATCTAGCCAGAAGAGCGACTGCGACGAAAAACTGGTACAAAATTAACCAAGCCCAAGACACATTACATAGAGCCTTATGGTCAGCCCTCCAAGGGTAAACATCCTTTTGTACGCAGTCATTACACCGCGTACCATTACTACGCATGCGTTACAACGAATGTTATCACTTCGCATGCGCTGTTGCAACGCATGCGTAGTAATGCGGGTATGGATGTCGGGAGTCGAAGAGGCAGCAATGACGAATTTGCAGTGAGGAGGAGGCCAGAAAGACGGCGTGGTGGAAGGAGAACAGGTGACAACAGCATCGAAGGAGGTGCTCCGGGCACCCACCGAGGAGCGAGAGAGGTAAGAGGGACTGTAATTTTGTAGGTTTTGTGGAGCAGTGTTTTTAGTTTAAGGGTAGTTTTGTGGGTCATGTAGGGTAGTGTTTGTGTGTAGGTACAGGAGTGGGGGATGGGGAGGGTCGTGCAGGGGTAAGCATTTTAGGGATTAGTGTAGTGTAGGGTAGTGTCGGGGGTCGTGCAGGGTAGTGTTTAAGTGTAGGGAGCGGATTGGGGTAGGGCAGGGTCGTGCTTGGGGTTTGGGTTTAGGGTAGTGTAGTAGTGTTTGTGTAGTGTAGGGTAGTGTTTTAGGGTTTAGGGTAGTGTCGGGGGTTGTGCAGGGTAGTGTTTCAGTGTAGGGGATGGACTGGGGGTAGGGGCATGGTCGTGCTGGGGGTAGTGTAGTAGTGTTTGTGTAGGGTAGTGGTTTAGGGTAGTGTCAGGGGGTCGTTCAGAGTAGTGTTTAAGTGAAGGGGATGGACTGGGAGTAGGGGTAGGATCGTGCTGGGGGTAGTGTTTTAGGGTTTAGGGTAGTGTTGTAGTGTTTGTGTAGTGTAGGGTACTGTTGTAGGGTTTAGGGTAGTGTCGGGGGGGGTCTTGCAGGGTAGTGTTTGGGAGTCGGGACAGGACTGGGGCACAGGGCAGGGTCGTGCTGGGGGTAGTGTTTTAGGGTTTAGGGTAGTGTTATGTTGAAAGTGTAGTGTAGGTTACTGTTTTAGTAGTTAGTGTAGTGTCGGGGGGTTGTGATGGGTAGTGAATGATTGTAGGGACCGGAGTAGGGGAATGCGTATGTTCGTGTAGGGGGTAGTGATTTAGGGTAGAGTAGTGGTGTTTCAGTAGTGTAGGGTAGTGTAGTGTAAAAAGGGGTTAAATGTCTTTTTTTAATATGACACGTTAATGCGCCTACCATTTTTATTAGTAGGCAAGTTTTTACTTGGTACACATTAACACTTTCAATGTAATGGTATGCGAACAAAAAACTTGCGTAGTAACGGTTATTGCTAAGTAATAACTGCTTAGTAATGGCATGCAAAGTAATGGCATGCAAAATAACGTGTCATATTCCTCCAACGCGACTTGTACTCAGAACATTATGAATACCTAATTACCTCGACCAAAGAACTAAGTTTAACAGAACTATGGATGGCAAGTGTACCATATGATGCCTTCAAAAAGGGAACCAATAGGGCTGCAAAACTACAATCTTCCCTTGAAGACAAAATCAAATTCAGCACCCCTCGAACTCATGGATGGTCATTAAATATTATGAGACGCTGATCCCCGCACTCTACCTGGTAATTCCGTTTCTGGGACACATCAAACGCAGGCTTATGACCTTGCGCATGGCAACATACCGGCCCTCGCAAACTAACCAGCATGAAAACACTCAGGTACGATATTATGCAGGCTATGCTAAGAGAAATACAATGCATTATCCACTTGATCTGCATCTATTCCAAGCTGCATAGGCTTCGTTTACAACTACAAAAGAGAAGTTTTAAAGACAGAAGCATCCATATGAGAAGGCAATCCATAATAGCGTGTAACTACACTATCCCGGGAGAATCCTGGGGGAGGGAACTAGAGGCGCAGGGCGCTAGGAGCAGGCAGCCTCCAACATCAAATGCTTAACACAAAATGGGCCGCTCTCAGTATAGTGACCGAGGTGCTCAAGGATTAAATTGTGAGTGTGGACATCTCCCAAAAAGTTAAGGACTGGCCTCACACACCACCAGGTGTCATGCTTCATCCTCACCCTCTAGAAACTCGGTTTGGTAGAGGGCGGGCATACACCTGACGACAGGGATGCACTTCTAAACTAAGTATGGGCCCGTGAAGAGGGAGCGAGTTTTAAAAACCATTATAGTTACCAAATTTAATTTTTATGTGACCGGCAGCTATATGGTATTAAAAACAAGTGAACAGTATAATGGGGAATTTATTGTCCCCTCACCGTGGTGAGTATGGTCAACCGAGTTTCTAGAGGGCGAGGACTGTCGATGATGAAGCATGACACCTGGAGGTGTGTGAGGCCAGTCCTTCACTTTTTGTGAGATGTCCACACTCACAGTTTAATCCTTGAGCATCTCGGTCACCATACTGGGAGCGGCCCATTTTGTGTTGAACAATCCATAATAGTGTGCCTCAACCAAGCTGTAAATCTGTCAAATTCCTAGCAGTGACCCTCAGCAAGAAGCCTGGGGTCTCAAAACTCCCCCAAAAACGGTGCTTTCCCATTACTTTATTGTTCGATTAATAAAAATCATAACAATGGCAATAGTCAGTGCACTGATTCACAGACCCAGTTAAAAGGGGAGATATATATATCAATAAATAAAATGAAGAAACCCACTGAAATATTATCAATTTCAAAGTCCATACTGCTTGTGTTAAGCATGATTTGCGGGTGTCAAGACTAACTGCAAACCTTAATCCCTTAGTTGGTTCTCAATTGGGGACAGTAATAAACAATTGTGCTTCAATAGGATTACCAATGAGGAAGGAAATATGACTATTTACGAGAATCCTACTAGCCGTTCCCCTGGCGTACCCAAAATGTTATATAAATAGGAAAAAACAAAGTAAAAAATAGAAGACTCTGTGAGATCACAGAGAATACAAGCCTCTAGGTGAACAGCTGGGATAGACTGTCAAAAGCTGCTAACTGTGGGGGCAATGGGCTATACCGACTGCAGTCTCATCGAAACGCTGGTTAGGAAGAGCCAGTGCAGTATTACAGGTGTCGACAAGTTAGTCCTCCGCCTGGCTGAACCTTTTTTCTGCTCTTGTGACAAACTTGGTGAACTGACTATTAAGCGCCGTATTGTCCGTGTTCAAGGACGCGATGATGGCCCGTCGACAAGAACGGAGACTGAGTTTGTTCCATTCTCCCCATAAGTGAAGCCCTGCCTTCTTTGAGCAGTGATGGGCAGAGGCATCCTTACTGGACCCACACCCCTGCATATTGTTTTGTCATTTAGGCTATGCCAACTGGCTAGATGGTACAGAAAAGACCCCCCCCCCCCAACCTGAGGGACATAAATCTTTTTTTCCAGAAGACTGCATAGGTGCAAGACAGATACGGTGTCATTATGCCTGGCTTTTACCCGAATATGATTGACCAGGCGCGTTTGCGTTTTGCCAATTGTGTTCTGTCCAAATGGAATGACTAGTGGAGTATGCTCTTCTTAATATACGTTTGTAGGACCTGCTGAGCTGGATTGGTGTCCCAAAATTCTTTTGCTTCTAAAAGCTGCAGGCAGTCTTCTAGCTGACAGCGATGTTTTTGTCCTAGTTGACTGGTGGCTATTTTCCACCACAGCATTGCCTCCAAGCTGCTTGCTCTGAACGTTCGTAATCTATTGCATAGTTTGAGAAAGGCACCGGCCCCTGCAGCCTGCTGGTCTAGGAGGCTGAGCTTAAGTCTGATCTGGGCAGGAGATGAGGTTTTTGGTAAACTCAGTGCTTGCTTATACATTCTTAAAGTTAGTTTGTTCAACAGACTGGAGTGCTTTTTCCCAGCATAATCTCCTGTCCATAGGATAGAGAGGTGGACATTTTTGCCTTCATAGCTGTTATTAGTGGGGACAAGCTTGGGCTGGATAGCCGCTTTGCTAGCTCTATGAATGCCACCTGCAACGTCAATGCTTTAGCTCCAACCTCTTGCCGTTGTTTTGAAAAAGCATACCTTGTATCTATGTGAACCCCTAGGTATTTATAGGACGATCCCCTTTCAATGCTGTTACCATAAAACTGGTCTCGGTTGTACACACAGTGAAAAGAGGTTTATAGCAGTCCGGCTTACTTGGCACAAACATTAGTTCCGTTTTTCACAACTGAACTTGGCCCATGTCTTCTAGCATCATGAATAGGTAACGACTGGGATGTTTGACTGCTATGACTTAGTAAACTTACTTTTATCATATAGGTTTCAGTTTTATCTGCAAATGTTCATAGTACGCACCAATCTGAGAAGGGTACATTCTGTCCCCGGTGAAAAGACGCTCATAACTTCCAGTATCATGAATAGATTTTGTTCAGGTTGTTGCCTGCTATGCAATGAGTGCCCCTGGAGGCAACTCGTTAACCTACTTCATCTTATGGTGATTAGTTTTATCTGTTAATGTTTAAAGTACACACCAAACAGAGACGGGTACATATTTTCCACCATTTCTTAGCTATTAATTTATTTTGAGATGTTCAGTGGCAGGAACCACTTAAAGATCAAAGTTGAATGATCTTTTGGCACCTTTCCTGGATGTATCATTTGCAGTCTGCCTATTTGCACAATACAGAATACGTTTTTTTAATCTATTAACTTGTGTTAAGATGTATGGCAGTAGCAACCAAGTTTTAGGACTGTTGGATTTTCTATCTGGATACACCTTTGAAGATGCTACACATTGTTATGAATTACAGTTTTGGTGGAAGGCGTTCCCCGGGGAGGCTACGGAATGCGTTCCCGACCACCAGGAGGCCCACCTTTCCCAGAGTTAGGCCGAGCAAGAGCGGGGAGGCCCTTCCTGGAAGGGTCTCGTACCTAGGATCGCACACGCTGCGCTTACTCTCTCTTCGGATAGAGGGACACCACACAGTAATTCGTTGTAAGACAATATGCTTTTATCGGTAGTTGTCAGGGATCTTTATGATCCGGCAGACAGGTGCCGAATTAATGCCACAAGCGGCAGCGATCTCGTGATGAGGGAAAAGGGGTAGCGGGACAGTCTTTGAATCAGTGTCTCTGCGAGGTATCCGGCGCACAGCTCTCAATCCTCGAGATGAGGGGATGTTGCTTCTCTCGGCAATCTCTGCCGTTTCTCTTGGACGAGCGGGCCGCGAGTCACTCAGCAGGCACCGGAGGTTCGTAGTTCGGGGAGCCGCGACGGCGTCAGCAGGGCTCAGATGGTTCAGACTTCGGGGAGCCGCGACAGCGTCAGCAGGGCTCAGATGGTTCAGAGTTCGGGGAGCCGCGATAGCGTCAGCAGGACTCAGATGGTTCGGAGTTCGGGGAGCCGCGACAGCGTCAGCAGGGCTCAGATGGTTCGGAGTTCGGGGAGCCGCGACAGCGTCAGCAGGGCTCAGATGGTCCAGAGTTTGGGGAGCCGCGACAGCGTCAGCAGGGCTCAGATGGTTCAGAGTTCGGGTAGCGTTCTTCGGTTCGGGGAGTGATCGAGCCGCGACCAGGTCAGCAGGCTCTCGTCAGTCCAGGTCTTCACTGCTCTCGTCCCTTCAGCACCCCTTGTTATACTCCCCCTCCTCTTTGAAGTCCGGAGTCCTCGCGGAGAGGGGTCTGGTGCCTGGGGGGCGGTGTGTCGGGGTTTCCTGTCGCTCGGCCCTTTGATCTGTTCAGGTGGGTCCGGGAGGGACTCCAGACACCCAGCGGCCGAGGCGCCTGCTCCCCGGGGGCCTGGTGGTCGATCGAAACCTCCCTCGGGGGAGAGACCAGAGGTGTGACAGGATCGGCGCCTCTCGGTCTGGTTTGGGGGGGTTTCGCTCTCCCTCGGCCGGGCATGCGTGTTGGGGATCTGGTCGGCCCTCGGGATGTTGGCCCACGGGAGCCGGAAGGCTGTATCACGAGGTTCGGCGTGGTTGCAGGGTAACTTGCTGGTCGGGAGGGCCCACGCCACGAGGCCGGTCTCACACGTGCCCCCCCCAGCTGAAAGGCGGGGAGAACTACCCATCCACTTGGGGGTTCTCCTCGCTGAAGCGTAAGAATCGGGACAGGCCGTCCGCGTTGGCGTGGTCCGTCCCGGGGCGATGTTCCACCGTGAAATCCATCCCCTGGAGGGAGATGGACCAGCGTAGCAGCTTGGGGTTTTCCCCTCGCATCTGCATCAACCACCGCAAGGGGCGGTGATCCGTTTGTACTCGGAAGTGTGTTCCGAACAGGTAGGGCCGTAGCTTTTTGAGGGCCCAGACTACTGCGAAGGTCTCTCTCTCAATGGTGCTCCACCGCTGTTCTCGGGGCAGCAACCTTCGGCTGATGAAGGCTATGGGCCGATCTATGCCCTTGTCGTCGAACTGGGAGAGGACTGCCCCGATGCCGTGTTCCGAGGTTTCCGTCTGGACCACAAACTCCTGGGCGTAGTCGGGTGCTTTGAGCACCGGAGCCGCGCACATGGCGGCCTTTAGGGTGTCGAACGCCTTCTGGCAGGAGGGAGTCCAGTGTACTTTCTTGGGGTGTTTTTTGGAGGTTAGTTCTGTGAGGGGGCCTGCGATGCTGCCATAGTTCTTAATAAACCTCCGGTAGTAACCGGTGAGGCCCAGGAAGGCCCGGACTTCCGTTTGGGTCGTGGGGGGTTCCCAGGACAAGATGGCGTCGATCTTCGGCTGGAGGGGGGCGACCTGCCCACTTCCCACCTGGTGCCCCAGATAGGTTACGGAGCCGTGCCCAACTTGACATTTGCTGGCTTTGATGGTGAGGCAGGCCCGGCGCAGAGCCAGCAGAACTTGCCGGAGGTGCTGGAGGTGCTCGGTACATTGGGAGCTGAATACCGCTATATCGTCGAGGTATGCTGCGCTGAACCCCTCTAGTCCGGACAGGACCCTGTTCACCAGCCGCTGGAAGGTGGCCGGGGCATTCTTCAT
Organism: Triturus cristatus; assembly: GCF_964204655.1. Lineage (NCBI taxonomy): Eukaryota > Metazoa > Chordata > Amphibia > Caudata > Salamandridae > Triturus > Triturus cristatus. Next base: position 1,821,713,523 of record NC_140589.1, on the reverse strand, counting down.
TCCAAACGGCATCACCCTAAAGCGGTAGTGCCCATCCGGGGTGGAGAAGGCGGAGCGCTCCTTGGCTCCCTCGGTGAGGGCAATCTGCCAGTATCCACTAGTCAGATCGAAGGTGCTGAGGTAGCGAGCGGCCCCGAGGCGGTCAATGAGCTCGTCGGCACGGGGGATAGGGTGAGCGTCCGCTCGGGTAACCGCATTGAGTCCTCGGTAGTCCACGCAAAACCTCAGCTCGGGGGCGACACCCGGGGTAGCAGCTTTCGGAACCAGGACTACCGGGCTGGCCCAGGGGCTGTCGGAGGGTTCAATCACCCCGAGGTCCAGCATCTTCGCCACCTCGGTCTGGATGCAGGTTCGGACCCGATCAGGGACCCAGTAGGCCCGGTGTCTCACTGGCGGGCTGTCGCCGGTGTTCACGTCGTGGACACACCAGTTGGTGACCCCAGGGGTTAGGGAGAAGAGGTCCGCGAACTGCCTTAGTAGCTGGCAGCAGTCGTCGGACTGTTGGGCTGTGAGGGTGGTTGATAGTCTCACCCCCTCCACGGAACCATCGGTCTCTTTTGCCCCCCGGGGGTCTGGAAGGGGCTCGGTGTCTTCTTCGGCCCCATCGTCGGTGGCCAGGAGTAAGCTCAATTCTGTCCGTACAAAGTGGGGTTTGAGGCGGTCCAGGTCTTCTCTGCTCTCCTCCCTTCAGCACCCCTTGTTATACTCCCCCGCCTCTTTGAAGTCCGGAGTCCTCGCGGAGAGGGGTCTGGTGGGCGGTGTGCCGGGGTTTCCTGACGCTCGGCCCTTTGATCTGTTCAGGTGGGTCCGGGAGGGACTCCAGACACCCAGCAGCCGAGGCGCCTGCTCCCCGGGGGCCTGGTGGTCGATCGAAACCTCCCTCGGGGGAGAGACCAGAGGTGTGACAGGATCGGCGCCTCTCGGTCTGGTTTGGGGGGGTTTCGCTCTCCCTCGGCCGGGCATGTGTGTTGGGGATCTGGTCGGCCCTCGGGATGTTGGCCCACGGGAGCCGGAAGGCTGTATCACGAGGTTCGGCGTGGTTGCAGGGTAACTTGCTGGTCGGGAGGGCCCACGCCACGAGGCCGGTCTCACAAGTTTTAAGCTGCAACGTTGTTACTTGAACTTGAGGCTGTCCAGGAAGGTGCTCGGGGCTAGCCAGGTGCTGCCAGTGTGAAGAAGAGACGCAAGAGCACCTCCTTGCAGGGACTTAACGATGGAGGAGGAAAGTATGTCATCTTCGCAGGAGGTGGCTTTGAGTGAGCTCATCATTTTGGAGAGAGAGGGGGGGGTCTGAGAGGGGTGTGGAGGGGTGTGTGTGAGTGTGTGTGAGTGTGTGTGAGAGAGAGAGAGAGAGAGAAAGAGAGAGAGATGGTGTTAAAGGCTGAGCAGTTAGTGGTGTGGTAGCTGAGCATAGGTGATAGGGTCGCTGATGGTGATAAATGTATTGTATTCAATTTGATTTTGTTGATTTTCTCTGTGAAGAAGGGGTGATGACATTGCATCTGTCAGCTGATGGTAGGATTGTAGGTTCTAGGATTGAGTAGGCACGCAGTTTCACAGCCATGAAGACATCTTTGCTTCTGCTGGTTGCACCACTGATGGTGGCCTTGTAGTAGATGGCTTTAGCTTTGGATGATGATAGAGGGGGGTGCTTTCAGAACGGTAAGGTCCTCCTGGCATTTTTATCTTCTACATTATGCACTTTCCATTTTTAAAAGTGACAAAGGATAACTGATAACAAAGAAAATGTGTTTTTACACAAAGGAACTTTTTTAAAGATTTGGTTTTCCAACTCTCACAAATGGAGGAACGGTCTGTCCTTCAAAAAGGTGTTGTGAGTAGATGCTGTAGTAAGTTGGTGGTATTTTGAAAAGTTTTGTCAAATGTTTCAAACAAAACTTGAAAGAGCCACAGTTGCAACACAGGGATCGGATCCAAAGAGACTACTGAACATGTTCAAGTCAGAATACAAGACATGATATCAGTTGTTGCGGATAGGGAGGTCGAAAATGGTAGTTCTTTGGGATTTGTAAATCCTAAATTTGATATTAGAGTGGGTGACAAGTTTCTAACAAGTATAACAATGTTATTCATGACAATTTCCGGGGCACACGAGGTAATAGAGCTTCACATCCACCACACACTGCTCATGTTTCATAGCATGGTCAGTGTAAGAAACTGGGTTATTAGTTGTGCAGGTTGTGAGGACTGCGCAAGTAATAGGTCCACAATTGCTCCCTTACTGAGAACCAAGTACCAAATTGTAGCACTTGCCTCTCAGGGTACTGAAGTAGAGCAGTCCAAGGCCTACTCAGAATCGGTGGTGTGGACTAGTCATCTCCATTCGCTGGCACTCAGGAACACCACAATAAATTATATTTCAGTGAGTGCTTTTTTGTTGAGAAAGGAAAAACACATTTATTTCACAAACTATTAAAGACTATGTATTCATTTACAAATATATACATAAGATAGATGAAAATATCTTTGGTGACATTGTGATATGACATTTAACTTGGATCTGGCCAGGGATCACCCAGGCCATGGTACTTCTTGATCTCTCTGCAGTTTTCGACACGGCGGACCATGACCTTTTGATCAACCGTGTTGATAATGCCGGGATCCACTGCTTGGCTCGAGTGGCTCTCATACTTTCTTAGTAACCACTCTCAAGCGGTCCGCCTTGCGAATTTCTCTTCCGCAAAAATGAAACTGACTTGCAGAGCACCCCAGGGCTCCTCTCTTTCACCGCTTCTTTTCAATCTGTACCTATTACCCTTGCTCCGATATCTTGGAGAAAGGAAGGTCATCACCTTCAACTATGCTGATGACCTTCAACTGAAATTTGATATCGATCAATCGGCATCCTCTGTCCTCAACTTTTAATCCACCATGCAATTTATTACTGAATGGATGAATAGCAATCATCTAAAATTAAACCCTGATAAAACGGACTTGATCCTAATGGGTGGGCAAGCCAATCCATGGAATTCCAACTTCTGGCCACTCCAAATAGGAAAACCCCCACTCCCAGCATGCTCCATCAAACGTCTGGGTATTGTTACTTATCAGCAATGATCTGTCTCTGAAAGTCCAGATTGGGACAGTGGTTTCCTCCTGCTTCTTCCAGCTGCGACAAATTAGGAAGATTAGCAGATTTCTGACTAGAGGAGCCCTAATCCAAGTCATCTTGGCACTGGTAATCTCCCGCATCGTCTACGCCAACTCCCTTTATGGAGGTATCCCAGCATATCAACTAAAGCGTCTGCAGTTGGTGCAAAACCAAGCGGCCAGATTAATCCATCACCAGCCCAAATGGCACCATGTCAAACCACTAATGGAAAGTCTACACTGGCTCCCAGTTGCCAAACGCTGCACATTCAAGCTGGGATGTTTCACCTTTAAAGCGCTATACAGAAACATCCCAGCATTTGTATCCTCTCGGATTCAGCACTATGTTCCCTCTCGGGACCTTAGGCCTTCGCATCTGATTTTTCTGGTCATACCGTCCTCTAAACGTAAGAAACATGGAGGACTAAGGTTTGCGGTCTTGGCCCCTCAATCATGGAATTCGCTACCTATATAAATTAGATCACTGACCTCTTACGCAAAGTTTAGGAAACAGCTAAAGACCTGGCTGCTCTGCCAAGCATATGACTAATCCCCTCACTGTTGCATCACTCCCTGGACTCTAGCATCATAAAACCGCTTGGTGTATGTGCGCTTTATAAGCTCTTTTAACATATTATAACATAACTTCTAGTGGCTGATGACCCCAATAATCACAATACTCCCTACGTACACTAGATTAGGGGTGGGCAGAGTATTTAGTCCACCCGCAGAATTGGCAGGATTTAGCACTCTGTTTTAGTCCAGTAAAGCGGAGTTCCAGTCAAATTTCGCAATCACCTTGAGGTGGATTTCTTTTCCCAGAGAAGCTCCGCAAATATGGGCGTGAACGAGATTTGGTGACCCCTTGCATGATTTTTTAGCGCAGGCGGTCGCGGTCAGAGGGCTGCTGCTCCACTAGATTTGCTACCACTCAAGTAGATTTTCAACTCAAGCCACAGCAAAATCAACTCAAATGGCCGCACACTCTTGTGCACCGCAAGGCGCCGTTCGGGCCGATTTTTCAGCGCTGCTCAGGCTACCACCGCTAAATTGCAGTGCGATGTTCATATTTTCTGCCCACTGGCAGAACTCCGTGGAATCTCAATGAGTTTTGAATGTAACTTTCACCACCCCTACACCAGATACAAGATCACAATGCAAGTCGAGTGGCTTTGTCACAGGGTCACCAAACTAAAATTATAAAGCACGTCTATAGACTTTGGCAGAGGGTCACCAAAACATATAGGCATAGCCTATTGGTTTTGTTAAGGGGTTACCACATCAATAAATAAAGCAAGCCTTTTGGCTTTGTCACAGGGTCAGTCACTACATTATCATACAATGCAAGCCTATTGGCTTTTTCATGATGTCACCACATCAATATACCAGAAATCACATATTATATCAAGGCCTTCCTTAAAAATAAAAGTATTGTATTGTTTATCAATAATCAATGTCAAGAAAAGCATTTAAAAAACAAACAATGCAAATAAAAAACAGGTTTCAGAAACTTTCTTTTATCACTTCAGGCCACATAAAATGCAGCCACACAACCAGCCACAAGGTGTCCCTGCACTTCGGATCACCAGAGCAAAATCTTAGCTGGGAGAGGGCTATTGAACATTTTAAAAATCTGGGGTCATATTTTTTGTGTACCCTGTGACTTCGGACAAGCATTTCAAATATTCCTTGGCGAGCTGCTGCAAATCCTGCAGATCCCCATCAAACACTTTGAAATTATGTTGAATTTGCCCTTGCGGCACCACAAAGAAGAATAGGCAAATGAAGGCTCTGCAGGGCATTATGGGTTGCTTCTCGCCAGGATCGAAATTGTGGGCACCCAGGTGCAGATGGTCTGGGTGGAGGCAAAGCGGGGAGCCCACTCCTGGCTACCCCATTGGATTCCTGCTTGCACATGCACCTCTGAACCCAGCATTTTTTGTAGCTGCTCCCATCGTCGGAGCAGCTTGTGTGGGCGGGTTGCTGGGCCTCTCCCTGCTTTCCAGAAATCAGACCTGGGGAAGGTGTCACTGCTCGATTCAGTGCTATATCGGCCCTCCTCTCGCTATCCTGTTTCTGGAGTCTTGGGACCCAGTATTACCTTGCCAGACCCGGGGGAAAGACCAAGAAAGAGTCTGGGGAGGGTGCCCCATGCATGCCCCCTCCATATATGAGTTAATATCACTAATCCTGCTCTGACCCCCTGGGCACTGGCTGACCCCAGAGGTATGTTTAGAAATGACAGTGGAGCCGCACACGCTCCATTTCTCAAGCAGTGGTCCAAAGTCAATTTCTATACAGATGCATTACTCTGTCCCCAATGGGCTAATTTCAATGATCATGGGCTAATTTCAATGATCATGGGCTAATTTCAATGATCATGGGCTAATTTCAATGATCATGGGCTAATTTCAATGATCATAGGCTAATTTTACTCCTGGTGTCGAGTTCTGACCATATTTTTTTAGACATTTTGAAATTTAAAGGAAATAACATTCTGGGTAAACTTTATGCTGCTGTTTGGGCTCAACATTTTAGTCTGGTTCCACCAGGGCCTCCTTAGAATGGGGTTAATGCTGGAGGCAAATGAACAGATTTTTGTCAAAGAAGTGAGAATTTTGAAGAATGAATGATGGCAAAAAAGGAGTCGTTTCTTTTCTGTAACTCCAGCTCTGTAGTAGGGGTATCTCTGTTATAGTCATAATCTAGTGAATAGTCCCGCCCATGTGCGTGGACCCCGGAGCAATAAAAAATAATCTCTAAAGGTGACAAATCATGCAGACCTGCATACACCTTTAAGAGAGAATTTAATTTAAAGACAGATAATGCAGCCTATACCCACAGGCTACACTGTCCAGTACTTCAACTAGAATTCCACCAACATCCACAAACAGCACTGCCTGTCTAGCTTTTCTCCACATAGGAAAAAACCCTGCCTCTACCAGCAAAAGCCTCTGGAATGATAGAGAGGAAGGAGTGGACAGACAAGCCCCATAGGCTGCCATTATGTGGCTTAGAACAGGATACTGTGCCTTTAAGAAAACTTTCCAGATTTCCAGAACTTTCCCCAGTATCCCAGAATGCCCAGCAGGTCCCATTTACTTTCAGTTCTTTTTGAAGGCGTAGCACGCCAGACCTGTAGCATTCTTCATATGAATAATTATCTCTCGTCCGGGGAGGAGGGCGGGCGCTTATGACTATAACAGAGATACCCCTACTACAGAACTGGAGTTACAGAAAAGAAACTACTCCTTCTGTAGTAGGGGATCTCTGTGTATAGTCATAATCTAGTGAATAGAATGGCAAGCCCATCCCCACACAACAACAGCGGTGGAGGACAACAAGACAAAAACCACTACTGTGCGAACAAATTTCGCAGCAAAGCCTGCCCAACCTGAGCATCTGCCCTGGCATCCGAGTCCAGACAGTAATGCGCAGCAAAGGTATGGACCGACTTCCAAGTGGCCGCCTTGCAGATTTCTGCAATAGGAACATTACGCAGCAAAGCCGTCGTGGCAGCTTTGCCACTGGTGGAATGAGCCTTAGGCTTACCCCCTAAGGTCTTATTAGCCTTTTGATAACACAATTGTATGCAGGACACAATCCACCGAGAAATGGACTGCTTAGAGGTCGCAAGACCAGTCCTGACTGATCCATAATTAACAAACAATTGGTCAGACCTACGAATATCCTTGGTCTTATCCAGATAAAATTTCAACACCCTCCGAACATCCAGGGAATGGAGAGACCTTTCCGCTGGCGAAGAGGGATTCTGAAAGAACGTAGGTAAAGTTATGGTCTGGTTGACATGAAAGTCAGAGATAACCTTAGGAAGAAATTTAGGGTGAGTACGCATCACAACCTTAGCAGCATGAAATACAGTATAAATTTCTTGACAACATAATGCCTGAAGTTCACTCACCCTGCGGGACGATGTAATGGCCACTAGGAACGCCGCCTTCCAGGATAGGTGCTGCAATGAAGCCTTGTGAATGGGTTCAAAAGGCTCCTTCATCAGTCTGGACAGCACCACATTCAAGTCCCAGGAAGGCGAGGGAAGTCTGACGGGAGGAAACACTCCCGTCAGACTTCCAAAAAATCCTTGACCACAGGGATCTGAAAGAAGGAAGTCTGTGAAGGGCATTTCCTGTAAGCAGTCAAAGCAGCCAGATGAACCTTAATGGAATGGAAATTAAGGCCAGACTGCGCCAGATGTAAAAGATACGGAAGGATGACATCTTACTTACATGTCGTCCGATCAAAGTTCTTGGACTTACACCAGATACAGAACCTCTTCCACTTGTAAGCATAGGATGTCCTAGTGGAAGGTCGTTTAGACTCCTTCAGTATGTCCATACAATCGTCTGGTAGATTCAGATGGCCATATTGCACTATTTCAGGAGCCATGCCGCCAAACTCAAAGACGAGAGGTTGGGGTGCACCATCCGCCCCCCGAACTTCGTGAGAAGGTCCGGCCTGCACGGCAACCGCATGTGAGGAAGGAGAGACCGGTGAAATAGGTCCGTGAACCACCACTGCCTGGGCCACTCCGGGGCGATCAGGATCATCCGCGCCCTGGACTGGGACAGCTTGATGAGCACTGCCGGAATCAGGGGAATGGGTGGAAAAGCGTACAGAAAGCTGTTCGACCAATCGATCCATAGCGCATTCCCCAGCGTCCCCCGCTGGTAGTACCTGGATGCGAAGTCTCGGCATTTGCTGTTTTCGGCGGTGGCGAACAGATCTACGTCTGGAGTCCCCCACCTTGCGAAGACTTCTCCTAGTACTTCGTCGTTTATGACCCATTCGTGGTTTTCCTGAATCAGCCTGCTCAAGGCGTCCGCCTGAGCATTCTGCACCCCTGGCAGATGCGTGGCCGTAATCGTCAGTCCTCGGGCCAGCAGCCAGCACCAGATCGCCTGCGCCTCCTGCGACAGAGTGCGCGATCTCGACCCCCCCTGCTTGTTGAGGTAATACATCGTGGTTGTATTGTCCGTCTGTATCAGCAGCGAGTTGGTCTGGAAGGACGGAAGGAAGGCCTTCAGTGCCAGGAAGACAGATCTGAGATCCAGGAAATTGAAGTGGTACGTCGATTCCAAAGGAGACCACTTTCCTTGAATCTGCAAGTCCCCGGAATGCGCTCCTCAGCCCTGGAGAGAAGCATCCGTCACGACACTCGTCGTGGGAATGTCCTTGTGGAAGGGAACCCCCTTGAGGAGGTTTTCCGCCGAACACCACCACTTCAGAGACTGAAGAGCATGCAGCGACAGTCGTACCTTGTCGTCCCAAGAGCCTGTCCTCTGATCCCACTGATCCTCCAAGCACTCCTGCAGTGGTCTCATGTGTAGCCGTGCGTGAGGCGTGAGGAAGATACAGGAGGTCATCGATCCCAGTAGAGAAGACACCTTCCTCACTGTCGTCGATGGAGCAGTCCTGAGGTCCTGAGCCTTCCGAAGGAGTGATAACCGTCTCTCCTCCGAAGGAGACACGCTTGCTGACCGCGTATCGATGGAGGCTCCCAGGTACTGTATGCACTGGACCGGAGTCGGGACCGACTTGGACATGTTGACGTGTAACCCCAGCTTGTGCAAGAGAGCGCACGTCCATCGGAAGTGATCTTGCGCTTCCGAGAAGGATGAAGCCTTGATCAGCCAATCGTCCAGATACGGGTAGACAAACACCTTGTTCCTTCGCAGATGTGCCGCCACCACCGCCATGCACTTCGAGATGGTCCTGGGCGCAGACTTTAGCCCGAAGGGCAGTACTGTGTATTGATAGTGATTGGCGCCGACTTGGAATCGCAGGAACTTCCTGTGCTTCAGTGCTATGGGCACATGGAAGTACGCATCCTGTAGATCTATGGCACAGAGCCAGTCTCCCCGTTGCAGCTGAGGGTAAATCTGGTGCAACGATAGCATGCGAAACTTCTCTCTGCGAATCCATTTATTTGCCTGTCGCAAATCCAGAATGGGCCTGAACTCGTTCTTGTCCTTCTTGCGAACGAGGAAGAACCGAGAGTACAGACCTCTTCCCCTTTGAGACAGAGGTACCTCTTCTACCGCCTTTTTTCTCAACAAGATCTCTGCCTCCGCCTGGAGCTCTCTCAGCTGGAACCGAGAGCTGACCGGCGGAATCGCTGGAGGCGGGCTGATAAACCGAAGACTGTATCCATTGCAAACAATATTCAGCACCCACTTGTCCCGAGTAATTTTTCTCCACTCTGCCGGAAAAAGTTGAATGCTTCCCCCCACTGGAGTGGGTAACGGTTGAGGGGGAAGTAGCCGCTCAGGGCCGAGACCCGGCCGGGCCCTTGGTAGTGGTAGTAGCCTGCTGGCCTCCTCTACCCCTCTGGCACTTCTGGAAGGGCTTCCGGAACTGCTGCTGTTGGTGCTGCTGCTGTCCCGAACCCTGCCCACGCCCTCTGCCCGAAGACCCGAACCGCCTCTGGAACGGGCGCTTCTTCTTCTCGGCCTTCTCCAACCCGACGGCCGTCAGGGTTTCCGCCTTCATGCGGGCCATCTCATCATCCGCATGTTTCCCGAACAGGGTTTCCCCCGAGAAGGGCAGGTTGGCCACTCTGTGCTGCGCCTCCGGTTTGAGGGACGTCAGGCGCAGCCACGAGTGCCGCCTCTGGTGGACGCCATGACAGTAGGCGTGGGCGGCCAACAAGGATACATCCGCCGCCGCGCCGATCACCTGATTAGAAACCAGCATGCCTTCGCGCACGTTTCCAAGAAGTCCTCCTTCCTGTCCCGGGGCAGCAGGTCCGCATACTGCTGCAGGGACTCCCACAGGGCCCGGTCGTAACGGCCCAACAAAGCCCCTGCTCTCACCGCCTTCATGGTGGTGGCGGCGGTCCCACACACCTTCCTGCCCGCAGAATCCAGCCAGCGGCTTTCTTTGTCAGGCGGGACCGTCGATTCAGGGGCGGTCGCATGTTGTTTCTTCGCCGCCGTCACGATGACCGAATCCGGCTTCGGGTCCACCCTCAAAAAGGTAGGGTCCGACTCCGGGGCCCTATACTTTTTCATGAGCCTGGAGGGGGCGGCCTTCATCACCGCGGGCGTGAGGAACAGCTCCAACGCGGGTTCCACCAGTCCTGGTACAAGGGGCAGTAGAGGGCGAGACAGATGTTTCTTATGAAGTGTCTCAAATATCACGGACGTCGTGGGTGTTGGAACCGTCACCGTAATACCCAACTTTGCTGCCCCTCTCAACAGCACCTCTTGGAAAGAGACCAAATCGTCCACCGGAGACACCCTAGTCCCCGGCGAGTCCGACAGCGTCGGGGAAAAATCTCTGGTCGAGGATCGCGTGTGCGACCTGGACCTGTGCCTCCTACGGCGTCGTCCTGAGTCCGACGATGACCGTCCATGGCTCCGTGATCTTCTCCTCCTGAGAGAGCGGGGGCGCGATCTCTTCGGCTTCGGTCTGCCCGCCGGTCTAGCCGGTCCCGGCGACCGCGGGCGTCGTGGCTTCGGAGTCCCCTGCGGCGGAGTCGGGTACCTCGGAAGGGAAACCGACCGCGGGGGAACCGCCGGCAGCCCCAATGGAGTGCGTGGTAACAACCGAGGTGGGGGCGGCAGTGGCCACGGCTGTGGAGGCGGTGGTGGAGGTGGTGGAGGTGGCGGCGGTGGTGTTGGCGGTGGTGGTGGAGGCGGAGTCGGAGGTGGTGGGGGAGGAGGCAGTGACGTAGGCATCCGAGGAGGCGTATACACCACAGAGTACACCGATCCCGATGACTCCCTCTTCCTCGACGTCGATCTTCGCCTCGACGTCGACCTGCGCCTCGACGTCGACCTGCGCCTCGACGGCGACCTGCGCCTCGATGGCGACCTTCGCCTCGACGGCGACCTTCGTCTCGACGGCGATCTGTGCCTCGACGGCGATCTGTGCCTCGACGGCGATCTGTGCCTCGACGGCGATCTTCTTGACCTCGAGCGCCTCGACGTCGATCTCCTCTTCGACGGCGACGTCGACCGTCTCCTCTTCACCGACGGCGAACGGCAATCTCCCCTCGACGGCGAGCGCCGACGCCGGGTCCGATCTCGACGCCGACTGCTGGACGGCGCCGTAGACGGCGTCGTCGCCGAAGATGCCGATGTAGTCGACGGCGGCCTATTCAGGTCCCTCGACGCCACTTCTCCCCAGAGCCCTGGGGAGACGGCGAACAGATGGTAGTCATGCTCCTCGACGCCGCCGTCGACGCCCTCGACGGGGAGTGGGAACGCTTACTGGTCTTCCTGCCCCTGGGGAGCCCCCCAGAGGCCTCAGTATGGGCCAAATCAGACCCTCCAGACCCACATGGTGCCTTCAGCCTTCTCTCCTCCAGGACTTGAAGCCTGATTTTCATTCTGTCCCTCAGGGTCCTGGCTGAGAACGAGTGGCAGATATCACAGTCTTCAGGCACGTGGGACTGGGGAAGGCAACCTATACACACCTCGTGTGGATCAGTTTTAGCCTTTTTTCTACCACATTCCGGGCACTTGTCGAACAAGCCAGGCATGTTGACAGTACCAGCCACTAAGCACTTGAAAAAGTGACAAAAATTGACAAAAACTACAATAAACCTTCGAAAAGGGGAGAGCTCAATGCTTCAGGGTCCTGCTAGCAGGAGCCGGAAAAAAGAACTGAAAGTAAATGGGACCTGCTGGGCATTCTGGGATACTGGGGAAAGTTCTGGAAATCTGGAAAGTTTTCTTAAAGGCACAGTATCCTGTTCTAAGCCACATAATGGCAGCCTATGGGGCTTGTCTGTCCACTCCTTCCTCTCTATCATTCCAGAGGCTTTTGCTGGTAGAGGCAGGGTTTTTTCCTATGTGGAGAAAAGCTAGACAGGCAGTGCTGTTTGTGGATGTTGGTGGAATTCTAGTTGAAGTACTGGACAGTGTAGCCTGTGGGTATAGGCTGCATTATCTGTCTTTAAATTAAATTCTCTCTTAAAGGTGTATGCAGGTCTGCATGATTTGTTACCTTTAGAGATTATTTTTTATTGCTCCGGGGTCCACGCACATGGGCGGGACTATTCACTAGATTAGGACTATACACAGAGATCCCCTACTACAGAACCAAAGTGTTTTTCCTGAACAGTTGGGTAACATTTAAACCTGGGAGAAAGGTGGTGCTGTCTCAGTGAAACATTAAGCTGCATGGGGTACCATTCAGTGTTGAAGAGGATCTTGAAAGAGAGCAGACGAGTTTGTGGCAACATAGCATTAAGAGAACTGGTTGAATTTACTTTGTGGCTTTCTCCTCTGGTGGTGGTGCATAAACATAGTGGGAGAGAAAGAGAGAAAGGGAGAGAAGGAGAGAACAGGAGAGAGAAAAGGAGAGAGGAAGAGAGAGAAAAGGAGAGAGAAAGAGAGAGAAAGAGAGAGAAAGAGAGAGAGAGAAAGAGAGAGAAAGAGAGAGAAAGGGAGAGAAAGGGAGAGAAAGGGAGAGAGAGAAAGAGAAAGAGAGAGAGAAAGAGAGAGAAAGAAAGAGAGAAAGCGAGAAAGTTTTTTTTTTTTATCTCTGCAGTTTTAAAAAGTGCGAGTCGATTCCAATTCTCTCAGGAAAAATAAGTAAAATGTTGGCCATCCTGGGCTGACACTAGTTTCCCACATTTCATTTGGCATCCATTTGCCAACAAGCAGAGAAAGAACCGGAATCAATGCATTTCACATCTTTTGAGTCTCCAGTTGGAACGTTCAATATCATTGTGCGGCATTTGGTGTAGCCTTGGCGGCTGCTCTTTTTCATCACAACGCACTACCCGTTTATTGTTTTCAGTCTCAAATGATTCAATGCTGATTCCATAGGCATGGAGCAGGAGCACAGCAGGCGCCCAAGGTTTTCCATCAAAGCGAGAGAATTACAAGCCCCGGTTCCTTCAGTGGCACAATATGAGGCAAGAGAACACCTGTGTCCTGTGAGAGAATGGGGACCCAGCAAAAGCCCTTTGCTTGCACATTCAAAGGTAATCCTGTATTGTATTGTAATCGCGCACAATGCCACACCTGGTCGTTCGTAGCACATTTCCTAGACCTTAGCTTCACAAAAGACATCTTTTGACAGTTCTCACAACTCCAAATGGTGTGGGAAATTAGTAGAAGGACAACACAAACATTTGCAGCCTTTTTCTTAGACACCTGCCCAGCACAGAAGGAACACATGGCAAAAACGGTAGGAACTATGGAATCAGCTGGGAAGAGCATGTAGACCTTGATAGAAACAGGAAACAAGCATTGGCATATAAGTGTTTATATAGAGATATTGGCTTTATTAACGTTTTTAATATGTGTTGTAGAGCATCGTGAATGTTGAGCAGCATGTTGAAAATGTATAAGTTATAATAAACAAAGTGTTATAACTATTTCTGTCACCTTATATCTAACCGAAAAAAACATTATATACAACTGAAGTAATGTAGTAAAAACCAAAATTAATACAAAAAATGTATTCTAGTTTGTTTATGCAATGCTGTCAATTTTTCCTTGCTTGTTGTAATTAATTTGTGTTATAGTTTTTATTGTTAGGTGTGGGATATAAACAACGGGAGGGTGGATGTTGTGAAATAGTATTTTAATTAGATAGGAGTAGTGGAGAATTGTTTGTGGAGAATTAATTGATGTAAAATTTTTATGGTGTGGAGTGATGCTGAGGTGGTTGTGAGTAGTGGCGGAGGTGATGCTCAGGTGATCCAGAATGATATTGAGGTCATGCTGAAGTGGTGGTGCGCTGGTTCCGAAGGGATGCTTAAGTGATGCTGAATGATACATAGTGGTACGGAGTGATGCTGAGGTGGTGCTGAATGATGTTGTGGTGATGAGTTATGTCGATGTTATGTAGCTGAACTGGTGCTTATGTGGTGCCAAGTGATGTTGTTTTTGTTCTGTGTTGAGGTGTTGCTGTATTGATGCTGAAGTGGTGCTGCGTTGGTTCTGAATTGCTGCTGGTGTGGGTCTGTGCAGGTGCTGAGCTGGTGTTGCACTGGTGGTGGTGCACTGATGCGGAGGTGGTGCTGTGCTAATGCTGAGATGGTGCTGTGTTGATAATGAGTTGTTGCTGCAGTGCATCTGAGGTAGTGCTGTGCTAATGGTGACTTGCTGCTGTACTGGTGGTGCACTGATGAGGTGTTACTGTGTTGATGCTAATATTGTTATGTGCTGATAAGGTGCTTAGGTGGTGCTGTGGTGTTGCTGAGTGATGCAGAGGTGCTGCTTAGTGATGCTGTGGTGGTGCTGAGTGATGCTGTGGTGGTAGTGAATAATACTTAGGTGGTGCTTAGTGATGTTGAGGTGGTACTGAGTGATACTTTGTTGGTGCTGTGTTTAAGTGGTGCTTAGTAATGCAAGTCTGGTGCTGCGCTGGAGCTGAGGTGATGCTGCACTGGTGTTGATGTGGTGCTGTGTTGAAATGGTGCTGCATTAGGGATTATTTGCTGCTGAGGTGGTGCTGTGCTGGTTCTGAGTTGGTGCTGTGCTAATTCCGTGGTGGGGTGAGTTGGTGCTGCATTGCTGATATGCGGATGCTGGGCAGGTGCTGTACTGGTGCTGAATTGGTACTGTTTGATACTGAGGTGGTGGTGTGCTGGTGGAAGGTGGTGCTTGTTGGTGCAGAGTGATACTGATGTGGTGCCGAGTGATATTGAGGTGGTGTTGTGTAATGCAGCGATAAGAAATAATACACAGACTGTTTACTGTAGAGCCGTCTGTTGGAAGTGTGGGAGGGGTGGTGGGTCTGCCTCCTGTTACAGTGGCGGTACTGGTGTGCTTCCTGTCTGGGCAGCACAGGGGCACAAATGTTGCTGCTGGTGATTTAAAAACTAACAAATAGTGTAATAAAGGGCAATAATGCCAATGCCAAAGTTGCAAGGAATAATAAAAATGAATATTATTCTCATACTATCACAGTAGCTTGTGGCGGAGGGGTTTGTCCCTCGGCCGGGGTGGAGAGGACACGCCTTGTGAGGAAAGCTGCAAGGTCCAGCGCTTTGGTGCTTCTGTCAGGGCGCTTTATAATCCAGCTTATGGCGGTGGGGTCTGTCCCTCGGCCGGGGTGGAGGGGATGCGCCTTGTAAGAAAAGCTGCGAGGTCCAGTGAGTTCACAAATGCCAACATCGGAAATCTGGGCATCTTTGTGTGAAATTTGTTTATTAAACAGAAAATGAGAGACCACGTGGGTGTGATGGAGGGGGCACGTGCAGTGGGGTGAAGCAAACACGCACCACAGCAGTGAACTGTGCAGTGGGGTGAAAGGAAGCATGCACCACAGCTGTGCAATGTGCAATAAAGTGAAAGGAAGCACGCACCACAACTGTGCACTGGGGTGAAAGGAGGCACACACCACATCTGCACTGTGCAGTGTTGTGAAAGGAAGCACGCGCCACAGCTGTGTACTGTGCAATGGGGGGAAAGGAAGCACACACCACCGCTGTGAATTGTGCAGAGATGTCAAAGGTAGCACGCACCACAGCTGCGCAAAGGTGTGAAAGGAAGCGCGCACCACTGCGCTGAAAAAACGCAATTGTTAAAAGGTGCGGTCAACTTTTAAGCTGTGTACTGTGCAATGAGGGGGGAAAAGAAGCATGCACCACAGCTGTGCACTGTGCAGAGATGTGAAAGGTAGCAGGCACCGCAGCTGCGCAGAGGCATTATTTAGCAGCTGGTGCCAGCAAGCACACACAAAAAGCAAGTGCTAATAATTAAGTGCCCAAGTGTGCACCGGCAGACACCAGCTCAAATTAGGCTCCCAGCAAGGGCCTGCGTTATGCCCCTGGATCGAGCGAGCACCAAAAGCAATGTGGGGAAAGGAAACACGCACCACAGCTGTGCACTATGAAGAAATGTCAAAGGTAGCACGCACCACAGCTGCGCAGAGGTGTAAAAGGAAGCATGCACCACGTTGATGAAAAAACACTAATGTTAAAAGGTGCGGTCAATTTTTAAGATGGTACCGAAAAAGAGGCGACTATAGAGGCCAACTAGAGTACAGCAAATGTCTTGACAATAACATACTAATACAAAGATAACGGTGCAGGAAGAGAGTGCTGACATAGATGAAATGCGAGTGCTGGAAAAAGAAGCGTTCACTCTTGTGGCGGTGGGGTCTGTCCCTTGGCCGGAGTGGAGGGTACGCGCCTTGTAAGGAAAGCTGCAAGGTCTTGAAATGAAACATGATTCCCAACAGATGGCACTCTGCACACCACTGCTCGCTCCCGACAGCTAAACGCTGTGGGAGTAAACATTTTCAGAAAAGGTGGGACATGCACCCGCCTTTGGGTAATTGCGTGCTTTCATTTTTGAAAGCCACACGCAAAGGCCAATAGCATGTGTGGAAAAATCGAACACCACACGCGCGAGTTGGCAGAAAGTCTGAAGTAATCCCAAGAGGCCTTCTCTTAGAGCAACGCATGCGCGCTGCGCTAGGCTCGCCCTAAAATGCAGCACACAAATGAAAATCAGCTAGATATGAGACAATGCTTCTTCCAGAGGTCTTATAGCAGCAGTGATAGTTGTTTCACTCAGGTTTTAGCTTACACATGATGCCATGATGTCCGGCTTAATTTTTTCTAGTGTGAAACATATTTAACAAGGGAGGTTTTCATTCAATGTAATTTATTATAAGTTAAGTCATTATAAATGTATCAAATGTTTAAATCAACCAATCCCACCAGAAGGAGAAATTAATAGTTAATGGCAAATAATAACTGTGGTCGGGAGCTGAAATATTCAATCTGTTTGGGAGTGATCATTATCCACGCATAGTTTCAATGATTTTGCCATTGATTGGGGGGCTCCCATTGAAAAACCTGGGCAGATCCTAGGATCCTCGTTTGTCAAGGGTTAAGTGAGGTGAACTCTTCAAACCTTATGGAATCGTAGAAATTGCTCAGTAATTACCTTTATAAAAATCAATAACTTCTGTGCTTCTTCCCATAGGTTGGGCCTTTTTTTAGGAAGGTTAATTCTACTTGGACTCACACACAATATGAAGGGATGATAGTTTAAAGGATTAGAGTGGCAAATGTTAACAGCTATGAATGATCCTGCACTGCTATCGCACACTAAAGGATTATTCTTAATAACCCTCCAAGATCACTTATTAACAGTCCATTCGCTACACAGTTCATAGCAGACTTAAAACACATTCGATCATTACGGCATTAGATAAAAACATTACTATGGCCAAAAATAGACTTTGTTGCATGATCCCATAATTAATAGGGATTCCAAAAGAGTTTTTTCTTTCACCAATAATTTGGGAAGTCTGCATTACTGCTGCATGGGGAATGCTTTCCCCCACACCTCCAAATCTAGATGATCCATATTTTACCTTTATTGTAGCCGAAAGTCCGGTTTGTGGCATCAGTGAATTTGAGTTGCACAAAGTGTTTATTTCATCACAAGAGTAGATGTCTCATATTCTCCATTAGTAAAGGAGGGGCCCCATATGCAAGTTGTGTCTTTAGCAGAGGTGATGAACCTATAAAAGATATTCATTTGCCTGGGGCTCAATGAGCTACAGGCCTAGCTGATTAAGGAAGACCCATGCCTTCAGATCCCATAATCTTCAAAAGGGTCAACTCCTCATCTAATAAGCTAGTGATAAAGGCTTCTGTTGTCCCAAAAAACAGCATAGTACAGAGTATTGAAATGTATAACTATTTTGGAATTTGATTTAATGAACTCAACTGTTTAGAAGTCATTTTTACATAATACAACTAAATGTGCTGTGCTGTTGTGTGAATTTAAAAAGCCAAACCTTCCTCTATAGAGTCCCTAGCCTGCCTCCATGCTCTCTGTGATCCATGGTAAATTCATTGCAGGCCTAGCCAATGGATTACAGACTATAATACAGGAGAAAGCACTTAGTGGATGGATCTTGCCTAATGTTGAG
This sequence comes from Triturus cristatus, assembly GCF_964204655.1. Taxonomy (NCBI): domain Eukaryota; kingdom Metazoa; phylum Chordata; class Amphibia; order Caudata; family Salamandridae; genus Triturus; species Triturus cristatus. The sequence goes on along the minus strand of NC_140589.1, from coordinate 1,821,695,532 downwards.
CGGTTTACCACAATTTACCATCTAGGCATAGATCTGTTTGGAATCTGAAGCCATAAGTCTTGGACTGCGACGTTCTATTTACCAAGTTATGCTTTGGGGTCCACATTGGTTTTCAGGGCACCTTGAAAAGATTACAGTGGGATGAAGTACAATCTGGCAACAATGACCATTATGGTCAGTGGGTGTATGGGTAACAGTGGATCTTAATAACATTCATATTTGATTTGTGATTATATTATTTCATCATATATATCACTTAAAGAAGGACTACAGCTTGGGACAAGGGAGAAATCTTGTTGTGCTGACCGAGTGTATTTTAGCAAACAGAAGCTTTCCAAACACGACAAACACTGTTAGTCGTGTTGCAGACAGGGGTACCTGTTTGAAAGACTATTGCCCCATCTCTGCAGTTCCAACTACTGGAATTTTAGAACTATTGTAAGTGAATTGCTATGAAGTACAAGGCCGCCAGCTTCTGTGCTCTACAAAAATATTGTTACTCCATATCATTCGTTTTTACCCAAGCAGCTCTCAGTCCAGAAGGCTAGCTACAATGGGAATATGATGCAGTGAGTGCTGGCTCACACAAGTAAGCAGTAGTCCTATGTTTTTGAGTGGGAGTCGCCAATATTAGTTGGGAGGTAAGAAGATTGTTTGACACGGTCTACAGAAAATGACAGAATGTCTGAATCTGTTATTTCTTCATCATTGTTGACCTTGGTGAATCCATGAGTTACCATCTTATAGATTCCGTCTTGAGGGCAAGATAACAAATCGTTTTTGTAGCATATTTGTTTACATTTGGCTTTCATTTTATTGTTCAATCGATTGAGCTTGTATTGTTTTATGTCATCATTCAATAAATGTACTTGCCATTGATTTATTACAACTGATTGATTAAATTGAAAGTTAAAAAGAACATGAAATGCTGCCTTATATGCATGTTCCCTTGTTCTATAAGCAAATTTGAAAAATATGCATTTATAAATGTGCTCCAAGATGCCGCACGTGTACGAAGATATTCTCCTGTCCATGAATTCGGAGAGGCTCCCGTGATGGAAAGGTTCTGTGTTCTGCAGAGTCATTCTCTTTACTGGAGTGACTGGTATGAAGCAACCAGATGAAGCACTATGTCTGAGGTATTTGAACTGACCTATTCACACTCATAAGAGTTGCTTTGGTTAGCCAAAAGAGCCTACTTCTGTTCAGATAAGAGGTAGTGTGAGGTGTGCAATGTCTGTGGAGGGCTGTATGATGAGATGCCCTCGCGTATGCCAGGTTTTAGAACAGGGACTCGGAACCAGCAAAACTAGATGTTGAGTCTTCTACAACAGAAAGCCAAGAAGAGCGCGCTCTTCCTGGTGTTGGATCTACCTGCAGTGTCTCACACCATGAACCACACTATAGTGCTAGCCAGGGTGTGCTGCTCTTGAAGACAGCCATGCAATGGTTTCCATCTTTTCTAACCGATCGGCTATGGTATGCCTTGCACAAGCCATTCCCACTATGGAAATCCAAGGGATTCTGGTTTGGCGCCCATTAGGCTTAACCTCCACGCCCACCCCGGCCATGAATTGGCATTACTTCTAAAGAAAGGTTTTCATATTTATGCTGATGACGCAGGAGCTGGTGTTCTAGCCGACGTAAGACACGAAAAGCAGACCGAGAATTCATGCAGAAAGTATTATTATGGCTACTAGACAATAGATGGGATCACACTAAGTAAGTTTAAATTATATAAAAATATATCTTATTAATAGGTTCCTATGCAGCCATAAAACACTAACAATTGGAAACGCCTACACTTATCTGTTTACTCGCAGATGTTTCTCAAGAATGGATTGAAAGTGTTTACTGTTTGTTTCTAGGATGCCCATGAACACCTACAAATAGAAGACTTTCTTCTGGTGTAAAAGTCTACATTTTTCACATGGTTCCCATCCTTGTTCTGTGCCAAACACTGCTGGCATTTCGGCTTGACAGAGAGGCCACTGACCGGTTTCTCAGTGCATTTGTTGCCTTTAAAAAGTGTCAACGCATGTAAAGGTGCTATACTAAGATCTTAGTCACATGCACACAAACTGCCTGTTCTCTGCAGGAGGGAGCTGCAGAGAGGCTGGTCTCCCTTTGCAAGACCTGAAAGGGATCTGCAGAGGAGGAAAGGGAGAGGGCGGGACAGCCATCTTCCGAGGACGCCCTGTAGGAGAAGAGAGAAATGCCCTTCAGTGAATCTTCAAAAGAACTTGCTGAGCAGGGATACAAGAGGGGCACATAGATGTGTTCAGCCTATCCCCCACTGACGACTAAGATGAGAGGTTACCAAACCAGTTTAGGTGAGGCCAGCCTTGGTAGCCAAAGAGATGGGCTAGACGAGTGCAGCCCAGCTCTGGAACGTGACTGGTGTAAACCTTGAATTGACCACCTATACAGCGGGGCCTTTGGCATAAAGGAGATTGTGGTACATTGCAGGTGTGGGGAATTATGATACGGTGTGCCTCCCACCCCCGCCTCTGCTAGGTGCTCTAGCCGTTGGTGTGTGAGTGAGAAGTGCTGGATGGGGCTGGGAACATCAATGCTTATAGAGTCTCCGAAGCAGGGTGAACGTTGTGTGGAGCCTCATAACTCCTGAGCCCAGAATGGGCAACAGCTAGAAGCCTGCGAAGAAAAGCATAACCAGATCCACAAACCCGCATGGTCCACGGTCATGGATTGACTGTTGAAGCGTGGGAGGGAATGCGACTCATCACAACGAAGAATTGGATGTTTTGTTCTACAAAAGATTCTGAGTCAGCTGAACCCCCACTGGCTCAACCCAACCAATCAAGGGCACCCAAGAAGTAGAGCAGTTGCAACTGGTCTGACACTGGAGTTGGTGAAGATTTGTTTCTGGAGCTGGAAGGTGAGTGATAACACCAAAGCACACTCACTGTGAACTATCATCCAGAAAGGGGACTCTCCATAAGAAGATGAGAACTTCCGAGTCCGCACCAATGACTGGTATGAGAGCAGAGAAGGACAAGAGGGGGGGCTTTGTCCAATGCCTTAGGCAGACTCACAAAAACCAGAGATTCGGTCTGGCGATGAAACACAAGAAAGACACACCATTACAGCAACTCAGCTAAGTTTAAAAGCTGTGAACTATGCCTGCCTGGACAAACGATCGATTCCTATTTCAGGACTGGAGGGACAGGAAACCTGCAGTGGCCGCTTGTGACTACTGCGTAGAAACTTTCATTAGGTGCCCATGCAGAATGGAGAAACCGCCTGGAATGGACCGCTCTCTTGAAGAAGCTATTACTTTCCAGTAACTGATCCGGTTTTTGTTGTTTTGGCCATATTTAAATCACCAAATTGTTCAAGGTGCTTTAATGAGCGGTTTCTCATTGCAAGTATTGCGCAGATACTGTTAACCCCTAATGCACATTCTCTGAACCTACCCTTCGGTCGTGCCCTACTAAGGGTAGACGAGGCTGTCTTAGAGAAAGTATTTACCTAAAGAGGAACTAGTTTTACATGGTGGTGGCAGAATTTTCTCCAGTGGACAACCTGGCTTCCAAATTCGGCCACCACCATACAGGAGTGAGTCTAGATAGATGTATAACTGTGACATTAATCATTGGAGTTAACATATATTACTGAAATGCAGATCTTGGTATGAGAAACAAAGATAACAGACTAACTTTCAAACACTTACACTGCGGTAGAGATGGAACAAGGGCTACATGTCTATCAACCACTCCAATACCTCAGATCTGGTGGCAAACGTCTAATAGGTCTTCTAATGATTGAAAGAACTAGAGCAGGTGAAAGATTATTGACTGTTCAAAGAGGTAAACTTTGGAATCCCTTCCTTGAAGAGGTTTGACAAGTCGTCATAATTTAAGGGGGGAGTATTACAACCTGTCATTTCCAAATACTGACTATATATGTTGAGTCAGGCATTGCACACGTGGCAGCATTACATAAAAAACGTAAAGAGAATGTAAAGAAATCAGATATTAGTTGTGGTGCAGTGAATTCTCAGCACAGTAATGTGATATAAACACTAAACAAGCTCTGGCAAAGCCAATAGGTCTGGCGCAGGCCATCAGTCTTTTGGCTAAGGCAATTCCTGTTTTGTTAAAAAAAAACGAAAACTTCGGTTAAAAGCAAAAATATTTTTGGGTCTCAAAAAGGCACATATTACCATAATAGTCCCTAGCACTAAACAACTGTGTGTGTGGGTGTGCTCCTTGGCTGAAAGCCCCTTTAAGTAAATATATTACACATATCATTTTAGTCAAATGAAGACGCCTTGGCTAATGCCAGGCCCTAAAAAGGAGAACATACCCTGGCACAAAACATTTACAACACAAAAAGCAGCTGGTTTCAAGAAAGCTGGGGGCAGCAATGTAGACAAGCAACATGTCCCTGAACCTATGCAAGTAACTGACGCACAATCAAACTTGATAAATGATGGCAAAATACTAGCAAACAACTGAGATTAGGGAGTGTTTCCAATACTCACAAGATGGCTTCTTTTTCGGTTTTGGAGCTGAGGTACCGCTGGACCTGAGCTTGATTTACGCCATACAGGGACAGCATCATGAAGATGCCACCAATGGCAAGAGCCCAGAAGGAATGACGTTCAAACGGATCTGGGTTCAAGCTGGCCAAAGAAAGGAAGGTCAACAATTAGAACTAGTTTTCCGTTACTGTGTACGTCGCATACCCTGCGAGGGTATGGGTAACAAACAGCTGCACATTTTGCAATTGCTAAAGTAATGATTTAAAACAATTAAACCAAGGAGCAAAGTTTCCTGCTCTGGGGTCAAATGATGGATAAGGTACTCCCTAAGACTCTTACAAACTCAGAAGTAAATAGAGTGTTTCGGGTACTAGATGGGTGGGTACATTTGGACGTTGAACAGTTTATAGATCCCGATCAGACGGGGAAAAAAATTCCCTGCCACCCCCTCTTGATCCATACTTACTTTATATCTGCGATCTTTCCATTTTCTGTTGCGATTCGCCAGACCTCGCCCATCCCGCCGACCTTTATGGTCCCGACAATGATGACCGCTAGCTGTCCTGCGAACATTATAAAGGTCTGGAAGACATCTGTCCAGATTACAGCTTTCAGTCCACCCTGAGGAGAGGAAAGGAGAGAGGAGAGGTGTGTAACACCATGAAAGGCGTAGAATAAAGGTAGAGCTAACACCCGAGACATCAGAATTCCTAATCCCATGCCCTCAAGCATCATCAAGTGTCAGACCCTCACACACAACCACCAAGGCACCACTCAGATAGTTTGAATGGTCAAGGCTATTAAGGATTCCATGTCAAAGCTCTTTACATTACTAATTTGGACACTACTCAGGAGTCAGTAGCTGTTTAAATGCTTAGGGAGAGGAGTTGGCCTAACGGCTAGGGCGGTCGACCTCGAATCTGGGGAACTGGGTTCGAGTCTCGGCAATGACACTGAACATCTTGCGATTCTGGGCAAATCAGTTAATCTCCCCGTGCCTAACAAAAATGAACGTGTGTCCTCATGTAACGTAACTGGTGCTATGTAAAGCGCTCTGATGCCCGATTCGGGTAAAGTTCGCGCTATATAAAACTCTGTAAAAAAAAAAAAACAAATACCTGAATACACAGATCTGAAAAGAAATGGAACTCATGGGAGGTGTGCTCTCTGAAAATATCGGTCCTTAAATGTCAAAACTGAAGGTCTGCACTGCAAAGAAAAGGATGGAGAAGGCAAAGGGACAGGGACTAGAATTAATGACTGGCTGTAAAAACCAAAATCTTTTTCCAGAGGGGGAATGAAGAATACATCGGCATTCTGTTGGGGACACAGGTGAACAGCTTTTTCTATTTCTATTTCTATTTCAGGATTTGGTGAAGCGCAGCAGCTACCCCGGCAAAGGGGTGTCCCGGCGCTAAGAACAGGCGCGCAAACTGAGGATAGAGGGGGAGGGGAGGAGGGGGAAACTAGGGAGCGGGGAATAGGTGAGTCTTAATTGCTTTGCGAAAGGCAGGGAGGGAGTCAATGGAGCGAATGCTAAGGGGGAGATCGTTCCACAGTGTGGGGGCAAGGACGCTAAAGGAGCGGCCTCCAGTTCGGCAGAGTCGAATCCTAGGGATTGTCAGGAGGAGTTGGTTGGCAGAGCGTAAAGCACGGCCAGGAACGTAAGGTTGGGCAAGGCTACGGAGCAGAGGGGGATTTCCTTGTTTCATGATCTTAAAGATCGTGACTAAGGCCTTGAATTTGATTCGGCGATCCACGGGCAGCCAGTGGAGCTTACGGATGGTAGCTCTGGCTGAACATCTGCGTGGGAGGCCAACCAGCGTTCTGGCTGCCGCATTTTGTATGCGTTGGAACCTAGCGGTATCCGCTTTATTAGCTCCCAAAAGGAGGACGTTAGCGTAGTCCAGGCGCGATAGAATGATGGCCTGGACGATAAGCTGGCGGGCCTTAGAATCGAAGAGCCCAAGTATGGGCCTGAGGTTCCTTAAAAGGCCTATGCAGGTGGCGGCCACCTTTTTGGTGTGGGACTGGAAGCTAAGGTTGGCGTCAACCCAGACTCCCAGATTTTTGACACAATTTTTGGGGAGTGGAGTGGCGCCTAGGGATGACGGCCACCAGTGCTCGTTCCAAAGGCTGGTGTTACGGCCTAGGAGGAGCACCTCGGTTTTCCCGGCGTTGAGTTGGAGGTAGTTGTCCGTCATCCATCGGGCCACAGCAGTCATACCCTCTTTAAAGTTGGATGCCACGAGGGACGGGCTTTCCGAGAGGGTGACAACCAGCTGGGTGTCGTCCGCGTACGAGACAAGCGTGAGCCCCCACTCTCTAGCCACGTCCGTGAGTGGCTGGACGTATAGATTAAAGAGGGAGGGGCTCAACGCTGAACCCTGGGGGACACCTTGAGCGATGGGGTGAGGTTTAGAAAGATAAGGAGGAGCCGACACCTTGAAGGATCTATCCTTAAGAAAGGATCGGAACCATGCAAGTGCAAGGCCAGTCACCCCGGTCATCTCCAGACGTTTCAGAAGGATGTCATGGGATACCGTGTCAAAGGCCGCGCTGAGATCAAGGAGAATCAGCGCAGCACTATGACCGGAATCTAAAATCATCCGGAGATGCTCCGTAGTGGCCAGTAGGGCAGACTCCGTACTATGGCCTGCACGGAAGCCATTTTGGGAGGGGTCTAGAATTCCATGACTTTCCACATGTTTCGAAAGAATGTCATTAACATGGGTTTCGGCAATTTTGGACATCCAGGGGAGAAGGGATATGGGCCGAAAATTTTCTGGCTTGGTGGGGTCGAGGGTAGGTTTTTTAATTATCGGTGATACCCATGCTTGTTTCCAAGCTATGGGTACGAATCCTGTAGAAAAGGAGAGGTTGAGGATGTTCAGCATGGGGGATAGAAAAAAGTCCATCGAGGCCAGGAAATGAGAAGGACTCATGGGGTCGGCTGGGGAACCAGTCTTCACTTTCTTGCCTAGTCTGATCAGGTCTGCAGCGGTGATGGCAGAAATTTGGGACAGAGGTAAGATGTTAGGGGCTGTGGTCATAGAAACTCCATTGAAAGGAGCGATCTGTGGAAAGGTTGCATACATTTTCTGGACTTTTTCAATGAAATAGGTTGCGAGCTGCTCACATTGCTCGTGGGAAGAGATTTTTGGAGGGGGCGCCCTAGGGTTTTGGAGCTCTTTCACTAGTTTAAAGATGATTTTAGATGGGTTCGCATTGGAGTTAATTTTGTTGGAATAAAAAGAAGCACGGGAAGATCTAATAGCTTTATGGTAGGTCTTAAGCCTGGATAGATATTCAGCCTTATCCTGGTTATCATATTGTTTCCTCCATAGGCGCTCAGCCTTTTTGCACTCCTTGCGCATTGCTCTAAGGGTGTCGTCGAACCATGGGTTGGAGGGTGTATTACGTCCTTTAGTCAGTTTAGCCGGAATAAGAGTGTCGAGGCCGTTACTGATCCAGTTGGTGAACGAGGTATAGGTCGCGTCTATATCCTGGTTGGCTTCGTTTTGGAACTCTCCAAGGGTTTCATGTAAGGCAAGTGGGGAGAGTTTGTGCCAGGGTCTTTTTAGACGCTGAATGGATTCAGTTTTGATTTGACGTTGGGGTGCCGGGACGCTCAGTTTAACAAGATGGTGATCCGTCCATCCCATGGGGGTGGGGGTTTCTGCAGCTGCCTCTTGTATGTTAGAAAAGATCGGATCTAGGGTATGTCCAGCTATATGGGTAGAGGTGTGGACTAGGGAGTTAAGTTGCAGTGCCGAGAGGTCTGCAAGAAGATTAGTGATGGTATTATCGCCAATCGCATCAAAGTGCAAGTTTAGGTCACCTAGAATGGTGAAGTTGGCGAATTTAGTAGTGAGCACTGTGGCCGTTTCGAGGAGGGCATTAATAAATCTAGTGGCCTGGCCTGGAGGGCGATACATGTATAGGCCTGATAGCATAAATTGGGGGGTCACACTAATTTTAAATTGGGCGCATTCACAGTCTTGGAGAGGTTCCTTGATAAAAGAACAGGTCAGCTGTTTTTTATAAATAATTGCGATGCCGCCACCGCGAGATTCACGGTTAATGGTGACCAGGTTGTACTCATCTGGGAGCGTTAGGTTGGGGATGGTGGTAATGTCATCTCGGAGCCATGTTTCGCATAGAAACAGTACATCAGGGTTTTCCTCCTGAAGAAGCGTATTCACCTCAGGGTGATGTTTAACGAGGGATCTGCAGTTGAGTTGGAGTATCATCAGTGGCGGAATTGTAGTATTAGGGAGGTCACACCGTACCCTAGTGGGTGCGTTGGTGGAGAAGTGGCAGTGGTTGCAGTGGAGATGCGTAAGACCCAGAATGCCAGTGGTGTTAGAGCATTTTTGGTGAAGGTTCAGATGTAGGAGTTCCTTACCGTCGTAGCATATGCGTTGACAGGGCCTGGACGGGCCAGGGTGGGTGGCGAGAGGCGATGGTCTGGCGATGACGGGCGAAGACGGGCTTGCCTTAGGCGCGCCTTCGGCGCGCAAACGGCGCGCCCGCTGCGCCCGTCCGCTGCGCGTCCGGTGAATGCACATCCTTAAGAGAGAGAGAGGAGGTGATTGGGCGTGGCCTGCGGGTGGGCGTGGCCTCTGTTCCTCGCCAGTAATGGCGGCAGAACTGTCTTTTCTGGCGGACTCGTTGCAGCGAAAGGTTCGCTGTTTAGGCGTACTTTTAGCCCAGGAGGAGGTGCCTGAAGGGTGAGTGCGCAGGTTAAAATACAATTTTACTAATCAGTGACACAGAAAATAAGTTTTTAAAAAGTGGTTCGTCTTCTCCCGGCTTCCGCCTCAGGAGTTTGCGTAGTTCTGACAGGGTCGCGCTTTCGGCAGCGTTTAAATACCAGGGCGGGTGGGCGTGGCCTGCGGGTGGGCGTGGCCTCTGTTCCTCGCCAGTAATGGCGGCAGAACTGTCTTTTCTGGCGGACTCGTTGCAGCGAAAGGTTCGCTGTTTAGGCGTACTTTTAGCCCAGGAGGAGGTGCCTGAAGGGTGAGTGCGCAGGTTAAAATACAATTTTACTAATCAGTGACACAGAAAATGAGTTTTTAAAAAGTGGTTCGTCTTCTCCCGGCTTCCGCCTCTTTTTCTACTTAAAGAAAAACAATTAACAGAAAACATGTTGCTGCATATTTCACAGTCAAGTAGATTGTCAGCCAAACGGTCATGGTTCTGTTAGCCTGCCTTCAGGCGACACTCAAGAGAACAGTATGGGGCCCTGCATCTAACCCCACTTCCCACGGAACACTTCTTAGCACACTATTCTAGTCACCGACATTTATATAGTGCACGGCTACCAGACTGGCCTCCCAGCACCGGTAAAACCTCTGCTCTCCTCTCTAGTGTCCCTTGAATTGAGCTAGAATAAGAGAATCTCATTCTCTTAATCCAAGGAACCATCGGTAGATTGTGACTCTCTGACCTCAATGTTCTTTCTGGCCGGTAACAAGTCAAAAGGCTCTTTATAAGCTGGGGTCTTTTTGTTGAGGGTGTGGTGAACAAGGCAAAGAGCTTTGAACTCAATTCATTTTAGGCCTCGCCTAGCGTTGCTGCGCACATGCGCAACTCGCTCGACGAGATATATTGTAAATGAGGACTTTCAGAAAAGGGCTTTAATCCCCGCCCCTCATTTCCATTGGCTGGTGTCACCGTTTATGCTAAACGGTGGCCTGCCATTGGAACTGAGCTGTTGGCGTTGCCTCCCTTTCGCCTTTTGGTTCGGCCCATCCGGACTGGATCGCCTGCTTCACGGCTGTCGTGAAGCAGTTTCTTATCGCAATAGGCGTGTTATGTAAACAAGCTTTACGATCCAGTCCGGATCGGCCGTCTCAAAAGGAGACATGGTGTCGCGTGTTTATTTTTGCATCACGCTTTCACTTTAAAGTGAAAGCGCGATGCAAAAATAAATAGCGGCTGACTGACGAGCGCTTGTTATTATGGTTGCCTCTCAGTCTTGCGTTTAAAATTGATTTCTCTGCTCCCTGCTGTATTATTAACGCTGTTTTTTTAGCCTTGTCAATGGAGCTGGTGCTGTACACTTAAGCATGTGCGAAGGTGGAACTCCGGAGTTAAAAGCTCGCTGCTGAAACGTGCGGTGGTCCACAGGTCATCGCAAGTTGGTATCTATGCAACCGCCTCAGCTTTTCTTTCTCCCGACTGTAGGCAAATTGTGTCCCATGAAATGAGTTAATAGAAACAGTTGTTGTTCACAATACTCTAAAAACGGACAAGTGTGTGACAGTGCCATAGAACAGTTATTAGCGTGCATTTCTTTTTAAATAAACATGCAAGATGTGCGGTCTTGGTTAGCTATTTAAAAAAAAAAAATGTTTAAGTCTTTCAGCCAAGGAAAATTTGTTTTTCAAATGCTTTGGGCCTGGGCCATTCTACCTTGTGTGACTCTGAGGCCCATGATACATCAGCTCTCTCTTCAGGGTGATTTCCCCAAAATCCAAAGAGCCGCAATCGGTGGGGACCCCAGTTTAAGAATCAAAGTATTTTAATCCGTTCAGTTCAAAGGATTTTACTTCATAGGGTCATCTTTGATTCAGACAGGTCAACGAATATAGGTGTTGACACCTAGTTCTCATCTAGGGAGAAGTGGTGAGCAGGTCCTCTTTTTCCCTTGTTCTTTTAACTAATATATTGTGTGTCTGTTAAGTGGACAATACGGGCAAATCATGACCTGAACTTAAGAAACCAATTTATTTGCTCCATGTAGTTGATAGTTGATTTGCTACCACCATCGACTACAGTGTAATTAGGGGCAAGCCAGTATTGTAAAAATAAATTTAAAAATAAATACTTTTTAGGAGTGATGTTCTAAACGTTCTAATATCACCATAGAGGCTTTAATATGGCTTTTATCTTTAAGTGCTGGAATGTTTGCATGCATTTGACAACATTTCTTGTGTAATGTTAACGTAAGCTCGTCTCTCCTCGCACCGTTACATATCCCCGGAACCCACATGACACACTGCTCTTTTGCAAGCCCCATCTCCGGACGGCGATATAGCCATCCCTTACAGAAGATAAATCTGAACCGCGTCCTCCTTCGTGGACGCGTGTGCCCCCCACCCCCAAAATCCTTCTGTTGCTCGTGCTACAGATCTCTTGCTAGTCTCTTTCTCAACATAGATGCTAAACTCTGCACGGTACAGCCTGCCTCCCTCCAATCCATGGTTCCCTCCCCTTCACAGGCTCCAGTTTCCGAACACGCTCGCCATTGTTTTACTTTTTTTTCTTTACCCCACATATAGCAGCATTTTACAGTCACAGAGATCCGACGCTAACACTCGACAGAGTTTGCGCCTTGAGGTGAATGAAGCTGTGTAGCTGCTGCACACGCACTTCATTGCTTGTTTAAAAGGCTTTGGCAGTGTGTTCACTGTCTGCATCTCTGGATCTCTGTTGCACATTTAAATGCTCTGTGCCTTCGGGCGTCCTCGCTGCCCCCTTGAAGCTGGTGGAAGAGTCGGGGGGAGGAGGCGCTCTGTGGCCACTCGCAGCCCAAGTCCATGCACCAGTTCCCCAGTGGTGTACCACCTCTCGCCCAGTGCCTTTCAAACTGTGCATGGGCCACAGTCTTCAGCCGAACCCTTGTGTATCATGCTTCTGGACGCCTCCCACAGGTAGGGAGTGACTGGCCAGCAGTGTGTGTGACAGTGTCTGAAGAGCTATGCTTGCAGAACGAAAACACAGAGAAGGTACACTGCTCACACAGTCTCTCGCTCTTTTGTTTTTAAACGGAATCTTAGCACACTGGAGAGTGATGCTCCAAAGTCTGTCCTGGGCACCCATCTCCAAATCTCAGTTTCATCACTGTTCAATGTTAATCTACTGGAAGACATCCAGTGGGTAACTTGTTTAAGACAAGCATTTAGTTGATTGGAGGTTTTAATGGATTCAGTTGTAAGAGATGATACTCTGAGTGTCATCTGCATAGGAGACTAGTGCTAATCCATGTGATCGCACAATTTCTGATAGAGGACGTACATACATATTGAAAAGTGTGAGACTTAAAGAAGCTCCTTGGGGGACACCACAGTTCAACAAGTATGTAGCAGAAGTTTAGGAGTCCTCCCGGACTTGGAAACGTCTGTGCTCTAGAAAGGCTGTAAGTCAATGATTCCAGCCTCTTTTAACCTTTGGATCAATACAGGGTGGGACACTATCAAAGGCCGTGCTCCAATAGAGTAGAATCATTGCTGCTGAGCCACCTCGGTCTAGGATTGATGGCTCTGAGTTCTTCCGTTGCTGCAAGCAGTGCAGTTTCTGTACTGATTTCATGCCCTGAATCCTGTTTGCGTAGGATGCAGGATGGAGTGGGCCTCTAAAAAGGCAGACAGAGGTTTCATTACATATAGTGATGATCAGGGGCAGAAGAGACTTCTTCATGCCTAAAATCTTTTCCTACTGTGGAACATTATGTGCATAGGTTTTGCAATAATGAACACTAATGGCACAAACAAGTGTGGCTGGAACAATGGATAACAGACTTTTTAAAAATATCTTTATTATTACTGCAATCACCTTCTGAGTCACTGTAATTACTGCCAATCTCTCTTTTTACATGAACCTTGGAGAGCAATACGAAGGATGGCTACTACCTACCGACATGCAAGAACAGGCACAAACAAGGATCCCCAACAGAGGAAGCCACTGGTGATTGTACTCGCCTAGTGGCACATAGTTGCCAGCCCCCACAGTAACCAGTATGGAGTCAGATAAGGACTGTCTTTCCCAACTCTGCACTAATCTGATAGGTTGGAATTTCAAATGTTGAATATGAACTGACATTGAATGGCAGTAAACTGCTGCCTATCTGCCAAGTACGACAAATATAAGATCAGGCCTATAGAAGGCCCTTGATGACCTAGACTTACACAGACACTGCTGAGGAATGGACTTGTGCACCAGGTTTACCTACATGCTCGCTGGATCCAGATCACTTGAGGTCCTGAGAGATTCTGGTGTGCACCGTTGTGTCTACAGTCTCACACACCAATTGCCCCTGCGGATAAGACTACAGTTGCCCTAATTTATTACATAGATCTATGTCTCTGGTCTATTGCCAGGGAGTTGGTAAGACCCCAATTAAAAAAAAACCTTCAACCAAGATAGAAGCTTATTTGCTTAATTCCATGACAACTGACAAAAAACTCAGAGGCAATTGATTGCATTGTGTTAGAATCGGGTTTTCCCGTCTTACAGAGCGAGTCGTCTGCATTCTGAGTTTTCATTATTTTCTGGTATTTGAGAAAGGCGAACAACTGCAAACACGGTCTAAAGATTCACTGTTTTAGGTAGAAGGACTGCGCTCAACATGTACTCTTAAAACATTTTGAATAGCGCATGTGAATTACTTGTTTTAGATTTTGTGCAATAGGCTCTTCTGTCTTACCTTTTACTTAAGCTGTTGCAACACATTTCATTGCTTTCTGTAGATGTACAGATCTTAAAATGGTTGAGACCTAAATTGATTTTATTGATCTGAGATTTTTAGAGCGCCTGGTTACTCCAAGGAGTGTCCCCACACTAAGCATTAGCACCGAATCATAGTCAGAAAACAGATAAGGCCCACTAGTTCTACTGACTCTACCTAAAGAGCCAGGTCTTAAGGTCTTTCGGAACTTTGCCTCTGAAGGTTCGAGTCTCAGGATCAGTGGCATGGAGTTCCACAGCTTGACTGCCTGTAGTCTGAAGGAGCTGCACCCCAGTCACAGTCTGTGTACTCTAGGAATCACTGCCAGAGCTGCTTCACTGGATCTAAGATGTCTGGAGGGGATATAAGCTTGAATCAGCTGATCCCCTCAAACCTGATCAGTTTAAGAATTTTTTACCGCAGATGTCACCCGTGTTTTGTGAGCTTATAAATCTGTTCCTATCCTCGCCCGTGGTCCCCATTGCTTGGAAACACGCTAAAGTGATCCCTCTTCTCAAGAAACCCACATTGGACGAGTCCAAGCCTGCTAATTTCCATCCCATCTACCGCCTTCCTCTGACAGCCAAGATCACCAAAGCCCACATCAATTCCATCCTCTCCAGCTACATTGACAATAATAACTTGTTGGACCCCTCAGCGGCACAGTACAGAATCTGCCCTTCTGGTGGTCACAGAACAATTGCGACTTTCACTAGATTCTGGAGTAACTTCTGCCCTGATCCTACTAGACTTAAGTGCCGCATTTGACACTGTGTCCCAGCAGATTCCCCTGCAGCACTTGGAGGACATTGGCATCTGTGGCTCAGCCCTGGGGTGGCTCTCTTAGTTTCTCGAGGATAGATCCTTTCAAGTGATCACCCCCCCCCCCCCTTCTGCTCTCAGACGCACAACGTATGCCAAGGGGTCCCGCAGGGCTCTGCCTTAAGCCCGACCCTTTTTTAACATCTACATCCGACTTCTGGCAGACACGACAAAGGATAGGGGGCGGACTGTGGTCTCATACGCGGACGACACACAGTTCGTGATCACCCTATCCGACAACCCCGCACGAGATGCCTCTAAGTTTAAAGAAGACTTAACAGCAGTCGCCGATTGGTTGACATCGAACTGCCTCCAATTAAACGCCACCAAATCGGAAATCCTGCTGGTGGGTAGAAACACTCATCTGTGGAGTGAGCAATGGTGGCCCTCAGCCCTTGGCTCCTTACCTATACCCAAGCAGATGGTTAAAAATCTGGGTGTCTGGATGGACTCTGCACTCTCCTTCCAGCCCCAAACCAAGGCAGTGGCCGGAGTCTGTTTCGGGCTCCTCCGTGATCTCAAACCCCTGCTGGGGTTCTTTGAGGCTAATACTCGGCAGGTAATCATCCAGACCACTATACTATCTAGACTGGATTATGCCACTTCTATGTACGTAGGGGTTAACAGAGCAGAGACACAGTGCCTACAAAGAATTCAGAATGCGGCCATCCGAGTACTGTTAGGCTCCCCAGGACCTGTCATACTTCGGAGTACATCAATACACTCCATGGCTCCTGGTAGGGAAGTGTGATCTTTTTAAAACGCTGTGCATTGCCCACCGTATTTATTTATTTATTTGGAAATCTTGTATAGTGCACATATACCCCAACGGGGTGTCCCGGCGCTTACGTGAAGGCAGAAGCTGTGTCAGAACTCCGGTGGTATTAACAGAAGAGAAAGGTTTTCAAAGCTCTCCGGAATGGAAGTTCCTCCCGGATGGTCCGAATGGACAAGGGTAATTTGTTCCAGTGGAAGGAAGCACAGACTTGGAATGTTTTTCCCCCAGATCGAGCTTTTTTGACTCTGGGGGTAGAAAGGAGATGTTTGGAGCTAGAGCGGAGAAGTCGGGTATTGCTGTAAGGACGAAGGCAAGAAGATAGATGAGCGGAACCTTTACCATTGATCGCACGATGGGCAAGGGTAAGAGCCTTAAATTCCGCCCTTTTGTGAACTGGGAGCCAATGCAGCCTATGTCGATGGGGAGTGATATGTTCACGAAGTGGAAGCCCACAAACCAGACGGACAGCGGCATTTTGGACTGTCTGAAGACGACACTGAAGGCCCCGGGAGAGACCAAGATACAGTCCGTTGGCGTAATCTAGATGGGAAGTGATTAAAGCCTGCACAATAGTTTTCCTAGTTTGGCTAGGGAGGAAATTAATTAATTTTTTCATCATCCTCATCTTAGATAAACAGGCCGCAGAAACCGACTGGATTTGTTTCTGAAAAGAAAGATTGGTATCCCAGATTACTCCAAGATTTTTTACTGAGTCTTTAGGCAAGGGGGGTGAGCTCAGATCAAGAGGCCACCACAGATTAGGGTCCAAAGGTGAGGGCTGATGGAAAAATAAAACCTTGGTTTTGCCAGCGTTAAGCCGGAGGGAGTTGTTATCCATCCAGCTAGCGATGTTACGGAGGCAGTTTTTCAGCGGATCAAAAGTAGATTGGGAGGGGGAATCAAATGAAAACAGAAGCTGTATATCATCAGCATAGGAAGTGGCCTGGATTCCAGATTGAGTAATAATCTCGGCCAACGGGGAAAAAAACACATTAAACAAAAGGGGACTCAGTGAGGAGCCCTGAGGGACGCCCCACCTGAGGGGGCGACTGTCTGAGGTAAAAGGGGGAGTGAATACTGCCTGTGTCCTATTGGACAAAAAGGAGGCAAATCATTCCAAGGCCTTGCCTTGTATGCCTTTTGCCTGCAGACAGTCAAGGAGGACGGGGTGGGAGACGGTGTCGAAAGCTGCCGACAAGTCGAGCAGCACCAACACCGCTCTAGATCCCTCGTCTAACTTCCATCTGATGGCGTCAGCCATCTCTATAAGGGCAGATTCGGTACTATGTCCCGACCTGAAGCCGTGCTGTGAAATGTGGAAAGCGCCGTTAGTTTCCAAGAAACCAGCCAGTTGTCGTTGTACAAGTTTCTCCAGCACTTTAGCTGGGGCAGGGAGATGGGACGGTAGTTCGCTAGTTCAGAGGGATCTGCAGTTGCTTTTTTAATAATGGGGACCAATCTACCATGTTTCCAGGAGTCGGGATAGAATCCTGTCTGAAGGGAGTTGTTCCAAATTTTATTTAAAAAGGGGTTGAGCAGAGGGGCTAGGGATTTATACTGTTTTGCCGGCCAGGGGTCCAAAGGGGAACCAGATTTACATTTAAGTAATTCTGCCAGTGAGTGTTCCGGGGTAATCACCTCAAAGTTAGAATAGACCTTGTCAGGGTTAGAACTGACTGAACAGGATTTCAGAAGGGGAGGATTAATTTTGCTGGGAAAGGAATTCTGAATAGTAGCAATCTTGTCTTCAAAGAAACTGGAAAGGTTGTCGCAAAGAGACTGGGATACCAGAGGTTGACGCTTGAGGGCCAGGGGGTCAGTAAAAGATCTGACAGTGTCAAAAATGACTCTAGAAGACCCTTGTGCCCGGGTGATTTTCTCCTCAAGATGGGATCTTTTGTGATCTATGATTTTCTTCCTATACTCCTTAAGAGCGTTTTTATATTTAGATTTGCTGTTAGGAGAGTAAGCACGTCTCCAACTTCTCTCGAGCTGTTTGCAAACCGATTTACAAATACGAAGTTCGTCCAAGAACCACGGTGCAGAAGGAGTAACACGAGAGGATTTAATAGGTCTGATAGGGGCTAAGAGATCGATAGCAGAGGTGATCCAATGGTTAAAATTAGCCAATCTAGAGTATAAGTCTTTAGCCTCCTCAGGAGCAGACTTTGAGAGGTGAGGGGCTAGATTCTCGGGGGAGATCACCCTCCAATTCTGACCCACTTGAGTTGGACAGGGGTCTGGAGCGGTCCAGAAGGTGAAAGGAGATGGAAAAAGGGATCACAAAGTGATCAGAACAGATTACGGGGATGGGATTGCTTAAAACGGTATCTGTTAGGTTAGTACAGATCAGGTCCAAGGTATGTCCTGCCTTGAGTGTAGGACCAGAAATGATTTGGTTTAGCCCACCATCTGATAAGGTGGACAAAAAATTGGCGATGGTGGGTTCATAGATATTATCGACGTGAAGGTTGAAGTCCCCTAAAAGGGTAAAGTTGGCGTATCGGAAGGAGGCTTGTAGGGCATAATCAAGAAGGGCCAGGAGATAGGAGGTTTTAGATTTGGGGGGACGGTAGACTAATAAGCCTGAGTAAGTGAAGTTAGCAGCAAATTTAATACAAAAAGGTAATGCCTCGATGCACTCTATTTGAGGATAGGGGAAGGAAGAGATGGACCAGATAGATCTGTAAATAATGGCCACCCCTCCACCGGGGTGGAAGTTCTGTCTATTAGCGCACAGGATCTTGTAGTCTGACGGGATAGCAAGGCAAAGAGCCGGGTTGGAGTCTGCTCCCAACCAGGTTTCAGTGAGAAAAAGAATGTCCCACTGGTTGTCCTCAAGCGATTGAGCTATATCTAAAGAGTGTTTCACAAGCGAACGACAGTTAATCAATCCAGCTTTAATGGTAGTGTTCTTAGGAGCCAAGGAATGTCGGGGAAAGGACTGAAGGGAATAACATGGAGGCTGAGATGGTTGGTCTCTATGTAGTACACAGCAAGGTTTAAAAACAATTGACAACGAAGCCGAGAAAAGTGCATGTATTAACGAACAAGATTTTACGTTAAGGCGAAGTAAGGTTTCCCTACTGTAGGTGATGGTAATGGAGGTGCCAGGCGAAGAAGGGATTTGGCTCGGTGCGGCCGCGTCCAAGTCGCAGACGGGCAGGACTCTGGCACGACTCCGGCGCGAGTCAGGCGCGAGTCAGGCGCATCCGCTGTGCGCGTTCGCTGCGCGAAGCCATGGACTTCCCCTGTTATGTGCAACTAAAGCGCTCAGAGTCCGACCCACAGCCAAGATGGCCGCCGCTCTTCAGTGCCCCGGGACCGGCTCCACAGCGTCGATGCTCAGCTGGGAGTGGACCCGGGCAGCGGGAAACAGGGAGAACGAGGTAGGCAGATGAAGCTTCCTAATGCTTTTAAAATCAGGCTTTTTTCTTCTAGTTGCCAGCAGTATAAAAATCGCTGAATAGGCAGAAAGTGCAAATTAGCAGCGATTAAAAGACACAAATAGTACTAGACACACAGCCTCCCGGCTTCCGCCTCAGGAGGAGCACCAGCAATCACACATGCACAATCTCCTGAAATCCTTGCTAACCTTCTGATACTTTATACGCCCTCTCGTCTTCTGCGCTCTCTTGGTCAGCATCTGGCAGTCATTCCGCGCGTCAAGAGAGCCAGAGCCGGAGGACGCGCTTTTCGAGCTCTGGCTCCTAAACTTTGAAACTCCCTTCAGGCGCACATCAGAAACATTCACAATCATGCTGCTTTCCGCAAAGACAAAGACTCATCTGTTACCTGAATAATCAGTCGCTGCGCCTCTCTGTCCAGTGACCTATCTTCTGTCTGGGCGTAGCGCTGGGATGCCCCTTGGCTGGGGCAGCCATGCGCTCTATAAATATCATAACATAACATCAGGGGAAAAAGATAACTAGGACCCCTCTAATTCAGTATCCTGTATGTAAGACAGAGAGCTTTAAAAGGCATTCTGTGTTTAACGGGGAGCCAGTGTAGTTTAGCAAGACCCGGACTGATGGTATACCATTTCAGAATTCGCAATAGCATCCAAGCTGCTGCATTCTGCACCCTTTGAAACATTACCAGTGTGCCTTTGGAGATCTCCGAAAAGAGCACATTGTAATAGTAAAGCCAGGACACCAAAAAGCGTGAATTAATGTTTTTTTTAGCTGAATCCTGGATGAGCCCTAGAATCTTCCGCAGCAGCCTCAGCACAACAAACAAGTGCCCACCGTGGCCTTGATCTGACTCTCAAAGGATAACTGTGCATCAAAAAGGATGCAGAGATTTTTCCCTTTGGGTTTGGGGATCGGCATAGGACCTAGAACACAAGGCCACCATGAAGTAGACCAAACCACCATGACCTCTGTCTTGTCTGCATTTGATTTCAGACAGCTAGCCTGCATCCAGGCCACAAGGTCAACCAGACAAGATTTAAAATTCGCTGCAGCACTGCCATCATCTTGTGCAAGTCTGATGATTAGTTGAGTATCGTCAGCATACGACACCATTCGCACGCCATGGCGTTCGATTATGTCCGACAGAGGACCGAGATACAAATTGAAAAGAGTAGGACTCAGTGCAGAACCTTGTGGCACTGCCTGCTGAAGAGGGATAATGTCAGAGGTAGAACGCTTCTGAATTACCTAGAAAGGGCATTTATGAAGGAAATCTGCAAACCAGTCAAAAGCTCTTCCCCCTATGCCCAGTGCCCACAGACGTTCCAGCAGCACAGCATGCAAGACAGTGTCAAATGCTGCGCTTAGGTCCAGCATAATGACAGCAGCCGTTTTCCCTTCACCTGCCACCCTTCGTAGTGTCTCAGAGGCTAGAAGCAAAGCGGATTCTGTGCTATATTGTGGCCAGAATCCTGATTGAGTCTCATAAAGGAGACTATTCTCACCAATGAACTCCATAAGCTGAAAGTGGACATGCTCTTCAGCTATTTTCTTCATGAATGAAAGCAGAGAGATTCGATGAAAGTTTTCCAGTTAAGAGTGGCCCAGAGATGTTTTTTTAGAAGGGTAATCACCACGGAACGTAGAGTGGGAGCAAGGGCGGTAAGCCCACGATCCACAATAGCCGGGGACGCTGGGTTTAAAGGAGATCCAGATTTGATTTTAGCAGCCAGGGAGCATAGGTTTTCCACTGAGATGCTCTTAATCGTAAAGGAACCTTCTAGGAAGGGGTCCGCAGTCAATATTGGCTGGGAGAAACTATAGTTCTTATCAGATTCTGGAAAGGAAGCATATAGTGATTAAATTTTATCGGGAAAAAAATGGGCAATCTCATTACAGCTACTTGGACTTGGCGCTCTAGCGGCTGACACTGCGTCCAAAGACATGAGACATTTAACTATTCTGAAAATATCGCGAGGAGTGTTTTTTGCCTCGTCTATCTTTTGTGTAAAGAATTGTGTCCGAGCAAGCCGAATCTGCTTTTGATATTGCTTTAGTGCAAGCTGGAGGATCTCTTTGTCTAGAGTGCAATAACTCTTCCGCCATTTGCGTTCCAAGCGCTTGCATGACTTTTTGGTCTGCAGAAGATCCTGCGTAAACCACACAGCAGAGGGTCTGAGTTCTTTGACTTATGCACATGTTCACTGTTGGAACAGGAATGTCTTCTGCAAGGTATATATGGACATGAGCCTCTATACTGAGTCACCTGGTGGCGAGTGAATTTGGTATCCCTTTGTTTAAAAACTTTAATTATTCGAAGGAAACACAAAGGAAAGGGTGAGAAGGACAGTGCAGTAAAGTATATATGAGGCATGGGCAATCAAGGCGATGCATATGACATAATATTTACGCAGTCTTCCAAATACATAACATAAAATCTCTATTCAGATAGTACACACTAAAATGCCTCTACTTTTGGTCCAAGAAGAACAGCAATATGCATTTAAGCTCTTTATCAATTGCACGTCATCACTGTCAGACATTTCTCAAAGCATGGAGTGCTAAGTATGACTGCAGGGGGGCCCATAGATCTTGAATCTGGGTGGGATAAGCATGCTGAAATTGTCTGACACGGTATTGCAATACATGAGGTCTTGCACCCAGTTATGTATTGTGCACCATCTCACTGCAATATGCATTCTGGATAACCAAGAGCTAGAGCAATATATCCCTATTTTCTTCTGATTCAGTAAACACAAAACCCTGTGTGAGCACTGAGTTCTAGGCCTGAAATTGTGTTTGACCCAGAGCCTGGCTCTGAGATCAAGACAGGAAGACAAAAAAAATTACTTATCTTCAATAACCCTTTTTCTTGTGGATTCTCTATCTAATCCCCAGATACTTCACCGTCAGCATATTCAAAGCACCAGACTGGAGCTGGAAAAATCTTCCAGCAATGCTCAAAAGTGCTAGTGGATGGCTTTGTAAGTGACAAAATGGAGTCACACATAAAAGCCACCGCTGTGCACTAAAGTCAGTTTTGTTTTCATCCTACTTGTTGCAAAGTCATTCTGCGTGCACTGTGCAGCCCCATTTTTTGCTGACTGGTACTGGTGGTAACCGACTAACTGTATTCTGGGCACTGCTAGACAGGCACAGGACCAGTGTGATGGTGGAAACACAATGAGAATACAGTGAAAACACCTAAGTACATGAAGGTACACTATATATTAAGGTACACTTATAATTGGCATGAACTACCCAGTAAGTCCCTAGTACATAATAGGGCAGGGTGGTGAAAACTACCTTTAAGTCCCTAGTAAAAAATAGGGCATGGCATTTTAGAGGACAGCAGCCCTTTCTGCACTTGCATGTGTGCACTGCTGCGAGCCTGCGATCATTTTAAAAGCAGCCCTGTGTTGCAGCACTGTTTTCAAATGTAAATTGTGCTAAAACACGTCTTTGGAGGTAGGGGCACTTAAAAATTGATATTCTACAATATTTTGGCATATTAGGTACCCCCAGAGTCTCCCCTAGGTGTCACAGGGGTGGGAGGGCTTAGGTCATTATAAGGAGGGGCCTTGTAAATTATGTTTTATATGCCACGGGATATAGAAATTGCACATTCCACTTCCTCCATTTTAGAAAAGTGCTTTACAAAATCGACTTTGCTGCTAGGAGCACTGTGGAGTGAGGATCTACACTATTTTTACATATTAAGGACCCTTAAAGTCTCCCCTCGGTGTCCCAGGGGTGAGACGTCCTGTTTCTATGAGCAAGGTCCTTATAAAAGGTGTTTTATAAGCCCTGGTGTTGGAGAAATTGCACATTTAATTTTTACCATTGTAGATCCCCAGCCACATAGGTTAACATGACAATAGTATATTAATGAATAACTATCACTAGGGATTACTAGGGATAATGGCATAGATAAATCCAACAGTATACTATTGTTGAATGTATCCTAAAATATACAGAAAAGAAGTTATAAGACTTTGTAAGCCCAAATTCAGCCTTCTATTGGTCTGCCCTGATTGGTCAGAGTTAACAGTATAAGTAAGGCTGCTTTGATGAAGTGATAAGTGGCTCACCCCAGACAGGCTAATCTGTTTGAAAGAGCTCTGCTGCAGAGGAATGCCAGCGCAAAGGGGAGTGGTGGTAAACCATGGGGCTTCAAAGAAAAGATAAGACCGGCAGGAACAGCCAGGTACATCTACCCCCACCCCATATGACCTAGCCAGATGGCAGGCTAAAGGAATGAATTTGCAGATGTCGGGGGAGGGCTATGGATATGAGCTATACTGGAGGTTGGTTTAGCTAGCTCTTGCTCCTCCGCTGAGACTTCAGCCATATTGAATTATGGCTGAATAGTGCTTTCTAGGACCCCATTATAACACAGTTTGGAGGAAGTGGTCATGCTCTGGGGTGTTGCCCTGCACCTCATTGAAAAGAGTGCCTTCCCGCTTAATTCTGGAGAACACTGAATAAGTATCTGAGAGGGGCAGAGCTTCTCAGATCTTCTGCTTGAAATTAGAGAAGAAGAAGGGTCCATGCTGGAAGTTTGATTTGCACCAACCAGGCCCTGCACTCCGACTGACTGCACCTGCTGCACGATCTTTAACTACAGCCCAGTGGACCTAACTTGCTTCAAGAGGATAATATAGGTTAACAGAGCTCACCAGGATCATTACCACTAAGAATCCCCAGCCTAGAGCACGTCCAGTGGATTTGTGTTTTGCCCAAGTGCCTTGTTGGAAAGTCCCTAACTTTCAAGGACCATCTTGGACATCCCCTTGGATTGTGTTTTGGACACTTTGGAACCCCCAGAGGAACTTCAGGAAGAAGTTCCAGAAGTTTGGAGGACTTTGGAGCATCTTTAGCAAAAAGCTCCAGAGGAGGGCCGACACAACCGTGAGAGCCAAGCTGCCCACCTTCTACCGCAAGCCGGCCTGGATCACTGGTTCATCCTGCTGAAAAGCTCCAGAGGCCCGACTTCCAGAGTTTGACCGGGAGCTCGTCGAAAGTCAAGCCGGCGAACCCTCAGCAAACTCTGATAGGTGAAGAGCATCGAGGGACCCTGGAGTTAAAATTCCAGGACATTTTCACGTCAGAAGGTAAAAGCTTTGACCGAGGCCTGCAGCGAGGGGTAGCCGTGCAGGTCTCCATCGTATCTGGCGTGAAACTTTGACTTTGTCCGGGTATAGTGCGACCAGATGTGCCAGTAGGCATTATAGGTTCCTATATGCTATATAGTGCTAAATCTTTCAAAATTTACATCTCCGGTTCCCTACATTGGATTCTTTTTCGTTTTGGTGTAATTTTAAAGATACAAATATTTCCTATTTTTATAAATTGGTGTTGGGTTTTGCTTGTGTGTTGTGTCTTAAATATTTACTGAATTGGTGTTTTTAAATGCTTTATTTACCTGTCTCCGAAGTTAAGCCTGTCTGCTCGCAGCCAAGCTACCAAAGGTTGCGCATGGGAATACATTTTTTGAGACCTATTCTGAGCCCTAGACTGTGTTAGTGGCCTTATTGTCAGTGGTGGATGCACATTTACCACTACTAATAATCCACTTTCGAACACTACTTCCGTGCTCTCAGAGGCAGATTGTAGATACAGTGTGCTGACCCCTAACTTGGGACCTTTTCACATGGTAAAAAAGTCAATCCACAAAACAAGGAGGTGGGAGGGCAGTGAGGAATCTGCATTTAATTAGAGTATCTACCAGAAAGAGAGAATTTCAGAAGATAAGCAACTTGTCCTTCTGAACATATACTTATGGCTGCATATTCCTTGCCTTTAAAATAGCTACCATAGCAGAACCTCCCAAAGGTGAAGGGTCCGGGGAAGGATTCAGACCAAGAAGTCCTACAGGACGCAGCAGGTGACGCGCCCCTCACACCTGCCCCGACTTTCAAGCAGTAGTGTTTTGTGAACATATGCACTAACATCCAGATGGCAGATGTCCAGATCAGGCACCCCTCACACCAAGGCTCTCGTAGCTGTTTTAGTCCTAGTGGAATACACCCACAAGCCCTCGGGAGGCTGCTTCTTGGCCAGTGCACAGCTGATTTGAATACAGAGGACTACACAATGACAGTGTCCTCTTTTGCACAGTCTTCCCTTTCTCTACCTCTAAGAAACCCACAAAGAGCTTATCATCGACACAAAGGTACATTGTGTGGTTGATGACAGCCACTATAGTGGACCTCACCAGCTCGCAGTAGACCTCGCTCGGTCAGTGAAAGTTGTGCAAGAAGAAGTTAGCTGGATTCATTACAGATACCAAGGCACTCCTTTACAAAAAATCTCCTTCCAGACTCTTATGGTGCTAGTTGTGGTAACAGTCACCACGAAAACCACTTCCAACCACCTGGAATGCACATTTTTTGGGCCTCTGGTAGCATATTAAAAGGATAAATAGAGTCCAGACATATCTTTACCCATGGTGCACCAGGATCCTCAATATGTTATAAACTCTTACCCATATCCACCTTTAGTCTTTTTTCATTATCTTTACATACAGTGCAACTAACCACCCTTCTAGATACTTCGGATTTCCTACCTGGCCATCAAAATCTATACTTAAGTCTTTTGTTGTCATAGTTTGCCCCCAAATGACCTTGGTGTCCCAATGTAATCAATGTATTCCTTTCGCAATGAGGATGCACAAACCTCTCTCTCATCACCACAAGTTTATTGCTACATTCTTCCCTCAACTCATACACAATCTTGTAGTATGGCCTAATGCTTACTGAGAGTGCGCTTTCTCTATGTGATCAGCCTCAACTCAGCTTTACTACTTTTTCATTATTCTATGCTTTTTCATTTCAGCTACCCACACTGTCTTGGTAATTGCATCATGCAATCATTCAAGGGCATTATTGGCATACGCTACCACTTCTACCCCAAATGCTTGAACAGTTTCACTCGATCAGCAGTCTATTAAACAGTTCCTCCATCCTCGTTTATATTCCATCGCACAGGTAAAGATTCGTAGTTTGGTGGCAAATCATGCACAACCTTTGTCTCTGTCTCCTGGTCTTTATGCCTTTGCAAACGACCTTCCCTCCCCCCAATTCCTGAAGAACTAGCATCCACCATTATTATAGATTATGTACGTCAAATGGTAGGAGAATACCTGCCTATGCACATTTGATAGTTTGGAATACTTGTTAATAAGGTTCTTGCCACGAAAATCCCACACCTTTCATCAGAAACCATCTTAGATCCTCAGGTTTTTTTTAGCAAAATTCACCATGAATTTCGAATAATATTCTATTAGAACTAAAAACTATAAAAATTGATCTTTATCACAGTAAGCACTTGCATTCGCAACACCACTACTGAGATCAGTGTTAGGTTTGACATCCAGTGATGTTGTATACTCAAGGAAGTCTACTTCCTCTTGCAAAAACATAGGCTTCTCTTTATTCAACAGCATCCCTGCTTCAGCCAATTTCAATGACATCATACCAAAAATGATATTAGGCTCAACCACTGGGCTTCAAATGACGAAATTATTGTCTTGGAAGAACACAACATGGTGTACATCCTTCAAAAGTCCAGTCAAATGCTGGAACATACTCAAAGCAGACGATAAGCCAAAAGGGCACCTACTAAACTGAAAAATGCCTTCTGGTGTTATAAACGCTGTGAGTGCCTTGGAGTCTGCATGCAACTGAACCTGATGAGAGGCTCTTAGATCTAGCTTAAAAAATACCTTCCACTATTCAACATCAGTACCATTTTGTTAATATTAGGTGGGGGGAAAATAGTCACAATGTTTTGAGTTCCGGATCTCAAATCCACAGTAAACTGATGGTCCCTATTGCCGTTAATGGTCAGCACCACAGGGAAAAGCCATTATGAGAACGCCACCACTTTAATAACTCAATCTCTTACCATCTGGTGAAGCATAACTTTTGCCCGCCTGCCCAACTAGGATTGTAATCTTTTTTAACTTTATGGTTAATGGGCACTTGATACTTCTTTAGTACTATTTTGTGTAAATATTCTCTAACCATACCCAATTTATCTTCAAACACCTTTTGAAGTTCATATGAACTCCTTGAATGAATGAAGGCACTTGTAAAGCACACAGCTACTCAACAAGAGTGTCCCGGCACTGACTGGTTCACGCAAACAGGACCCATAAGCACGTCTAGCCCTGGAAGAGCCAGGTTTTAAGGTGTGTCTTGAAGCCTGCCAGGTCAGTTGTAGCTCTTAGAGCAGCTGGTATTTGATTTCACGCTTGAGCTCCCAAAAACCTAAAAGATCTGCTCCCCATATGGGCCAGGCGTACTCTGGGGACACAAGCGAATCCCAAAGAAGAGGACCTCAGGGATCTGGCAGGTATGTAGCGACTAACTCTCCTTTTGAGTTAACCTGCGCCCTTACCATAAAGAGCTTTAAAGAACATTACCAAGACCGTAAACTTAATCCTTGCTTTCACCGGAAGCCAGTGTAATCCTTTGAGATGGAGGGCTAAGTGTGTCCAGGGTAGGCTTAAGCCTAAGGACCATTCTAGCCGCAGCACTTTGGACCACTTGAAGGTACTGAAGGAGATAACCAGGCAGGCCTAGGTACAAAATGATAGCATAGTCCAGTCTGGACGTCACCAAGGCCTGAACCACTGTTTTCCTAGTGTTGAGCGAGAGAAGAGGAAGGAACTTTCTTAAGATGCGTAGTATGCCAAAGCAGGTGCCCACAAAGGCATGGACTTGGGGCATCATAGAGAGCAAACTATAGATCTGGATGCCAAGGTTTTTAACCATGGATTTTGCTGAGAGAGGCAGAAACAACTCCTCAGGCCACCAATGACTCCAATCGATCACAGAAGGTGAGCCAAAAAAGACAATCTACGATTTCTCAGAGTTGCATTTGAGTTGGCTTGCCTTCAGCCAGCTGAACACCTTTGTGAGGCAAGATCTAATTCCATCCCAGTCGAAGTCCTCTCCCTTGTCGCAGGAAAAAATCAGCTGTGTATAGTCAGCATATGAAATGATCTTATCCCCGCTGTCCTCTGCCATGGGTGCAATGGGGGACATATACAGATTAAAAAGAGAAGGGCTGAGGACGGAGTCCCTGTGGTCTCCCACTTTCATGCTGAGCATGGAGGGAGCAAAAGGGGGCGGCCAAATTTCCTGGCTTCTGTCCTCAAGGAAAGAAGTTAGCCATGCAAGCGCTAAACCTCCAATGCCAATCCCCCTCGGCCTCTCCAGGAGCCTATCATGTGGGATCGTGTCGAAGGCCGCAGACAGGTCCAATAAAATAAGGATGGCTCGGCCTCCCTGGTCAAGCTTTTTCTTTATGTGCTCGGTGACTTCCAACAGAGAAGTCTCCGGACTATAACTGGCCCTAAAGCCAGATTGAGTCATGTGCAGGAGATTGTGATTCTCTGCATGGTCTGAGATAGCTCTGATCACATGCTTCTCCAGTACCTTAGAAAGGGCCGGGAGAAGGGAGATGGGCCGGTAGTATGGAGGCACTTTTGGGTCCGCTGAAGGTTTTTATAAGGAGCGGCAAAATTTTAGCATGCTTCGAAATAGAAGGCACAATGCCGATAGAAAGAGATGAATTCAACACCTTGTTCACTAAGGGATTTCCAGCGCAGGTCACAGAGGCTAATAGTTTTGCTGGACACCTTCAATTTCCGAATCGGAGACCACCATTATATAATCAGTGTAGGAGAGTAGGATCTGCCTCTTATGGTTACCTCCACTTTTTGCTGCTGTAACACGGTTTTTCGACTTTAGTCTGGCTGGGGCCCTGCTATTCAGGACCCCAGCCTAGCTGCTTCCTCTCTAAATTGATTCCATGTACTTTAGGTTCACTCCAGATTGGATTCTGGGGTACCCTTGTGAGTCCCTAGTATATGGTAAACTATGTACCCAGGGCATAGGTACCCCAGAGGCCTTCCAGGGGCTGACGCATGTATTAAGCCACTCCTGGAATGCCCTCCAAAATGGCACCACAGGTCTGCTACTATAGCCTGGGTAAGGTGGTGCATGCACCCCTTACTGAGGTGTAGGTTCACTATACCTCACCTATCACTGCACATAGAAACCTATCGGTCACTCCTATGGCAGGCCTTATCAATCCTGAAGGGAGGGTGCTTGGTTATATGTGAGAGAATGCCCAGGCATGAGCTGAGCCCCTCTGCAGCCTTCGGAATCTATCCTCTGGGGTTGTCAGTGGTGCAGCCTGACCATATACTCTTATGTGCATTATAACCCAACGGTAAATGCTAACTTTGGACTGGCTGCACTGAAACATGTTGTGTTTGGTGTAAAACACCTTGGAATCATACCCCACACCAGTAACTGTTGTGGGAGTATGATCCAACCCTTCTAGAGGGAGAGACATGACAGCACCGGTATACTCGGTACCAACTTAACTGAGCCCTGGCATCACAAAATGGATGCTGCAGCCACAGACACGAGTCTGGCCTCCTGCTGCTGACCGAAACTCCAGCAGGGGAGGCCTGGACAATAGGTTTCCTGTCACAGGGAGGTGTAACCACCTCCCAGACAGGCTGATGTGTATTGGGGCTGGGTGGGTGCACTCAGAGTGCTTTGAAGTCCTGCACTGGGGGCACATTTGGTGTCCCTGTGCATAGTCCACGGCAAACCGGTTCAGGGGCTACCAGCCTCTGCTCTGACACGAAACTGGACAAAGGAAATGGGTGTAGCCACCCCTCTTTCCAAACCCTCACATAGGTGGGTCCCATGAGTTAGCCCAACCCCTTTCTTAGGTATAAGTAAGGAACCCCTGGCAAAAGGAATTTAGATATCCCTGGACGAAACTCTGCAACTGAATCTTGGAACTTCGACGCTCTACTCAAGACTAGAGGACTGAAGAAATCTCCTTTGGGGTCAAGGAGTGACTCCCCTGCTTGGCAGGCACCAACAAAGCAATTTGCTGGTTTACATCTCCGAAGCTCCAGACGGACTCCGAAGTATCTGCAGCCCAGGAAGAGGATTTCCAGACTTCTCAGAGGGCGACCCGAGTCCCCAGCAAAGGTGAGACCCGCAGCCCTCGTGAGTAACGTGGAACCGGAGCGCTTGGTCATCGTGCACATTTGCAAGTGCATTGACTTCCTGGCGTCTCTCGAAGTCGTGCTTTGGGTTACTTGTAGCCCACGCACCGAGCACCATCTGCACTGAAGATTGTGGGCCTACACTCCACGAGTGTTCCGTGAGCCCGCTTCTTGCATTTCAGCTCGAGGTTCGCGATCCCTGGTACGTCGACTGGTGGGTCCCTGTGAGGGCAACTTTGATTTTCGTGGGCTTCCCTGGTTGCTCCAGACGTGCCCTGACTCCCCACCGCGTGGTGAGTCCCTCAGACCTTGCTGGTCTGCACCGAAGCATCTTTCTCCTTTCTGCAGGGGTTGCTGTTGCAAAGGCTTGTTGTGTCCAATCTGGGCACCAACGCTGCAGCACTCAACATCCTTTGTGGGACAGCTCGAATCAAGCTCCTGGTCGTCCTCGACGCCTCCTGGTCCTCGTGGCTGAAGAGTCAAGCTTCACCTTCTTCACCTGAAATCACCCGACATCGGTGGACATTCACATATCGTGCCCCTGGTCACTGGCTAGTGACCCAGACTGTGTCCCCTCTGCTTTCAGGTTCTTCTCATCTTCGATCCAGGCTTGGATCTCTTTGGACACCTCGCATCTTCCCGGCAGCAGCACTTCTTCACCAGCTCCCATAGAAAACGACGACGCGACCAGACACCATTTGACACCTATGCACCTGGCTATCCTGGGTGAAGTAACTCGAGTACTCCGGTGCTCCTGTGGGTGTTGTCCCTAGAACTTCCTAAGTCCAATAGTGTTTGATCCTAGTTCATCTCTAAGTGTCCCTAATCTTTAAAAATCTAACCGCGACTTTCCCCAAAGAAGCTAACGGGAGCTCGCGGCTGTGTTCTCACACTGCACACGGCTCCCGTGGGTCCCCTGTGTCACTACCATAGGTGGTTCCTTGGGGTCCCAGCGATTCTACAGGCTCTAGGCCTTGTGTCTAGTTAAGTTGTGGTTCTTATACCACTATTTTAGTATATGGTTTCGCTCGCCCCTAGGGTTTAACATGTATTTGTGCTATTTTACTGTAATATTTGAAGTGCAACATGTGTTTGGACCTCTAGCCTCATACAGAGACTAGTAGGGTGTGTTTAGAAATAAATACATATATTTTATATATATACCTGGTGTGGTTGCCTTTCATTTAGCCATTCAAGAGATTATAGACTGGTAAAACAAGCTGCTTTACATTCCTTCAAGACTTAGCCAGGAGGCTGCTCTCCATAGCTACCACTAGGATAGCTTTCAATAAAGGTTGTCTTTAACCTATCATCAATAAGGGGTTGTTAGGACTGGTGCAAGGTGCCCACTATAACTAGTGGACAGCATATACCAGGCCAACTTCTCACAATCAGGAGTCTTGGGATTTATGATTACGCTAAAATCGTAATGATGTGCTCACCGCAGAATCACAGGCTAAGACAGTATTGTATGTATTTTGCCCTTAATTGACCAATTACATTATATGATCTCTACCCACATGTAACCTATCACGTCAATTTTAGCTTCCTAGTGACCCTTGGGGGTTAATGTCTATAGGAATTAGTTGAGCTCCAGGCATTGTTCCTATAAATAATTCCTTGGGAACAATTGTGTACAAGGAGTCCGAGTCCACCATAAGACTTATTTATTTTCCTCCTACAATGAACGCTGCTTTGAGTCTGTTGACCCGGAAGTTGCAGTTTCCCGACTTCCTCTCATACTTCGATGTATGTGTACCACTTTCCGATTTCTCCCCATCACCACTCTGATCCTCCACACAAAACATTATTCATGCTGTCCTCAGATTCTAGTTCCACAGACACGATTATTTTTCCTTCCTGTGTTGTATTCATATTTGAAATGTCCACGAATCACAGCAAGGAATAGGCTTGTTCAAACGTGCAAACAATGTATTTGGGAATTATTGGAAACGATTCCTTTAATTGACTTTTTGTGTATGTTTAAGCTATTTCTGTGCGTATCCACAGGCGGTAGTATTTACTTGTGACACGTGACTGTGGGAAATTCTGCAGATGATCAGAGAGTAACTCAGCTGTATATCAGTGAGACGTTTTAATCTTCCGCTTGAATGTTTGTTTTCACTCTTTATCTGAATGGCCGCTTTGCTGGTTGCTTATGCTGTGCTAGACCGGCTTATTTAATGAGTCTACTTCCGGCTAGATGATGGAGCGAGAACTCTTTGTGTGCTCGAGACTGGGGAAGAAACGCTGCCTTGGTGAATGCGCCTGAAAGTATAATTTATTCACAATTTCCCCTCTTATTACTTCTAAAGCGGCATGCTTTAAATACTAAGTTGCTGATGCAAGATCTCGAGAATTGAATCCTTACTGAAGTCAAGGTCTTTTTCTCTGCAGAGAAACTCGGAGAAAGTGGATCCGTCCACTATCAGGGTCCAGCAGTCCAGAACAGGCCTCCATAACTGGTCATCACGAGCATTGGCATAGCCAATAGGTCTCCTTTTGGGACCTTATAAGTATTTAGTTATGCAGCACAATATCCTTACTGCAACAACAACTGTTGCATGGCTAAACACTTATAAGGTCCCAAAGGCGAGACCTACTGGCTATGCCAGTGCTTGTTTAGTTCAGGCAGGGACACCTTCCTGTACAAACACAATCCGTTGAGGCATTTTCCTTTTTAGGTCGAGGGACCATCCGGTCTGCCGAAGGCAGAACCGGAAGTCCGGAGATTTAATGTTTCTGAGAGTGGCTATTTAGCCCGCCTCTCTTTTTGCCTCTCCTCCATTGGCTGGCTTCCTAAACGGAGGCATCCGCCATTTTTTAGTAATCAACTGATCCTGCGCCGCCACTCTATGCCTGCTGCACTGCAAGTGCACCGCAGAGCTGCCAACCGGTGCTGCCCACTCTGCCGCAGTTTTTTCCAACTGGGCATGGCAGCAAGGTTTGCCACCTCATCGTTATTTCACCAGCCCATCGGTAATTCAGGCTTTAAGTCTGGTAGCCGTAATGATGAAATATACGTGCAATACTATGTTATATTCACTCGGGGATTGCATCGCAGGCACTGACACCGACTGTATGCAACAAACACGAATTAAGGATTAATGAGTGTGCGGGGGCATCGGGAGATTGAAAGCGTGGAAATTATATCTTTCAATTGGAAATTTTAGTACCAAGGCTGGATTCAAACCCATAATCAAGGGTAAGACGGTAGTTCTTCCTAAGGCCACGTCGTCTAGTTACGCGGGGAAACGTAAGCTTAGACGCAAATAGCAGCAGCAACACCAACCAATTGGTGGCGGCCCGGGTTATTAGCATTCTCTTTCTTCACCAGTTTGCGACAGCCGCTTTAAACTAATTCTAGCAGCAGCAGCTCGGCTCGTTACTCCCTCTCCGAGTGTGGCTAGAAATGGAAGGTAAATGAGTAAAATCATAAACGAGTGAGAACGGACGAGCGAGCGCGTTGTACTGTGAAAGGTCAGGGTGGGTGATGCATTGGTTGTCTGGCTGTGCAGGGCTCACATCAGGGGCATGTCCTGCGCTGCTGCACACTGTGTTGACGTCTACACGTGTTTGTGTTCACTCCAGTGGCAGATGCAATATACTGCATTCCACTCTATTTATGTTAGCGAACCGAGATAGCACATATGGTCGGTATTTATTTCAAACATCTGTGGCAACCGAAATGGCAGCGCAGCCTTGCACAACCCTGGTGCGCAGGGCTTCTAAGAGCTGTATTAGCAGAGAAGTGGAAAGGGCGGAGGTCTCATCACGGCCCTGGAGGTGTGTAGAGGTGGCCCACTCTTAAGACTCCTCCTTGTGGGCCTCCTGGTTTGTCACTTTATACGCGGTGATGGCTCACAGTACGTTCTAACCAGAACCAGACGCCGAGGCTGCCTCCTCCATGGGGACTATCTGCATTTTTAACGCATTCAGTGCCAAGCTCTCTGCTCCAGGAGCGCCCTCAGCTCTGCGCCCCCCCTGCAGACTCCCTTTTACAGCTGGGAGCGCCCTGGACTTCAGAGCCCGCGCCGTCAGCACAGCATCGCACTGAAGGCACGGGCGGGGCATTAACCCCTCTCTCCCAGGCGAGCCTGCGCCTCCCTTGTGTGAGGCCACCCTCCCATCCACTCCTGAAGCCTTGGTTGGAACTAGGCAAGGACCCTGCATCACGCCACTGCAGGTGTGTGCGTTTCTGGGGATGGGAAGCAGCACAGTAACCCCATGCACAATGTGAACATGCCATTATGCAAATATAAATCACACCCCGACAACATGAATTTCAGCCTGCCACCCCATCAATGGTTAATATTCACAGCCGGGCGTATTTACTGCCTTCATAATAAATCTGAGTTAGTTAACATAGCCCCAATACTCACCCCGCCCCAAAAAACAGCAGAAACAGTCCTTGGCACCCAAGCAGTCCCCAATATCCTAGCAATTTACTATTCGGAAGCCCATCGTCAGCGTAATCGAATTTATAAAGTTTGTGGGCACACGTCATATTATATTTCAGATTTCATAATGTTTTCGAAAATTCTAATTCGCCATCACACTGTTTCACTACCTCACTCTCTCTCACTACATAACTCTCTCTACCTCACTACTTCACTCTATCTCACTACCTCCCTATCTCACAACTTCTCTCTCTCAAAACATCACTACCTCACTCTCTAGCTCACAACCTCACAACTTCACTCTCTCTTTTCTTACCTCAATCACTCTCTATCTCACTAACTCACTTTCACTCTCTCTTTCACTACCTCTCTCTATCTCACTACATCACAACATCACTCTATGCTTATATATCACTACCTCACAACATCCCTCTCCCTCACTACCTCACTCTTTCACTACCTCACTCTCTCTCACTACCTCACTCTCTATTTCAATACCTCACTCTCTCTCTCTATCTCACTACCTCACTCTCTCTCTGCTAATGCAATAGGTATCACATATGCAAAAAAAAAAGCTAATGCCAATAGAAATGACAATGCCATTTATTTAGGGATACAAAAATGATTAAAAAATAATGAGCAATACCAATAGCTCTACCTATAATATTGCTGAGACCATTGCATTGTAAATGCTTGTTGTAAGTGTGCTTCAGAATGCTGCACCTTTAGAAAGAGGAAATAAAGATATTTCTCCTTGAGTCTCTTTTGCGCTGCTTCGCATCACACCAGATTTACCAAGCAACCCAGGATGCCTCTGTGTAGCATGGTAAATCTCATTCTAGATTTTCCGTTGCCCTGCATGGAGCAAGGGTGAAGAAAAACTTTAAATAACCTGGGCCTAAGTAATGCAACACCATACAGAGCTACCTTGTGTTACTTTGCAGAAGGCAGGCGTTAAGTGGGTGCAGCAGGGTGTTCCCATGCATCCACCCATGGATTTTGATGCAAAGCCAGATTTACAAAGATTTTAAACCTTGTTTTCCGCCAAAACGGTGCACTTGCCCAATAGAGGCATAGCAAGGAGAAATATCTTTATTTCTCCTAATTAATTCCTCCTTCCATGTATGCTGCATTCTGCAGCACACATGGAAAGAGTAATTTGCCTTCAAGATATGTTTTTTGTGTGGGAAAATATCCCTTCCTGCACAAAAACAATCCTGCCGATAATGTAGGCACCCTTGCACTATTGTGCCAGGTTGCCTGCATTTGGCTCTAGGGGGTCCACAGTGTGTCAGCGCAAGGGGGGAGCAGAAACGCTCCAGATCTTTGTAAATATGGAGCATTACCGCTCTGTCCCTTTCAGGCAACGCAGTACAGCAAGTTCCCTTGCCTGAAGTAACATTAAATGTGCCTCATTGTCTTTACTTAAGAAATAACTAACACATGAATTAATAAGGGAAATCCTATTTCAAGGCTTGGATTTCCAAGTACAATATACACTTTTCCAGAAAAGAGAATCACTTAAGAAAAGTTATAATTTTAAATAAAAAATGATACATGGTTAAAAACAGTGCAGTTGAAATATCACACATGGAAAGGTTTATATGTATATTGTTTGAAGAATCACTTATGCATGCATTAAACGTATTTTCGGTAAAGAAGAAGATTGGGGAATAAAAATAGGGACTCGTCCTTTGGCACCCCTGGCAGAGCCTATGATGCATCTGGTCTAGCAAGCCATGAAAGCATGAACACAAAGTAAGCATGGCTCTAAGAGGTCTGTTTAACTTCTGTAGTTTTTGAATGTATCTCTTTGTTCCATCATCAGAAAATAGAAGGATATTTGTGGGCAAGGAGTGAGAGTGGAGGCTAGCCCTAAGATGCCACCAGGAGGTCTGGGGGTGCGTGACTCCAATTGCGCTATCTCTCTTCTGCCTGTTGCTTGAAGTATACTTATAGTTGAAATCACACGTGGGATATGTTTCTATTTGCCAAAACGAGACCCATTATTTTCAGAAACAGCCATATATAAGATGTGCATGCACTAGAACACACAGGCCATAGCCCTAGCTGGGAGGCACTAACAGATCTCGGTACGTGATAGAGGGGGGTCAAGCACTGGTTGCAGTGTATATAACAGGAACAGAGAGAGAGCGAAGAACCGTGTTTTACGTATGTTTGCAAACTTTTTTTTTTTTTTTTTTAATGCATACCTAGCTGGGATTTGGTACTCTATTTTTGTTATGCTATATGTATTTGTAATCTAAAGAGAGTATTTGCGAACTGTGCAAAATGTGCAAACTGTGCGGACCAGTCCTTGAAAATCAGAGCTGCCATGCCATGCAGGTGCTAGGCTTCGATTAGTCTATGCAGACATGAAACCTGCAGGTAAGGGAGCTCCATTACCGAGGTCTCGCCCCTTCAAGTTTTAGAATTAAAGCAAACACCGTGGGCTGACAGAAGAAATATAGCACAGGATCACCGGGAGTTTCTTTTCCGGTCAACCAGTCCTGCTCTCTCCCGATGCTATTTTGCTCTAAAACGGCAATAATGAGGATCTCACTGCAGTGCTTTGCCGTATCGATCAGCAGTCCAGCGGTGGACCCAAGCAGCTGCCAAGGGATAGAGTCCTTCTGTTTTTTCTGTTGAAATGTCTACGTTCTTCGTGCTCCCGCATTCACGCGCGTCAAAGTCTGCATCAATGTAGCATATAAATGCAGAGGGACGCGTTCAATGAATGCAGAGCTGTACTAAATGCGCCGGGTTCGCAAGTCGTTCGCTGGCATCCCGGTCTTCTGTTCTCCTCCCAAAGACATTCCGAATCTCACATTCCTAAATATGATGTTCCATGCCTGCATTAAACAAGCCAGTGCAACCAGGCACATGGAAACAAACGTGAACTCGACCTCCAGTGAACGCGACTGCCATCTGTTAACTTCCTTAATAAGCCAGTGCGAGCAGGCACATGGAAACAAAAGTGAACGCGACCGCAAGAGAATCGCGACCGCCATCTGTTACAGAAAACAGTTCCCAGACGCGCGGCCACAACATGAACGTGATGAAGCCTTTGAAATAGGAAACCAAACAGATGGCACACAGTGCGCCCCTGCTCGTACAACAGATGGCACAGCTGCTCGCTCCCGCAAGGCAAACGCCATTCATGCACGAGTGCTCATTGGAAATAGTGCAGTACATGCACGAGTTTCCCAAAAATTCCTGAGTGATTCCAAGAGGTCACTCCTAAGCACGGCTTGTGCGCTGCGTTAGGCTCGACCTAAAAAACCTGTAGTGACAGTGCAGCATACATTTGTTCTTTGCAACAAGTTTATTTATCACAGGAGCCCTGTAGTTCTCCCTGGAAGGCAGCCCAGCAACTACCTTCCAAAGAACACGGCACCATGCTACCCATTCAAACATTCTATTCATGAGGATTCCAACAAGCCCTAAAGCTATATCAAAATTGTTCAGCCAGTGTCAATAGCTTCAGAGAATGTGCTGTGGCGCGACTGTCCTGGAATCGTTCCAGCATCAAATCAGCTTTTGATCCAAAGAGCCTGAGCCATCAAAGGGCATGTCCGTTAGTGAAGCCAGTATTTCTACAGAAAACCTCTTTATCTCATTCAGGCCTTCGCTCTGTGCATGGCACTGTGGTCAATAGCTCTGCTGATGCAGTCCGCGGTGCCCAGGTCAGCCGGGAGCACATACTTGACTGCATAGTGACCATCGTATATCATTTGGTTCAAAGACGCACGAGGTCCTTTAGGATAGCTAGCAAGCTGTAACTGATCATATACCATAATATGTGGGCATACCTACAGCGTTGATAGATCTATGGGCTAGACTAGCAAACAAAAACATTCTCTTCCCAAAAGCATTGTCTTTTAGATTCTGTGAGAAGTTGGCCTGGCATATGCTGGTCACTAGTTAAAGTGGCCACCTTGCACCAGTCCAATTCGACTCTTATGGTAGATAGGTTTAAGGTAACCTTTTAAAGAAAGCTATCCTAGTGGTAGCTGTGGAGAGCAGCCTTCAGGCTAAGTCTCTGAGGAATGTAAAGCAGCTTGTTTTACCTTATAATCTCGTGAATTACTAAATGAAAGGACACCACACAGGTATATATTTATAAAATATATATGTATTTATTTCTAACACACTCTACTAATCTCTTTATGAGATTAGAAGTCAGGAACATATTCAAAAATCAACAGTTCACAACAAATTAAGCACTTATATGGCTGGGGCCCTAGGGGCGTACCAGACCATATACTAAAAAAAGAGGTATAAGATGAACGACTTGAGAAGGGAGAAGGCCTAGGGCCTTCAGAAGCACTGGGGCCTCACTAATCCACCCAAGGCAGGTAAGTAAAGGACCCACAGGAGACGCCTGCAGTGTGAGAACACAGCCGCGGATCCCAATAGACTTCAATGGAGCAAGTCGTGGTTGGAATTTTAAAGTTCTGGGGTACTTCGGGAGAGTCTACAAGCAAGTCACTTACAGGGTAAGTAGTTCTAGAGCCAACAAACACAGGAGCACCGGAGTGCACGAGTTACCTCACCCAGGGAAGCCGGGTGCACAGGTGTCTTTTGGTGTCGGTCGCGGCGTCGTTTTCAATGGGAGCCAAAGAAGACTTGCTGCTTGTGACAACAGGAGAAGTGTCCGGGGGAATCCAAGGATGGATTCTGAAGAAAGAAGACCTGAAAGCAGAGGAGACAGTGTTCAAGGTCACTTGCCAATGACCCGGGCCCAGGAAGATGGATGCCCACAGTCGTCGGGTGATTTCAGGTGATCACGGGTGTCTTGACTCTTCAGCCACGAGGTCCAGAAGGCGTCGACGACGACCAGCAGCTGGATTTGGCGTGTCCCTCGAAGTCTGCAGCTTACCGAGGTGTCAGCAACCGGATCGGAGCCAACAAGCCTTGGCAACAGCAAGTCTCGTGGGAAGTGAAGAAAGTCAGCGGTGCAGACCAGCAAGGTCTGAGGGACTCACCCAGCAAGGGTAAGTCAGGGCAGGCCTGGAGCAACCAGGGGAGCTCTTTGGTTCGATGAAAAAGTCTTCAGGGGACCAACAAGCCAAAGAGCAAGGGATCGCGAAGACTCCTCGGAAGGATTCACTTCACAGGAGCCCACGGTCACTCGGGACGAGGTAGGCCTCTGATCTTCGGTGGAAATCCTGCTGGAGGCTTGGGCCACACGTGGTCCAATGCACAAGTTCGTAGAACGTCGTGAAGGGATTGCACTCAAAAATAGTGCACGGTACCCGGGTATTGCTGTTCCTCGTCACTCGTGGGGTCCACGCGCCTCAGCTTTGCTGGGGACTCACGATGGCCGTCGAGAGGTCAGGAAATCCACTTCTGGGGCTACAGGGACTCCTTGACTCCAAGGGAGATTCTTCAGTCTTCCAAAGGTAGCGGAACGTCGAAGGTCCAGGATTCTTCTTCAGAGCGTCGTCCAGGGATATCTAACTTGCAATGGCAAGGGTTCCCTAACTTATACTAAAAGAAAGGGAGGGACTAGCTCTATGACCCCTCCTATGGGAGGGTCAGGGGAGTGGGTGGTTACACTCACTTCCCTTTGTCCAGTTTCACGCCAGAGCAGGGGCAGGTAGCCCCTAAACCAGTTTGAGCTGGCATATGCACAGAGGAGCCTACTGCTCCCCCAGTGCAGGACTTCAAAGCACTCTAGGAGTGCACTCACCCAGCCCCAAAACACTAAATCCTGTCTGGAAGGTGGTTACACCTCCCTGTGACAGGATGCCTACTGTTGGGCCTCCTCCACTGTGAGTTTCGGTCAGCAGCAGGAGGGCAGTCCAGTGTCTGTGCTGGTGGCATCCATTTTGTGATGCCAGGGCTCTTTCAGGATTCTACTGTGTTTCCACAGTAGGTACATGTCTACCCCTCTAAAAGGGTGGGATCATACTCCCACACCAGTTACTGGTGTGGGGGTATGATTCCAAAGTGTTTGACACCAAACACGACATGTTTTGATGAAGCCATCCCAGATTTAGCATTTACAGCGAGGTTATAATGCGCTTATGAGTATATGGTTTAACCGCATCCACAAGCTGCCACAGAGAATAGACTCGGAGAGCTGCAGAGGGGCCCTACTCGGGCAGAGGCACCCCCTCACATGGAAACCAAGCACCCTGCCCTCAGGATTGATAGGGCCTGCCTTAGGGGTGACTGATAGGTTTATACGTGTGGGTAAGGTGAGATATTCCAGAGTGGGCACACTGCGACTGAGACTGACCCACCGGTGAAAGTTTGACTAGAAACCCCTGTGGCTACGTTGTGCATGAAAGCACATCAAAGGAAGCCAGATTTGCACCAGCAATTTGCAGCATGGCCTCCTTTAAGGCTGCTATTTACTAATTGTTTGATGACAGTCTCCGAGCTAGGGGGACACTGGAGCCAACTGTGGGACTGGTTTGAACTAAGGACACGGGTGGAGTGTGACATCATGATGCCCTTGTGCCATCTCTCTAGACTTCAACTGGGGGGGGGTTAGGGTTAATTTTCACTTAACCTTCTTCAGGTTGGACTTTGACTTTCTAGAAGACTTTAAGCGGGAAGTCGAATTTTCGCGAGAGTGGTCTCATGTTCAAGGCTGCGAGTGGGTCTTCGACCTGCAATAGGAGTGGGACCTTGCCTTGGTCGCAGACTCTTCTTATGTTCCGCAACAAAGAGTTTAGCTTCCCGGTGCAAAATCGCATTAGGGTGTATGAGGGCATACTTGTCGCATCACTAAGAGTTCTGCCCGAGTCCTGGGCCCTAGGAATACCTTGTGCCAGTCTGTAACTGGTATCTACTTCTTGTAGTCTTGGCATGGTTTAAAACGGTCATTTTAGGAGGGGGCTATCTGGAGTGCCTCTGTCCAGCGACAGTAGAGTTTACCACAGGACGCAGAGAAGAGGCAGTGACTGAAGGTGTTTCTGCTCGCTCCGTGCATACAGAATCTACACACCTGGAGATCTAAAGTGCGTTACACATCAGGTAACAGATAGTGCCTGAGAGACATTGTATTACATTGGCTAGACAGACTTGGGCTGGACTTTTAACGATACCTGCAAACCTTCTATAAGAACTCTATCATTAAAGACTTACAGTTCACAGAAAAGAGGAAAGTTGCTCTACTTCATCATTGACTGGGGTCTGTACATATGTGGTAAGTACAAGAATTAGGCCCACCTTAGTGTGGGGGTTTCACCCACCCAGGTTTCAGCATCGTTTTGATTCTAGTGCTTATGACAACAGAGGTTAGCAGCAATGGATGCTCATGATTTTTTTTTTTGCATCAAAATTCGTCCTGTCGTCCGAATCTGTGGTAGTTAAATATTATCTGATGTATTTACAAAAAGAGTCACACAGACAAACACACATTGGATTTTGCTTAATAACTCCAAACAAAGACACTGAACAGAGCCAAGCAGTACATTCCTGCAGAATTTGGTGAACGTTCGTTCAGAGATTTTCAAGATGATCACAACCAAAGTCCCATACGGGATTTCCATGTTAAATGTAAAATCCCAGACATTAGAACCACCCTTAAGAAATGTTACCCCTTCGACCAATTTGCATCAAATCTGGCACCCTGAAAGGCAGAATTCTAAAGGCCTTTTTCGCCCCAGCTTGTTGAAATTGATCAATATCATTAAAAGTGCAATGCTTTTGCGGCATTATTAAAGTCTTGTATTATACAAAAGAACAGTTCTGACACAAAAAATCCACAGTTATTGAAACTTTGATAAGTGTTGTGTAGTGTACCTAGAATCAAACTTCACTCGACATCCTATAAGTTAGGCCTGACTGCTCGACCAAGTTACCAGAAGAGTCCAGGAGGCTTAGGAGACCAACCTTCCGTTGGCAGACCAAGTACTGGCTAGACAGTTTCAACTTTAATCTCTCCTTTAACGTTATGTTATTGCATTTGTAAAGCGCACGATCACCCTGGAGGGCATCCTGGAACTAAAGCCTGGCGAAGGGCTGACGAGTGGCTCTATTTGAAGAGTCAGGTCTTCAGCTTCCGGTGAAACCCAGGGTGAAAGAAGCAGCTAGGATATTTAGCAGCAGGTTGTTCCAGGTGTAGGAGAAAGTCCGATTGCCAGCTCTGTGGATTCGTGTTAGATAGTCCATCCGCCCCCAAGGGCTGAGGGGAAAAAAGCATGATCCCACTTTCAATGGTGCTACATTCTGCATGAAAACATGCGCTGTAGATCCTTCAACTGAAACTTGGCATCATTACCCGGCGGGCCACACACAGGTGGGTTGTTACACCCCCTTTTAAATGTATTCTGTAGTCAATAGTTGGGTATAGGTGATTTCCTTTGGGGTAAGCAAAGTTTGTCGGATTTCACTGGGGATTTTAACATACACAAAGACAAACACACACTGTCGTCTCTGCTTTAAAGGCCTTAAAATTGTTATTTTACAAAGCATCACATTTTAAGTACCCCTCACAATCCGCACTTCTACCCTTTCTACTGCTCCTGAAGCCCTCCTGCTGCCTCTTTTCTCATATAATGTATTTAAACCAGGGTGATTGTTGGGAAAGCCGAGGCTTACACCACCCAAACCTTACTGACCAAGATACGCCCCTGAGGGTGTCCTGCTCTCAAACACCGAGTACAAAGACCAGGAAAGCGGACATCTTTGAGCCCGTCCTTTACAGGCGAAGCGCTGTTTCTCTAGTCCCTACACTCGGTGATTACTCTCCCCCCTCGCCGGAAGTATTCTGTGTGAGCGTCGCCGTCGCATGGGTAACAGGACATGACGTCATGTGAACTCTGTCGCATTTCAGAGTTCCGGGAAGGAATGTCCAGCCGTTCCTTAGCGACAGAGCCGACAACGGGATGGCATTCTGTCGACGGAGACGGACAAACAGAGACAGACAGGGGTTGGCGGCAGATAGGCGCATCTCGTGCCTGCTGCAACACAATAGACATCACTACGTCACCAGGACGGTGTGTGTGCTTGTGCCGCGATAACAAGTTATATCAACACACACGCATACAGATAAGTGCTAATGACGGGTGATAAGGACCTGCTATCACCTATCATCAGGTGACAAAGAAACAGAGAATGGCGGCAGATGCGGACCTCTGGCCTTGTGTGAACCATTTCTTGCCTCCTCGCTCATAACTTTCTGCGTAGGGGGGGTCTCCTTCCACACTGTGGTAAATCCGCCCATCTGGGTTTTCTGAGAAATGTGATTTAATGAGAGCTAGAGTTTG
The DNA here is from genome assembly GCF_964204655.1 of Triturus cristatus. NCBI lineage: Eukaryota > Metazoa > Chordata > Amphibia > Caudata > Salamandridae > Triturus > Triturus cristatus. Next base: position 1,821,651,887 of record NC_140589.1, on the reverse strand, counting down.
CATCGAAATCACAAACTAACCGCGTGTGGTATAAAAAATGTCCTAGAAAATATCAGTGGTTTTGGTCGTACCCATCGAGTCCTGTGAACTGAAGTTTTGTTTTTGTGGTCATAATCCCGTTTACAAAAGTGTTTTCAGTCAGTTTCGTTGGTTTTGTAATAGCGCAGTTGAAGCAGTGCCCAGAGAGCATGCATGGCATGGACACTGAACACCAGACACGGAATGACCTTTGGCCATGGCACGGAGCCCAGTACCTCTGGCCCGAAGAGTGCGAGCACTGCCTTTGCCCACCACCAGCAGACACCTAGGCCAGACGGGCACCCTGGAGCCCAAGCAGCTCCGGTGGGTTATGGTTCTAGTAGTGCACAGAACGAAAACCGGAACATTTCAGAGGCTTTTACCATAATCTCCCGGGACAAACTTTTTAAATGATTTATTTTCCTTCTTATGCTTTTGTTTTCATCGCTTACTGTTGAGCACATAGCACTCAGGATAACCAAATCGTCCGTGAACCTCCATCTGTGGATCACCACGACAGGGCTGAAGTTCACAAAGGTCAGAGTTGTCCAGTTTACATTCAATCAGCCATTAAGATTTTAGCAGGTACTCAAACCTATAGAACGGCTCTGGCCTGGGTCCGGCAGACCCGTTGACCAATCAGGTTTACTACAAATGTAAAACTGCAATTTGGGGACCAAGTTCAAGTTCAAATAACTTTATTAGATTGTAATCCTTACAATCATAAAAGCACATTTCATAAACATACAATTAAAATCAGACCATCCATTTCATTTATACAGCAATTACCTTCAGGAAAAGTATGGAGGGTTAATTATGCTGTTATTGTTGTTATGTACTTTTAATCTTTTTTAACCATGTCATAATTATTTATATTCTTAAAAATGCTTTGTTCTGCCTGTTATTCTTGTCTTATATTGATTATGTAAACTCCTGCTGTATAAATGAAATGGATGGTCTGATTTTAATTGTATGTTTATGAAATGTGCTTTTATGATTGTAAGGATTACAATCGAATAAAGTTATTTGAACTTGAATTTGGGGACCAGTCATTGGATCATAATAGTCCCGAGATACAAAAGATTAACCCTTTCTAGCCTGGACTGTATTTTTGAAATGTAATTGTAAGTATCTCAAAGGATGAACAGATTTACACTAAATCACAAAAAAGGGAACTCTTCTGGCACAAGCCCCACCTGTAAGCCAAATCACCGTAGGCCGTGGCTCTGTCCCGTATGACCGCCTTAAGTACTTTAAGAGCACAATCTATGGGCATTCCCAATATGTACAGGTCATAGAGTGAGACCACCCGACACTCTGAACCCAGTATCCGGAGTCCAGCACCAACAGTTGTAAATGAAGTTTTCCATTCCTCAGCTTGCGAATCTTCTATTTCACCCCCTTAAACTTTTTGAGACCTTCTCTATCTGTTACTGTCACAAGATTAAGATGATTTATAATAATTTGGACTTTCAAATTGAGATTCAGTCTCTAGTCTTATTTACAAGAGCAGCCACAGTCTGGAGCTCAGAGCTGCTTAGGTGCCTTCAAGGAATTACAGTCCAAGATATTGAATATACGATGAAGTCCATCCCGTCGGGCTCCTCGGACGACCAGTGTTCATGCCACATCATTTGTTCTTACCCATCCGGGCTCCTCTCGCCTCTGGTGGAGCTTTTCAACCTCTCTCTCACCACTGCCAGAGTATCTGAAGCCTGAAAACATGCCAAAGGGCTCTCCTTACTCCAGACACTCTCTACTAATCCAGGTAACCATTCAAATCATATCCCTGGCTCTGTCTTTCACAGCCAAGCCACTGGAAAATCATCAATATGCAGTTATCTCTGTAACTGGAAGAAAATGATACACTTTCCAATTCTCAGACTGGAATCAAAGCAGAGCAAAGTTCCGAAATCGTTCTCCTGGCAGCCGTAGATGCAATCTGAATCAGTTTAGCTGAGGGAAGACCCGGGACCTTGTCCGACTCGATCTCACAGCAGCCTTTGATAAGTCTCCCATGTGATCTTGATCAAGAGGCTGTGCGAGACTGGGATCTGTTCTAAAGCTCTGGCCTGGTTACATTTCTTTCTGTCTCCCATATCTCATGCAATTTATCTCCCGCCTTCTAGATCCAATGCCACCTGTACATCTTGGGTAGTTCCACTGGGATCATCCCTTAGCCCCACCCTTTTTAGGTCATGCCTGAGCCAACGTGCATGCGCAGCTCTGCGAGGCTTCTTGTAAGCACTCTAAACTTCTCTGCATGGGTCCGACTTCCCCCACGCATTGGTTGGCTTTTGCGTGTGTCATTTAGTAATTGTAGCCTGCAAATGGGTAAAGGTGGGTGCATGTCCCACCTCTTCTGCAAAGGTTCACTCCCACGGCGTTTTGCTCTCAGGAGCGAGCAGCGGCGCGCAGGGTGGCAGCTGCATTCCTCGTCGTGGCTCAATGCGCCGTGCTTTTATTTAGTCGCATTTGCTATGCATAGGCTCTGTTTGTCTGATCACGACGAGCTGTAGAGAATCTTCAGAGCGTGGTCATGACAACACGCTCGCTCACTCGCTTGACCTCTACTTAACCCGTAAGCCCTCGCCTGGCAGGACATGAGAGCGATCCAAGCCGCTGCATATCCTGCAGACCCATATGGTCCCTCCTTTCTCCCCAGTGAAGGGGTCCCACCCTCATGGGGTCTCACCCTCATTGTCAGCAGTTAGTCTCGCCCTCCTCCCCAGAGGATGAATATCACTCCCATGCCCAGTAGTTAGGGTCTCACCCTTCTCTCCAAAGAATGGAGCTCACCTCATTGCCAGTAGGTAGGGTCTCGCTCTCCCCCCCACGGCCATGGTTTTACCCACATCCCCAGAGTTTGGGGTATCACCCTGCTTCTCTCACCCTTCTTCCAAGTGTTGGGCTACCACACATTTCCAGCTGTGGAGGTTTCCCCCTACAATACATATTCTCTCTCCTCCCAGGAGTTGTGTTCTCGCCCCACTGGTTGGGGGTCACACTTGCTGTGGAACAGAATCGAATTTCAGTGAATTAGGTTAAATACCAGGACACGTGCACTCACTCAGAGTCATCTGCTGCTTCCATTCCGCACATGATGGTATTCCTACACAGAGTAGGTTAGAAGCTACAGCGCCTTGAGACTGGGTTCAAACGATGCGCTCCTGGGTATCCGCGTCCTCTGACATTTCGATCCTGCTTTGGTGTGGGCAATACATCGAGGATAGCTCTGTGGGTTATAGCTCCTTTTGCTCACTCCTCAGGGTATCCTAAGGGAGACGGGATACAAGTCCGGCAGGGCTGTTACATTGGAAATAAATAAAATATACATCCGTTGCCACCAAGCACAATTCCTGCTATTCCTTAGCAACACTATTAAACAGCGCTTGGATGTCCAGGACTATAGCGCCATCTAAGAAGGCGAGGCTTATCATTTCCACGTTCATAAAATCAATGTATTGTTGTGAGTGAGAAGACCTGTTGTTTCCAACATTTCAAGACTACAGCCCTGAGGCAGGATTGGATGGTGTGGAGCAAAGACATTCTGATATTAAAGGCACAGTTTGTGGGTGTCGTTCAGCAGAGTTTAATACTGTTACAAGTACACGCTAAACAATAAGGATCGATATGGGGACTGACCCACGAGACAGCCGTGCCTTTGTCACTCTCTCATTGTGTGACGTCATCATGCGAAAATCAATGCGCCCAGTCAAATGATGTAAAATCGCTCGGTTATCGGTGCAATCTATGAGAATTGAACACATGGACACAATCATTTTTTTTCGAAATGTAGGTGCAAAACTGAACCTGTGTGCGTAGAATCTACGTACCTCAAACATGTTGGAGTAAAATTGCACAGTGTACCAGTGGATCCTATATAATTTGGAAATGTCAGAGCAAACATTAGGTGAACTATATGTAATCTGGGTATTAGAGTGAAAAAGTCCTACAGTATTCATTACTCCTAAGGCCTCCCTGGTTGTTTCAGCCCATTTGTCCCTTCAAGTCACATTTTCTGTAGCCTGCATGGTGGGGTGTGGACGTCCATCTTAAACTCAGATTGCTGTGCTGCAAATAATACTTTTACACAATACTTATTATTTAATCATCTCCAAAAGATGATTTTTCCCTTTGTCATTTATACAAAAGGTTAAGAATTATTTCAAAAAGGACAAACCCATTAAGAGTAGAGAGGGGATTGTCATTCCTCCTCCAAATACGCCTGCATCATGCATCATGGTGGAGAGAGGCTATCATACTTGTGTATGGTTGGTTAGAAAATTGGGTAGAATACACAAAAGATGACGGAATATTAGCCTTTCCAGAGTACGGAAGCTTTAATGGAAGAATACTGTACAATTTAAGAACACGAATGAATGAATTAGAACCCACCCCTAGATTGACTCAATATGAGGCTTTAGAAGAATGGGAAATGGAAGCCTTTGAACGAGACAGACCCGAAGTAACAGGACCGTAAGCAAATATTACCCAAAATGTCCCTGAGAGACTAGAGATAGTCAAATGAAACAATGGAGAGAGGCCATGGTGGCAGAATGTTTATATCCTGTGTTTACATCAGAAGAGCAGATAGGAGGTAAATGTACAGCAAAAACCAAGCACTTAACCCTGTTGGGTAGCGGAGAAACAGAAGAGGGATACCTAGAAGACATATTGATGAAAAGTCCTCCACCTTATAATGATGGATTCAGTAGAATGACCCCTAGTGCCCCAATGATAGGAACACCTTTGGTTCCCCAGATAGTACAAAACACCACAGATAGGGCACTTCAAGAAAAGGAAAGGGAGGCAATAAATAAAAATAGAGATGAATTGATTCAGAAATTAGCTCAGATAAACGCACATCCTGAGGCATTGACAATACCAGTGACAATAGATCCAGTGACAATAGGTCCGGTAGTTCCACTGTATGGAGAAAAATCAAACTGTCCTAAAGTTCCCATAATGCCTACTCCAAGTATAGAACCTAGAAAAGAAAAGATAATAATAGATGATCAAGCATGTGAATGTGAATCAGTGATATCATTGATGGATTTGCCCATAAGAGAGCCAGTGATGGAAACCCAGAAAATAAATGTGCCCAGTTGTTCAAAGGAAGTTAGACTAGAAACATCATCAGGAACTAGAAGTGCCACAATAGTAACCCCAGAATATATAGAGAGATGGTCTCAAGAAATAAGAGAAGCCAAAGTCACAGCCAAAAATATTAGATATTTTTAAATTGAGAGTAGAATTTGAAGAAATGGTTTCTGCAAATGTGTGCCTAGACAGGTTAAACACATCTATTTATTTGTAGAAGCATTACATGAAATACAAAGGCATTCCATGAAAAGTTGACAAATTTGGCATCAGAAATGGGAATTGACATAGGGAAATCAAAAGTGCTGCAGAAACCTTATAGAGCAGAATTATCTGACAAGGAACTGGAAAACATGAATGTGTCCGGAAGAAAGTTACAGATTAGGGAATTGTTATTTCTGTTGCAAAAGTGGGGAGAGCTTGAAAGATGGAAAGTTATATTGGCAAAGAAAAAGGAAGACGCATAGGTAAATCAAACAACATCTGAATATGTCATGAGAGAAACAGAAAAAGCTGAAAGGTTGTATCCAATGAGAGAAGTACCCGGAGGGGGGTACGTACATGTGCCATGGAATAGACAGGATATTTTGTCTTTTACAAATGATTTCCCAAAATTAAGAGAGAAACCAGTGGAATGGTACAGACAAGTTGAGAGGTTTGTGAAAGTATCAAAAGTTTTATTGAAGGATCTGGATGGTTCGTTTGACATAGTAGTACCTGCAGATTTGTGGACGGAGTGTAAAATTACTGTGGATTGGCCTAGTGAGGAATATCCAAGAGACTCAAAAACAGGAGCCCCGTCAGAAGATGTAATGAAAAAGTATCATCAGGTAATCACCTTTCTAAAGAGTAAAGTTCCCCCCAAAGAAACTGATTGGGTAAAAATAGACAGGACAAGCCAAGAGAAAAATGAGTCCGTACATGCCTACTACGAGCGTCTTTTACAGGTGTTCAAACAGTATAGTGGGTTTGCAAGTTTGGAAAATAAGGACATGACTCATTTTGTGTATCGATTCGTGACTGGGCTGAGATTGGATATATCTCAAATGATTAAGCAGCACATGCTGTGCTGGCAATCAAAGCCCATTGACAAAATTTTAAAATATACAAAATATTTTGGGGACGTAATTGATAAGTGAAAAGCTTTAGAGGAAAAAGTAATGTGGGCACAAGTAAAATTAGCTGAACAGCAAGAGCTTCAATTAAATACACAGTCAGAAAATCAAGGAAGAGCAGAAGCTCAAAGTGACAATAATGGGGGAAAGCCACAGGGAAGATTAAATCCGGAAGAGGCAAAGAAAAAATTTCCATGTCACGGGTGCGGGAAGTTGGGACATTGGAAGAACGAGTGTAAAGCTATACAAATTAATAATGCCCCAAATAAAAATTAAATCCACAGACGCAGAATGAGGTGTTAATGAGTCATCAGCAACAGGGTATAGATCTTCAGAGTCAATTGCCACCTGCCCCTAAATCATATTTTGTGAGTCAAGCCAAGTACAGTGTGGACGCCGGATTTCCAGAAGGAAGTGGTAAGACATTTTTTGTAACATCACAGTTTCTTTTGCAGGACCCACTGATTGATTATGATCAGGAATGACGGTGCCCGAGGGGGAAGAAAGGGGAGTGCGTGCTTGGCGCATCCCTACCGGTAGATCAGTCAGTTCCTTATATAGAGGGTACAGTAAAAGGAAATTATATTACCTTCTTGTTGGATACTGATGCTACCATGTCTACTGTGAGAACAGCAGACATTTCTAACCTGCCCCTCTTGGGAGAGAACATACAAGTTGTAGGTGTTTCAAACAAACAGATTAGCACTCCAATCACAGAACCCATGGAGGTGCGAATTGGTAATTTTAAAGAAATGCATAAGTTTGTGGTCTGTGACTCAAGCCCTGTAAACTTGCTTGGGAGAGACCTGTAGTGCAAAATGAATTGCACTATATTTTGCACCCTGGATGGTGTTGCAATACAAACCCCAGATGAAGATGGAGTTTACAAGTTCATGTTAGCTAAACAGGGAACAGAAGTAAATGTATTATATTCGATGATGACACAAAATTAATTATTTTACTGGAAAAGAACTAGGATTTATGGCAAATGTAGATCCCGTAAAAGTGACAGTGAAAGAAGGTGCTGTTTACTCGAATACCCGACAATACAAAATGAGTGCAAAAGTAAAAGCAGGTGTCGCAGCAGAGATAGAGCGATTGGTTGAATAAGGTATCCTGAAAGAAATAATGAGTAGCCCTTGTAATTCACCCATCATTGGTATTAAGAAACCTAATGGGAAATATAGGGTGGTCCAAGACCTCAGGAAAATTAACAAGATTGTTGTACCATGCTGCCCAGTAGTGCCTAATCCAGCCGTGATTCTTTATCAGAGACCATGGAAAGCAGGATGGTTCACAGTGATCGATTTGTGTCATGCATTCTTTTCTATTCCATTGCATCCAGATAGCAAGTTTTTATTTTCGTTCAAATTTGAAGAGCATGTTTATGTCTGGAATCGTGTGCCTTAAGGGTACACAGAAAGCCCTTCAATCTTTAATCAGATTCTCTAAAGGAGCCTTGAATCTCTTGTATTGCCCAGAGAGTCAGTCTTGGTGCAATATATTGACGACCTATTGGTGGCGTTAAATACACAAGATGACTGTGTTACCGATTCAATTGCACTGCTAAATCATTTGACAAAGGATGGACATAAAGTGTCCCCTGAAAAACTTCAGTTTTGTAAAAATTTAGTTAAATACCTGGGACATCAAATAGAAAGAGGAGTTAGAAGGGTGACTTCTGAAAGAATCAGAAGAATAAGACAAATGCAGTTGCCACAAACCCAAAAAGAAATAAGAATGTTCCTTGGAGTTGTAGGGTATTGTAGACAGTGGATTGTAGGGTTTGCTTTACTGGCCAAACCCCTGATACAAATGACCAGAAAAAGAGCAAAGGATCCTATAGAATGGGACGATGAAAGTATAGGAGCTTTTAGAAAATTGCAGGAGTTCTTGTGTGAAGCACCCGCCTTAGGCATGCCTGATTATTCAAAAGATGTAATTGTGCAATTTCAGTACTAACACAAAGACACGGATTGATGAGAAGGCCAGTGGCATATTTTTCTGCTACCTTAGATCATGTGGCCTTCACCTTACCACGTTGCCTGAAAGCTGTTGTCGCAACTTGCGTAAGCATAGAGCAGAGTGAGCCAATTGTGATGGGACACCCTGTCAAGGTGTATGTTCCTCATGCAGTGTTGATTTTACTGACCAGGACCCGAACACTGTACCTTACTCCCAGTAGACTGACAAAATATGAGAGAATAATATTGGGAGCTGAAAACGTGACAATAGTGAGGTGTACCGTTCTAAAGCCAGCCTCCTTACTACTTGACCCTTACGAAGAAGAAGTGAGAGATGAGGTTGAACATGAATGTCTTGATGTGACTTAACTTAGCACCAAACCACATCCTGACATACAAGAAGAACCTTTGAAAAATGCAGAACATGAGCAGTTTTTAGATGGCTCATGCATGAGACACGAGGAGGGAGAAGAATTAAGTGCTGATTACGCTGTATGTACATTAAGTGGAATAGTCGAAGCATCCTATTTACCAGAAGTCAAATCTGCACAAGTTGCTAAATTGATCGCCTTAATTAAGGCATGCAAAATTAGGAAAAATTGGAGAGTAACCATATTTACTGACAGTCAATATGGTTATGGGGTTGTGCATGATTTTAGCCAACTGTGGATGCAGAGGGATTTCCCGACTTCTTCAGGGACTCCTATTAAAAATGGGATTTTTGTGAAAGAATTACTGGAGGCAATTCAATTACCAAAAGAGGTGGCCGTGGTTAAGTGTGCTGCTAACCAATCAGGAAATGACTATGTGACAGCCGGTAACCGATATGCTGACCAGGTGGCCCAACATTATGCAAGGCATAAGATTGCCTTAAACAAGAAAATCGAAACTTGTGGAATCAGCTGCCAACTTATGCTACTTGCAGGAGTGGGAACCTGGGAGGAGGTGAAAGATCTGCAGGTTGCAGTAGACATGAGAGAAAAGGAAGAGTAATATTTTCATAAGTTCCCATGCGAAAGAGCATGAACCCTGTCCTTAGTACTAGAGACTCACAGTTCATGGGTGGATATTTTCTAACAATGAAGACAATAGATATAGCTGATGCACATAAACGCAACTTAACCTGTAAATTGCACAAAGAAAAGATATTTTTGAATTTAGTAGAAAACAGGAGACCGGATTTCCAAAGAAGAGCCTCTGAACCAAAACCTCAGATACCTAAATGGGCTGAAAGGGAAGACCTTTTAGTAACTGGCAAAACTCATGCTGCAATGTCTCTGGACTTTGAAAAGAAAGGGAAAATCTGTCTCCATACTTAAAACAGAATATAACGTATTTATTGGTTCCAGTGACTGTGAACACATTTTCTTAGTAATTGGGGGTTGGGGACTAAAAGGAGGAACTGATCCAGTATTTCCTGGAATTTATTATATTTGGGCAAACAAAGCCTATTTTAGGTAGCCTGATCACTGGTATGGGAGTTGCTATTTCGGAATACTATTCCCTAAAGTTTATCATGTTAAAAGAATCACTGGAAACAATAATTACAGTAGTGGACTAACCAGATATAAAAGAGCTAGTTTCTCTGAAATAGTAGGTGATATATTTGGTGCATTGATACCTTCAGTGGGGGTTCTGCTAAATTCTCGAAAAATCTGTTGTCAACAGTAGTTGATCAGTTATCTACTGACACTGCTGGAGGATTTTTACTGATCAATACAGAATTAGTTGCTGTCAGAGCTATGGTTTTGCAAAATCGACTTGCCCTTGATATCTTATTGGCAAAAGAGAGTGGAGTCTGTAAAATGTTGAAAGCGCAACATTGTTGCACGTATATACCTGACAAGAGTGTAGAGATTGGAAGATAATTAAAAATATTACACATTTGGAAGAAGAACTGAAACCACTGGAGGTTGACAGTGTATGGAAGAAAATAACAAATAGTTTTTCCACCATCAGTAGTTGGTTTTCTAATATAGGTAAAGGTATCTTAGGTCAAATATTACTGCCAATCATGGGCATAACTTTGCTAGTTCTAACGATAATGTGTTGTCGCAAATGCAGTGGGAAAAGAAAAAGGTACGAAGTAAATGAGAAAGGTAGGAAAAGAAAATTAGAAGAAATACGACTTGAAGAATTGAAGGGAAATATTTACAAAAGAATGAAAAGATCACAATTTAAGAAAGATAAGGGAAGAAATAAAAGATTTGAAGATATCGAAATGGTAGAATGCTAAAGTTGGCATCTGATTTAATAGAATTTAGTGATGGCATAAAATGCCATCAGAGAGGGGATTAATGGAGCAAGGTTTTGCATAAAAAGAAACTTGCTCGTATGCAATCCTCTCGAATAACCTGTAATTCTATAATCAACCTGTCCGTGAGTACTAACAGTGCACCACATTAAACATATTGTATCTAGGGGACGCTTTCCTATGGGCATTTCTAATGACTAACCCGAATGATCTAAAATCGCTGCTGAAAACGCGGGAATTCTTCTGCGCATGCGTCTACTACATCTACAAAGTATGACGTTTTCTGTTGCTTGGGGGGGGGAAATCTTTGCAGCTGCGCAATAGCTTCTAATATGGCCGCTTTAAAATAACGCACTAACGCACATGCTGAGGTGAAACTAACCTATGCACGTTTTACTAAGCTATTAATGCAAAAGATTTATTAAGTAAATGGGGTTAGAGTAGAAGTAAGTGGTATACAGTGAATTCATTTAAGTCTTTATTCTAACATGTTTTTCTCTTTATTAATAGTTCGTATTTGAGCCTTGGAGGGTGACCGCGTCTCTGTTTCCTTGTGGCTTCCACGCATGCACAAACCTCTGCCTATTCTGAACAAGAGAACTAAATTGACTGGCTGCCAAACCCTAAGCCCAGCAAGGACATGGGAACCCAACGTTTGACCCTACGAGAGGAAAGAGAAGCAACATTGTAAAAGAGACTTATCGATCCACATATGAAATGCTTGTGGGAATAAAGCTTGTGGGTACTAAAATTAGGGGGCGGGGAATTAGACTATAGTCTAAAGAAAAATATTGCACTTAGTATGGTGTGATGTCCTCACCCCACTGCTTGGCCCAATCAAAATACGGGTGAACATGAAATTGAAACATTTGGGGGTGGATCATACACTTGAATTTGGTATAACAGAGGTAAGTTCTAGATAGTTAGACACACTTGATGCTGAGATGCTGATGCTATGCTGAGATGCTGCCCGATTTTGCTGCAATCTGACTGAAGAATTCAACACTAGGGAAATTCGTGGAACAACCGAGGAGGCACATCTTGGAAGGGGTCCGGACGAGCCCGAGCCGGAGAGAGTAGCACCAGAGAGGGGTGTAACGCTAGCGTTACACTCGAAGAGGTCACCTTCCCTGTCCTGAGCTGATCCTGAATCCTTGACACTCTGATGTCGGGGTCCTCACACCATTTCTAGGTAAATATAGCTGTAGGGTAAATGCTTCGTACTTGCTCTCTGTCCTTTCTCTCCACTGGTGCTGTCATAGCAAGACTTATTAATGCAAACTGATTATGAGCTAACTGTACTATTTTTCCTGATGGAGACTTCTGGTATATTCATGTGTATTTTGATTTGACTCACAAAATTATTAATTCAGATAAATGTTTAAAACTTCTTCTGAGTCTGTGGTTCTTCTAAATAAAAGATAAACGCATTATTGTATTTTCCTCCCTATTCTAATCTACTACTAGATCTTTTCGACAGTGCATTTACTCAGGAGACAGGAATGGTAAGAATACTGGTGTAAAGGTTTCCTAGGGTAAACAAAATTGATGACCAGTGGATATTTACTAGCTCATTGATTGTATGACTGTATATGGGCCCAAATGAGTGTGGTGTGTATGAATGTGTAGAGCTGGTAAACTCTGCTGCATCACTAGCAGCACATGGTCAGATAAATTGTGGCAATTTAAACTCAGGAAATCCATCATTTAAAAAAAAAAAAGGAAGCAAGAAACCTGGGCATTCTGACAGAAAATGTGCTCAGTATGAGAACACAGATCTCTTCTGTCTGTGGCTCCTGCTATGGGATTCTACGCATGCTTAGGGAAATTTGTAATTGGATCCCCTTACATTGCAGACTATTTATTATGCAAACCTTAATCACCAACCATCTGGACTATGGTATTACTCTGTATGTAGGAATCAATGATGGCCTCTTACGTCTTTAAACATTCCAAAATGCGGCAGCCAGATTCGTTTGTCTACTTCCTCTGAGTGATGGCTTTGAGTCTTCTCTGAAATCAATTCACTTATTACAAATTTGGAAGCAAATAATCTCCACAGTTGGGTCTGTTTTTACAACCCCAGGAAGACTCTTACGTCATCGTCTCTCGCCATGGCGCTTGCACATCACATTGCTCGAGCAAGAAGTGGTGGCCACTCTTTTACTTACATGGCTGCTTGGCACTGGAGCAAACTGCCGGTTGCAATCCGCTCTTGCCAGAAAATAGATTACTTCAAAAAACGTCTCAAAACTTGGCTTTTTTAGGCATTAGTTTTGTGGCGGTAAGCCGGACTCATTAGTATGCCGGACTTTCAGTGCTAGGATACACCCATGGAGTAAGATTGGTACATAACATCAAGCAATACAGGTAACAATAACCATAACATAAACATAACATAACCATAACAAACACAACATAAACATAACCATAACTTGTACATAAACATTAATATAAACATTAACATAACCATAACAAAGATTAAAACAACCATAACATAAACATTAACATAACCATACCAAACATTAACATGACCTAACCATGACCATAAACATAACCACACCACAAACATAACCGAACCATAAACATACCATAAACTAACATACCATACATAAACATTAACATAACCACAACATAACCACATTACCACAACCTAAACATAATAACCACAACATAAACATAACCATAATAGAAACCTAACACTAACCATAACACAAACATGACAATAACTATAACATAAACATAATAACCATAACAAACAACCATAACAAACTAACATAACCATAACCAACTAACATAACCATAACATTACGTAACCATAACATAACAAAAGATAACATATGTAAAGTACTTCTCAGCATACACTTGGACCTGGGAATCTCATTTAGGCCATGCCCATGTGCGCAGTCCTCCTTGCCTTTAATCTTTTTTCTCTTTTCCTTGATCATCACAAATGTCTTTGGTACCCTAAATATCTTGGTGCTTGTTATACCCCAATTACTCCTACATATCTCAGCAGTACGTTTTTGGAAAGTTTTGTACAGATTAGTCAAAAGGGGCAATGGATACTGGCAATCCCAATAGTGCTGCTCCAATGTACATTACGATTCAACCATAACCTGCCAATACCAAGTTAGAGCAGCACAGACTGTAGATTATTTCACTTAGAACAAATACACTACTGCTATTGCATCACACACCCAGAACACCTAACAACTCCATTCTCAATACATTGATGCTAGAAAATGCCGGAATGGCTTTTCCATTGCTCCATATCAATGGTTCTGTACATTATAAAGACACCCCCCTACTGATTGCAGCAGCAGGAGGAGGTCAGGATTAATTAAATATGTGATATTCTGCATGGGCAGGATTAATGAAATATATAACATTCTGCATATTTTAAATAATGCATGTTCCAATGTAATGTGCCAGTTCCAAGAGGCAGATAGTGCAAACTTAAACACTAAAAGCCAGTGGTTCCCAAACTGGGGTCCGGAGACCCCTGGAGTTCTGCGAAGCCACCCAAGGGGTTCCACAACTACTTTGAAATTTAAATAATATTAACAGTTTAATAAAAAGTGTAAATAAATAAATAAGCTACATTTACAACTGAACATTTTAAAACATACTGTAAATGTGAAGGAATTAGAAACTGGAGGCTAGAAATTGAATTATATATCATCAGATTGATTCGTGGGAGCTGTGAAGGAGTATCAAACAGAATATAATATGGACGATGAATGGCCACAATTGAATTTAGAAAAGCTCCAACCTTTCTCTAAAAATTACATTTTGATTTCTGTTTTATTTATATGTGTTTGCGAATTAAATAAAATATGACATTTGTGTATTTGTTTGATTAATGCTTTTCCTGTATTTTTTGTGTATTGCTTTGTTCAAATCATCGATAATGCTTAGGGTAGGGTCCCCGGCTTCCAGTAATGACTCGTGGGGGATCCCCAGATTCTAATAATTTAGTGGGGGTCCCCAGGTTTCAGTAATGAGTAAGTGGGGGTTCTAAAAAGTCACAAGTTTGGGAACCACTGCTAGAACGTGTTGAAAGAGTTTCCAAGGCAGTAAGGCTGATGCCCCCCAGTGGCTCTCACTCCTAGCCAATATCTTAACAATTAGTAATACATCAGTTTCATGGCTCGCCTCGGCTACTGCTGCAGGCTTAGTCAGTGTATTGGCCGTTTCTAAGTCTCACCCAGGAGGTGCTTGCTCTGACTCTTCAAAACATGCTGTGTTCAGTATATGGGCTTGAAGCCATCTTTTCTAAGCCCTCCCATCTTTTCTATTGGCTCCTCTTACTTACTCCTCTTACCTTAGGGGAGAGGATGTAGCCTTACGGCTAGAGCGGACGCCCTCGAAGCTGGGGAACCGGGTTCAAGTCTCGGCAATGACGCTCAACATCATGTGATTCTGGGCAAATCACTTAATCTCCCTGTGCCTAACAAAAATGAATGTGTCATTCTGTAACAAAACTGGCGCTCATGTAAAGCGCTCCCCTACCCGATGTCTCAGGTCTAGTTTGTGCTATATAAAACTAAAAAATAAAATAAAAAAAGGCTCTTTGGTCTTTTCATTGGTGAAATAGCTTACTAGTCCCTCCTTTTCAAATTCTGTAACCTCCCATACGGACTGGCCCTGTTACATGGGCTCTTACGCTGCATGGTATTTTAACACTTGTAAGCACTATTTCTTTCTTTAGATATCCTCATGCAGCGATGGCGCTCAGCTGTCCTTAAGCAGCATTCGCTGTGCGCCTTTACTTATTTGTTAACGGCGCCCATATGCGCCGCTTTCACTTTGGGCTCATCTGCTTGCAGTGTTGTTTGTGGGGTTTGCTCCAAAGTAGACCCCTCCCACCTACTGACACAGCATGGCCGCGCACCTTTATTTATTTATTAACAGCCTGCCTTAACTTTACATTTACATGTAATTCCTTAGCTTTCCCCGAGGCAGACACAATGTTTATAAGGTCAAAAACAGTCTTAAAAAGATCTCAACTGCAGTGCAAAGGCATGCTCACAGTGGGGCTTTCATATCAAATCCAAAGTGAGCTGCTTTGCCTGTTACTGCACTGCAAAAAAAAATGTTAAAAACATTAACATTTTCAATGCCAATTGTTCGAATTTTCAAGAATGCGAGACCTATTGCATTGTAAATGTTTGTTTGGTCAGTTTGGGGTCCTCTTTAAGTGTCTGCTGGGCCTGTTTTAACTGTTAATTTGACTGATTTTACCACAAACGGCCTGCATGAAGCTCAACTCCTTGTAAAACACTTACACAGCACTGTCCTAAAACTTTGAGACTGCCCTAGTTTGTAAACATGGGGCACTTTTTTTTAGCTTTCTAAGTCATTAAATAGGGGCACATTTATTTTGGTGCTTGGGCCTTTTTTCTGTACCAATTCAACCCTGCAATTCAACATGGATATGTGGACATGAAGAAGTGTTTCTAGCACTTATCGACACTATATAGGACAGGGATGTTTACTACCGTCAAGCAACAACATCCGAGTAGGTCCAGTCATTAAAAATGAATTTAAATTCCGCAATTCTCACAGGAGAAAGACTGAACTGAGGAAGCCATTAGAGAACTCACTCACCAACTGAATGAGGAAAAGTACTAATCCACATTAGGTGCAGGAAGTTAAAAAGGTCAGACTTTACACAAACGACCCTTTCCGAAAACAGACCCAGTCCTGTGGTGCGGGTGACTCACCAGAGTTGTGTACAGAGTGCAGACCAGGCCCATGGTCGCCACGGCTCCCCAGAGGTCGAATCCTGTCACTGTGAACAAAGAAACAAACTTATAAGCGCACAAAACTTGGGGCATTACCTTCGATGGAAATAAAGGGCCTGTAAATCAAATGTTAAGCACGACAAAGTGTTGGGACCTATGAAGGATAAAGTGGCTGAAGTTTTTACATCACACTTAGTCAAGCAGCTGCCTGGTAAGCGATGCAGTCAGGATTAAACATGAGGGAGTCTTTGCCAGCAGAAGTCTGAGAGTTGGCCTTGTTCTATCAAGCTGTTCTGGACCTTTGAAGAGGTACTTCAGTAACCTTCTAACACAGGTTAAGTTGAAATAGTATTTATTTGAGCAACCTCATACAGCTTGGAGAACTTGTTCACACATAGGAAAAATACAACAGCTTATGACCCCAGCATTCTAAACCCTTACATAAGTACTTAGAATACATCAGACATTCTACTTTCCCCAAGATCTACCTAAAACATTCTACAAAGTTACACCATTACTACAGGCACGCTTTGCCAGGAATTAGATCAGAAATGCTGGCAGTCCACCAATGACCAACACAAAACCTCCATGCATGAGCGCCAACAGATCAACAATTCCTCGATTTAGTGTTTCTTCGAAGAGACATGCTAATGTTACAAGTCCAATAAAGTTAATCATCGAATGATGCTGGACTTTGCTATTGTTTATAGAGCTCACACCGAGGACAGCCACCCTTTGAGAGCTCTTGTGCGACATTCACACCATTTGTACAGACTGCACAGTTATAGCTTCTGTTCTCACTCCTCTTTAGTCATAATCACGTGATGGCCAATATCCTTGATAGATGAGACTGGGATACATGCCTTGGCGGAAAGTAATGCAAGATGGCATATATACCAGCACACAGACTAACAATACTGGAAAAACCAGGGTGAGTAACATGCACTTATCTTTCAGCTCCCTTTCAATGACTGCTGACATCCCTGAGGAGGAAGAGTAAAAGAGGGGAAGCAGCTGGGGCATGTGCAGTTGAAAAGTTCTTTCTGCACAGTTGAGCAAAAGAGGGCATTCCCCTTTAGATAACATCCTATACATGCAAAAAGGGTGGAGTGTATAGATACGGCTGTCCTAAATAAATCTTAAATAGTGATGCTTTCTAGAAGGCCACCAAAGTACCCCTAACCTGGGCGATGCCCCCTTCCATGCAAGGAAACATGCTGTAAAACGTCAGTTCTCTTACCCAGTTAATACTGTAAGAAAGAAATCTTTATTTCACTGGCTAGTAGACCTTGCAAGAATCTACACGTAGACCCAAAATGCAAAGTAAACAATGAAAGAGCGCCATTAACGGGATAAGAGTAGGGGGTCTTGTCCAATACCAACACTGGAATCACCTGCTCCTTTTTAGGTCGAGCCTGAGCCAGCAAGCAAGCGCTGCTCTGGCGACCTGTTGTAGGTAGAGTATGGAGGAGAAGCCCCACCCACATTTTTCATTGCTTGTGTCTTTGCCCTTTGTAAATGCTGGCGTCCGATTCGTTAATAGGCTTGTTAGTCCCTCCTTAGTACGGCCATGTCGTAATTTGTATCCTCCCATGGCTACTGGCCCTTTTACTTGGTTGTTACACGGTACGTGTACTATTTTTTTAGTTTCCTGTTGTGCTTTACTTTGTTCCCGCTGTGGAAATTTGGCAGAGATCGCCGTTAGCATTTAGCTGAAGCCATCTTGTTTCCGGCAGCCATTTTGTCAATCATGTGCTTTTTCCTTCTTCACTGTTGCTTGCCCTTGTGCTTTGCTCAAAGAACTGGCTATACTTGGCCTCTGCTACTCTGCACATGTGCAGAAGAGCCTGTAGCTGTCCATGCACCTGCTCTAGTCTGTAACTGTCAAGTTGTTTTTACCAAAGTCAGCAACTGCTGGCTCCTCCTTTACTGTTGACTGTGCATTCTTTGTATGACCATTTATGTATGTAACTCTCCTATGTGTGCTTGTACCGCCTTCTTTTGAGCTCCTGTGTGGGTATAAAAGACCCATGGTTCTTCTACTCCTTGTGCTACTTCATACACTAAGGGTGTTGTGTGAATGTAGTTCCACCTCATGAGGATAATAAAATATCTTTTTACTATTTCAGCTTCTGTGCCAACTTCTATTTTCGGGTCTGAGGACTTCTGTGCAGAAAAGGGTGAACCCCTTGCATTGGTAGGCCTTGCTGAGGTCCACCTCTACAAATTGGCGCCCGTCACGTGGGGATCATCGGCGACTCGGATACCCGAAGGAGCGGTCTTGATGGAGGATTGGAATCTCGCTACGGGTGATCACTGCGCGAGGAGACCCGTGTCTTCGCAGCCGCGGCGCTTCTTCCACTTATCCGGATATTGACCCTCCAGGCGGTGCCGGTCCTCGACTGAGATTCCTTCCGGTGTTCGCCGTGCAGGGACCATTTGGTAGATTCAGAACTTGGCAGTTGAAAGCTGATGGTTTGTGCTTGGTAAGGTAGTCGACATTTGTTTGTTAGTATTTGGCTAAAAACTTGCCTTGTTTGGATATATATACATTGCAATTTATATAGGCAGGTAATGAGAACATTTTGAAAAACTTGAACGGCACACTTTGAGTTAAGTGCTACTTTGCGTATAATATTGTATATGCTACAATATTCTTGGCATGCCGGTTTCAAGCACACTTCGTAGAATGTGTCGCTTTCTTGGAGGTACCAATATGAATCTTGAATGGAATCAGCCGGCTCCCCCAGAGGGGACATCAAATAGGGATATGTATATTAAAAATTGTATTTCTTCTAGAATGTACACCACGTTATGGAATAAATATACTAGTAAGGATCCTGAGTTGCGATGGCCTATAAATGGGTCATTTGATCTTAAAAAGATTCAGTATGTGGAGCAATGTATGTTTAAACGTAAAAGTAGACAGGATATGTTTGATTGTGTATGAATGTGGGAGAAAGAAGCACGTGAACGTGTGAGAAGAGAGCAAGCTTTGGTAGAAAAAGAACAACGCAAAAATATCCATGCAAAAGCGCTGGAACTGAAAAATAAAGAAATTAAGGAGATAGAGAGAGAGGATAGGGGGTGTCGTTTACAGGTAGATGGCCAATACCCTGTCCGGCGCCCCCTTTACCCTCTACTTAATAAACCACAGGACGATTCCATTTTGTTAGATCGCTCCCCGCCTCCATACAATTATCCCTCTGCCCCTACTATTGATTCTGATGATATTTCTCCTACAGATCAGGATCAGTTAGGATCCGATGCTCAGCGTCACTCGCTCAATTCTACTGGCTGATCATGCAGCCGCTCTTAAATCAGCTGCTCGCAAAGCAGCTCGTGATGACATTTCTTCTTCAGATCTTGTAGCTGATGTACAACAATGGCAGAATAGGGAACAGTTATATTACGTAGAAACATTTACCACAGAAGTGATTGCACGGTTTAGAAAGCATTCCACAGAGTTAGAGCCTGTTGATATAGCAAACGATTGTAAACAATTGCGTGACGGTCTTTTTCTCCCTTCTCAGGTGGCTGACTTAATTAGACGCTTGGTTAAATTGCGAGCGGAGGTATTCCGTTTGCGGGAGGAGAAAAAGGCAGCCGCTGCAGCTGAACAAACAAATCAGCCCTTTGTTTTTTTTTTTTTGTTTTTTGAAAATTTTATTTACGAAACAAAGTGAGCGACCATACATCGTAAGCAAGTTATTACAATGGGTTCAGAAGGCAATAGGAAGTAGTACAGAGGTGGCAAGGAGCATCACAGCAAACATCAATATCACAATACATCCATAAGTCAAGATCGCATTTAAAATCCTTAACAACTGTGGAATGCGCGACAAATCAGACTCTTCCCGGTGGAGCCGCAATTCCACCCTCCCCTGCCCAAGCACCGAGCAGGTGGAAGCCATTCCCCCCGAGCCGAAGGGCCGCTGCACCCACCAGCCAGTCAGTCGCATCCGCCCAGGAACGCACCCCTCATCGCAGGTGTGACACATGTCTGGAGGGATAGTCCCGCACGTGATTATGGGATCGCCTCAACCTCCCCGGCAGTCTTCCCTCCCATCAAGTAGCACGTCAGGGGCGCCCAAGTATCAGTGGGCCTGGAAGTAGGCGGTAAGAGTTCAGAATACGTATTAATTTGTTCCTGGCAATAAACCATATCCCGCATCCACTCCTTAAATTTGGGGGCCCTGCCTCTGCCCCACTTGCATGCAACTCGTCTTTTGGCAAGCAGGAAGGCTAATGCAATGAATTTACGGTGCGAGGCTTGTATGGGCTCTACATATCCCAAGAGGGCGAGGACAGGGGAAGGCTCTATCTCCGAATTAATCATTTTGGATACTGCTGTAAAGATCTGATGCCAGTACCTCTGCACCGCCCCGCACGCCCATGCCAAGTGGAGGAAGTCTGCTCCAGGAGCGTGGCATCGGTCGCATCTATCATCCTCCCGGAGTCGGAATTTGTGCAGCTTTAAAGGAGTGTAATACAACCTGTGTATATATTTATAGTGTATTATTCTGAATCTGCTACTAGAAGAAATACGCTCCGTTTGCTGAAGGCAGAACTCCCACTGTTTGTCCGTCAGCGGGGTCTGCAGTTCCCGATCCCAGTTCTCCCGGGCAGCAAGAGGCGGCGCGTCTATCAGCGAATGTACCGACCCGTAGATCTTGGAGACTAATTTGGTAGGGGTCTCGTCCCGAAGGGCACGCTGTAATGGCGCAACCTCTGGCGGTTCCCGTGGGAAATCGGGCGTGAGTGCCTTAAGCCCCTGCCGGAGCCGAATATACAAGAAAACCGCAAGGGGGGAAGGCTGGATGCCCCCAAAGAGGTGCTCCATAGAGCGAAACGTGCCATCATGATATAAGTCTCCCCATGTCTTAACGTGGATGGACTGGGCCAGCCTCCGAAACCCTGCCTCTTGCAGTAGGGGCATGGCGGGGTGATAAACAAGCGGCAGGAGCGGGGCGTATACCATATTCAGGCCCAGCTTAGCAGTTATTCGTTTCCAGGCCGTCACCGTACTCGCCACTGTAGTGGGCAGCGCATCTGCCCCGACTACCGGAGCGTACAATGCGCCCTCTATAGGGACCGGATGCGCCAGCCAGTGTTCTGCCGCAAGCTGGGGCATGTAACGGGGCTGCTGTATCCAGAAATAGGCGAAGTGTGCCTGCGCCGCTAGGAAGTACAGCTCGAAGTCCGGGACGCCAAACCCGCCCTGCACAAACGGCCTAGTGAGGATCTCCCATTTGAGTCGAGGAGACTTTCCCCCCCAAACCAGGCGAATAAGCTCCGAGCGCAAGGTCCGGAAGAAGAAACTGCCCGGGTGAAAGGGGATGTTCAGGAAGAGATACAGCAACTGTGGCAGTATCACCATTTTAATCAGCGATACCCGACCCGCCATAGAAAGGGGGAGTGTAATCCATCGCGTTATGCAGTCTGAAATTCGAGTCATCTTCGTGCCATAATTGGCCCTCAGCAGCTCGTCCCTGTTTTTCTCGATGTGTATACCTAGGTAGGTGAAATCCCCCTCGCACCAAGCCAGAGGGAACTCCAGCGTAAAGCTGCTAGTAGATGACGTAAGCGGGAAAACCCGAGACTTGCTCCAATTGATCTGAATTCCCGAGAGCATACCAAACCTAATGAACTCCCTAAGAACTGGGTGAAGGTTATCACGGGGATCCCGAATATACAGGGTAATGTCGTCTGCATACATAGAAATCAATATTTGTCTTTGAAAGCAACGCATCGCCTTATCGTTATGATGCTGCCTGAGCCGCGCCGCGAGCGGCTCCATGGCGATAGCAAACAGCAGGGGCGACAGGGGGCAACCCTGCCTAGTGCCTCTGGTGATATGAAACGCCTCCGACAGTTTCCCGTTCACAAGCACGCGAGCCTTAGGGGATACGTACAAGAGCCTGATCCAAGAAATAAAGATGAGGGGAAACCCCATCAGTTCCAGAACTCGAAATACATAATCCCACTCAAGCGAATCGAAAGCTTTCGAGGCATCAAGGAAGACAGCAGCCATCGGGAGATCGTCATGCACGGCATTCAGAATCGAGAAAAAGGTACGCAGATTATGGGATGTGGCCCTGCCAGGCACGAACCCCGCCTGATCAGGGAGGACCAGATTAGGGAGGAGCAGGTTAATCCGGGTAGCTATCAGTTTTGCAAGTATTTTAACATCGCAATTGAGCAATGAGAGGGGTCGGTAGGAATCGCATAGGTCAGCAGCTTTACCAGGCTTGAGGAGCGAAGTAATGAGGGCCATACGCATCGAAGGGGGGAGATGGCCCACCTCCAGTGCATCTTCATACACCTCACGGAGTACCGGCGCCATAAAATCAATATAGGTCTTATAGAATTCGATTGGGATCCCATCAAGGCCAGTGGCCTTGCCCGATTGCATGTGCATAATAGCCTCCCGCACCTCATCCAATTCGAAAGGGGAGCTCAAAAAAGCCTGTTGTGTATCGCTAAGCCATCCCAAGGAGACATCTCCCAGATAGTCCTGCAGTTGCAGATCCCCAACCCTGGTCGAAGTGTACAAGTGATGATAATGCTCAACAAATGCGTTGAGAATGAGCGTGGTGTCCCTGTAAACGAGACCACTACCGCTGTCAATTTCCATTATAGTATTAGGCGGGCGCGACAGTCGCATCGTCGCTGCCAGGGCTTTCCCTGGCCGTTCGCCTTCGCCATAACGGCGAGCTATCCAGTGTTTGCCCCTAAATTTCACCTCCCGATCAGCTTCGGTCACATATTCCGCTATCTTTTCCCGAATACTAGCGAGCGTGGCATCCGTAGGGCCATCAGCTAGCGACATCTCAAGCGCCTCAAGTTCACTCTCCAGGGTACGCAGACGGGCTAATATGGTTTTGAGAACGCCTGACCCCTTAGCGATGCAAACTCCCCGTATGGTAACCTTAAAAGCGTCCCATATGGTTCCGACCTCAGACACGGAATCCTTATTACGCTCAAAGAACTCCAAACATTCCTCCCGTAACTCCTCCTGAAATACCGGGTCCAGCAGCATCATGGGCTGCAGGCGCCAAGATGTCACCGGCGGGCCTAGGTCCGCCGCTCGCAACGTGACACGGGTCGGCGAATGATCAGAGAACGTGCGTGGGAGATGGTGTGCATGTTCCAGCGCTGCATGAAAATGAGGGGAGATAAAAACATAGTCTAGTCTTGCCCATGATTTTGCTTGCGCCGTGAAGTGAGTACCTTCACGTGCGTCTGCATGTAGGTGCCTCCACGTGTCAATTAAATTATGACTAGCCAATACGTCCAACAGGTTCGCACGCGCCCTAGTGTAGTGGTGCGAGGCCGGGTGGGATCTATCCCTAGACGGGTCCAATGAGGTGTTGAAGTCCCCTCCCCAAATAAGCTGCCTCGGGCCCAAGCCCACAATTGCTGCATTAAGGTCAGTAAAGAAGTGCGGATCATCTATATTGGGGCCATAACAACAGATCAGTGCAACCGCCACATGTCCCAGCCTACCCCACATCAGACAGTACCGCCCCTGAGTGTCACTTTTAGTGCCCTCCATACTGAAGGGCGTTCCCTTCTTTATCAATATCGCCACACCCCTAGAGTACGAAGAGTAGGAGGAAAAGGCAGCCAATGCAGCCCATCTGCCGGCAAAGGGGTGGCTGGTGTGCGCTCTGAAGTGGGTCTCCTGGAGAAAGGCAATATGGATAACATGGCGGTCTAGATAGGAGAGTATCTGTCTCCGTTTCCGCGGGTCTCCCAGACCCCTAACATTCCACGTCAGGATATTTAAGGCCGAATCTGTGCGTGCCATGGGGACAGTAAAAGGAGATGACAGTGCCGCGACAGGGGAGGGCCCCCCACGCAGCCGTGAATACACATGTTGAACCGCAGTATTACCGCAGCAGCAGAGCCGCGCCACCTTCTGTGCCCCCCATGCCTGCCGGTACCTCCGCCAGATCCCCCATGATTGAATGTGGGATGAGTCGGCGCCAAGGGGGGGCCCTCCAGTATGCCACCTGCCGGGGAACCCAAAGTCTTAAAAAAAGAAAAACCCACAGTGATGTTGGTCGCATAAAATAGTACAATAACATATTCAAACATTTCCATCCCCCCACCCCACAACATAAACAGTGTAAACAAAAGTCCCGGACCCATCTGAAGGACATGATCTACTAGCACCGTATCTAAGACATCCCCACACTGCACCGATACGCGCATCTCCTCGCCCCACCCAGGGTAAGCAGCCTTGCATAGCAACCTGTCCAAAGCAGTTGGAGCTAAAGTGTGGGCTAGGGTCATCACATACCATCGTTCCGACTTAGTTGTCCCGCAGCTATCCACAAGAATTGCCACAGCATTGCGAGCACGCAAAGACCTACCACAGTCCCTAGGCAAGGGCATAGCAGGGCGGCCCGGGCCAGTAGGCTCCAGGGTCCTCGCTCCACTCCCCCCCGCGTCCCCCCCGAGATGTAGGACAGATAGCTCCGTGCATCCCATACTCCATGACCTGTCAGTGAGCGCTCCTACCCAATCGCCGCCGCAGGCCACATATACAAATATTGCGTGCAGCAGGGATCCCCACCCGTGCCGATCCCTCCATCCGGGCAAAGTTGCTCTGGATGAAGCGAGGGCAACGGGAGAGACCAGGGCCATCATGCGCATCCCCACCCCACCCCCAACCCACTGAAGCAACCCCAACTTGCCAGAATCCCCTCCCCTCCCCCCACCCATAAGGCCCACCAGAAAGCTCAACAGGAGCAACATAGTCAGTGTCAGCAATGGGGTACACCCCATGGGGTCCGTCCAGAGTGCGCCCAGATCCACCCCCAGCGGCCCGCCCCCTCTCACAACAGGGGAAGGCACGGGGAGGTGGTGCCTGGAATACGTTACCAACCGCTGTCCCACATCCGACCAAAGAAGGTCCAAACAGTCACAGCATCTTCATGCTCTCACGTCCCTTGGGCGCTCATCCGGATTAAGCATATGGCAATAGTTCCTGAGTCCGCAGATCCATCCAGCACGAAAGCACACCACTCTTCCTAACGCTCATCCTCACGATCCGCTTCGACTTCAGCAGACCTCTCTGTTCGCCCATTCCGCAGAGCCTTAAGAAAGTCCTCTACCTGCTGCGGGTTCGTAAAGAAATGCTGTCGTGCTTGGTGAGTAATCCTCAATTTAGCCGGGTAGAGTAGAGCATAATCAATTTGTTGGGCCCTCAGTTTCTTTTTCACTTCAAGAAATTTACGCCGTTGTTCTTGCACGATAGGCGTGAAGTCTGGGTAGACAGTAAAGTTAACCCCATCACACGAAAGAGTCTGGGCCGTGCGAGCCGCTCGCAACGCTGTGTCCCTGTCTCTATAGTTTAACAGCCGTGCAATGATGGGTCGAGGAGGAGCTCCCGGTTTTGGTCGCGGCCCAAGAGAGCGATGTGCTCTCTCAACAATGAATTGCTTAGAAAAGGCGTCGGAACCAACGGCGGCCAGGAGGATCTTTTCCACATAGTCTTCCATGCGCCCCGTATTGGTGGATTCTGGAATCCCCACCACGCGGATGTTATTGCGGCGACCACGGGCCTCCAACTCCTCGTTCTTTGCAGCAATAAGTCTCAGGACATTATCCATTCTGGCAAGCTGTGTGGTGTGGGTGGCTGTGGTATCGTCGTTATCGGATATCCTCCGCTCCGTTTCCGCAATCCTCTCCTCATGGATGTCTATTCTCTGCGCTATGGCGTCCATTCTGGACGATAGCTGGTCGACCTTGTCCACAATGGTAGCGAAACCTTGCTTCATCTCCTGCATTATGTGTTGTAGGTCCGTGGCCGTGGAGGAGGAACCCGCCTCGGGCGCGGGCGAGCTCTGGGCGCCCCCCGGGTCCTGCGCACCTCGCACCCCTTTCTTGGCAGCCGGGGGGTCAAACGAGAGCTTGGGCTGGCGATTGTCCTGCTTGCCCATCGTGAGTGGCAACACAGGTCTCCGCGCGCCAGCCTCCGCTATCCTCAAGGGCACAGGCGGGCCCAGAAGTTCCGGGCAGCGTGCAGCTCGACCTCAGCGGTAAATATCAGGGCACCACCGGGTCCGAACCAGCCCCCCCCGACCAGGGAGCAAAAGGCAGGTAAGGGGCGTCCACCACCACAGTCCCCCGAAGAAGGCCCGGCCGCCGGGACCCCAAGATCCAATGTAGTCGTGCCAGGCGAATGAATGGAGATGCGAGATGCCCCGCAGGCCGCAGGGTGCAGGGAACCAACGGCCGTCTCCCACGAGCCCCTCAACAGCAGGCCAGCACGCGGGAGAGAGGCCAGCAAGGCATCAGCAAACAGGGCGGTGAGTCTCCGAGTCCTCTCCACCGATCCAGACTCCGCACTGCTGCCCCCACGTCCGTCGCGGACACCGACGCGTCCTCCTCTGGCAGGGGGAGGGGAGGGGGGAGCGCCCACCTACACGGGCCCCCAGCGCCGACAGATCTCGTTGCCCTTGCTCCAGAGCCCCCACCTCACCGCTGCAGGCGGGCTCCTCCGTCGGATGGCGCCGGTCCTCACAGGGCTCCGAGTGCACATGCAGCAGCGCGCCTTATAGCGGGGGGGTGTCCGACTTGCCTCCTCTTCTCCTGTCGACTTTTCCGCCAACCACGCAGCCGTCAATGTGTCGCCAGCGCGGGCTCCAGCACGGCCCGCATGCCTCGTGGTGAGCCTCGGTCTTGCGTGAATCACACGCCGGGCGGCGCGCTCCGCCACACGTCCGCTGAACTCCCCCTCCGGCCACAACCGTCGCTAACTCCGCCGCAGCCGCTCGCACAGGGCTCCAACTTTCACCGAGGCAGCAGCAAGACCTCGTTCGCAGCCAAGGGTAGTTACAGGTACGGGAACAGCGGTTTAGCCAGGATAAATTACGGATTTTGGTTCCAGGCTGCAGGAGCCTCACAGCAGTGCGGCCATTCTGCTTGCGCGCTCTCTAGCGCCCCCACAAATCAGCCCTTTGTGTCGCAGGATGGCAACTCAGGGACAGATTAGGCTATTGTAGTTCATGGGAAACCAATGCTTGAAGCTGTGCCTTTGTATGTCCCTCCTAAGGGTACGGGAAAGGATGACGATAAAACTTCATATGATGCGAAGGGATATTTTATTTATAATTGGGTCTATACTCCTTGGAGTAGAGCAGATGTTATGGCTCTTAAGACTGCTTTGCCAGACCCGCGGAAAAATCTGGCAGCTTTTTACGAAGAAGTTGAGGGAGCTATTGGTTCTTGTATTATGACTTTGCCTGATATTGATATGTTTTTTGGGCTTATCCTACCCCCTGATATCGGGAGATCTATTTGTAAAGTAGATGATCAGGCAGCTTTTGGAGATGTTTGGAGGGAATTAGAGAGGACAGATAGAGAACGGAAACCAGCACAAAAACCGCAACAACTGATTTTAGACCTTCCAAGAGCTATAATTGTTAAATTGAAAACTCTCATTCCTCCTAAAAAGATAGATTGGACTATGTTAGCATCCTGTAAACAAAAGACAGATGAATAGGTCTCTGACTTCTTTACACGTTTTGAGGAGACATTCCACGACTTTAGTGGCCAGTCATTGACAGATGACATGGGCAGGTATCTGTTTGTCGATAAACTTGTCGCGAAAATGCTTCCAGGAATAGCTAGTCGCCTAAAGGCCAGCGAGAGTTCATGGACTACGTTTTCTCCAGTCTCTTTTGACTATGGCTCAGTATTATGAACATCAGGAATTGGAAGCTAAGGGAAACGAGGATAAAAAGACTAAAGATTTAAAAACGAAGGTTATGTTAGCTCAGGTTTATGGCCCATCCTCTAGAGGTGGTGGCAGAGGCGGACGTGTGATGTACCGCCCTGGCGCACACTCTCTCCCCCCCCCCCCCCCCGAGTTATTTTGTCTTCTGATCAGTGCGCTTATTGTAAGGAGATTGGACATTGGGTTGCTGACTGTCCACAATTGCGTACTCAGTAGTATCAGCGTGGTCGAGTATAAATGAGAGGCCGTCCAGGGAATTCAGGATATAGGGGAGGCATGGATAGTCGCACTAGGTTTGAAGCTGTTGAGCATACTCAGAATTCTTCTAATACTTTTGATAGGCGTAATCAATATTAAATGTCTGCTTTTCCGACTGCTGAATTGAAAGATTCTGCTTATGCATAGGACTGCCTAGGATGGGGTAAGGAATCAGTTGAAGTTCCAGTAGATCAGGAGGGTCCTTATGTTACTGCATACGTTTTAGGTTCCACTGATCGGTTTTTGGTTGAAACAGGAACTACTCGTAGCGCTCTGTCTAAACAATTGGTTCCAAGGGCTCCCCTGTCTGGCTTAACAATCACATCGATAGGTTTCGATGTGACTCCTTCCCTTAGCCCACTCTCACAACCACTTGCATTTCATGTTGATAAATTTTCTGCTCCATGTCCATTTTTGCTTTCCCCTAACACGCGGGACAATATTGTGGGTCTTGATATGCTCAAGCATTTACGGGCTACAATACATTGTTCCCCACAAGGCGTGCGTGTTATTTTGAATGATAACTATCCCATGGTTGAGAAGTCCCATCTCATTAGAGAAGATATTGCCTTGGCATCACTCCCTAGTACTTTGTGGGCGACATCAGATACCGATGTGGGACAAATGGTTATCCCACCAGTCCATATTCAAGTGAGGGAAGGTGCTTCATTGCCTTGATTGCCTCAATACAAAATTTCTCGAGAAGGCGAAGAAGCATTAATACGTATTGTTCAAGATCTGATTGCAGTAGGAGTTGTGGAAGAAGTCCCTTACAATATTTGCAATAGTCCTATCCTTCTCATTTTGAAGAAAGATACTGATACTAAAATGTACAGGTTTATCATTGATTTGCAAGAGGTTAATAAGATTGTAGTGCCCCAATACCCGGTAGTCTCTGACATCACGACACTCCTTACCATGGTTCCTCGAACTGCAACTACATTTTCTGTGATTGATCTGAAGAATGCTTTCTTCTAGATTCCTATTCATCCTGATAGCCGATATTTGTTCGTTTTCACTTTGAATAATCGATCCTTCAGATTCTGTAGAGCTCCCCAGGGGTATACAGAGAGTCCTAGTATTTACAGCCAAGCTTTAAAACGACAGCTTGATTCTTTCCCTGTACCAACAGGGGTGGCTCTCATACAATATGTCGATGATATCTTGTTGGCAGCTGATACCTCTGAACAGTGTGAAGTAGGAACACTATTATTGCTTTAATTTCTTGCATCACACCATCACAAGGTTTCTCGAAAGAAATTGCAATATTGTAGACAGCAGGTTACCTATTTAGGTCACCTCCTGTCTAAGGAGGGACGTGCACTCACACCAGACCGCATTCAAGTTATTTTAGACACGCCTGTGCCTCGTACCCAGAAAGATGTTCGTGCATTTATTGGTCTTACTTTATTTTGTAGGCAATGGATTTTGGGCTTTTCACACATTGTAAAACATTTGTTGGCCCTCTTGACTAAAGACACTCCTATGCCCCTCCCATGGACTACTAAATGTCAGAATGCTTTTCAGCAGTTGCATCAAGCTTTATGTTCTGCACCAGTATTAAGCACCGCAGACTACACTAAGGCTTTTACACTCTATGTACACGAGAGGGACGGTTGTGCACTCTCAGTTCTAGTACAGACACATGGTGATAAGCAGCATCCTTGTGCATATTTTTCAGCTGTTCTTGATCCAATCGCTCGTGCGTTGCCTGGGTGTTTTCGCTCTGTTGCAGCGGCAGCTGTGTCCATACGTCCAGAGTGAAGGGATAGTCTTGTCACATAGATTGCTTGTGCTAGTACCCCATGCAGTTGATGCCCTTTTGAACCAAACTAAAAAACAGCATTTAACCATTGCTCGTTTGACAGGATATGAACTGACACTTTTGGCCCCTCATATCACTCTGAAAAGATGTTCAACCCTTAACCCGACTACTCTGTTGCCATATCCGGCTACTTAATCCCAGCCACAAGAATTTCATGATTGTATATTCCTTACTGAGGAACAGACAAAGGGTCATGTTGACCTACAAGACGCGCCTTTCAAAGGTTGATGGAGAATTATGGGTTTACAATTACCAGATGGTACGACCTCAGCTGCATATGCAATTACAACGCTTCTCACAGTAGTTGAGACAGCTTGCATTCTACAGAAGTCAGCCCAGGCAGCTGAGCTGATAGCACTAACAAGAGCGTGTGAACTTAGTACTGATTTCTCTGTGGCTCATGACTTTGGGCTACTCTGAAAGGAAAGAGGCTTCCTTACATCACATGGAACGCAAATAGTGCATGGAGAATTAGTGCATAATCTCCTGACTGCCTTGACATATCCGAAGAAGATAGCGATTGTTAAGTGTAATGCACATAAAAAAGTAACAGATAAAATAGGGCCAGGTAATGCCTTTGCAGACCGCACAGCCCGCGAAACTGCAATGCAGTCAAGCACTACATCAGTGTACGTAGTGAAGTCACAGGCTGAACGCTGGCATGATACCAGGCAGGAAGTGTTTGATATGCAGCGATCTGCCTCTACAGAAGCAGTTGAGCAATGGTCTAAGGAGGGAACATTGGATGATGAGGGCTGTTGGAGGAATAAAGACATGACTAAATGGAGACTGCCCACAGCCTATTTACATCCTATGATTCATATGGCACATGGGCCAGCACATGTTGGAGCATCCTCAATAACGAAGTTGCTTACGCAAGTTTGGGATCATCCAGAAATTGCTGGCACGGCTAAAAAGATAGTGCAGTCCTGCTTGATTTGTCTCCAGTACAATCCTGGAAAAGGGACACAAACTCCAACAGGAGGGTTTGCTACACCAACTGCGCCATTTGAGGTTTTGCAGATGGATTACATCCAGCTTGAACGCTGTAATAATTTAAAGTATGTTCTAGTAGTGGTATGTGCTTTTAGTAAGTGGATGGAAGCATACCCTACGAAAGATAATACAGCTCTGACTACAGCGAAGATGCTTCTAAAGGATTTCTTCCCTAGATTTGGTGTTTGCAAACTTTTGTGGAGTGATAATGGACTCCATTTTATTGGGCAAGTTGTTGAATATGTCTTAAAATGATTGGGGATTAAGCAGAAGTTTCATGCTGCCTTCCACCCACAATCAGCAGGACTAGTGGAACTATATAATGCTACTCTTAAACTTAAACTAGCTAAAATCCAGGCTTCCACATCTCTGAAATGGCCTTATGCACTACCCTTGGCATTACTGTCCATTAGATCGGTACCGCATACACGATCTGGCCTCACACCGTATTCGGTAGGACTATGAATATTTGGGGGATTCCCAAGCCACGCCCCATACATGATGTACCCTGTGTTATGATGAACGATTATCTATCGCAGTTGACTGATGGTCTGCTTTCTATTCATCAACAGGTTCGAGAAGCTGGTGAAGGTGAAGGTGAAGGCCACGATCTGCGACCCGGTGACCATGTGATGGTCAAGGTCTTCCAGAGATCGAGCAGCTTGAAGCCTAAGTGGCACGGCCCGGAGCAAGTCCTCCTCGCTACGAGAACTGCAGTCCGAGTGACCAATCGGAAGAACTGGGTGCACTCCACGCACTGCAAAAAGGTGCCATCTGCCTTGGTGGAACCTGCTGCACTTGCCGACCATCGAGACATCCTGGACACAGAGAGAGGCCAAGCCATATCACCTGAGGAATCTGAGGAAGTCTTCCTGGACCACACAATCCCTGGTACATCTAGATATCAGCTACGACCCCTGAGAGAAACTGCATTGCTGAAAGAGACTGGTTGAGCAACCGTCCTGGGTTAGTGAAAAACTGAGCTGCAAAGGGGAAGGAAGGGGGGGGGGGGGGGGTGACTGTTAGTGAAACCCGTCTCAAACTCAGAAGTATCCAACGGCTGCCAAGGACTTTAGAGCTCCAACGGTTTTGGTACTTCAACAACAAGATGAATGTGCCTATGGAGAAAGCATCAACTGCTGTGAGGATTTGCGACAAGAGGATTATGTGTGTTGTTGGGATCACTGTCACTATGATCACTATGGCAGTGATAACTTGGGTTGTAGAGGAAGTGGCTCCTGCTCGACAAATACTGACTGTCACTACTCCAGCACCCATTGAACACCACTATTTTACTCTCCCTTATCATGAGCAAAAACATAGACAGTCTTATCTGAACAACACGTTCATTCAGATGTTGCACCACACGCACAATGCTATGAACATTACTGACTGTTGGGTGTGTGGAATGATGCCATCAGAAAAAGGGAGGAACACCTTTCATTCCTCTTCCCTTTTCCCACAACAGCTCTTGTCAAGCCTAGTTTGCACTTTTATTGGCTTCTCAAGTGACTAATATTACTGATATGGGTGTAGGGAGATTAAACTACTACCTTAATAAAGCATGTTATCCTGATGAAGAAGGTGATCCGCAAGCTAAAGGGACTAAATGGGAGATGGAGGAGTACCGACAAGGAAATGCTTCTGCACATTATGTTTACCCAAATACTCGAACAACTAAGGGTAATGGACCACTTGTTATAGCTGTCACTAGAGCCCGAGCAGATTTATGTGTGAGTAGTGCGGGGAAAATTCCAGTGGGAAGAAGCGAATGTACTCTGATTTTGACTACTGATGGTAACAATAACAGCAGTTTTACGTCTTCACATAATACATACTTTATTTGCGGAAACAAGGAATACTACCATCTACCTGTTGGATGGTCTGGAGTCTGTTACGTATCCTTTTTGCTACCTCCTGTGTTTCTGGCACCTGCATCATATCACAAGGACTATCAACTGTTTAATGACATTTCTAAGAACAGATACAAAAGAACAAAAAGTAATGATGAGGTGGATCAGACTGACACTGCACTGCAGCAATATGCCGACTTTAATTTGGGGCTGTTCTTTTTTGTTGGTGCTGCCTTGAACAGCAGGAAAATCAGACGATTAACTCGTGTCGTGGAAGCTGTGACCAACCAGACAGCTATGGCACTTGGAAACATCACAGAGGAACTACAGATTGCGAGGATTGTGGCGCTCCAAAACCGTATGGTCCTAGACGTGGTTCTGGCTGATCGAGGTGGTGCATGTCGCATCATCGGAAGTAGTTGTTGCGTGTACATTCCAGATCATGCCCCTTCAGTTTTTGATGTAATATCCAAGCTACAAAGAATAGATGCTGAGATTCACCCTGATACTGGCACATGGACTTTGGCCAGTTGGTTTTGGACATTGGTCTCTACCTGGGACTGGAAACTATTAACAGTGCTGTGCATATTACTTGCAATTCTACTGTCATGCTGCCTATGTATACAATGCAGTCCAATGCTTTTCTCCATCTGTATCACTGCGTGTACACCTACCAGGCGTGATGTTAAGCAAATGAATGCCCAGCGTGTACTAGGTAAAGAGATTGATGAAATGATGAGAATCGACCTACATGTTGTATACCTAGACTCTTCTAGATTATAGATGTCTTCAGCTAACGCTAAAAGGGTAATCGGTGGAAATTTGGCAGAGATCGCTGTTATCATTTAGCTGAAGCCATCTTGTTTCCGGCAGCCATATTGTCAATCATGTGCTTTTTCCTTCTTCACTGTTGCTTGTCCTTGTGCTTTGCTCAAAGAACTGGCTATACTTAGCCTCTGCTACTCTGCACATGTGCAGAAGAGTCTGTAGCTGCCCATGCACCTGCTCTAGTCTGTAACTGTCAGGTTGTTTTTACCAAAGTCAGCAACTGCTGGCTCCTCCTTTACTGTTGACTGTGCATTCTTTGTATGACCATTTATGTATGTATGTAACTCTCCTATGTGGGCTTTTACCGCCTTCTTTTGAGCTCCTGTGTGGGTATAAAAGACCCATGGTTCTTCTACTCCTTGTGCTACTTCATACACTACCGAAGGGTGTTGTGTGAATGTAGTTCCACCTCATGAGGTTAATAAAATATCTTTTTACTATTTCAGCTTCTGTGCCAACTTCTATTTTCTGGTCTGAGGACTTTTGTGCAGAGAAGGGCGAACCCCTAGCACTGGTAGGCCTTGCTGAGGACCACCTCTACACTGCCACCCGCCTGTTGTCCGTTTCTCCATCCTCCCGCCCCCCTCCGGTTGTCCACATTCCCTTTGTTCCTGCCCCCTCCCATCGTCTGTGTTCCCTTTGTCCCCCCTCCTGTTGTCCATGTTCTCCTTCCTCCTGCCCCCATCCCGTTGTCCACGTTCCCTTTGTTCCCACCCCTCTCCCGTTGTCAGTGTTCTCCATCCTCTCGCCCCCCTCCCGTTGTCAATGTTCTTCATGCTCCCGCCCCCCTCCCGTTGACCTTGTTCCCTTTGTTCCCGCCCCTCCGTTGTCCATGTTCTCCATTTTCTCCATGCTCCCGCCGCCCTCCAGTTGTCTGCAGCCTTTTAGCACAGCTCACAAAGGGCATGACAACTACGTTAAACAGCATGACAAAACGCAATTCCTAACGGCTAACAAAGACTCTTATGTTGCAAGCACTCCACGAAGTAGCTTGCTACCCGATTGCACAGCGCTTAAGCGCGTCGTGAGGGGGTATAACGTGCTAAATAAATTCCCCCACAACATAATACTTTGGTGTGAACGCATTAATTCTCTTCGGACGTTTCTGAAAGAGAACCTGGGACACAGATCTTTTCAACAGCATTGACACACTGTTTGAGAGCAAGGAGATACTTTGCAAGTACCCACATAAACAGGTCAGAAATTTAATTTCTAGCTTATACGAACTGTCCATTTTTCAGGATCAGTGCTGCACACAGGAGTACACCATGTGCAGCACTAAATTCAGAAAAACTCAAAATGTCGCCGTCTATTCCGTCCATGTCCTTCATGTTTTACACACACTAGAACATACTAATTGGGCCTGGAAACAGGCCTTTTCACAGAATTCTGAGGTACAACTATACACTTTTGTTCTATGATTCGGGGTGTCAAGCAGCCCCCTGACAATTTGCACAAACCATGCATGTATCTACATACAATCGGCCAGTCGCATGGGGGTTCGAAAGGCGAAGAACCGGACAACCCTTTGGTAATGTCTCTTTAAAGAGAAACATATTTGAATTTCCATACAATTAACATTGCAAGCTATATTTACTATAGGCCGATTAATACCGTTTATTTACATTTTAAATGGATCCGGTCATGGTTAAAATGGATGAGTTTCACAAATCGGTTGCCAAAGTTTTTTATTGCCCAAAATGCACAAAACAGAATCTGCTGGTGGGTTTACATGAGATGTTGGAGATGTAATAATGATTTATTCTAGGTTAGAGTATTAAAGCAAAATAGCACGTTTTAGACAATGACATGTTTCTATGGTTGCCAACTTCCTCCAAGGTAACAACATGCTTTTCTGTTGATGAGGTTAATAAAGAGACCTGTAAGAAAACGGCATTAGTCTCTCACAGTAAGTTAGTAATGCAGTCCAATGCAGAAAGGAGGCAGCGCAATCCCAAGGTAGCTAAAGGGTACTACACTGGCATTAAGGGTGAGTGCAAATTTCTTGCATAAGGTTGAAGTGTACTGCAAGTGTATACCAGCAGCAAACAAGAAACATACCAACATTAGATATGTAAATGTATATGCAGGTAAGGACAGATAGGCCCACCAGAACACTATGGAGCGTAATAAGATATCTGCTCAATCGACAATGGCACACACAAAAACAATTGACACTGGCTCTACACAATTACCCACTAACTCGCAGCCTTGGGGATTCAGCACACCGCCTCTCAAGGATTGAATGGGAGCCGGAAGGTGGCTTCAAAAAGAAGCCTTGTTCCCATTTTAGGGTTTAACCAACATTAAATGTCGTATAACTTGCGGCTCAGACCAGATCTACAGCAAGTCTAGGCGATCAGCTCCTGCGTCACCAGCAGGGTGTGCAAGGTAACAGGAGGAAACTGAGCAGGGGCCCAGAGGTCTTCCAACTGTGGGGCGCGCTCCCCTGGGGGTCCGTGAAGGTTTTAAGGGGGGTACAAATTCCCTCTGCAAGTACTTGCAAATGAATACGTCCTGGCTTTGTTTATGTAGTATGTTTCCAGGCGGCAGGGGTGGCTCCTCCATTAGGGCGGAGGAGCGTCGTCCCACTGCTTTCTCGCACAACGCTGCCTTTGCAAAATTGTGATTGGCTTAGGGGAGGGAGGCTGCCTGCTTCCTGTTCAGCAGGAGAGTAGGAAAACTGGACCCAGCCAGGAGCCACGACATCGCAGACCCGGGAAGGTAAGTTTGAATTTTTTTTAATTAAACACCCCCTTCCTCCCCCACACGAGCCCCTTGTGACACCCTGTCCCTCCGAGTCATGCCAGCCGCGACTGCCAGACGGTCTTCATTTACACACAGCACTTGAAGTTCATTAGAAAAGTATGGGAACTGTGATTCAAGTGCCATGGGGCAGGAGGTCAATGAGTGTGGTGTTGTGGGCAAAGAGGTAGCTAATAAGAAAAGATACTCTTCACGTATTTTGCAGTTTTCCCAACTTTAAAGGTGTTAAAGGCACTCTTTTAGATTATGAAACTTCAGTTGGCAAAGGCAGTTACTGAAGATGTCCGAGTGTGTGAAACCTGTGAGACCTTGGATGGAACCCTAGTTGGCTCAGTGGGGAATAGTGACTTGTATTTTTTTTATAGTGCTATGAGGTCCCAGCTTGTGACAGAAAGCACTGTGAATATGCAAGTCATTAGTTTAAAATTGCATTACACAGTCTAAGCTAAACTGCCACAAAACGATGCAATGTTTGAGATTAAACAACTGCTTACAAAATACATATTTGAGCAATAAATTCAGACTGTACCTAGTGTAAACATTTTAATACAGGAATTAGGCAGCAATAGAGGACCAAAGTATGCGATAGGATTGACTAAATTATGCAGCAAGAAGAGGTAAATTATGTGGCGTAATGCAGCACATTATGTGATAGTATTATTTCATTATTTTGTAATATGTAGTCATGGTAACACTGTCAGGAGAAATATTGTACCTAGTTAGTAGCAGTTTGACACCAAAATACAGTAATAAGCAACTGAAAGATGAGCAGTCAACCTTTGCGAAGGGCATTTAACTGCTCGGGAAAATGTCACCACGTTTTTCATAAATTTTGATCCATCTGAGCTAGAATCAATTTTTGTTTGTTAAAATCTGCAGATTAAGCAGCAGATTATGTAGCAAATGCAGAAAACCAATAATTATGCGGGAAATGCTGCTACCGCAGTATCTCATATTTAGTGGCCCTGGCTTTGTGTGACTCAATCAATTAACAGCTGATGAGAAAGGTTGTTTCTTGTTCAGCTCTTTGCCTCCTTCCTTCCACCCTTTTAGTTTTCAGAAAGAGGCATCTCAAGGTCACAATTAACTGTGCAGAGGCAGTGGGGTAGTTTGTTTTGTAGAAGGAAAGTCCAGAGGGTGTCAGGGAGGAGGACAGCAGGATTTCATTCAGATTCAGAGCCCTGATCCTCTCAAACCCTGAGGCCTCAGAGTAGTTGCCCAAGAAAAAAAGAAAGGAGTGAGATTCATGGATATTATCAGAGACGGACCAAAAAAAGGAGCCTTAGGTGGGAGCTCATTTTTAGGTCTAGCCTGGGCAACGCATGCGCTGCTCTGTGAGTCACGTTGTATTGGAGTATGGAATACAAGCCCCGCCCACTCTCCGCCCATATTTGTCATTGGCTTGTGTCATTGTCCTTCATAAATGCTGCCTTCGGATTCGTTAATAGGCTTCTTAGTCCCTCCTTCTATTCATTTGTAACCTTCCATGAGGACTGGCCCTTTTACTTACGTTGTTACATGGTATGTCTTTTATAGTCTGTAAGCACTATTTTCTTTAAGTAGTTTCTCATACTGCAGGCACGGCATGCTTTCCTGCAACATTCAGCGTACCATGCACGCTTCAACTTTCTAAGCAGCCGGGACAATGGCGACTGCTTCTTTGCATAGATATCGCATTTACAAGAGTTTGAGCTACTGGCATTGTACATGACAATGCCTTTTATTTATGTGCTAATTATCAAAACATATCAATAAAAGGCATTGTCATTTACAACTGCAAGACCAATTGCATTGCAAATGCTTGTCGTCATCTGGTGACGCCACTATTAGGTGCTCAAAAGAAAATCATATTCAGGTTTTTGCATGACGAGAGTCCTCAAAATCATTCCATACAATCAACAGACAGGGTTGATTGGCATGGGTAATGTTAAGATGGTACAGGTAAGAAGCCCTCTGGAGATGAGAGATAAAAAAGCATCAAAGGAAAAGCAAAGGACTTACCTGCATTAAGAGCCAGAGCTGGAGCATACAGGACCACACCCATGTAGATGACCTGCAGCGGGAACAAAAGGTTGAAGGTACTCAAAAGGATAACTAAACAAGACCATACACAGGATGAACATTTCGTGGCACAACCGTCTCTCTTCAGAGGCACTTAAGTATATGTGGAAGTAATATTGAGAATGTAATTAGTATCTAGAATCCTCTTACTGATTATGTTCCAAAGTTCTTTGTTTATATGGGCTAAGAGTAGATGGTCAGGGCAAATGCTGCCGGAGCTGACGCCACGCTTGTACTGTGTCACAGGTAATAATAAAGAAGTGAACTACATTTTCTTCAAGGATTTGGATTTATTCTTATGATGATACCACATCGATTTGGTGACAAGATGGGATTATCAGCCCTTGAACCCATATCTTTCCTAGGATTAAAATTCATTATTTTCCTGCTTGCTGCCAATTCTACTGAAATCAGAAAATTGGAAATTCCATTTCCTACAACGATTCTGAGGATATCCGATTCATCATTGCCTCATTTGAAGTTGGTGGAAATTTTGGTTTAAAGCTCCCAAG
This sequence comes from Triturus cristatus, assembly GCF_964204655.1. Lineage (NCBI taxonomy): Eukaryota > Metazoa > Chordata > Amphibia > Caudata > Salamandridae > Triturus > Triturus cristatus. The sequence continues at coordinate 1,821,612,832 of NC_140589.1, read as the reverse complement.
GCTGATGGTGTGTTTTCCCTAACGGCTTTGTGTACCTTCAAAACTCCTACCTTTGAATGTGGCATGCTACACGTGCCTGCTCTGTGACACTCAAACCGGCAGCAAAATTCCAGGCACACTTCCTTGCACGCTCCTGCTCTACGTGATTCTAGCCAGCAACAAAACTCCAGGCACGTCTACTCCCTAGGATTTCTTGTCGAGCACTGCACATTGCATTCTGGGGCGAGCACCGAGTTCTACGAGGTGACGCAACGTGTCCTTATGTGCTGCCATTTTGAAATTAAGTTCAACAAGGAAGCACACCGCCGTAATACCGCTGCACAGCATTTCATGTCAGTTTAACACGTTTTGCCTTGTTAGGGCCCCTTTAAACGGCAAGTTTTGACTTTAATCACTTTTTCATGAAATTATATTTTTTCTTTCCTATTTCTTTCATTTCTCCTGCTACAAAGTCTTCCCTATCTTTCCCTCATCAGGTTTATACACAATGGATACCAGTGCTAGATACTCCACCACAAATTCAGCAAATACTAACGCGGGCATTTTCTCAAACACGCCCAAAGAATTTTTAACCAGCCCTGGTGATCCCATCATAACATAAAATGAGTGGCGTGGAAATAACATTTTTTAAACTATGTTGCTACATAGTTGGACACAGAAGTGAATTCCCATGGCCAAGTATGGCCTCGTAAGATGAAGTACAACCGTCCGAGTGCCGAAAGACAGTTGTACTTCATCTTACGAATTCCCTTTTGTTTCCAGTGTTACTGCCTGGAGCATCGACCACACCTTGCTACTATTCCTTCAATTTAAATACAGATTCCAGCTCTACATTTAGAGACCAGAACTGGCTCTACTACCTTGCCATACTGTGCCTGTTTGCGCATTTCTGGAGCACGAACTTGCAAATATTTGTTCATAACTTAAAGACTCGTGCCTTCATTTAGCCCTAATAATTCTCCATGAGAGAACGAAACGCGTTGGCTGAGTTCAATGTTTCTATATAGTAAGGAAATTAAGAATTGAAAATAAAGACTTTCTTTGAAAATCCAATATCATTCTCTGGACTTCATTATCTGGTGCACGCCCACCCCTTGCTTAATGCTCTTCTAGAAAGTTTTACTGGTGATAAAATAGACATGTCAGGTTATAGATTATTGATTTTGAATTCAAGAATGGTAGAGCCAAATGCAAATTGTATGTAGCTGCAGATAGTCCATTTGTTCTAGGGTGGAAAGATCAAGAAACATTACATATCATCCGTGACCCTAACTGTCCAGAACAGGTCTTGTTGCGTGTGAGGGGGAGGACACTAAGAATTGGGTCCTTGATGAGTTTCCCAATGTATTCAGTGGTAAAGTAGTCTAATTAAAATGTTTTACTCATAGTATCAAAGTTAAAAGCAATGCAGTATCAAAAATACACAAACTTCATAATATTCCTTTAGTTGTGAAAGATGAGGTGAAAAAGGAACTCACTAAATGGCAAGAGTCTGGCATTATAGAACCCACTGAGGAATCTAAGTGGATTTTCCATTAGTAATTGCAAAACGTGCTGATCGAAAAAGTTGTCTATGTGATTACCTCAGAAGCCTCAATAAAATAGTGGTAGATTAATTCCAGTTGCCAAGAATTGATGAAATGTTCCCATTGACCCGTGGAGTGAGATGGTTTCCTTCTATCGACCTTACTTTGGAAAATCATCAAATTTCTTTGCATCCATCCAGTAGAAGTGTGACAGCCTTCTGCACCCCATTTGGTTGCTTTCAATTCTGCCAAATGCCTTTTGGGTTAGCTTGCACGACTGCTGTCTTTCATGAGACTCAGGTCACAGTTATTTGGTGAAATGCCGGGAATTATATTTTTTCAGGAGGATATCCTAATGATAGGATGTAATGTTCAAGAGCATAACAAAAGAAACGAAAAGTATTGTGTGTACTTAATCAAAAAGGGCTCACTGCAGAAATTTCAAAGTGCAAATCTGCGGAAAGAAATGTAACTTATTTAGGTCACGAAGTTAGTGGCTCTGGAATCAAACCTAAAGAGAAACTTCTTAAAGCAATAATTGATGCCTCGGCTCCCAAATCAAAGGATGACTTAAGGTCATTCTTGAGTGTAGCTGAATTTTATTCTAAATTGGTGGATAAATTTTCAGAAAACAACCTTTGCCATGAGAAATTTACTGCAGAACAAGGTCACCTGTGAGTGGTCAGATGAGTGTCAGCAAGCCTTTAGCGATATTAAACATGCTATCAGCAAAGCTCCTAATTTGCAAGACTTTGATCCTTATGCATACACTATGGTTTCCCCTGATGCCAGTTGCAAAGGTCTAGGTGTGGTACTTAGGCAGGTAAATAGCGACAAACAAGAAGTAATCGTTGCTTTTGCTTCCAAATTACCTACTGCTACTGAGGAGAAGTATTTGGTTATTGAAAAAGAAGCATTAGTGGTGGTGTGGTCATTAGAACATGCTCGAACATTTTTGTGGGAGAAGAAATTCATCGTAAGAACTGACCATAAACCTCTTATCGTACTATTAACTACAGTTGGTTTAACTATAGCAACAGATAGAATTTCAGGTTCATAATGAGGTTGCAGGATTTCCTTTTTGACATTCAGTATGTTCCTGGAGCAAAGCATATTACTGTGGATTTTCTTAGCAGACTGGCTTTGCCTTTAAAGGAAATGGGCATTAATTCATGGAATGATTTTTCTGTGGCCAATGTCTTCCAAGTAAATGAAGTACAATATAGCATAACCCATGATGAATGATTAAAGGCTGATAAAGAAGATACTACTATGACAGAAGTCAAATCCAAAGCCATTAAAGGGTGGAGTCATTCAGACAAGAAAGGCATTCCAGATGACTTGAGAGGATTTTGAGAAGTAAGAGATGAATTAACCCTTTCAGATGATTTACTATTAAGAGCAGAAAGAATCATTACCCCCCTAGGTTAGTAAGAAACACACTTATACATTTGTGCCATGAAGTTCACTCAGGCATATTATGTATAAAAAGATGGGTCAAAGATCAGTACTGGTGGACTGGTGTGGAAATTGACGTTGAGAACATTGTAAGATCTTGTGTAACTTGTGAAATTGTAGACAAATCTCAAAAAACTTTCAACCCCCCTATAGGTATTGTAAATTCCCCAAATTTACCTTGGGGGGAATTGGCTTTAGATGTAGTAGGACCAGTTAATTGGGAGGATGGCAGCATTAAATATATCTTCGTCCTTACTGACATGTTTTCAAGATGATGTGAATTAAGTGTGGTGAGCACAGTTGACACAAAAACTGTTATTGAATTCCTGGATAATGTATTATTACGCAAAAGTTTTCCTGCGTCCATTGTCACAGATAATGGAGTACAATTCAAATCCAAAGAGACTGTAGAATACCTTGGAGTGTTTGAAATTGAGCAAATTAAGCAAAGATTTACTGCTCTTTATCATTGAAGTGTGCATGGTATTGTGGAAAGAATGAATAGAGTGATAAAAGGTATTATACAACTTGCTAACAAATCTGGTGCATCTTAGGGAACGTGAGTTGAGAAAAATTATATGGGCGTATAGAGTGACTTCTTATAGTTCTTTGGAAACAAGTTATTTTTCTTTAATGAAAGGAAGAATTCCTTTTTCCAAAACGAATCCAGGTTGGATGAAACGTAAAGGTATGGTGGAATGTGATATGAAGGAAGTCAAATCCTTTTGAACAGTCTCCAAATGAAACAAGCTGTATTATGATGTTAAGCATGGTGTGAGACCTGTAAATTTACATATGGGTCAAATAATATCACAAGTGAGAAACAGCTCAGTAGTTTTGAAAAATTGTGAGGTATGGCATATGAATCGCTTAGCATTGGCAGGAAATAGTATTGTGAGTGATGAAGTGAGAGCTAAACCTCAAACTAACTATTGGTGGTCGAATGATGGAGATCGTAGTTGTGTTGGTGATGTAGGTAAAGATAAGGAAGTGGAAGAAGTCGTAAGTGATAGGAAGGAAATAGTTGTCGTATGAGACCTGGAGAGAATGTGTGAATGAACCCATTCAAGAAGAGCATCAAGATGCTTCTGAATGTTCGTTCAATGTGAAAACAGCTAGTGGAAAAATTGTTAAGAAACCTAAACGATTTAATGAATTTTCATACAAATTAATTTTTGTTTGTCTGTTGTCATTCTAATTATTTTTTTCCCTATTTATTTATTTTTTCACTTTGCTTTAGGATTTTCTTGTAAAAAAAAAAAAAAAAAAATGAAAAGGATTGTGTACTGTATGTGGATGTAATATTCCGAATGTAATTAGCATATAGAATCATCTTACAGTTTGTGTTCCAAAGTTCTGTGTTTACATGGGCTAGGAGTAGAATGTTAGGGCAGATGCTGCTGGAGCCGATGCCACGGTTGTACTGTGTCAGGGCTGATAATAAAGAAGATACCTACATTTACTACAAGGATTTGGGTTTATTCTTAGGACGATAGTAAAGGTACCAATGTATGGAAGGGTAGGGAACACATAGCAGAACTTTAGGAGTGACAGCTGACAGGACATAACAATAAGTATGATGGTGGTCCCTACTATCACAGCCTTACTGGCCCAACAGACTCCAGCAATAGAGAATCCATCAACACACCAACATGTCAATAACAGAGGCATGGCGGGGACCTGTCCACAGTGCAGGTTTGCTTAATACAGTAACAATGAGGTACAGTCAAAAGAATTCAGAAAACAAATGCATTTTTATTAATGTGCTCATAGATTACACCGTTCAAACACTTAGGTCAAATCCTTGTGCTGGATTTTGATGATCAACTTTTCTAGTAATGACGACGACGACCAACATTCTCCTAAAAGACACACCGTACCAAAACAATATTTGGCCATCTCAGATCAAAAAATTATTTCACTTTACTCTTCTCGCAGTTTCTGAAACCACAGTCTAAACTGATGCTCCATAACTGTTTGTGCAAATACAGTATTCATTGATTTTTTTGTGTTTGTTTCGAAAATGCACTTTTTATGCATTACACAATTTATTTTGTTTTTGGGGCAATGACCGAATTCCCCCGACCGAATCAGCAAAGACGTTTTCACTCAAAACGCTGGGTACAACACCGTTCCAGCACGGCATCGCTTCTGATCGGATTTGTTGTTCCCTTCCATTGCAGACTTGAGCCCTCTTATTTTTCATTTAGCTCTTAGAGGGAGCGCATCCTTACCTCTGAGAGCACAGTTCTGCCTTAAACAACAATTTTTATGGAAACAAATCTGGGTCCTCATTTATTTTGTTGCTTAATGACAACAGATCTTGGAGTCCTAAGGTCTGCCTTTAAAAGCACTTTTTGTGTATATTGTTTATTGAATGGACTCTCCCTCGGTGCAATGCTGCCTCTCCCCTACCCCTGCTTTCTTGCCTTTTCTCTCCCACATCTGCTTCATCTCTCTCTCTCCCGTCCCTTTCCACCCATCACAACCCTAGCTTTTGTTTGTCAGTGTATCCAGCAGCGGCACATTGCTTCTATGCCACTTTCTTCTTTGCATGTGCACTACATTCAGTGAATACTTATTATTAATTTAATGTTTAAAATAAGCATCAGCCATCTTGAAATGGTAAATTAACAATAAAGCATGGAAAAAACAAATATGGCCTATGATGTTCTACTATGCGCAAGCACACATGGGTGACAGTCTAGGAATGCTTTTGTGTTGTCCTTCAGGAGAAAACCCATTCCAAGATGGCTGCTATCAGCATGCATGCCTGGCCTTCAGGAATGTTTTTTCTCATTAAGTCCAACACAAAGCATTTCAAGATGGTCACCCACCAGGATGAATGCCTGGGTGCCGATGCAACGACGACCATCTTACTTATTATACCTGTATAGACTACTGTGTATAAAATGTGTGGTAATGGACTGTTTATTCAGTGAAAAACCTACTCAGGTTCACGCTAACTGACAGACAAACAGCTAGAGTGGGTTTGATTTTTTTGCAAAAACAAATTGCACTACTCGATACTCACTAAATATGTAGCTATAAATACAAATTGACATAAATTTCACCAAGTGCAATTAAATTATTAAAACCCCCAGTTAGCTGCAGTTTATTAGATTAATTCAAATACACTGTTCGCCGTATTGTACAGTATGCATAATGTTTGATTTACTAGAAACCTTTTTGGTTATATGAACGTGCCACGTGTTTAAGTTCAGTGCCATGCTACTAGCATTTTAAATGCCTACATATCAGTACCAAGTGTTAAAGACCAGAAACAGTTCTGAGCTCCACGCTTAACAGAAATAAATGCATAAAAATAAAGAAAACCAAGCCAGACAGGTGCATCCACAGTGAATGGTGGATGGATACTGCGTGGATAACAGACTATGATTAGATGGTGCAAAGGCACATTACCGCCCCCCTGGGAAAGAGCCTACCTTCCTCTCCTGTAAAATCGTCCAAATTCCCTATAACAGCGTACCTTCACTTGCTCCTGCAGGCATGGGGTGGTCTTAGTGACACACAGCATGTGTAGTGGGGCCCTAGATGCATAACCCATGCGGGAGTGTTTGCGCACTGTAGGATGGGGACCTCTGTGAGGATAAGAGCACTGCTGCACAAGATGGCGTTTGCTCCACATGTTTCCTTTGTGGGCCTGAGAACCTTCAAGTAGCTCCTCCCCTATAAACACTAACCCATCTGGTAGAGATTAGAGAATCAATCTAGCCATCTCACTGGGCCACCGCTACGTGAGAGAACAAAAGGGCTGGTCAGAAATAGTTTGAGCAGGTGAGTAGTTGTGCTCCAGGTTAATCAAGTTACCCCTGAATAGGGTATCTGGTTGGGATGTCTTGCATTGAACTTGACCATAATACATCCTGGAGTCCATATGTGGACTTGTGCTTTTGTCTTCTTCTAAAGACCTTATGGAGCAACAGAATTTTAACTGCTCTCCTAGCATAAACATCCCTATTACCATTTGATGCCTACCTCTGCTCCTTCTTTGTGTTAAGTTGTGGGAAGACGAGTCCAACACAAACTGGCTATAACCATAACTTTTAAGCATGGCGCAATCTGGGATTGACCTTGAGCCTTCCTACCAGTTAGCCACCAAACTGGAGAAGAGCTGGCCCCATGAACTTTACCCTGCATTCAATCGGGAATGCTAGAGAAGCTTCGCAGTATCAGCTTGACAGACTTCTAACCAGGGACAGAACTTTAGAAGCTGCTGCTTGCCCTTCAAGGCTGGGACCATCCAATGCCATGAAGCAGCTCTGCTGTGTGTCAGTCTACGAGACTGTACAGCTCCCGAGAGGAGAGGGACCAAACGGCCTGAACCTAAAAGGCAAGATCCAGCCCTGGATCTGCATGATACGAGTCAGCAATCATGAGATCCCTTGGCCCATGGCACAGCATCATGCCACAAGCTCCTCTTTTAGTTTAATCATAGCACATTACAGTATCAGTACTGAAAACCTGTTTTGGGTTAGAGCAAGACCCAAAAAAACACTTCCGAGACCTTCCCTTTTGTTATTGGTTCTTTTAACTTTTTAACTGTCAGCACACTACTTATCTGTGCTTAAAGACCTGCTCTTTGTAAAAGATGTAGCTTGAAATGGACTTGGCGTTACGGGACAGGGATTTCTATCTCAGACTGAGTTTCAGCTGTACTTCTGCATTCTGGAGTTAGTATTGGCTGCTTGAGCTAGCGGCCATCGCCATCTCGAACACGTGTGTTACAGAGTATTACATTAATGACATCCTCAAAATGCTTCCACATCCAGCAGGCACAAGTGAACCACAGAGCCCCAAGCAAGATAAGTTTGAATGCAAACCCAACACCACCACCAAAACAGGCCAAAAGTGTTCCCACAAGACAGCCCCCTACCCTTCCAGAGCACACAACCACGATGAAACCCATCACAGCATACTTCACCCTACTCACAGCCCCTATGACACAGAGTATGCCGCTCGCTCACATAAATACACATAACTTCAAAGTTTGCACGGACTTTACTAATTTACGTGTTAAGGTGGTCACGAGAATGGGACATTCCACTTGATACCTCTATACAGGAAGCCAGAACAAACCGATTGTCCTGCGCTAATCGAACCAACAAGAACCCAAGTCAACAACAGATGTTGCTCTGTAGAGAACAGCCTCCTATAATATTATGTCCTCGAACATGTGCCAGTTTATGGACCGAGCGTGCTACCTGGGTTACTCAAGCTCAATAAACCCGTGAAAAAGCGACAACCCATCCCTAAAGAAACTGCAACTCTCCCGATCTGTGAACTGAGCTGAAGAAACGCCTATGGAAGCACTAAATAATGGTACATTTCGCCCACCTCTCACCAACTGATGATTTATGAAGGTATGTTCCAAAACCAAGAGTTCTTTCAAATTAATGATTCAGCTAGGTCTATCTTTCATGAAGAAGTCATCTCTCCAGCTCTGCCGCTGTTTTACTGGGCAGAAAACTGTTACCCTGCTCACGGGGTGTGGTGGTGGGTGGGTGGGCAGAGGGTGGTAATTGGAGGGCCATGCACCACATTACTTCAGATGGCTCCACTACGCAAGGCGATCTCTGACTCAGAAAGTGCACCATTTGGGAGCAACCCGTATAGGCCCCCAACCCAGTGCAAATGTAAAGGAGACACTTTTTCACACCCATACCAGCGGTGCATTTGTGGCCCAGACACCATCCATAGCTACTGGGCGTCTCGGGCTCATGCACCATCCATACTTGCTGGACATCTGTGGATGACACACCATTCATACCTGCTGGGCGTCTCTTCCTTATGCACCATCCATACCTGCTGGGTGTCTGCTTCATGCAGCACCCATACCTGCTGGGCGTCTCTGGCCCATGCACCATCCATACCAGCTGGGCCCTGTATGACCCATGTACCATCCATAACTGTTGGCTGTCTCCCGCCACACACCACCCATTCCTGCTGGGCCTCCCTGGTCCACGCGCCATCCATGCCTTCTTGGTGTCTCTGCCTCATGCACCATCCGTACCTGCTGGGCGTTTCTGGTCCACGCGCCATCCATGCCTGCTTGGCGTCTGCCTCATGCACCTCCCATACCTGCTGGATGTCTGTCATGAGCCACAATGGTCAAGACTGATTTGCATATAGCTGGGTCTGAACTGAGGTGGCAAAGTGAGCTACAGAATTATGATAGATTCAACCCAGATCTGTGACTGGGGGTGTGTTAGAAAAGTTTCAGCACTCCGCCCATCATCTCCTTGTGTTTGCTTTGTTCGCCCTAAGTTGGCAGGGTGTACCCAGACGTGTGTCCCTTTCTCACTTTGCCACTGGATTCAAGCTAGCCTGGCTGATGAATGGTGTTACCCCGAAACCAGTCCCAGGATGCTTGTTTCCGGTTCAGGGAAGACCTGGCTTGGCAATTCGGGCTGGACTGTTCCCATGAGGCACAGGGTCAAGACTGATTTGCATATGGCTGAGTCTCAACTGGGGTGACGAAGTGAGCCAAGAACGATGATGGATTCAGCCCAGATCTGTGACTGGAAGCGAGTGTCTGTAAAGTTTCAGCGCTCCGTCCATCATCTCCTTGTGTTTGCTTTGGACGTCGCACCATCCATACCTACCTGCTGGCAGTCTCTGCCTCACGCACCATCCATACCTACTGGGTGTCTTCCTCTTGCACCATCCATACTTACTGGGCTTCTCTGACCCACGGACCATCCATACCTACTGGGCCTCTCTGTCTCATGAACCATGCATACCTGCTGGCCGTCTCTGCCTTATCCACAACCCATACCTGCTGGGCCATCTCTGGCCCACGCACCATCCATTCTTGCTTGGAGTCTGCACCTCCCATACCTGCTGGGCATCTCTGGCCCACACACCATCCATACCTGCTGGGTGTCTCTGGCCCATGTGCCAACGATACCAGCTGGGCCGTGTGTGGCCCATGCACCAGCCCTACCTGCTAGACGATCGCGGAACCACGCACCTTTATTTTCACGCTAAGGGAAACCAGCCAACGCCTAACACGACCAAGTGAAAGGCTGTCACACCTTCTTGTGTTCTGCGCAGAAAGATGAATGCAGAATCACTAAGTTTACAATTTTCAAAACGGTAGCAGGATGTCATTGCACAAGGAAGAAGCCCTGTGTCTTTTTGGGACGTTTATCCGTCATGAAACCATTCCTCAGCTATAAATAACGAAAAGAAATGCACATATCACGAATTCGATGTACAAATCCTGGGGTAAAAATACACGCATTCTCTGCAAGGTTTGAGAAAACTTCCAACACCCTTATTGACAGTAAAATAAAAATCTTCAAGCAGAGGATTTGTGATACGTAATTAAGCGCATGTATGTGCCTTCAGCGCCCTGACGTCATCCTCTATGGACAGAAGTTAGTTTGAAAGGGTGGATGCGCTTTGGATGGGGTGACGGAAGGACTGCTCATTTTATACCCTCCATAACCCTGACACACTGCTGGCAAGATAAACACAAGTCACGCTCTTCCTGCCGGTTAATGATTCCCAAGTCTTGAGTAGACCTCAGGGATTAAAGGTCACGTGCGCCCCATTCCTGCCACTCGCCGGCCAAGATACAAGGCAAGCTCCGTGGAGTCCAGGACTCATTGTACAAGGCTCTTTCACACTTGTATCAATGATTGAAAAGTGTCTTTCCTGAACTCTGCCCTGACATGGCCCAGTAGTGTGCGAAAGGTAAAGCGCCCCCTAGCCCTGGCACCTCTCTGCCCTGGGTACAAGGCACACTCTGTTTGAGTAATGCTCTTTCACACTTGTATCAATGATTGAAAAGTGTCTTTCCTGAACTGGCCCAGTAGTGTGCGAAAGGTAAAGCGCTCCAGAACCCTGGCACCTCGCCTACAGCACAAAACGTCTCTGCAAGGTACAGAGCCAGAGGCAGTGACCGCAGTACAGCACACTTCAAGATCCCGGCTGTGTGCACTCCGACCCTGCAGGGGGACAAGGAGTTACCATGTGCCAAGTCACATGGGAACAGCCTGCGGAGGTCCTTGCCCTGCCTGCAGAGTGTGGCCATGAAAACAAGTGCCCTTCGCAGATCTAGTAAGGCAGATGTAGAAGTCCAGCTTCAATAAGCCCAATTATTGGCAATCATAGTAAGGCGCCTACTGTTTCATTTCTTGGCGCTTCCAGGTGTTTTTTTTACATTTCACTTCTACAAGTGACCAGTTTTACAGCTTCAACCATTCACCGGTCTTCATACCATGTAAATCCTACCCCTGCCCTCCAGAATCAGTGCCTCCCTGGTTACTACGAGGATAGATAGATAGATAGATCTTTACTGAACAATTAATTACAATCATTACAATGAAGTCCAAACAATTGCTTACAATCATTACAATGGGAATCCAGGTTCTTCACCAAGTGCAATGTAAGTTTGAGGGCTGACAGACAAGTGCTAAAAGACCACACTTCAAACAGGGATTACAAACAACAAATAAAAGAAGGTGCTCTCTGTCCAATGCCCGAGAAATGCTGGCCTTTGCTCTGGTGCAAGTACCGATGTTAAGACAGGATATTTGTAAATGATTCCAGTCACTATGAATGCAAAATATGCCTCTGTTGTAAATTCCAATGCTAATGCTTAGTTAGCACGAAGCACCAACATGCATGGGCACTGGGCTGTGCCGCAGTGAACCAGCACGCAGCGCCAACATCCATGGACACCGGGCTGTGCCGCAGTGAACCAGAACGCAGCCCCAACATCCATGGGTGAACCAGCACGCAGCGCCAACATGCATGGGCACCGGGCTGTGCCGCAGTGAACCAGCACGCAGCCCCAACATTCATGGGCACCGGGCTGTGCCGCAGTGAACCAGCATGCAGCCCCAACATCCACGGGCTCTGGGCTGTGCTGCAGTGAACCAGAACGCAGCGCCAACATCCATGGGTGAACCAGCACGCAGCGCCAACATGCATGGGCACCGGGCTGTGCCGCAGTGAACCAGCACGCAGCCCCAACATTCATGGGCACCGGGCTGTGCTGCAGTGAACCAGCATGCAGCCCCAACATCCACGGGCACTGGGCTGTGCTGCAGTGAACCAGCATGCAGCCCCAACATCCATGGGCACTGGGCTGTGGTGCAGTGAACCAGCATGCAGCCCCAACATCCACGGGCACTGGGCTGTGCTGCAGTGAACCAGCATGCAGCCCCAACATCCATGGGCACCGGGCTGTGCCGCAGTGAACCAGCATGCAGCCCCAACATCCATGGGCACCGGGCTGTGGTGCAGTGAACCAGCATGCAGCCCCAACATCCACGGGCACTGGGCTGTGCCGAAGTGAACCAGCAATTTCATGGTTTTCAACCAGAATTAAAAAATGCCAGACTAACCGAGACCAAAGAGGGCGGGTGGTAGGTTTATTGTATCCACTGACAGCAATGACCTGGTGGGGACAATTGTGACTGGCTAGGTAACATTATGTCCTGAGAATGAGTTTCTCACATTAGGTCCACCCTCCTAAATAGAATCACAAGCAAATGTCTAATGAAGGATGAAGATTCAGTGACTACCGCCTGGTCACATATCTCTTAGGGGAGACTCAACTGAGTGGGATTCAATCCTGAAATTCATGGAAAGAGAAGGAAAACAGGAAGCATAAAGGAAGAACAGATCTCTGCTTGGCCAGTCTCCACCCATGGAACAGGGCAGTGTCCTTCCCCCAAACAACAGTCCTGCCTGTGCCGTTCAACACCGAGCAGGAGTACAAAATTCATGCCACATTTTCATACTAACCCAGCATGATGTAAAGGATGGCCTTAGTTCTAAGTGCGAAAAGAAATGCAGAAAGTATTCTTCAAACCCCATCACAAGACAGTGCCAAAGCTAACACACTACAGTATCGGTATGGGCTTTGATCATGAACTTTCACCCAAAGATCCTTCACATATGACGCCAAAAGTTTTACAAAGGCAACAAACAACCCAGGCTGCCAGATAATATACTAATTTGGCCCCAAACATCAATGTTACTGCATGCAGCCCATGCAGGTCAGCATCCACCACCTCATCAAGGTCAGAGTAGGAAACCCGTTACATCACATACCTTTGTTGCCCTGATGATATCACAGGAAGAGATGCCACTTGGCTTTCACTATCCAAAAGACACCGCTACCATCAAACACTGTGGGAAAGAATACCTACTCATCGGTTTCCTACTTCCTGAAGCAGAAGCTAGGTAGTGCACCACTATCATGATTGAACTGCATCCCCTCCCCCCCACTGCTAGCCCACACCATCCTCAAAACCATCTGCATCATTCACAGCGCCACCACGAGTACCTCCGCTTAGACTAGCAAACCCACTTATCTTGCAGACAAGCTTACCATCTCTGGTGGATCTTGGCACACCCCCAGTCAGGACAATCAGACTGCAGACTAAGAAGTGTAAAAAAGAAAAAAACAAAAGGCAGTATGTCTGTTCCATCTCTGTACCCAGGATCTGGCACAACATTCCTGTATCCATAAGGACCTCTTCAACGCTGCTCCAATTTAGGAAAGAGTTGAAGGCTTGCCTCTTTAAAGAACAGTACATCACGAAGCATTCCCTGTGCACAACTCGGCTTCCTATCCTATCAATCGGCAAACTTTATGCTTATCTTTGACCATGTACATCACTATTTTAATTTTTGACTAGGTATGCGCTACACAAATTTCACATACATACATTCACAAAAAAGCTGCCTCCCTATCCGGCCATGGTTAGACCCTAGGGGTGGTAGGGCTTTTGTTGCCGCAGAAAGCAGAAGCGAATAGCGCTAGCCAAATTCGCCATTTCCAGGAAATTCATTCTTTTCAGGGTTTACTCTCGCAGCCACATAGGGAAAAAACAGAGTTGTATCATGCAGTGGGCCACAAACCACTGCAGAACTGCTGCCCCTCCCATCCCTTTACGCACAGTTTGCAACAGGTTGGCCAGGCACGGATAGGACTATTCTGAAGTGCTGGCTGCCCACAAGCAATCAGCATGGCTTTATCCTGTTAGGTCATTTATTAGCTGCTGGGAAGACATTCGCAATACTAACAAAGCAATTCCTGCCTGGATAACCCACCCCTTCTCAGACTGTTGTGCAGTCGAGGAAGCTGCAGGCAGCATGAACAGGAGCACATCTACTGCAAACATTTGTATTCTATTCTACTACAGGCTTCAAAGACTGGGCATTAGGCAGGGGCAGTAAGAAAGAATATCGGTAGGCCGAACTGTTTCAGTAAAGAGGAGCACAAGGATGATCAGATCATCAAGGAAGGTCTGGTGCAGCTTAGGCCACCTCAGAATCAGCTCAGATGTCCCACAGGCCCCAGGCCAGAGATACATTTCAGCAATATTCCATTAAGTGTAGACCTCACCTGCAACTCTGCCACTCTCTGGCCGAATGAAAGACTGAGCGCCCTCCACAACGGTCCAGACCAGAGGAGAACCTCTAAGCGGGTGTGGGGAAACCCTCTGTCATCATGAATGTGGTCCAGTGACTGGAAAGCTCTTTGTAGCTCCGCTCCCGCTGGAGAAATGTGCAGCGGCTACTAATATTCGAACATCCAGTCAACTCTGCATTAGATGGGCAGGGTGTACAGACAGCACTGAGGGAGAGATCCATGTACAACACTCTTAGCAGTACACCGAGAGGTAATAACCCATCAAAAACACAGCGTTCAATCTGCCATGGTGTGGTAGGCGCCACAAGAAGGCGGTGAGATGCTGCCTAATACCTCCTAGAAGCCAAGCCCGGATCTGTTGTGCTAGAGGGACTGAGAGCCCAGATGATATGAATAAACTGTTAAATGAAATGCTGAACACACAAGCACACCCATACCTGCTGGGCCGGCCTTTGTTCTCTAGGCGAGCAGTGCACCTCCGTGACATAGTGTGTCCAGCCAGTGTTCAGTGAAGAAGGGCTGACTGCTCAAGAGACATCTTCACGCCCAGGTTACAACCCCTCCCCCCCCCCCCAAACTTCGGGTTCGCCAGACGGGGTAACCCAGCCAAACCAATACTGATGGAACCAAAGTATTCTGCTCCATGAGAACTAAAGACAAAAACCATCAGCCATGTTGATGGTCCCTGGAGTAAGAACTCCTTCGTCCAACACCTCTGCCCTTTATCCTTGTGACTGATGACATTAAATTGGGTGTCCAGGTCACCGTGTGGCTGCTTTACGCAAAGGTCAGCAGCTGGCGCTCCAGCGGTAAATCAAACCCTTGGCCGGGTCGCCTGCAAACTCCTCTTCGTGCAGCTACCTGACACTACGCTCAGAAGTGCAATGTCATGCAGGATTAACTCAGAGTTGGCACAGAGCCTTATGCTCAGCATTACACAAACCACACATCCTGCAAATGTGTGTGCAGACTGGGTACACAATAGACTGGGCTGACGTAACAGAGGCACACTGTGTCCAGGTAACAGCACTAATGCGCACAACGCATGCTGTGACTAGCAACCGTGTCAAGTACAGCTTCAGGCACAACGGGACTGGTGTGTAAATATGAAGCAAGGTTTACTCTAGCATAAGTTTAGTAAGAACTTAAAACCTACCAGAACATGCGAAAAACCCTGGGTCGAGCCAGTGATGTCCTGCATGCTTCCGCTGCACTTCAAGGAGGTGCAAACGATCTGCTTGGAAGGTTCCAGCTTCCACAGAACAGCCACTGTTGGCTGATTATAGCCAGAGATGGTTATATTTCAAGGTAGTCAGTGGAGTTTATAATAAAGGGTACAAGGGCAGTAAGGGCCTTCCTCACATTTGACAAAGCTCTTCGCCACCCATGGTCACTGACTCTGCCTCGGTGTTGAGGTTGACTTCTGTGGCAAGCTTTAGCAAGCTGTTCTCATAGAAGGATTTGAAACAGACTGTAAGACATCGCCTGCGTCTACCTGTTGCAAAATAATAAAGTGGGCATAAACTAGAATCATAAACTTTTGGTTTTAAACCCCGGTTTCGGTTTTTAGAAAGAGCAAGATTATATATACAGCTTATGCAGTACACAATAATGTAATTTCATTTAGTGTCAACAGTCACTTGCCTGCAGCTTCAAAGCACTGTAATTAAATGAATATCCAAAGTCAATAGTAATTTACTTTATCAACGCCGACTGCGTGAAAGGCTGAATCGAAACCTCGGGACGAGTGAGGTATATTTTTCAGTCTTTCCAATAAACATGCGTGCTCCAGTTCTAACCAGTACTACTTAAAACCTTATCTCGCCAAGAAAAACATTCATTTTCCAACCTGCAGGCCCTGAAAGAAAGATGTAAATCCCCCCTACCCCCTTGTTACTAGCCTGTGTAAATTCAAAACAGCTCCCACCCCATTGAATACCTGGTCAGAACAGGGCCAAGTTCAAACTCAGTCTCACGAACTCTAGCTCTTGCCCATCAAGGAGCTGACGCAGTCAGTAGTGATCGCGAGGCCAGCACGAAAAACCCTATCCCCCAGCGGCCACCTAAATCCACAAGGAACCATTAATGGGAGTCAAAGCATATTTTTCAGGAGAAAACAGTAAAACTGAGTGAGAAAGTGATTCGGCTGAATGCCACTGAGCTCTGCTGAGGTGATTAGCAATAAATCCACTGAGAAGACTGGAGTGGGATTGGGAAGCGGGACAGACAAGGAGCAGCAGTCTCTGAATATTCTGGAATATAGTGCTGAAGGCAGTAAGGGGAGAGAAATTCTATAGCCATCTTCAGTCCGGAAACCCTATATAAAATATATCAGCAGACTGACAAAAAACCAGGTGCACTAAAATCTTTTTTTTTATTTTTACTTTCCATGTTCTTGCTCATGTCAACAAACCCATCCTGTTTGATATCTACTTGATCAAAAACGGTTTATGATACCTACCAGGGGAAACCTTGGTGCCTCCCAACAAATTCTCCTAATTGTACTTATTGTTTAACCCTCTTTCTCTATATGTTGCGCATAATATATAGACAACTGATACTTTGGGGTAACAGCAACGTCCAATAGGTCTCTGGATCGGGGCCTGGGTGACAGCCGGCGTGGCCGTGGAGTGGGCTGGATCACAGTGCCATCCTCTATTACCGATAACATGCACCTGGGACACCACAAAAAAAAAAATCAAAAGCACATAAACAGCACCACACACCTACTCCCTCCACAACGCACACACCCTTCTTCTGTACGCATGCTACCCTGTACGACGCCGCCGGACCCCCGGGTTGTCGGCTAAATGGCTGTGTTCTAATATCTGGAAGCGTACGCTTTGTTTAACTGCTTCGCCGCCTGGACGGTGACTGTGCGTTGTACGATGATGTAAATGTGCACAATAAAGGTTTTTCAAAAAAAAAAAAATAATATATAGACAACTGATGTCTCTCCATCCACATGTCTCCATTGTTCTCTTATCCTTCTTTTGATCAAGTTAAAGTAAACCTTCTCTCCAGTTCATATTATTCTCCTCATTACAAACGAAAACCAGCAGCACCACCAAATCCAGAGTCAAGCAGCAATAAATGTGCAAATCTACTAAGAGAGACAATAGCACAGTGTGCAAGTCACTGAAAACATACTGAGAAAGGATCACTGCGGCAGCCATTCTCAGGAAGCGACTTACTTTGGGGTACTCCTTTCCTTTCTCGGTATGCCGCTGACAATTTCTGAGAGCATCTCCAACAGTAACTGTATGCCTAGATCTGGTCAGGCTTTACTGTGCAGGTCATATGCTTTGAGCACTGCATGATGCGTCCACAAACCCCTTCCTTCCCCTTTTTTCGGAACTTGTTCTAATTAAGGTCCACTATTATTTTTATTTCAGGACTCTCCTACCAAAAAATACCTGGGTATATATGCTACCGTTCCTGCCCATACTTTTGATTGAAATATATACTTTTAATGAGATTTCTCATTGGTGCTTTATTGTTATCTCGAAGATCTACTTTTGCTACGAAAATCCATTTGTTGTCCTGATGATGTCCCCTTAATCACTGTATGGGTCGAAACGCCATTGACAGTTGAGTGTGTAAAGACATTGCTTATTAATTACAGGGGTCTAATAGGAGAAAATATGAAGTTGATGGACGCTTCACTAATTATGTTTGAACCTTCATTGTACTAGCCCTTCATAAAGACCATGCCATTTTCTGTTGCCGGTTGATGATCACCTTATGGCTTGTTTCACTACTGCACTCCTTTGCACTGTGTGATCACTTTACTTTACAGAGTACCATTGTTGCTTTTCCATGGATCCTTCTGTACAGTGTCCTAATTTTTTTAAAATGAGATTCGTTGAAGGTTTTTGTACATAAGGGAATGTGGCACTATGCCATGGTCTACGTTCATCAGAGCAAGACCCCCAGGATATTGCGGCATGGATTAGCAAATTTAGCAGCACAAATATAGAAATTTAGCGGCACAAATATGGAAATTTAGCGGCACAAATATGGAAATTTAGCTGCATTTTTGCGGCGCTTTATTTTACTCATCATCATTCATTTTCAGCTTTAAAACAATGGAAACTGTTTTAGCAGAGTATTACACTTTGAAATAGGAGCTGATGTAATTTCATTTCCTGTGATGTCCCTTCCACTACCCCTAGCATTTTAGTGAATTGACGCCCATGCTCTAGTTGGCCATGTTACCCCCTCACCTTCCATGTCCAATGTGCCTGTATTTAGAATAGATCTTGATGCATTGAGACAACCCATACGTTCATATATTAAAGCAACTTTTGAATTTGAAAGGTTTATTAAAAAGGGCTTTCTATTTTAGCTTTTACGTATATTGTTAGAAAGAAATAAATATACTTGAAAAAAATAAAACAGACTATTTCCATGATTTATTGCAGTACAACTTTGCTATAACATGAAGTTTGAGTATATGGGCTGAAGTTGAATGTTTGCTTAGCCCATGTCAGCAGCTCATAAATCTCTTGAGTTCATCTTATAACCGCTGTAGAAGTTTTGTGATGCATGGATTGACGGTGTACGCGTTATCTCCCTGATTAGGAATGAGAGATTGGCTGCTGGCACCCACAATGTTTATTATGTGTCTCCCACAATGTTTATTATGTATTTCCGTCTCAGTGAATTAACCACCAGCTCTCTTCCTTTCTCTTATGGAAGGTTACCTTGCTTCAGCACCCCTGAAGCCCCTTCGAATGCCCGTGATACTGTGCTTGGATAGTGTGCGCAGCCGCACTCGCTACCGGGGATAAATATTTCCCAGACTATTCCTCGCCTTCATGTTCACCTGCCCCTGACTTGGGCAAACCTTTTCATACCTCGCATCATACCTAAAATTATCTACCTATGGTAACATCCTTTTAGCAAATTAATGTTTGTTACATTACATGTAATGTTGAAAAATAAATGCAACCCGGTGTCATGGTCAGAACGCTCTACTGCTGAAACTACTATTAATGTCATAGGAAAGCATTACAAATCCATAGGCCTTGTGGATCCCTTTAAAAAACAAATATTTAAAATATTAATATTTCAACACGGGCTGGTTGGCACAATACAAATATTTCTTTGGTCAGCAGCCACAACTACAGAAGAGAGGATATTGACAAGTGAAGAATTATCATAGAAATCTAAAAACCTTTTCCCTGCATTCCTTTATTTTCGCGGGCACTTATGTAAAAATCGCAGCATTTTTACAAAAGTGCCGATTTCGCTGCAAACCGCGAAATCGTGAAATCCTGGAGGGTCTGATTGCTGATTGAATTTATCGAATGTTTATCGATTGTTGGCTACTGAATGAAACCCAGATGGAAATGTTTTGCCTTCTGATTACAGAATACCCCAACCTTTCGACTAGAAAGGGCTGCTTCTGTGGCTATTAAAACATTTCAAAAAGTGGCCTTTGCAGAATCGGGAATTAAAATTTGACTTTACCATTAAATACGGTTTTAAATTACAATTCAAGTACAAACTTGACATTTCAGGAGTTTTTCATTACAGGGGATGTAAACAATGTAAAAAGAGGTGTCCCGCTTTGTGTGCGGATTAGGACCAGTCTTAGAATTGACAGATGTATTAGAAAGGAAGGTTAGGTCTGGCAAAAGGTTCATTTTCGCAGGTCAAATTGACATTTTAAAACTTCACTACAGGCTGCAATGGCAGGACTGTGACATGTTTTAAAGGGCTACTTCAGGGGCTGGCACAACGAGTGCAGCAGGGCCACTAATAGCATTTCAATTACATCCCTGGGCTCATGTAGTTCCATATCCTAAGGTCTTATAAGTAAATTAAATATACCAATCATGTGTAAGCCAATTGCACCATGTTTTAAGGAGAGAGCCCAAGCATGTAGTGCACTTTACTATTGCTGACCAGCGTTAAGAGTTCTAATGCCAACACAAACGAATTCAGAGAACAGGAGGGGTGCAGCCAAAAGGTTTGGGAGTGACCCTGCAGAAATGGCCAGGTATAACAGTGACAATCCCCAAGACCCACCTACTCTCCCCTATCCTGCTAGAATTTTACTAGTCTGTTCAGCCTCTGTGGATGGCTAATATAATGGCACCGTGACCTCTAGTCTTTGTTGGTTCCTTGTATGCCTAGGAGCGTACCAATCGCATTCTTTTATCGGATCTCCCAGAATTGTCTACACAGCAGATTGAAGAGAAAATGTTGTTTCTTGAGTGTCAAAGCTCACGTTTCATCTGAGATCTTAGCACAATACACACCTTTAGCATCTAAAAACCTATGCACTTCCAACTGGTGAAATCATTGTATTAAATAAAGAAAAGGGAGTTGGAGGATAGGGAGGTAGGTTTTTTGCCTCCTGTTACAATATGTCTACCAAAAAGAATCCAAAAGGATCCAAATAAAAACCTACCTAAGATTATGTACTCTGCATTTAGTAGAGTCCTATACTAGAAAAAACACTTGCTTTTCTAGAGTCCCCTCACTCACCTAGGGTTTCCCCAGGGTGACATGCTTCATCATAGGGGTCCTCCCAGGCATCTACTGTCTGGGGCGTGCTGCAACTTAGCGAAATACGCAGGAGCACTTTTTGTTTATATTATGTGTAGTGATGTGCTGTGTGGAGTGAAAAGTGAAAAAAATTGGATAAAAATTACCTGGATAGTGTATATCTTTATACAGAAACATCGACCCTATGCAACTAAGAAATTCTTGTTACAAGGGAATCGTATGTATGTAGAAAACTAAGCACGTTTGCGAAAAGTTTAAATCTAACAGTGTTCTTAAATGCACGGAGTGGTACACGCAGGGCTGGTCCTTGTGTGGTCCTGATGAAGTGGTTGGGGTAACCACGAAACATGTCGACCAAGTAAATAGGGACAGCTTCACATAATGGTTACTGTTCTCTGTTACTAGCCCCATTTTATTATACACTTACCGGATAGGAGCAGAATAAAATTAGGGCTCACTATCCAGGTAATTTTTATCCAATTTTTTTCACTTTTCACTCCACACAGCACATCACTACACAAAGTATAAACAAAAAGTGCTCCTGCGTATTTCGCTAAGTTGCAGCACGCCCCAGACAGTAGATGCCTGGGAGGACCCCTATGATGAAGCATGTCACCCTGGGGAAACCCTAGGTGAGTGAGGGGACTCTAGAAAAACAAGTGTTTTTTCTAGTATAGGACTCTACTAAATGCAGAGTACATAATCTTAGGTAGGTTTTTATTTGGATCCTTTTGGATTCTTTTTGGTAGAAATCATTGTATTGCCTTCTTGTCAGCTCATCAAAGCCATCTCCTGGCCAGGATTCCAGACATAAAGTCAGTCAGGCGCATATATTGCTCCTGATTAGCAAGAGATTACGTTCTAGAGTATAACATGGAATACTTCAATTCTATGTCAGGACCGGAGGCTTCGGATTATGCTAATCCCTCTTCGCTTTATTCTTACAACAAACACACAGCAGCCAGAGAGATTTCGTAACAATCATTGAAAAAAATATCCATAAAAAACTACAACTCCCTACAACCAGGGAGACACACTGTAATATAGTCCATCATCTGTTTCCATAACATATTATCTAAAGTCTTCTGTCAGCTTCTCCCCTCCTCTTTCTTCGCTGCTGCGCAGCCAGTTAAGTGCTCTTGTTTTCTCTTAGTATCATTCATACTTTTTATAAGGATTAATGTCGCTTATCTTTTGTATATTGTCGTTTGCTGCATGCCTTAACCTTGCCTTTCGTTTGCAGAGCCCCTGCCGGCCGCAGGAACGTTCTCGCTCCTTACGCGGCTGGCTTCCCCGCTGGTGCGGCGTCCTCGTATGCCGCTAGGGGCGCATGACCGTTTCGTTGCTCTCGCGTCGCGCCTCTTCAGTTGAGGAGCGCGCCGCGAGAGTAACGGTCAGCGAGCCTTGCCCCTGCTGCCTCACCACGAACGTCCGCATTGCGGACTGTATATTTCCCTGCTTTTCACACGCCCCAGTGGGGGTCCGTATTGCGGTCTTACAACCGTGTTAAACGCGCTGGCATTGCAAGCGTTGGAGCACCTGCTAAATCCCACGCATCTCGCGGGGAGTTTGTATATACATCTGGGCATAAAAATTCACATGAAAGTCACGTAAAATTGTAAATATCAATGCGCTAGGGAGGCAGCCACCCGGTCAGGTTATTCCCTGAGGGTTGTGCGCGTTGTGGGGTCTGGTGCAGCCCTATTGTAACACTTTGCGCTACCCTAATTCCTGCAGCTTTACGTCTGCAAAAAATTCTGCAAGGTGTGTTATTGCTTTTTTCCCTTTGTCATCCCTTTGCGGTACTTACCTGTGTCGCAATGGCCAGTCAGTCAGAGTACTATGAGGAGGACGTTCAGGAATACTTACCGTTTAGTGATTACTTCTTTGATGCGGTTGATGACTCCATTTATCGAGTGGTTAATGAGGTAGTGGGGCCCATGGAGCAACGCTTCTCAGATAGAATAGTGCAGGAATGCAACCGATTGGCGGCGCAACGTGGGAGCGCGGCACCGGCCCCCGGAGAATTTACTGAGGGTGCCCCTCCACCCCCCAAGAAACAGCGTCCGGACGGGGTGGATGCGGATGCCTTTGCGCGCCTTAAGACGGCGTTTTTAGCGAAGACGACCCCATGTGTTCCCCTTATTCCAACGGACGGTCAGTCCCAGGATATCCCGGACCCCCCATCCCCGGCAACAGACAATGATACCCAAGGGGATACTGATGAGGAGGCGGGTTCTTCCCGTCCTTGGCGCCCGACCCCGGCGACCTCCTCGGCGGCGCCGGAGGAGGATGCCGATATGCTGAACCCGGACGATATCATGCATCCCAGGTCTTCAGCTTGGGTCCCAGGGGATAAGATCGTTAGGTTCCTTGCGAACCGTCTCCGTAAGCCTCTGGAGAGAGAGGCGCGGAGCTGTTTGAGGGGGAATGCCCGCGACCCTCCTTGCCGGACAAAATCGCGTTTACTCCGGAGCTAGACTCAAAAATGGCCACCTTTTTAGCGAAATTTGTGAAAGATCCCCGGAAGGGCATTGATAGGTCTTGGCGGTCCTGTCAAGATATCCTTGACGCCGTCGGTCCAATGGCAAAAATCTTGGACATGGCGGAGGAGGCTAAAGTGACAGGCTCAACAATTTCTCCTGAGGTCTTATCTAATTGGGCCCAACGTGCCATCATTTTTATGGGGAACGCAAATTGCGCTCTTTCAACTGAGCGTCGCCGCTCATTGTTGATTAAGTTAGACCCCAAACTTGGAGATTTAACTTCTTCGGAAGCTGGGGCTGTAGCCCAGGGGGGCCTTTTTGGCAAGCCCTTCGTTAAGGAACTGGGGAAGTTTGTGTCCACCTTTACCTCATTGGACAAGGCCCAGTCCGGTATTAAGAGAGTGTTTACCCAGCGGGTTTTCCACGGGGCCGGTCGAGGCAGGGGCCGCTCGTCCGGCCGTGGTCAGCAAAACCCTTCGAGGGGACAAGGCTCTGGCCGAGGTCAATATAACTCCACCGCAAACTACACCGACTTTTATCCAACGCGAGGACAGCGCTTCAGAGGCCGTGGAGGATTCAAATCCAATTCCGGAGCCGGAAATTCAAACGGTAAGTGTCCTCCCCGCAGATCAGATACGTATAGGGGGGCGACTGGCGTGCTTCCGATGCATGGGTCCTTCAGACGATTCGGGGCTTTCATGTGGAATTTCTGGACAACCCTGGTCAAGAAACGCGGCCACGTCCGCTGCAGTTCAGCCCTCAGGACGCACGGTTGATCGACGAAGAGGTTGCCGACTTGCTTCGCAAGGGAGCCGTTTGTCGCACAACTCTGCACCCTCACGGGTTTCTCAGCAATATATTCCTTCTGGACAAAGCCGACGGAGGTCGTCGTCCCGTAATCAATCTCAAGGAATTCAACGCTTGGTTAGTGTATCGCCATTTCAAGATGGAATCCATCTCTTGCGCGATCCGCTGCGTCCTTCCGATTGGATGGCGCGCCTGGATTTAAAAGACGCCTACCTCGTAATTCCCATTCATCCGCCCCACCGATGGTTCCTTCAGTTTCGTTGGGGGGGGTCTGGTGTACGAGTTCACGGCCCTTCCTTTCGGACTTTCCTCGGCACCGTGGTGTTTCACCAAAGTGCTACACCCTGTGGTGGAGTTTCTCCGAGCTCGGGGTAGTCGCATGATCGTCTATCTGGACGACCTTCTTCTGATGGCTCAGTCTCCTCAACTACTGTGGCTGCAACTTCAGCAAACCGTGTCTCTTCTTCAGGGCCTAGGGTTCGTTATCAACACATCGAAATCAATTCTTCACCCTTCACAGTCGGTCACCTTTCTAGGCTTTGTAGTGGACTCTGTTCAAGCGACTCTGAGTCTTCCGTCTCAGAAAATGGCGAAAATTCGTCACGAACTCCGCCAGACGGTGTCCAAGCCCACTATTGCCCTCCGCCACCTGGCCAGAATTGTGGGCCTTCTGTCATCCTCGATCCAGGCGATTTTTCCAGGCCCTTTACACTATCGAGCGTTGCAACGCCTCAAGGCTTACCACCTCAGAAGAGGTCGGTCGTACGATTACGTGGTGCCACTTTCGGCAGAAGCCAAGGAGGAAGTTCTTTGGTGGCTCACCCATATGGAGGCATGGAACGGTTGTGCGATCTTTGGATCCGTTCCGGATTTGGTCATCGAGTCCAACGCCAGCAGACTGGGTTGGGGGGCTCGATGCGGAGATTTTTCCACCGGAGGCGTTTGGTCAGCAGACGAGCAAGATTATCATATCAATTGCTTGGAACTGCTAGCGGGTTCTTTCGCGGTACGCTGTTGGACCAAAGACAGAGTGCAGTCTTGCGTCCTTCTGAAGATGGACAACATCTCCGCTGTCCGTTACGTCAATCGGTTGGGAGGGCCCCGTTCGCGGGCGCTGGCCAACCTGGCGAAGGACTTTTGGGGGTTCTGTCTGGATCACCATATATCGGTGATGGCGGAGTACCTCCCGGGCCAGCACAATCGAGTAGCGGACTGGCATTCCCGACATCTCTACGACTCCAGCCTATGGAAGCTGGATCCCCCGGTTTTCCGATGGTTGAACACTCTCTGGGGACCATTTTCAGCGGATTTCTTTGCCTCCCGCTTGGACAATCAGGTGCCAAGATTCTTCAGTTGGAGGCCGGACCCGATGGCTCTGGCCATGGATGCCTTCCTTCAAGACTGGAAGGCGGAGAGCGGATATGCGTTTTCCCCGTTCTCAATGATAACAAGAGCGATGGCCCAGATCCGCCGACAGTGCGCAGAAGTGACCCTGGTAACCCCCCTGTGGAGATCTCAAGCTTGGTTTCCAGTTCTTCTGGAACTTTCCTGGGATTCTCCAATCCTACTCCCTCTGTATCCTCAACTTCTTCGGAACCCGGAAGGGGATCTTCACCACCTGATCACACGGGGGACGCTCCGGCTCATGGCGTGGCGACTTTCAGGCGACGGTGGTCGTTGCCGGGACTTTCGGGACAGGCTGAGGCCCTCCTGTCAAAAGCTTTGGCGGACAGCACCACGAAACGTTATAGATCCGCGTGGTCACGTTGGTGTCTTCGATGGGGTCTGGATCCCGTGGTCGCAGGAATCATTCCCCTCTTAAACTTTTTCGCCGATTTGGCGTCGGACGGTCTGGCATATCGCTCCATTAATGCTATCAGGTCGGCGGTTTCCGCCGGTCACGAGCCTTTGGACGGAGCTCCTATTGGGGAACATCCAATGATTTGCAGACTTCTGCGGTGTGTACGGTTATCGTTACCCCCGGAGTCTCGTTATTCCGTCCTTTGGGACATCAACAGGGTCTTGAATTTGTTTCTTTCTTGGCAGCCTAATCGATATCTTTCCCTGAAAGAATTGCCTTCCAAGCTGGCTATGCTTCTATGCTTGATCTCCTGCAGGAGAGTTTCCGATGTTCGCGCACTGGACGTCTCAGCCCGGGTTTTTTCCCCGGATGGGGTTGTTTTTATGATTGGTCGCAGGACTAAGTCGCATACACGAACGATTACGTACCCGGCTTTCCGGGACTCTCCAAAATTATGTGTGGTGGACTGCCTAAAGGCATACGAGGATCTAACGCAGGAAATCCTCCCTCCGGGCGAACAGCAACTCTTGATAGCTCTCAAGAAGCCACACAAAGCAGTCTCTTCTCCCACCATAGCTAGGTGGGTGCGATGGGTTATGCAAGAGGCTGGCATTGACACGAAACAATTTGGTGCCCATTCTGCCAGAGGTGCTATGGCCTTGAAGGCTTTCGCGCTGGGTGCGCGTTTAGAGGATTTAATGCGGGCGGTGGACTGGTCGTCAGACTCTACTTTCAAGAGGTTTTATTTTAAACCAGTTCTTAATGTAGCACAGTTAGTGGTAAGTAAGCTTTGAACTAGCATAATCCGAAGCCTCCGGTCCGGACATAGAATCGGAATTTGCCTAGTATCATGACGGTAAGTTCCAATTCTATTAAGGACACGGAGGCGAGGATTATCCCGCTCGGGGCACCCTTGGTGCGAACCCCCCCATATGGGTGTAAGTAATTATTTTTCTTTGTCAATGGCTTGCTAGAGATTCTTGCTTCCTTGTCTGATCACTCTTTGACATGTTGCCATTGCGTAGTACGTTCTCAAATGTTCCCGCAGTTCTCACCTCCCTGCTTGGTTTCTTTTAGGGAATGATGGATCCAAGCAAGTAAGAAAATGGCGTGACTTGCGCGAAGAAAGAGGAGGGGAGAAGCTGATAGAGGACTTTAGATAATATGTTATGGAAACAGATGATGGACTCTCCCTGGTTGTAGGGAGTTGTAGTTTTTTATGGATATTTTTTTCAATGATTGTTACGAAATCTCTCTGGCTACTGTGTGTTTGTTGTAAGAATAAAGCGAAGAGAGATTAGCATTGTCAGGAGTCGCGCTTCCTATACCCTTTTTGTCTGCAAACAACAGTAAACTTCATATCCCAGAAGGCCTTACAAGAAAGAGTGCATTGTATGCCTTCCCATGCTGCATTGCGAGAGGTCAGGTGACTGCTTTCAGCATATAGGTCGCCTGCTCCCAATCACGAATGCTTGGCCTTGCTTCCTGACTGAGGACCACGCCCCCTTTTCTGTGTTTGGATCTTGTTCGTAACGGCTACTCGGCACCCGCTCCATTGACCGGTTTTCAAGGAAGCGTTTCACTGGAACTTGAAGACTTCGACGTGTTCTTGGATTACCGGAGTTTCGCTGGAATTGTACTGAACCTCCCGCGCTTGAATCGCGCTCCCGGATTACTCTTGCCTACAGCGCGAGGAAGCGCTTGTGAAAGGCTTCCTTGCTACCTTGTAACCTGCCTCTTCCCGGCAGCGCGGAAAAGGCGCTAATTGATCTGCGTTTGACTTCCAGCGCAGGTAAGCGCTATTGAACTCATTATTTCTGCACCAACGAGAAAGCCTTAAAATCATTGTATAGAGACTCTTGTGGTAACACGCTATCACATCAACGATTTCGCCCCCCGAATCTTCTAAGAAGTGTTTAAATGATAATTGGATGAAGCAATGCAGCGCCTGTGCAAACAGTTATATTTCTTTCACAGACTCTCAGTGTACAACACAATATCGAAGAGGAGAAAGGACTAATGAACTAAATATCCTGTTTGGGGAACACTAGAGACAGCGCATTGTAAGACGCTGTATTCCTACTACTTAAGTGGGAGCTATACATTTATAGACTCTTTTCTTGTTTTTTGGCCTGCCCTATGAGCACTGAATTTACAGAAAGGCGCAGATCCGTTATTTGTGTTTAATCCCTCATTTTCTTCCCTGTGAAGAGACCCTCCTTTCCACCTCCTCCTGTGTTTGATTATGTGAGTATGAGAAGGCATAGAATGTAATGAAAGCAGTGGGGTTATTAACAAGGGGATAGGACTTATGTCTTCCTTTGTGTTTCCTGTCTCCCTACAGGAATCCTGACGCCCTTGGCCCGCCTCCTTGGTAGACGACCTGGTGGTCCTTTCAGGTCTCTTCGCTCTCTGAGGGGTCTCCGTCTTCCTGTAGTGTGTTTCTATACCTATAGGGGAGTGGACCCTGTGAGAGCGAAAAGATAATATCTTCGCTCCCGTGGATATTGGACTCTCGGTCATTGGGACACAATCCGGACAAGCATAATCCTCGCCTCCGTGTCCTTAATAGAATTGGAATTTACCGTCATGATACCAGGCAAATTCCGATTCCCCTTGAGAATGCCATCAGGCAAAAAGGTCTAACAGCTACTGCTTTCATAAGTAAAGGTATGAGCGCAGGTGTTACAAGTACAAGCAACTCTAATAGAGTATTGGCTATATTTGTTATCCTCTCCTCATTTGGGAACATTTAATATTTTTAAATAATATGTACAGTCAAGGTTCTTCCAATTAAGCCAGGTAGAGAGATGAAGTTCTCAAACCACTCTTAATCACTTCTTGACTGCAGCTTCCTGATTACAGTAAAGATCAGATTTACCACTATACAAGCTGCATGTTCGCCCCAATCACTGTCGTGCTGCTGCAGACTGAAACCCAGAACTATTCGAAAGAAGTACTTCCAACAGCTGATAAATATTCCGTTTAGGAAAGCACTAAGAGAAACTTTGTGTAGGTTTAAATGTCAAAGTCAAAGACACGTTGACCTCTCGCTGCTCCAGCAGCTCCGACTGGTAACTTAATATATGTTTAAGCCAATCCATAGCTATGTTTGGGTGCTGTGCAACATCTTGAGTAGTGCCAACAAAACCAGCCTGCATCTAGCACTATGTTTGAGGATTCTTCCGGCCAGTACAGGATCGAGATCATAGCAGTCTTTCGATTTACATGAATTAGGTTTCACTTACCATCTGAAAAATGAAAGTCACTGTCCCACATATGCGAACCATCTTGTTGAATCGAAGCTCCAGGTACTAATAGAAAAGAAGTGAGAGAAATATTCAATAGAGCAAAGTGACACTGCTGTTAACTCACTGTCAATCCAACCCTCCCATGAAAGGATAAAGAAAAACTACTGACTGCAACACTGGTTTCACAGTTTGATGCGAGGATACAGCAGATTGACATAATAAGCATGCTTCTGTAATATAGCAGTCAGATCAGAAAGATCATCGAGCCCTTAAGGTAAGGAGTGTCAAATTCAATCCCTTTGGAAACTCAAGAAGCCGCTCTAATTTGACGCCATCTTGAAATCATCTTTACTGCAGTAGCAAGAGATCGGTCTATTTCGTGGTTTCTACACTTACCAAGCTGGACATTACAATGATCCTATGCAAATCAACACTCAACAAAGGAAGTGCTAAAACAAAGTTCACACAGTGAAGTTAAATTACAGATATATTACAGATTTGCATACACTGCACGGGCTAGTAAACATAACAGTGAGAAGGAGGGTCTGGGTAAAATACGATGGACCTTAAAAATCCTTATACTACCCGCAGGATCGAAGCATCCCCGTTAACATCAAAGTATAAAACACAGTCGTGCTGTACAAAAGGTAAGTACAGAAAGTCAAGTTGCATCCATACATATTTCAGTGGTCTCCTCCTCATGTACAAGAGAACTGCCTTTGGGGGCATGACTGCCGAATCTTGCACACCAGACGTCTTACTATCCATCCATCCTCTCATGCTGACTTTGGACAGAGGCCATCTCAATGTAGAGCTTGAGCTTATACCTCATAAAAGATGGTCTGATTCCACTCATGTTGAGTCGATTCAGAGTCTAACAAAAATGGCAATATTATTTTCTTCTTTGGAAACGTTTACAAATGTTTGATCTTCTAAAGCCCTGCTGTCCTTTTTAAACATGCCAAACGGTCTTCTAGAATTCAAATTCATGATCTGGAAATTTACACAAGCTGGCAACTGAAGGATGATGAGATGTTAACTGATTAA
Organism: Triturus cristatus; assembly: GCF_964204655.1. Lineage (NCBI taxonomy): Eukaryota > Metazoa > Chordata > Amphibia > Caudata > Salamandridae > Triturus > Triturus cristatus. Next base: position 1,821,582,518 of record NC_140589.1, on the reverse strand, counting down.
CACAGACATGATGGTCATCTCTCCACACTGTGAGGACTACTTCAATAGTGAGTTTATGATGCTTGGGACTCGCGGACAATTGCAAAGAAAAACATAACTCCTAACTCTGACCTTGACCCACATTCTCACCGCCAGTTAAGATGATGACCAAAAACAACCTACACAAGGCACTGCATAGCGCTTAATCCTTGGTGTATGTAGCAGATTAAAACATTTGGAAGATGGGGGTTGACTCAGAGAGTACTCTCGCTTTCTGAACACGACTACAAAGAGCTACATTACAGGCCTTGGAGTCATGCCAGCCTGTTTTTATTTTTATTGATATATTTAGCATGTTAATCTAAAAGATCTATGTTGCAGAAATACCACTACACAGGTCAAATCTCCAGACCCAAGGCATTTGAGAGCAGAAAGGATAATCACCTTGGAGTCGCAAGGGAAGGAGGCAGATTGTGAAATGCTGCAATAAGGACTCAAGTGTGCATACAAGAGGTCTGAACACTTGGTCATAGAGGTAACTATTCAAGAAGGCTCCTGCTACGTGAGGACCAATAAGGGCTATACGCATCTGGAGCTGAAGATTAAACATTACAAGAAACCTGGGCAGCTAATCAAATTGGATATACGGCTATGACTTTGAAGGTAGAAAATGCAGTCATGATAAAAATGCTATCAAACAAAGTTTTACCACATTGTGTCCTGTTTCTTGGACATCTCTGAGCACTGTTCAAGGATTCATGAGGACTAAATCAATGGATCCTTCTTATATGGCAATCAGAGATACGGAAACAGAAAGTGCCGTAGTAGCTATTTGCAGGACAAATCGATGCAGCTCAACGGATGCCGAAATTCACCTGTGAAATTGGGATTTTCATTACAGAGTCGTTAAATAGCTGATTTACCCAACCAAAAGGAACACTTGCATTACTGAAGTATGCAAGGCACTGCGTGGTAGACAATATGAAAGAAACACTGAAGCAGCAGCACGAAGAAGCTAGACACAGTGCCTATGCTTTAACTGGAGAGTATCTGCCTTCATAACAGAACACAGTACACACTGTCTCTGGATGAAAGCAAATGACTGAGACTCACTTCTTTAAGCCACAATGGCAACCTTACACTAGACATCACTTTGAAGTATCAAAATAACTTTAGAAAAGAAAGTTGTCAGGATGGCCAGAATGCACAGGGCTATTGGAGTACTGCACTAACCCCAGCGAAGGTGTTTGTGACTAAAATCCATTATCTAGTCACAATCTAGTCATTATCTACTTACACAATATGGTTTCTTTGTGCTAGCGGGTAGACGCACAACCAGCCAGACCTGCTAAGATTTTCTGCTTTGCCTAACAGCTTTTTTTTTATTTTTTTAACAGCTTACAGTATTTTAGGTCAGGAAAACAGCGAATAAGAAAAAGTAACGCTTCACAACAAAGGAGTAAGCACCCCATTTTTTGATCAATGACACAAGAAAATTCACCCTCATCACTTGGTGATCTCCCCCAACACCAAATAAACTGCAACAATTTCAAATTAAATGGTCTTGCTTACAAAGGTATTCATTAGAAGAGTCGCTGCATATAAGAGTTGCTCCCCACATGGTGTTTTACAAGATTACCATAAAAAAAAAAATAACTGTTGACATTAACTAATCCGTCCCTAATTCTCTGTCACTACCACCATTCACACCACTAGACCCATCAATACAGTTGGAATCAAGTGTACTTCCTCAACAAGAGGGTGTGGCTAGCCGAGCTGCGGAATGGCCGCTGCCTAAGCGAGCTCCGCCGGCCGGAATAAAATCCTCTTAAAATCCTGCACATTTGGGCGACTGGTGCCGCTGAGGTCCGTTGACCAGCAAGCGTGGGGTGTCCGGCGCCCTTGTGTGACAGCTGGTGAGCCGGGCAGAGAGATCGACGGAGCTACGGCGATCGGTGCGCTGAGGCGTGGGGAGGTGCTGCGGTGGCCAGAGCCTGAAGTCGGCGCCGCGAAAATCGAGACAGAGGCGCGGACGCGGTCGAGGGCCCGGCGCGGCCGTTTGCTTGGACCATCGGCGTGGAGCGCCACAGCGGGGGCGGTCTAGTGGCCACTGAAGATCCGGAGGTGCCGCGAGGACGAAGTGAAGAGGTAAAGGCTGGGCACTCGCGCGGCGAGACACACCAAGGAGCGGCGGAGGAACATTGCCTCGCCACCACTCTGACGCCATAGGGTGGGGCGCCTACCTCAACGTGACCCTGCGACCTGGGAGCCGGATGATGCGAGAGGCGATGACCGCTGCAGACGACCGTCTGGTGGCTGAGGGCGCGTGCTGAGAACACGACCGAGCTGCAGGTGATCGGAGGGAGTGAGGATCCACGAGGCCTTGCCCCGGACCTATGCAGACGCGATTACACGCCCTGGCTGCTGTGGTGGAGATTGAGACGAGTGAGACGGCCTGGTAGCCTGCGGAGCTCTGCCTGGAGGTGAAGCTGCTAGCGCTGCGCCGGACTGGTGAGGCTGCGGAGAGGAACGACCGCAAGTGCAGGAATTGGTGGCGAGGTTTGCGCCGCGGGCCGAAAACGTGCGCTGATCTCTCCTGCTGCGACATAGGCCCTGGTCAGCATCTGCCTGGGCACTCTGAGGAGCTGGGCTGAGGGGTCGTGTTGGTTGGCCTGCCCAGAACCGCACGGGGCCGGTGAGATATCTGTGGAGGTGGAGATGGGGAAGCACGACACGAAGCAATCGAGGCTGACCTTCGAAAGCAAGCGAGCGTCTCGACAGGCCGATTCGGGCCCGGATGCAGGGGCCGAGGGCGGATCGGACCCAGGGGTGGAAGACCGTGGAGAAGACTTGAGAACTCTGATGCTGGAGATGAGGTCCAGCCTCCGGAACATCGATACGAAACTAGATACCCTAACCTCCCAGCTCGAGACGGTCAAGACGCAGGTGAATGTGCATGAAACGCACCTGGACACGCTGGATGGCCGCGCTACGGAGTTCCACGAATTTCAAGTCGAAACTAAGGAGCAGCTCCTGCATATGGACAAGCTGCTGAATGTTATCAGGGCCAAAAATGACGATTTAGAGGCCCGATCGCGCCGCAGCAACCTCCGCGTCACCGGCATTCCGGAGACGACTGCCATTTCCAAAATGGAATCCTACATAACCGATCTTCTACACGAACTATTTGACCCGCATCTCTCCGCGGTCTTTGTGGTGGAAAGGGCGCATAGATCGCTTGGTCAGAGACCGTCGGTGGGGGCACCTCCAAGACCCATCATTGCTAAACTCCTCAACTACCAAGACAGAGATGTGATCCTTCGGCTTGCCCGTGAGAAAGGCAAGATCACACATCAAGGGAATGCCATATCCTTTTACCCTGACTTTACTCCGGCGGTGCAGGCAGCGCGCAGGGAGTTCGCGCCTGCCAAGCGACTCCTCCTTCAGGCACAGATCCCATATTCATTACTGTACCCGGCGAGGCTTAAGGTATCGTTTGAAGGCACCACACACTTCTTTGCGTCGGCCAAGGAAGCGCTGAAATTCGCAAAACATGCCGGCGGCAAAAGGTCCCAACGGCCGGCGAAGATGGCGGAGAATGGAGCTGGCGCCCTGAGTGACAATGACTGAGGGGTATTGTTTCTCTGACGGCCTCTTTCGCCGCTTGTGCACCTGAACCGCCGATTTTTGGAGGGGGGGGAGGTGTAGGCTTCTTTTTTTCCTCTTGTATGGCTTTGCCGAGACACCCTGCTACTCCTTTCTTACACTTTGACCTTGTGCAGGCCGTGAAGCCTGCAGACCTTCTGGCCGCCCTGTTTACAGTCAGGGCAAGACGCTGGTTCCGGCACGCCCCCATGGGAAGACTCCCGAATCTGTTGGTGGTTTTTGACTTTGGGATGGGTACTACATGACCTGATTGGGGGGTTGGTGTGGGTGGGGGGTGGGAGGTATGGTTTGTTCTTTGTTGGTTTGGTGTCCACTGCATGATTACACTGCCAGCTGTCAATATAGGTTCTGTAGCGATGAAGTTGCCGACTGTCAACATGTCCTACTGCAATTTGCTGATTAGATATGTAGAATGCCAGGGGTAGATAAAACCTTAAACTGCCTAACATGGAACGTTCAGGGGCTCAACGACCACAGGAAGGCTCGGTTGGTGCATGCGTATCTGGCGCGTCATGGGGTGGATGTATGCATGTTGCAGGAAACACACCTGAACACCGCCCCCGCCCGCGGCCTGCGACACGCTAGGTGGGGACACGTATATTCAGCCATATATTCCAACTATGCACGCGGGGTAGCTATCCTCATACGTCGGGGATTGGACTGGAGGGAGGGTCCGGTTCAGTGTGATCCGGAGGGTAGGTTTGCGATGGTCCAGGGCATTGTATGCGGTGTGTCGGTGGTGTTTGTGGCGGTGTATGGCCCGAATGTTGACTCCCCGGGCTTCTACCATAGGTTGTGGGGACAGGTGAAGGCCACTGGATGTGAGACGATTATCTGGGGAGGGGATTTCAATGCGGTTCTGGACGACAAGATGGATAGAAGGGGAGCGGCGTGTGCGTTGAACCCGCTGGCGAGTGCTGCACTAGGAGACATTTTGACTGATGGGGCACTGGTTGATGTCTGGCGGGGGAGACATGCGGCCCAGCGGGAGGGTACCTGTATATCGCACATAGCGGAGTGTGGTCCCGCCTAGATTTCTGGTTGGTGTCGCGAGACGTCGCGCTGTGGACGACACAGGTGGAGCACATGCCCCGCTCGCTATCTGACCATGCCCCCTGCATGCTGCGTCTGCTACTCCCGGGTGACCCCTTTCCGGTGTTTTCGTGGAGACTCCCGCCTCACGCTTTGCTTGATGACGCGTTCAGGGAAGAGATACGGACTGATATCGCGGATTACTTTGAGCAGAATGCAGGCTCAGTGGCGGAGGAATCGACCTTGTGGGAGGCCTTTAAGGCCGTTATTAGGGGCCAATGTATTGCTCGGCAGGCAGGAGTGCTGCGGGCGATACGAGGCACTCTGGCGGCGCTGGAGGCTGACATTAAACAGCTTCAAAGCACCTTCTTCGAAGATGGTGGATCTGCGGTGGCGGGACAGCTCAAAACTAAATTGCTGCAATATGATGAAGAGGCGATGAGGGAGGTCAAGTTCTTGGGGAAATACGCGGAGGCTAGGCGATATGGCGAGGGAGGGCGTCCCGGGAAGTCCTTAGCAAATCTGCTTAAACCGCCTCGTTCCGCGACTTATATTCACGAGTTGAGTACATCGGACGGAGGGCACCTACACAATAAAAAGGACATTTTGGGGGCATTCTCGGAATTTTACGCCCAACTATATACCAACACCCAGGATGCGTGCCCTGACGGTCTCGCATCCTTCCTTGACTCCATCGCACTGGTATGGTTCAACAATAAACACAGGGAATACATGGACCTTCCTATCGACGCCACTGACGTGGCGCAGGTTATTAGAAGCCTGCCGCCTGACAAGGCGCCAGGACCAGATGGCCTGACAACTGCTTTCTACAAAGCGTACGCCGACGAGCTGGCGCCGAAGCTGTTGGCGGTATACGAGGAGACCCTGGAGAAAGGGGTACTTCCGGCCACCATGAGGGAGGCGCTGATAATCACACTATTGAAGCCGGACAAGCCGGCGGACGATCTTAACTCTTATCGGCCCCTATCATTGATTAATGTTGACATGAAAATCCTAGCCAAACTGCTCGCGAACAGGGTGCAGCCCATGTTGCCGCTGATCGCCCTTCCAGACCAGTCCGGATTTATACCGGGAAGAGCGACCTCCCATAACTTGCGCACCGTCTTTGCCGCGTTGCACTACCTACATCCTGATGTCAGGGCTGCAGTGGTATTTTTGGATGCCACTAAGGCCTTTGACACTCTAGAATGGCCTTCCCTCTTCCGGATATTGGAGCGGATGGGGTTCAGTGCGCTACTGCTCAAAAAAATCCAGCTGCTTTACACCATGCCAAGGGCAAGGGTGAGAGTCAATGGGCTGGTGTCGACGCCGTTCCCTATCCTACGCGGCACTCGGCAGGGCTGTCCTCTATCTCCGCTGCTGTATGCCATAGCTATGGAGCGGCTTGCAGCCGGATCAGACAGCATCACACAGCGAGAGGTATAGGCTTCAGCTCTAGAAGTCTACTCATTTCACTTTACGCCGACGATGTGACCCTTTATCTTATCAATCCGGCCGATAACCTGGATCCTGTCTTGCGGGAATTTGTCCGCTTTGAGGGCCTTGCGGGCATCTCCATCAATTGGTCCAAATCGGTCATCTTTCCCCTTACGGACGGTACTGCTGAGGTGCACTCTGACTACCCTCTGCGTTGGGAGGCGGAAGAGGTTAAATACTTGGGGATCTGGATTAGCCGAGATCTACAGGCAATATGGAGCCTCAACTTTGGCAGGGCTATGATGTGGTTGAGTGAGAAAGTAAAGTCCTGGTCCTCCCTGCCCCTGTCGCTTGTTGGGCGGATTGCACTGACAAAAATGGTAGTACTACCCAAATTTCTTTACTTATTCGCCAATATACCTATTCCGTTGACCTCGCATTTTTTTGCTACTCTGCGGTCCCATTTGGTGGCGCTGGTATGGTCGGGCGGACAGGCCAGGGTGGCGTGGGATACCCTGGTGCTGCCGCTGAGACAGGGAGGCCTGGGTGCTCCGGACATGAAGCTGTATGCCCTCTGTGCGCAAGCTCAGTTCGTACATTTTTGGGCCCACCCCACCCCCTATCAACCCCACGTTGCGGTGGAGCGGGACGCAGTTGCGCCCCTGCCATGGAGCGTGGCGATCTGTGCCAAGGCACGACGCCCGGGAGCGGATGTGGACACGGCTGGGATGCTGCAGTGGGTGTGGGAGGAGTTGCGCAAGAGGGCCGGAGTGCCGCTGTTGTATGCACCATCGCTTCCTTTGAGGCACAATCCGTTACTGCCCTGTGTAGCGGATGGACTAGCCGGCCGCCTCGATGTCGGGCGGCGTCTACGCACATTCGCGGACTTGTTTCCTGAGGGCCGGTTCATGCCTCCTCCGGAGCCGGAGGATGGAGGCGCGGTGCCCTCTGAGTTGTTTCTGTACCACAAACTGAGGGCGGCGTGCCGGGCGCTCTCCGGAGAATTCCCTGATGCTCCTCCGGTCTTTACGGCTTTGGAGGCTGTGGTGGGCTCCCAGTCTCCCCGGAGATTGGTAACCCGTCTTTATCGCCACATGCAGCACACGGATCTGGTGGGGTCGCCTAAATCCATGCAGTGTTGGAATGGTGAGCTCCAGCCTGAGATAACCGAAGACCAGTGGGAGTTTTGCTGTAGGCAGCTCACAGAGCTTTCACCGAACTACAGGCTGCGGCTCATACATTTTAAATACCTTCATCGCGTGTACAGAACCCCCATCAGCTTAAAAAGGATGGGGTTGCGGGAAACCGACGACTGCTGGCGCTGCGGATCCGCCTCGGCCTCTTTTCTGCACATAGCATGGTCGTGCCCGAAATTGGTGGGATACTGGACTCAGGTTTTTTTCCTAATCAATCAGATTGTGGGTCGCTCCGATGCTCCTTCCCCCCCTGCTCGGGCTCTTGGGTTATGTTCAACACACTCCACCGCAGGCGCGCAGGTTGCACGTGTTGCTTTTGCTGTTTGCTAAGAGGCGGGTGGCGGTCCACTGGGGGAGAAGTGGGATACCCACAGTAAAGGGCTGGCTGGCTGACGTCACGTATGGACATACGCAGCTAACCACGTTTGGGGAGTTGTTGCCTGTCGCATCCCGGCCCCGGGACATCTGGGAACCGTTTGTGAGCTGGACCCGGGCACATCAGGAGGAGGCAGTGGAGGAAGACGCTGTGAGTGTGTGATTGCGGGGTGCTGGGGAGTGGAGAGAGTGACTTGACGCCCGGATGTCTCAGAACATGTTGATGGCACGTGCCGAGCTGGGACACCCAGCCGCGAGTCCCATATCTTCTTTTCTTTGTCCGAAATGCCCTGCGTGGTGAGATGAGGTGGTGGGACCCCCGGGCCATTGCATTTGACTCCCTGGCCCAATGATGTCTGCGGATGTTGACATGTTGACCATTGAACTAGGTCTTCTTTATATACAACCTGACAGCTCCCTGTATTACGTTATCATGCTGATGTGGACTACTATGTTTGTTGGCTGTACTGGCCGTTTTGAAAAATTTTCAATAAAAAAAAAAGAAGAAAAAAAAAAAAAAGTGTACTTCCTCAACAAAGATATGACACGTTTAATCTAGTTCTCAGACAATCATCTCAAACATGGCTTTTTGTTTGTTGATAATTGAAGTCGTTATGAAAAGGACATCTCTGTGAAGAAATAGGGGCAAACATGACGAACTGAATTGAAAATGAAGTGAGAAGCAAAATATTTACAAGTGAATTAATATACTTTGTACAGAGCAAAGAAAGAGTGCATAGGCAGTCTGGATTTCTGTTTTTTGCAGCAGGGGCGGTCTGCAAGCACGCAGAGTCAAGAGACAATCAACTCCGCTAAGGGCTATGGGTCTCAGTCAATACTTGCCCAAATAAAAGAAGTTCTATAGGTATCTAGGGCCCATCCACTTCACAGATGTTCAGGACATTACATCCATCTTGGACTGAATCCAGAGACTTCATGCATTCAGTGCAGACCTGTGCGCAGTACAGCCTGTACCCCCATCTTTTAAGAACCTGAGCGATTCCACACTTATCCCAGTTTCTTGAGCAGTCTACGGTCCATCAACATGGTGAATGAAACCTATTTTCCTCAATTCAGGGTCTAACCTCTCTGCTTGGCAAACTTCAAAGTCTACAGAGTAGGTCCTTGATGAAATATTGCCAACGGTGCTTCTTTTCATGCAGGTCATTACAGGATTACGGAGGACCCTAGAACATTGCAGAACAGCAATGTGCTAAACGAACACGCAGTGTTTGAAAAAATATTTCTTTACACTCACAGAAGTTGTGTATGGTCAACTGTAATAAGTAGGTCAGAGTTGCATAAAACCTGATCGGTTCAAGCTGTCTCTTTGTCTGGGCCCAACTGCGCAGGGCACTCTACTCCGTTTCTGAGATAGCATACATTTGTAACTGTTAGTGTCAACAAATCAACAATCACATGACTGTCACCAACCGAAAGAGCGGGGGCTTTAATACCCTGGAACTATACTCTTATGTCAACGCAGTGTACGATTGTGCGATCGCGCTTGTAAGCCAATATTGACGGCAACGATAGATGTGTTGTATGTACTCTTATATAAATGCCAATAAAATGTTATACAAAAAAAAAACACAACGACCACATTATAGATAGGAAACTTCATAATACTTGGTAGGTGGAATAAGATGACCCTCACTCCTAAAACACTATTCCAGCCTTCCTAAATTTGTATCAAGAGTAATTATAGGTTGTTTTGTGTCTGAGAATGCAACGAATGACAGCAACATATAACAGTGACATCTTCAGCACCCAGATGTCTAAAACTGGTTCTATAAAGTAAAGAACCTTCTCCAGAAATTCTGACTGATGCCAGAATCGGATGAATGTGGAATAGCAGCAAACCTGTAACCAAACTGGACTTATCCTCTGTTGGTTTAGGCAATGTAATGTGCATCTGAAGAGCTAGAAATGTCTCCAATCAAGTCTTGGGATCTTGCTTTAGCATATAGGGATATGCCAAAGGCCTGCAGTCAAAGCTGACCAGCAGGACACATACTATTGGAGAATAATGATTCATTGTGAAGGTAAAAAATTATTGACAACCCGAGCGGTTTAGAGTGCCACATCTGTTCCAAGCACTTTTAAGTATGCAGTAGGTGGCCTAAATGATTATCTTGTCCAAACTATTGTACCTATTTGTAAACGTTCCCATACCGCTCACCTCACATCTTTTTAAAACCTTTAGATCCCTAATAATTGAACTGGTGTGGGTAGGGAAACAGCCTCGCATATCCTGGGAGGTGCTCACCCTGCCGCAGGCCCAGGGCGGACTGGCAGCCCCCGACTTCGCCCTTTACGCATACAGTGCGCAGGCACAATTCTTATAACATTGGGTACACCCCACGCCCTTTCAGCCACACGTTGCTATCAAACTTGACAGAGCGGCGCCGATTCCACTTGCCACTGCCATATATCAGCCATATAGGAGACCACGCAATGAAGTGGACACTGTAGAAACGTTGAGGTGGGCTTGGGCAGGCTCTCGCCAGCGTGCGAAACGGGACATACTTTACGCTCCTTCTATGCCACTGGCCAACAATCCACAGATGCCCCCACTTAGGGACCGCAGGAGCGGGCGGTGGCGCACGGGCTGCAGGTGGGCGGGGACCTCTTTCCCGGCGACACATTTCTAACGCTGCAGCAGATGTGCGGCTCAGGCGACCCCGCGGCGGCAGAAATGCTGCTCTACTACCAACTGCGGGCCCCATGCAGAAGCAAGTTCGACACATTCCCAAATCCTCCCCCCACACTACCAGCACTTGAGAACATTCTCAAAATAGCTCATGGCCGCAAGCTAATTACCCGCATCTATAACACCATGCAGCGCGAATCGCCAATTACCACCCCAGGGGCCCGCGCGACGTGGGAGATAGACATGGGGTGGAAGTCACAGATGACCAATGGAAGCTCATTTGTGGTCAGATGGAGGCGCTGTCCCCAACTATCGCCTTAGATTGAGCCATTTCAAGTACATTCACCGCTTATACAGAACCCCGGTGGAGCTGCACCACATGGGACTGCGCCCCGACGACTGTTGCTGGCGCTGTGGCGCCACCCAGGCAACATTCTTACAAATAGCGTGGCAGTGCCGTCCCATTGCCAACTTCTGGCTGCGTACACTACAACATATACATTAATATACTAGGACTGGAATTGCCCCACACGCCGCTAGTGGAGCTACTGGGCGCTATCACTGACATCCCACCGAAGCGGCGAAAACTCACGGCTTTGCTCCTACTCATGGCCAAGCACCAGGTGGCGCTTCAATGGAGAGTGGTTTCACCACCGACAACGTGGGACTGGCTCTTGAGCGTCACCCCATGCAAGACGCAGGTGGAAACCTTCTGGGAACAAATGCCTGCGCGAGCCCGACCAAAGGATATCTGGGACCCATTTGTAAATTGGCTCAGAATCATAGACAATGATGACATTTAATATAAACATTAGGTAGTGTAGACACCTCAGCTGCAATGCCATGTGGTGGGAGTGCACTGTCATCTGAACCGACCAGAAGCCGGACGCCATGGTTGTAGCAATGGTTATATAATAATAATAATAGGCATTAACTGGGGGCTTGAACATGAACATGTATATAATGTGCGGAGAATGACGACAGACAATGTACTGCTATTTGATTATGTGGTTGTTTGTTTTGCACAAATGCCAATAAAAATAATTTAAAAAAAAGAAAAAGTATGCAGTAGGTATGCATACTCCCTTAAGTGAAAAGTGCTTACTGCTCAAAAGAGGCAAATGCAGTCCACTACAACTGCATATCTAGCAATGCTATCAATCATGATTGGGGTTCATACATTCCTGGGTGCTGAGACGGGTGTTTTCTAAACATTTTATGCATTGGTCCCTTAAATCGATAGTTTTCATTTTCAAGGTGACAGCAACAAGCACTTAATGTTGTATAGTGATACCATGTAAAGGTAAAGATCTTTAATAATAAAAGATTTGAGGTCTTCCAGCCTCATCCGTTTAGCGATTAGCCTATACAACAAGACCAACGTATGCCCAAGCTGTGGCTGGATATTTTAAAGATTGGGAAGGGGATAACTGTACATATAGATCCCATTACTGGTCTGAGCTATGAACAGAATGCGAGCAGAACTGGAAATATTACTGTGTACACAGAATTAAAAATCCAATTGGCCACACCAGCAGCGACCCACTTTATGAACTACTCAATGACTGTCAGACCCCCTGCATTGGAATAAAGGTGCATATCCCTTTCAAGTGTTTTTTTAAATTTCATTGTTTACGTGGAGTCTTTCAGACAGTGCAAGCGGTCTGGTTGCACAATGCCAACTGTGGCTTAACAAGAACTTGCAGAGGCTTACAGAATGCCCATTGCTTACCACTGGTTGACTTTGTGACTCATTTACCTGCTTTAATGGCTTTCCTTGTTTTAGCTTGTTCATCGTGTGCCAGTCCCTCCCCTTGATCATGGGCTCTTTACTATTTCCCTGACTGGCAGACTTCCATCTTTCCATAGCTGTTTTTTCTTTTTGCATAAGCACTCCTATCAAGTGCATATGTTTCCAGCTCTCGCGCTCATGTGTCTGTTCTCCTCCACATATGTAAATCCCTGCATTCTGTGCTGCTCTATGCCTCGTGTTGCAGGCTCTCTCTTTGGTGCTTCTCCCTCTGCCAAACTCCCTGCCTCCCCAACGCATAGTTCTCCTTCCTCGCTCGTGTGCTTCTCTGCTGCCCATGCAACTATCCCTTATGTGCTGCTTTTCCTCTCTCCCCGCCCCTCCAGTTGATCTCCACACTCAGTTCGCCATTGACCCAAGTCCATCGTTTTTTTGTGTGTTTTTTTATTGTTTTGGGAGAATGTGGGTAGGACCAGGTAGACAACTGCTGCCAGTCTGTATACCTTGAAAAAAGCGCTTGTGTGCTACTTTTTTATTTACCAATCCATCTTAGACTGGCAAATGTAAAAAAAAAGATGGCACCTATGCATTTTGTAGGCACGCATGCGTAATGAAGCATGTACTCACACACGTCATCATACATGTGGGCGCCTACAAATGACACTGCTGCATCATCACACTTTTTTTTTTTATTAGTTATGCTGCCAATGCTCATTTGATTTTCCCTCCCATAGAGCATCAAGAGTCATATTTGCCCATAGTGTTTTCTCACTGGGAGCTTGAAATTTACAAGAAAATAATCAGTTTAATCTGCTTTATCTGGACGTAGTAAGAGATAGATTGAAAACACTGGTCTCAAATTAAGCATTTACTTTTTGCAACCGGTCTGATTTTGCAACCTGACCCTTGTACTAATAGGTTGCACTGCAAAGTCTACAGCCACAGGGGGTTGTAGTATGATTTACTTACTGAACAATCCTTATGCAGGTCACTATTTGCTACTCCCTGTGATTGGTTACAAGCACTATAGAGATGGTGGCTTGCAAGGAACAGCATACCACCATCCCTGTGCTTGCATTACTAAAGGGGATTTTCTTTTTAGCAGTCCATGTTCTTTAAAGGAAGCGGTGCACTATTAGAAAAGAATCTGGTTGCAAACCATTGATGCATGCCATACCGAACCGAAATTAGGAGGAGATTCTCCTCTCATGTCCCTTCCTAACTGAGATTCGTTATTTGTCGCCACACAAAGTCTTATCTGACTGCAACATGGGTTTAATGCATAACAAAAACCTTTGAGGTTGATACACTTTGATTATGTGAATCACAGAGTTTGCGATCACAAAATGGCCATGTGCATCTCGCCCAAAGTCCTTTACCGGGACAGGTCAGTGAACAGGTTAACCAGGATACAACCATGAGGAACACTGAGGGATACTGATAGATCCTATTTGCCCTGGAGGAGGATGGGTTTGGGGTCGGGAGTGGGGGATGGGATGAGAGTGTGAGACAGTCATATTTTCAAGGCAATCGCTATTATTGTGACCTTGGTCCTAGTGTGGTATCCCAGGTTGGTGAAGAACCAAATTTGGAACAAGAATTCCTGCATCTGCATACTTTGCCCAGAACACGGACCATTTTTAGATCGAGCCTGAGCCAGCGTGGATGCGCTGCTCTGGCGATCTACTGTAGTACAGTACGGAAGAGAAGCCCCACTCATATTTTTCATTGGCTTGTGTCTTTGTCCTTCTTAAATGCTGTCTTCTGATTCCTTAATAGGCTTGTTAGTCCCGCCATTTCATCATTTGTATCCTCCCAAGGCTACTGGCTCCTTTACTTTGGTTGTTACAGGGTTGTGTTATTTAGACTGTGAGCACTATTTTCTTTAAGGAGTTACTGTCTGCTACTAGCCCTGCATCAGGCTAGTGACACCCCATATACCTGGCAGGGAGCACCTCACCCCTGCTCTCAAACTTTCCTTCACAGCTCCTTCAACAGCACGCCCTGGGATGCTTTTGTTAAAGACCTTCATCACAGCATTGCACGCATTCCCTCTCTAATATGTCTGGCGTCACACGTGGTGTACACGGTCTTGTGGTTTTTTTTTTCACTTTCTGAATATTTTTTTGTTGCGTGGACCTTAGGGCGTTACAGGTTTTCTTCTTTTGCCCTGTGGGTGTGCATGGTTCACTCAGATTACCTGCTGTGTCCCTTTAAGCACCGACCATGTTCATCTGGAGACCAAGCGTTATTTTTCTCTGAACTGCTGATTTTCACTGATGTTTACAAAGTTACTGATTTATGGTTGAGGAAGCAGAGAATGTGCCTGCCACGTTAAAAATTCACAACATATGTGCTGTGTTCGTTCCAAGCATGCAGTATCCCCCCTGCCTTCATAGACTGGACAGTGCGTGAAATGCCCTCAGCTAGCTAGTACCTTGAAAATATTTTTCATGGTTTTTTTTATGAATGTTGAGCGTGTAAACAGTGTATAATATAATCTTAAATGTTTTGCGAACATAAGAGTTTTTGTTGCGTTGGTTTTGTTGGGCTTTTGTTTAAAACGTTAAATTGATTAGGACATTTCTCACATGTTTATACGTTTGTGAGGGAATCTTCTCCAAGCATTCATGTAGATTGAATTCATTATCATTAACAGCTGCTCTTTTGAAATTAATTGTGTAGAAGAATGCACTAACATCATCAGTGAATGATTTACCCACTGGTTTAAGAATCGTGTATGCTGATCACCAGAAAGAAAATGTGATATAGCTTTTGCACTTCTTTTCAAACATCGATTTTATACGAGGTTCGCTGTATACATGATCTTGTAACGTACTGGACATATTTTGGAAAAAGGACATTTTCTTGTTTAAAATATCTTGCGTAGCAGTTTGGCTTATTTAGAAAGGTTTGTTTTAGCAGACATTTGTTTTGAGTAGTGCTTGTGCAGGTTGTAAAACTGGCACAGAATTATTTTTTTTTCTCAGTGTTTCATTGTGTTTGCAACTTTCACACCTACACACACCTGACGATTTGGCAGTGTGCTTACAGGATGTGTCCTGTATCATTTAAATGCGTCCCCATTATGGACCTTTTTTGCTGTCATGCCAGGTTTGTTCCACCACAACAAAATCTATTCAGAAATAAATAGTCTAAAAGTAAAACTATTTTATGCCCAAAAAAATTATTTTTACTGTGTTTACAATATGATTGTTTTTTCCTCACTGTTTTATCAAACTATTAGTTAGTTGGTATGGTTAAAGGGGGGGGGGGGGGGGGGGGGGGGGGTTGGGGGGGGAAGATATGTGGTGTTGCGGTCTAGTTTTCCCACCACCACGTGACGAGCGCAATGCCTGTCGGGATAGGCGTGCGCCATTGATACAGGGGCTGCAAGAGAAGTTACAGCCCGCGCTCTCCCTCCATAAATAAAGAAACGTTTTACAAATCACTCGCAGTTTCCATGACTACATACTTAGGGTGGAACCCGACATTACAAATTGGCGACGAGGTGGAAAAACTTCGTGCTGGAGCCGGCAACGCTCTGCACGTGCAAGTGTGCACTGAGCTGATAGGCATCACTACGGACTCACGTTACAGCAAACTGAGGGGGAGTGCTGCGGTGCGACGCTTGGAAAGAGGTGCCTCTCCAGTTTCCATCCTGCCTGCACTGACGAGCCTCACCACCTGCACATGTGCACCCACCTTCTGAGGACCCGAGAGAGAGCACCGCGTGGAAGCAGTCAAGCAGTAAGTGCCTGCACTGCGTCCCTGCGCCAGCAGAAGGCAATAACAGCCTCTCCAACTCCCAAGAGGACAGTGAACACAGTCTGCGTCCACGCCTTGCTTCCATTAGCGGCTGGTTCACGTGCTAGCTGATTGCAGAGTGCCTGGCAGCCCTCACTGGCCATACACACTCCCTGCACCTTCAAGGCCCCCTAAGCCACGTGCCCCCGGCTTACAGTGTGTGGCACCCCAGTACGCGCAAGTACCTACTCCAGCTAACCTAAGTTAAAAGACACACTGGGATCTCTCCTCCCATCTACGGGGGTCCTCAGTCCGGCGTACGCCGGCCAACCGGAATGTGTGCACTGACCTTCTCGCTCACCAACCCTGTCCTGTTCTTGCCAAAGCCAGGCGAGCCGGCCATGAAATGGGCTGATTGGAAGGGCTATTTCCTAAACTATCTGTCAGCCCTGGAGGATGAAGTGGAAGAAGCTTTTGCGAGTAAACGCAGGAAGAAAATTCTGCTGCATAATCTCGGACCGGAGGGGTTGCGAGTCTACGAGAGTATGGTCAAAAAGACTAGGGGTCCAAATGACACTGATGTATTCCAGCATGCATTGGAAGATTTGGACAGTCATTATCAACCAGTTGTTTGCACTTGTATAGACCGTTATAATTTCTTCCAAATTAAGCAAAGTGATATGGAGACGGTGGAAGACTATGTGGCTGCACTGAAAAGACTGGCAGTAAATTGCAAATTTGGCCACCTTCATGATGACCTAGTGAGGGATCAGATCATAATGCACACAGTAAACACGAATGTACAGGAGAAGTTGTGGGTGAGTGGAGATGCCCCCCTTAACGAGATTATAGCGATTGTAAAGAAGGCAGAAATGTCCAAAAGATGCGCAGCAGCTGCAAAGAAAGACAGTGAGAGCAAACCCACCGTGTGCAGAGTGAGCGACACAAAAGCGCCTAATGACAAACCTCCGCCCAACGCTGGGACCAGAAACAGCAGGAAACCGATGAACTGTACAGGACCCAACAAATTCCCTAGTGACCACAAAGGCAGTTGCTACAGATGTGGGAGTCAAACGCTTATGGCAAATGACAGGCGGTGTCCTGCCTTCCGAGTAAAATGTTCCTTTTGTGGGGTGATGGGTCATTTTGGTAAAGTCTGCAGACGGAAACCCAGCGATGCTACCTTTAAATGTGTTATGGACGATTCAGAAACTGAGGGGGCGGAGGGCGATGCTGATTATGACTGTATTTTATGCATGGATGACCAAATAATGGGGATCGATTGCAATAGCAACAGGCAGCCCTCATGTATGTTGACCATTGGGGGTGTCCAGGTATCCATGGTAGCAGACTCAGGGTCCCCATACACCATAATTTAACATAGTATCTGGGAAAAAGACTTTATTTGCACCATAGAGAGTCACTTACACCCCACCGATATGCACCCAGTCACCTTCACGGGAGAGAGAATTCCCATGGTAGGCTTCGGTCAACTTACGTTTGAATTCAGAGGGAGAAACTCTGTAGGTAAACTGTACGTTGCTGAAAAGGGGCCCTCCATACTGGGGTGGCCCGGTCAGGGGGCGTTAGGAATCCAGCTCAACCCTAGCAGAGAGACACACACAGGTGCTCATGACAGACGACCCTCCAGCTGTGGTAGAAGCCAAACTCAAAGAAGAATTCCCCTCGGTCTTTGGCGGCACCATAGTAAAACTCTCCAAATTCACACACAGAATCCTCCTGAAGGTCGGAGTCGTGCCAGTCTGCCATAAAGTCCAAAATATCCTGTTCAACTGCAGAGAAGCTGTGCAGATGGAACTGAAGCGCCTGGAAGACAACGGCATAATCGAACCCATCGACAGTGCAGAGTGGTTGGTGCCCTTGGTAGTGGCGCGCACACCGAATGGGAAGGTGAGTCTCTGCATAGATCTCACGGAATTGAACAAAAACATAATTGTGGATACATTTCCGTTACCAAAAATAAGTGAAATGCTAGCTCAAACCAAGGGGATCAAATGGTTCTCCACGATAGACCTCACAGCGGCGTACCACCAGATATCGCTAGAACCCCTACTGCAGAAAATTAACGCCCCTTCATCACTCCATTTGGATGCTACAGATTTCGGCGTATGCCATTCGGACGGGCATCGGCGGCTGCCGTTTTTCAAAAATTGATGCACAGACTGTTCAAAGACATCAGCGGAGTATTATATTTCCAAGACGACATACTCGTCATGGGGACAACTAAAGTGGACCATGACCAAAAGCTGACAGAGGTGCTACGGATACTGTCATCCAACGGCCTCAGGCAGAATGGGAGAAATGCAAGTTTGGCCTACGCTCCGTCACATACTTGGGGCACAAAATAGGTGACTGCGAGATTTCTCCAAAGCAAGCCAAATTGAAGCTACCCAGTCTGCGCCCACGCCGCAAAATAAGGAAGAGGTCCGCTCATTCCTAGGGCTGGCAGAGCTCTACAGCAAATTCTTCAACTTTGTTACCAAGACGCACCATCTACGTCAAATCCTGAAGGAGAAGAATGCCTTCAGCTGGTCGCCCGCGTCTATTGAAGAATTCGAGACGGTCAAGAGGGACATCTGCGATGCGGTTCCCCTGCACAGATTTGACAGCTCTGCGCCCACCATTTTGACCACAGACGCCAGTGAAAGGGCCTTAGGGGCTGTCCTATCGCAGATGGCACGGAAACCACCATCAGTTTCGCCTCCCGTTGTCTCGCCCCCAATGAAGAGAAGTTCAGCATCATCGAGAAGGAGATGTTGGCAGCCATGTGGGCCATGGAGTAATTTCGACAGTATCTCTGGGGCTCCCGGTTTACCCTCAGAACGGACCACAAGCCTTTGGTTAAAGTCCTCACGTCCAGTGGCCATGCCAATGCCGCCCCGCGCATCGCCAAGATGAACCTCAGACTGTTGGATTTCGTCTACGATGTGGTGTACTTACCAGGGAGAAAGAACAAGGTGGCGCATTACCTTAGCCGGTCAGCTGCGATGGAGAGGGCACCGGTACACAAAATGGGACGAGTACACTATAGCGTTCACAAGAGACCGTGATTAGTGCACAAGACTGGGAGACAGCATACGACACAGATCCCCAACTCTCGAGCGTCAAGACTTTGGTTACACAAGGATGGGCGGAGAAGAGGCACGTGAGCGACGACCTCCGGAAATTCTAGGAAGTGCGGGACGAACTGTCCATTAGCGATGATGCCATATTTTTGCTACCGGGAGATAAAGTCATTCCTCCACGACAGTTGACAGATCGCATTCTCAACATCATGCACGAAGGCCACTTGGGAATTGTGAAGTTGAAGAGAAGAGTTAAACAGTCTTACTGGGGGCCAGCCATCGACAACCAAGTGGAGAAGTACGTGAGAGCATGTGAGCATTGCAGCAATGAGGACAAATCCATGACCTTGCTAAGACCGCCTCTGGGGAAGTTCACCAACCCCTGGAAGGAGTTGTCAATCGACATATTGGGCCCCATTCTGCACTCATGGGGAGTACCCAAATACGCCATTGTCCTTATCGACAGATACTCCAAGTGGCCGGAGGTAGAAGTAGGCGAGAAAGTGGACACGGACGCCGTTATTGCCTTTCTCACCGCGGCATTCTTGAGAGAAGGGATTCCAAAAGTCATTACGTGCGACAACTGTCCCCAATTTATGTCGGAGAAGTGGAACACTTTCACCAAAAGGAACGGAGTCACGACCAAACACACTCCAGTGTACCACCCGGCAGGTAACGGCCTAGCAGGCCGGTTCAACCGAGTGCTTATGGGTTCCGTTCAAGCAGCCATCAGTGCGTGTAAGAACTGGGAGACAGAAATCAGAAACACGGTAGGGGCATACCGCATCACACTCACCCCAACTGGGTATAGACCATTCCAAATCCTATGAGGCCGAGAACCATTCACACGGGACAACACTGTTTGGATGAATCAAAAACTACAGAGCAAGTGGTCCCCAGCAGTGGTCAGATGCAACTTGGAGAAGGCCCAGAGAATCTACACGGACAACTATAACAAGAAGCATGGAGTGCGAGAAGTCTCGTGAGCAACGGGGGACTGAGTCCGGGTGAAGCTTGGCCACCTGGGCAAGAAGGGAGACAGCAAGTTCAGCAAGCCGGTACAAGTCAGGGAAACTTACTCGCTTACTCGCGCTCCGCCCTGTTAAGCGATGGAAAAGTATGGTCACAGAGTAGAATGGCCAAATGCAACAAAGTGATCAGATAGAACAAGGATGAATCCACCACAAGCAATGGACACAATGGATGGGAGTTTGACGACGAAGAAGACGGGGGTTGCCCACAAACACACCAAGAAATGGCACGATGAGGGAAATGGGGAGTAATGTTGGGACCACAGGGGAAAAGAATAACTCTGAGGTCACACAACACACTACATCCCACGATACCAATGATAGTCGCATACAAGGCACTCCCACTTCACATGACCGGGGCATGGAGGGGAGTACGGGGGATGCTAGTTTCCCCACAAGAGAAGTCCATGGGTCACGGGTACCCCTCACATGCACCCGCACAGGTAGAGCTGTTGTACTACCCAAGAGATATAGCGAATTTGATATGTAACGTGTTACTTACTTAAGGAGTTTACAGTGCGGTGTTTTTGATTCTTACCCCCTCACCTGCTCTCTCTTGCCACTTTCCCTGCCCCCTCTTTCCCCTGTTAACATATGGTTATCTGTTGTTCCGGCGTAAACATGTTTAGGCGCCACACATAGTATGCTTTTGTATATGCATAGTTTTGCAACTTAGTTGGTGTTGTTAAAGGGGGGGAGGATATGTGGTGTTGCGGTCTAGTTGTCCCACCACCACGTGACTAGCGCAATGCCTGTAGGGATAGGCGTGCGCCACTGATAAGGGGGCTGCGAGAGAAGTTACAGCCCGCGCTCTCCCTCCGTTAATAAAGAAACGTTTTACAAATCAGTAGCTGTGTCCGTGACTACATAATTAGGGTGGAACCCGACATTACAGAAACGGGTTTCAAATTGTATGAATATTACAGGCACATATTTAAATTAATTAGATGCATGATACGATGAAGCAGTATTTAGAGGTACCTTTTAACAAAAAGATTGACCTCTTACAATTAGACCTGTCCTGGCTTATTCATTCACATCCAGATATTCACGCTTCGTCCCCAATAAACTGAACAAGTTTCATTGTCATGTAAACATTCTGAAAGTGAACATGCGAGCAAAGTTTTCACCGAGACCCATGTGTGGCTGTGATTGAGGGTTGAGAGCTAGGCATGCGCATAGGCCCTCCATCTTAAAACAAAACGTGTGCAATGCACACTAACTTTGAGACGGCCTACGTATGGATCTGGCGAGCAGTCAAGCAGACCAACCGCAGTCCGCAGAGCAGAGCGCGAGCACCTGCTCAGGATAGAAACAGGGAACCCTAAATGCTGGACAAGTGTATTGCTATTTACTTAACATTTGACACTAAAAATACCAAGGATAAGCATGACAGTGCAGTCAGTTTTTACAACATTCTTTGCCTCTTTCCACCCTAAAATTGTAAAACTGCCCAATTCTGCAATGTACTTGGGATATAACTTTCAGAGGTGTGAGGAGTAAAAGAGAATTGGTACTTCAGGATTTTGAGGAAGGATTTATTTAGTTGATTTAGCTGGGAAACAAATCAAATACATTTTGAGTAATTTAGGTTGACTTTCTGGCTTGGACACCCGAATTAACAAGTCGATTCCATTTCACAGTAGGAGTACATTTGGTTGTGAGTCTTTTGTTTTCACCGATTAATAATACATATGCTTTGCAACACTTTCATTGCTTTACATCGGCTGCAGCGAGGTAGAGGAGAAGAGGTAATTGTTTTTATTTTTCCATAATAGTTTTGCAAGTTTAAAAGGGTGCAATTATTTTGATTTTCCTTTCTCGGTTTGGTGATGTGTAAACCTGAGCTCGGCACACGTCTGGGCTCTTCTTGCACATGTGTGGGTCAGAGTATTAGGTTTATCAAGTTTTTTTAAAACGAACCCTCTAATTTAAATGACAGTTAATACACCCAGTGGCTGTTGTCTCTGATGCTGATAATTAAAACCAAGTGCTGGGCACTGTGATGATGGAAGCGATGTAGAATTCGGATTTTAAAAAGCACATGATAGCTGTTAGAAACGGCCAGTTTTCAAATAATTAAAGATGATCACAGTGCAATTGAATAAGACGCATGTTACACTCATGTGACATGCTTAATGTTCTGGTTTTGCAGCAGGTCCCGGCCTTTTAAGTCCTTCCAGGTCTCTAAGAAGGCAGAGAAGGATTTCTATCTGAGCATTCGAAGAGCAGTTGAAGTAAAATGCTTCAATGCCCCAACCCTTCAGGCTCTACATATAGGTCCTGCCATTTACAAGATTCCTGGAAATGTACAAAAGTGGCAATCCTGGATGGGTGATGACTGTTGGGTGATATATGGCATATATGTGGTAGAGCGCTTGCAGCCCATTCACAGCACACTGGGCACGTGGATGCGGCCAGGAGTGCGTTACTAATTGTAGGCCTTGGATCGGTAACAACACTGGTGTTTTGGTCATGTAGCCTCTACGGAGCCACTATATCTCGCAACGGGGTGCGAAAATAACATTTAGTGGGTAACAAATGTATGACACGAAAGTTCACTTGATTTAACACCTTTAGATCTGTGAGGTGCAAAATGGAATACACGTGCGTTTACTAAAAAGTGTAATATATTTTTATTTGGATTAAATGTCTAACATTAGAAAGTGTCCATTTAGGCTTGTGATAAAACGGCTTAAGGAGTATTGGTGCTTGTTGTGGCGCCTGCCTCCATTAATTGCCAAGGTAGAGATTGCAGTTGCTGGGGTTTTGCTCTTTATATCTAAAAATATATTAAATACTTCAGATCCTGTCCAGTGGAATTTGCATTTGTCTGTGACACAGCTTTATACGTTTTTTCAGATCTGGGTTTTGACAGCGCAGCTCTCATACCGACCGATTCCTAACAATTGACATGGTTGGGGCTTTGGCCGTCTTCAACCAGCCTCTTGCGGCCATCGGGTAGAGTCTTTGTCAATCACATCTTGGCTCAGTCTATCTTTCACCTAATGATGTTAGGTGTCTGGGTGCATCTTCCACCTCCACCCGAGTGCTTGCACTGAACTGCATGAGTGCTTGCTTTACAATAATAGCCATCTCCCCTGGTGCACTCCTGCGTGTCTAGCTGTAATGTGCTAAAGCTGCATGTCCGGGTGTTACCTACTGTAAGTGAACTTAGTTAATAGTCTAATTGTTAAGTGAGATAATGATAATAAGGAATGTATTTAATCTGGTATGGGGATGCAATCGTATTCAGTGATCAATATTGAAAGATAGTACAATTAGCTCATGCTACGTAGCTATATTTGTGCTAGTAAGGTCACGCCACGTTCGTGCTGCAAGATGCGGCTGAGGGACCAGGTTTTGATGCATCATTTTGGACATAGTTTAACCAGTTTAAAAAGGCTGTGTAGAAATTCCGATAAATTAAACGGAAGTATCTATGGTTGACATTTTTTTTCAATAAAGTGAGCAAATTAAATATTAATTTCCATATTTATTTTGGCGTGGGACTGCTGGCTGACCTTTTCATTTTTATACACAGTCATTTACTTTAGCAAGCAGTAGTATCATGCTTTAAAAAATAAAAAGAATGATTTAGCTACTTTAAAAGTTGTATTGCTACCAGGAATATTTCTTAAATGGATCAGATTAAGGCACCGCCTAAAATAAATGCAGTGCAACTAAGTTAGAGCTAGCTGTAGAAATTTGGAGGGAATGATTGCTAGGTAATTCTGGTGGTAAAGGAAGTGTCTCCTTGTTTGGAAGTGAGGCACTCCTCATATTCATCAAAGTTTGTTGTGAAGGTGTTAGATCGCAACATATTATGTGGGATTTGCTCAGAGAATAATAAAATATTTGCTGCATGTGTTGCATTGAGAAAGGTGTAAAAGGTTTTCTTATCTTTGAAGATTGAAATGTCTTTTGGTTCTAACTTTCATTTTCGCTGAAAATTCACTCTTAATTCAGTAATTTTATATTTAAATTTTAGAGTGTCAACGAAACAACTAAGAGAGAAACACCACAAAATAAGGCAACATAATTATTTCATCATAACAAAAACTGAGATTCCATTTGTAGCCTTAACAGCAGCATAGGTATTGTATTACTGTCCACACTCCAAAGAGCAGTGTATATCTGGTGAAAGCCTTTTTGATTGTCTTTTAATCTGAATATTAAATCCATGTGCCCCTTTGTAAATTACTGCCTTTTTAGGTCGAGCCGGGGCAGCACATGCACTGCGACATGCTGTATTGGAGTATGGAATAGAATCCACGCCCACTCTCCGCCCATATTTGTCATTGGCTTGTGTCATTGTCCTTCGTAAATGCTGGCTTCTGATTAGTTAATAGGCTTGTTAGTCCCTCCTTAGTACCGCCTTGTCCTCATTTGTAACCTGAAAAGTCCCATGCGTTTGCTGACAACAGACAACGTCCCTCTGGGCGCGCCGTGGAAGCTTCGCTGAAAGCGAATGAAACGTTTGTAATAAAACGTTGTAACAAAACAAAGGTTGATGCTTGATTCCAAAATTTATTCACAAAAACTCAAAGGTTGATTCCATGTAGTCATGTACTGGAGACTATTCCATGAAATAACTTCGTTGTGTTGAGCCTCATCCCCAATGTGAAACTTGATCCCAATGCATTTCGGGCCCCTCTGGCCCTTCGTCAGGGGAATCTACATAACAAAGAAATATTTGCATATAACTAAATGATACAATGAGGGGTTTGCCATCTAACAAAAGACAAAAGGACACTGCCTGAAAAGTGAGGTTACGCTAAAGAAACCACAGTGGGACGGTGCTTTAGAAAGATAATCACCAAGACCTGGTTCGTATGAAACACAGTCAAAAAAATGCGAAGAAGTGCTAACAGTCCATTCCGAAGAATGAGCAAACGTTGATGAAGACGAAAGTGCTCCGATTCAAAAGAACCGTATAGGTGAAAGAAACGCTTCATCAGCGAGTTTTAAACAAGCGTTTCTTTCACCTATACGGTTCTTTTGAATCGGAGCACTTTCGTCTTTTCACAACATGGTTTTTTCAAACTCGTACCGACTCCCCGGGAATGGTTGAGTACAGCCGTGTTTTACATGTCACACGGGTGTTTTTTATAGTGTTTGGCACCGTAGGAACTTTTCCTTTTTCTTTCCCCTT
Organism: Triturus cristatus; assembly: GCF_964204655.1. Lineage (NCBI taxonomy): Eukaryota > Metazoa > Chordata > Amphibia > Caudata > Salamandridae > Triturus > Triturus cristatus. The sequence goes on along the minus strand of NC_140589.1, from coordinate 1,821,557,411 downwards.
CTTTTTCACCAAACAAGTCACGGAGCACGTTCAAGGGTGAACTTTTCTTTTCCGCTTCATCAACGTTTGCTCATTCTTCGTAATGGACTGTTAGCACTTCTTCACATTTTTTTGACTGTGTTTCATGATGAACACGATGAACTCATAACATTTACACACGAACCAGGTCTTGGTGATTATCTTTCTAAAGCACCGTCACACTGTGGTTTCTTTTGCGTAACCTCACTTTTCAGGCAGTGTCCTTTTGTCTTTTGTTAGATGGCAAACCCCTCATTGTATCATTTAGTTATATGCAAATATTTCTTTGTTATGTAGAATCCCCTGACGAAGGGCCAGAGGGGCCCGAAATGCATTGGGATCAAGTTTAACATTGGGGATGAGGCTCAACACAACGAAGTTATTTCATGGAACAGTCTCCAGTACATGACTACATGGAATCAACCTTTGAGTTTTTGTGAATACATTTTGGAATCAAGCATCAACCTTTGTTTTGTTACAACGTTTTATTACAAACGTTTCATTCGCTTTCAGCGAAGCTTCCACGGCGCGCCCAGAGGGACGTTGTCTGTTGTCAGCCAATGCATGGGACTTTTCAGATTATACACACTCCTTGGGTTATGAGAGTGATACCTCTGTGGCACCCGACAACATATTTAACGTTTTCAACCTGCGGTTCATTTGTAACCTCCCATGAGGACTGGCCCTTTTACTTTAGTGGTTACACGGTACCTCTTTTTTAGTCTGAAAACACTATTTTCTTTAATGAGTTTCTCCTACTGCAGGCACGACATGCTTTCCTGCAACATTCAGCACACCATGCATGCTTTGACTTTCTGAGCGGCCAGGACAATGGCGGCCGCTTCTCTGAATAGGTCTTGCATTTACAAGAGTTTGAGCTATTGTCATTGTAAATGACAATCCCTTTTATTTGTGTGTTAATTAGCAAAACAGATGAATAAAAGGCATGGTCATTTAGAATGCCAATAGCTTAAACTCTCGTAAATGTGAGACCTATTGCATTGCAAAAGCCTAATTTTAGGCCTGGCATTAGCCATTAACATGGGTTTTTACAAAAAAATCATATATACGTACATTACATATATATGCACACATTTATAGAAGGGCTTTCAGTCAGCCCTTTTCATCCATTGGCCTTTTATAATGCCATTCACATTTTGCTATAACCCACCACAGTGTGACTTCATTTTGCCTGTGCACAGCCACCCAAAAATAAATGATCTACCTTATTCCTCAATACACAGAATACTACATACATTCACCCTTTTTCAAAAATACTCAGGCTGTACCATAAATTGGGATAAATCACTTAACTACATAACTTCCGGGAGTGGCTTTAGGTTGCCCATACACTGCGGAGCTAGGGTTGACACCGAAGGATTTCGATATCTGGGGATCTATGTCACGACAGATCCAGTGGCATTTTACAATAATAACCTGGCCCCACCGACGATGTGCAACATTGAAAGACCTAGAACGGCGTTATATAAAATGATGGCTCTGCCCCGATTTGTTTACGTGTTACAAAATACACCTTAACCTGTCCCAAGTAAACATTTTCAGGCCGTGGAGTCAGAAATCCGGACCCTTCTTTGGAATAATGGGGCCCCCCCGCATCTCATTGACAAAGCTCACAAAAAGCTGGTATGATGGTGGAATTGCCCTCCAAGCGATCAAAAGTTACTATTGGGCCTCTAAGTTAGCAATTGTAAATCATTGGGTACATTGACCAGTGGCCGAACCCACTTATAGGATGGATAGATACAATATGACAGCAGGATCTTATCAAAGGGCATTATACGGAGGAAGGAAAAATAGCCCAGTGTATACCCCAACCGCGACCACGGTTGCAGTATGGCAATCGGCAACATCCGCTTTGGGATGGAAAAATAAGATTACACAGGTTACCCCCCTTTTTGAGACAGATCGTTTGGGGCTCCTGGCAAAATGTCCAAGATTCGATAAATGGGACCTTATTGGGCTGTCAACGGTCGGAGATGTGTGGGCGGGAGGTAAGGTAGTCCCTTTCAGTGACCTTCAACGATACTATGAGCTAAGCGCACAGGAAACCTTTAGATACCTCCAAGTCAGAAATGCGCTATATCAGGCAGTCCCCAAGGGTACAGATCTTCCGGCCGCCTCTTCACTGGAGGACGGACTCCTTGAGGATTATCTAAAAGAAAATGCAATTTCTTTGACTTACAAGATATTAAATACACCAGATTAATTTGGGAAAATCCGAGCCAAATGGGTGGACGATGTGGATGATTTAGACGAAGAATGGCAGGAAGCATTGGCATCCCCTCGGGAGGTAGCGATTCGGTCCAGGTTCACATTAATTCAGCTTAAGCTCTTACACAGAGTATACTACACCAGTGTAGCGCTGGTTAAAATGGGTACTATAAGCTCCTCACTATGCCCCAGAGGTTGTGGTCCGGTTGGGACGTTTTTACACCTGTGGTGGGATTGCCCGATTGTGCAGTTATATTGGGAATAAATAACCTAAAAAATGTGGGATGTCTGTGGGAAAACCATGGAAGTTAGGCCCCAGCTGCGCCTTCTCAATATATGGGATGCAACTGATCTGACAGAAAAAGAAAGGATCTGGGTCTCCCTTGGAAATGGGGTGGCAAAACGGAATATAGCAAGAACTTGGAAGGGTGCCATGGCGCCGAAGCTCTGTGACTGGGAGGACGACATGGACTGGTGCATGCAAACAGAGATGGTGATATATGAAGAGAGAGGATGCCCACAAAAATGGACTAAGATGTGTGTGTGCCGTTTAATGATCCCCGTCTGCAGGAATGAATAAATAATTAGAGATATGCAGTTACAAAGTAGAGATGATGGTATGTAATATAAGGAAAATGTTGGACGGCGGCAAAGAAAGGATGGTGACTGTACAAATGCACGGTCTCAGTTATTGTGAACTGTTATTACTCTGTTTTTCTTACTAAAAAAAAAGAAATGTTAAAAAAAGACTGATGTGCATATTGCTGTGACTGAACTGGGGTGGCAAAGTGAGCTAAAGAATGATGATGGATTCAACCCAGATCTGTGACTGGAGTGAGTGTCTGAAAAGTTTCAGCACTCCGTCCATCATCTCCCTGTGTTTGCTTTGTTCGCCCTAAGTTGGCAGGGTATGCCCAGACTTGGGTCCCTTGCTCACTTTGCCACTGGATTCAAGCTAGCCTGGCTGATGAAGGGTGTTATCCAGAAACTGGTCCCAGGATGCTTGTTTCCGGTCCAGGGAAGACATGGCTTGGCAATTCGGGCTGGACTGTTCCCATGAAGCACAGGGTCAAGACTGATTTGCATATAGCTGTGTCTGAACTGGGGTGGCGAAGTGAGCTAAAGAACGATGATGGATTCAACCCAGATCTGTGACTGGGGTGAGTGTCTGAAAAGTTTCAGCGCTCCGTCCATCAGCTCCTTGTGTTAGTAATTGGATATGGACCAACAAGACCAGAAACTGCAGTAGTAAACTTTAAAAATCATAGAAGCGATGAAGTATTTGAATCATGGAATGCTAATGACTATTAAGTTGGGATGTATCATATCCATGAGTTATGTTGAATAAACTGTGGCCTTTATGCACCAACTATGGCTCCCCTTGTCTTTCCTGAAGGGGGGAGGGTGCAGTTGGATGGCCGGTAGGAAACTGGTGGCCACTAGCCAGTCTGGGAAGGGTTTGACATTTTCAACTGCCACACGGAGCCTTGCTCTATACTATCTGCAGAGAGGCCAAGGATTGGAGGAACATGCATTCTAAACCCCTGTATGACGTACTGACGGGCAGTGAGAAACTGCCTTCAGCCTCAACAGCAGAGCTCTCAATTGAGGCCTGGTATAAACACCCACCCACGACCTGAACGCAGAGACACCCAGAGAGGATTTTAATTTGCTGCACAAAAAGGACTAAGATAACACATTACTGAAACAGCAAACACTCTGTGGGCATGCACGACTGAGGCAAACGACAAATGTAAACTGTAACTACAACGCGGGCATGATTCGTTTTACAGTCAATGATCACCAGATTGGTGTGTTTGCCTGTAGCATTAAGGAAATACTTATAGGGCCCGATAGGGCCCCGTATCAATGCCCGGTTATTAATTACTGTCGGGTCTGAGACCCAGGGTGACGCGGCCCACTTAAAATCCTTGGTATAACAAACATTCTATTTCGCTGTGAGCTGAAACGTGAGCATATATTTACTTTTATATGCGAATTGTTTAACCCTTTGAATGTACCCATTCCTAGTTCAGCATTTGACGGGATCACATGAGGAGAATTTTTCAGTCAGCAGAACATTGGTTTTTGCATTTTTCTTTTAATTATTCTTTGCTTTGCGTATTAGTGATGCAACTAAGGGTGTTAAAACCTGTCTCTGGTGGCTCAGTGGACGCGTGTATCGACTCCAGGAATCTGTATGTGGCTCATGGTCACAGGCTCCAATTCCTGCGAGTCCACTGAGTCTTTCTTCCTTCTGGGGTCGATAATAGGAGCACCACTGAGTTGTACTACAATACAGCCCAGCTATTTAGTGTAGTGCAGCTTCACCATTGTCTTTCTGTGGTTTGTGAATTACCTCTAGAAAAGCCAAGAGGTCTGGCCTTGATGTGTTAAAGAAGGCAAAGACAGGCATGCAAAGTGTTATTCATCACAATACCAGAAGTTGTAAGATGTATGGTGTTGCAGCGGCTGTTAATTAACTGCGTGCAGCCCTTGTGGGTTCCAATACAAAATAACGCTCATATAAATGTTAAAATAGAAACTGACTTCTCTAAAAATGTCAGTCTATTAAAAAAAAAAGTTCATTGTGTTGAGGAGGCTGCTAAAACTATAAGATCGTCACGGTCTCAAAAAGAAGCGCTGGGGAAAGGCAGTGGTGTTTTCAAACACATTTTAGGGACATGTTGGCTCCACACATTGGTCTACTCGCTCTTCCTACTCCTGCTTCCAGAGCCACACCTGTTGAGAGGTGCCCTTGGGAAACCAAAGATGAAGCTCCAGTCCAGGAACCGAACTCTTGCTCCACTGTGGCGTTGTATGCTGCTGACTTCAGCCGCATGATCGGAGGAGTTTTCTGGGGGAGCTTTCTAGTCAATATAGCGGTAAAATCTTGTATTATTAGGGTGTTTCCCCCGGTTACAATCACACTTCCATATAGACTTGATCTGATGTCCATGTCCCACATATACCCTGACACGCGTGTTGCGTGATGAATCGAGCTGCCCTTCAGGCCCCTTTAGACGTCATAACCATTAGGAAACTCCTGATGAACTGCTGGGATCTCACCATGGGTTGAATCCGAAAATTGAAGCGGTGATGCCTGAAAGTCCTGGATCACACAGTTACAACGTATAATTATGGTGCCAGGACCGTGTCCGTTGTGGAAGCTTCTCGCTTTTCAAAATCTGGTGATGATCCCTCAGGATCTGCTTCCTTGGAGTGCAGTCGTGCTGGGAGGCATTAGTTCAGCCTTCATTTCTGGTTCAGTTCTCTGCACTGCACAGTTATGAAATCAAACGCTAGCAGATATCTGACAATTCCTTGATGAAGCGCATACTCATCAGGCACTGGAATGTTAGTGGTGTGCGTGGAACCCCTACTCAAAATCATCCTATGGCTGGCTCGGCCATCAGCGACTGCTGTAAGTGCTGCTGTTTTACACAGAAAGGAAGCGGACATATTACAGTGCTTGAACATGCGCTTGATCAGCTTTTCCCCACTTTGCTTGGGTATTCCACGGGGCCTCTGACATCAGAACAGGATGTAAGTTTACTTCTGATGTTATGCTAGTCTTGTACGTTTGGCCTAAAATTGATCGATAACTGCCTCAATCTACAATCATTCTATTTTTATTTGGGGATGACCTCCGTGTTCTCCCTCGGCACCCGAGGGGGTTTTGTCTCTGTGAAGTACCTGGGGCCTCTTGGCTTACTTTTGTCTCTATTTCCGTGTGAGTGCTAGCATCTTCCCTGTCCAAATCTGCTTGAACTGTAGTGCGGTTTACATGCATTAGCACATTAAAGCAAGACATAGTGGTTTTTCTACAAGTATTCACAAGTCCTGAACAAATAATGGTGAGGTTACACCACACATATTGTGACAGTGGTTTAACACAACTAGTATCTGCAAAGGGAATGTCCACCACGTATGGCATCTTTGTGCTGACTGACCGATATTTACTAATATTCAACTCCTTTTATGGACCCGAGTGCCGAGTAGACCCACTCAGATGGATTTTGACAAGAAGCATTCTAAGATGGCCGTCCATGAGTGCGCATGGGCACGCATGCATGGGTGGCCATCTTTGAATGTTTACGCTCACGTGTAACAAACCTCTTTCCAGGATTGTGGCCATCTTGGATTGCTTTTGCCATTTATCATTCCTTTTCCTTCCAGGGTCATTGCTTCCAGACATTTTTGTCATTTTGGAATACTAAAGTAATATTGAAATATAGCAAAGCAAACAATACTGACAAAGCGAATAGCTCAGAAGCAATGGCCAGACTATTGGCTTTGTCAATGCTTGTTTGGAAGTAGCCATAGCTAAACCAAAATGTCGAAAGACTGTCCAATACAAGTCCAATAGAAGCATCAACTACCCAAATGGATGTAACTTGTGTATTGGATTAGGGTGTGTTAGTACGGAGACCCTGGTTTGACACCACGATGCTCTCACAGTATACTGCCCAGTAACAACCGACTGCCCAGGGGCTTAAAAGAAAAGACCATGAACGTTGTCTTCTGTGCATTTTTCATTTGAATGGGATCAATATGTAAGACAGAAAAATAAAAAACACACTATCTTGAAAACCTCAGCACGTAAAAGAAAACAGTATTAATTAGCAATAGGAGTTGAAGTCCCTCATCAAGGAAGCGCACAGATAAGCAACATATTTACATTTTTCAGAACAACGTTGTTAGACCTGGTACCATTGGCTTGAGTCGCCCTTCTATTTTTCACTGTTGCCTCCTCTGTTTTTGATGGTTTACATGCTTAGGGCACTGTACTACTGCTATTCAGTGCCACAATGCAAGTGCTCCCTATTGTAAATTGTTGTAATGGATTAGTGACTCCATGATTGGCTTATTTGATGTACTTGTCAGACCCTAGTACAGTGCACCATGTGTGCACTGGGCCTGTACATCGAATGCTGCTAATGGGCTTGCAGCACTGATTGTGCCACCCACAGAAGCAGCTTGTAAAGTTTGTCTCAGGCCTGCCATTGCAGAGCTTGTGTGCAGCCTAGTACTACCATATCGACTTGGTAAGTGCACCCACTTACCAGTCCCTAAACATTTCCTTTTCTAGATGTTAGCCACCCCTAAGGTAGGCCCAAGGGTAGGGTGCATTGTAAGTAAAAGGTAGGACATGCCCTGGTGTGTGTGGCATGTCCTGATAGTGAATTACAGCCCATTTCATTTTTCACTATTGCAAGGCTACCTGTTCCCCATAGGCCAGAATGGGCAGTTTGATTATAACATCTTATAATCCTAACTATCCCAGGGAACATGGTAGAAAAACGAATTTAGTATGCCTGAACTCAGAATGTTAAAATACATATTTCAGTGAAGATGGGTTTTACGTTCTGTGTTTGAAAATACCACTTTCAGAAAGTAGGTATTTTCTTACCTAACCATGCAGCCTGCCTCTGCTAGGTTCTGTATTGCATGTGTGGTTTGTGAGTGACAGGAGAGCTTGAGCTCCAGCAGTCTGATGAGTCAGGGCTGGGCTGAATAGGACCTTGGCTGCATAGAGAGTGGGGGCAGAGATTTCCTTTCACTCCCCTGAGCCCTCATAGAATAGAGAGTAGGGGGGGGGGGAGATTTCCTTTCAGCTACCTGGGCCAGGTCTTCTTTCAAGAATGCTGCATAAGAAGCTGAAGGAGTTGACTGCCCCTGTGCCAGTGTGCCATTTTCTGGGGTTGGCCTGCAGTGGTTGCTTATTTGCCAAGGAAAGGAGAAGGAACTCCTTAGACAAATCACAAAACTGCACGGACTGTGAAATAGAGTGGAGGGCAGATACAGCATGTTTCTGAATTTCTAATTACATTACTCATTTCTGACTGGAGGCATCGTTGCCCCCATTTCATCTCACTCTTTACAGCATCACAAATATGCACTACATGGTGAAGTGATAAAGCAAGCGCCCTGTCGTTGACAGCCTGAGTTTTGAAGTCAAGATTTAAGGAGACGGTGGTGGAGAAACGTGGTAGCAGAATTTGCACAATGTACGCCCACCATTGTCTTTCCAGTGCATGGACCATATGTCCTGGAGTGGTGGACAGCTGACATCCATCTCTCCTTTTTTAGTCTCCACTGCAGGGAAGCTGCAGAGCACCACACATGCTTGAAGGAGCAGGGTACAGTAGAGACAGACAACAGTAGGCACTGATAACACCAATAATTCCATTTGTTCCCTGGCTTTTGAGCCAACAACCCCGCATTCTGAGGCTTGTACTTTCGCCTTTCCATCACAAGCATGGGGCTTCAAGGCTCAACCTGTAATATCGTGGATGAAAAGTCAGGAACGTCATACGGGGACACAAGGAATAAGCACCTTGTTTATAGGGAACAGGCGGATTAGGGATTTACTGTGTTTTCTGTATTCTAGAGTGGAGGCCAGGCATCCTTAGCGTTGTGGGGGCCGTTGTGGAGATTAAGCAAGCTATTTAATGACTACACTGGAATGAACCTGGGAAGAATGTTCTGTTTCAGGATCTGAGAACACAGTGCAATCTGTAGTACATGAAGTTGAAAACACGAACATACAGCATAAAAAGAGTGTCCTACCTCATAGGTGCTGGTGAGCCGGAGCCGGTAGAAGACTGGAATGAAGATGTGTGCCGGGATGAGGAGGCCCAGGATGTAGGAACAGCCCAGGAACCAGTATTCCGTGCCGAAGCGGTAGATCTCTGATGGAACTCCAAGGATGGCCACTGCGGACTGGAAGGTGGCCAGGAGCGAGAGCGCCACGGGCAGGAAGCTCATGCTGCGGTCCGCCAGAAGGAACTCCTGCATGGTGCGCTGCTTGCCCCCGCTCAGAGCATAGTAGAGCCCAATGCCGGACGAGAGCACCAGCAGCAGCACAAAGATGACATAATCCACGGTGCCGAACTTCATCTTGGGAGAGGGGGTGAAAGCTTTACTGACAGTCACGGGGGGGCTCCCAATACCCTGTGCTGGAGCAGGCCTTGGGGGTCATGCGCCTGCACCAATCAAGCCGGCATAAACCTGGCAGTGTGTCCCAGCTGTAGAAGCCAACACCCACTCCAAATGGAGTATTCAACTTTGAATGTACCATCAAGTGTACATTCTTATGTACCCAAGAAACAGCTCCAACGTGGAAAGTGCCTGAGGAAGCAGCTGTGGGTGGGGAGGCGTCCAGGCAGTGGGCAGGATACCAGGACCAGGTGCACGTCCGCGGCCCTCTGGTTCACATCGGGTCCAGCTCGGGCAGCTCAGGGCCTGGCTGTGGCGCCGCCTGTCAGCTGGAAAAGAAAAGCAGTGTCAGTCCGGGGAGTCTCCGAGCGCTGCACGTGTCCCCGGGCATGGCGTCTCGCACGTGTCCCGGGGAGACCTCACCCTGCAGGTCTCGGCAGCAGCCGCATGCAAGCACAAGCGCTCCCTCTCACGCAGCCACCTCACCCGCCACAAGCGCCCCCTCTCACACCGCCACAAGCGCTCCCTCTCACGCACCCGCCGCGGGTGGGAACTTAATAAGCATCGCAGCACCTCGGCCGCGCAGAGCGGATCAAAGAGCGAGTGATGCTGCCAAGTCCGCTGTGATAAGCCGCCTGGCTGCTAAAGATTAACCTCCGTGAGCGGGAGGGATGTGAACACCGGGCTCGAGGCCCGAGAGGGGGGCGTGAGACGGCGGCTGCTGAGGAGAAGCGCTGCGCACTCCCGGCTCCGCACAGAGGAGCTGTGACTCACGCAGTAATCACCGTGCGCATCGGGTCCGGGGACGGCTGGATGTGACATGGATGACGCCGCGATCCACACTGACAGGATAATGGAAGGAGCACAAAAGCATGCCTGCTGGGGCAAAGCGGCTCCACCCCCGTATTACTCACCCACGCTCACAACTGGAGCCATAATAAACTGCGCCTTACAAAACCTGATGGACCACAATTTAGCCCCCCCTGAGCTCAACCCACGTGCCGAGCGCACCCCGACCGCATCCGAAACGCATCAGCCACTTCCAGCTTCCAAACACCTTCCAGCCAAATGACTCGCTTTCTTCCGCTAGGGCCAAAACAAGTGAAGCATGCAGGGTTCCCCGACTCCAGGCTACAGCAGGGGTACATGGAGGCAGTGCAGACTGACCCACAGGCCTGCTAGGCAGGGCCGGAAGGACTGCTCAGATAGACCAGTATGTGGGCTGTTTTGTAGCACTTTGTGGGCGCATAAGGTCAGGTAGGCCAGTTGTTTCTGTTGAGTTCCCTGATATTATCACAAGCATCACCTGCAGCAAACACAAATGCATGCAGTCTCCCGTACCTTGCAAAATACCCACACAGCGTGTCTTTACAAGTACAAAACTGGCCTGATTTGCAAATTTGGGCCACTTTTTTTTAGCTCTGGTTTGCCAATAGGGACCTCTTTTACCTTGGTGGCCTCGACAATTGTTTGTCTCTGAACGGCTCTGCCTTGCAGGCTGGCTGCAAGTAGAGTAAATCACAAAGTATACAGTACTTAGGGCTTATGAATTTGGAGATGCATGCACTGGTGAGACTAGAAAGAAAAATTAAGGGAGCATATTGAGGTCAACAGCCCTCCCCCTCTTCCCTACTCAACCTCACACCTGTTGACTAACTGGAGTCAGACCACTACCAATCAAGAGGGATGTAACTCTACGGCACTCACAGGCATGAAGAATAGATCGTTTGAGTATAGAAACAGCATACAAAGATATAAATTATTGACAACAACAAAGTTAATTAGTCTGATATTATGCATTTTTATTTAACTTATTCTGTACAGATTGTCATTTCCATTATACAGTTCACAGTAGTATCAATGATATATCAATATTTTTTTCATTGTCACAGGGTCCAAATGCCCAGGTAGTAAAGTACAAAAACGGAGCAAGTAATTGTATTTCAGGCAGCCATAGCCAACATGTGTTTCATGGAGAAACCGCTTCTTCTGGGCTCATGAAAACAAGCATTTGCAATGCAATAGGTCTCGCATTTGCGAGAGTTTAAGCTATTGGCGTAGTAAATGACAATGCCTTTTATTTAAATGACAATGCCTTTTACTTGTCTGTTTTGCTAATTAACACATAAATAAAAAGCTTGGTCATTTACAATGCCAATAGCTCAAACTCTTGTTAATGCGATAACTATTTCACTTCAAAGAAGCAGTCGCCATTGTCCCGGCAGCTCAGAAAGTGAAAGTGCGCATGGCGTGCTAAAGGTTGCAGGAAAGCATGTCGTGCCTGCAGTAGGAAATACAAGAAAATAGTGCTTACAGACTAAACAAGCATTGGCAAAGCCAATAGGTCTCACCTTTGGGACCTTGTAAGTATATAGCTATGCAGCACATTATTCTGGGTGCTACAACATCTACTGATACTTCACTAGCCACTGGTGAAAAGGGGAGCCACAGCCGCCAGTGAAGGCAGGAGAGGCTTGTACGGGGCACAAGAGAGTGGACAAGCTGCGAGGGACAGGCACTACACCATAGAAGTTGGGCAGTGCCCTTGTAATAGCAACGAAGAGTGAGATTGCAGAGTGTGAGAAAAAACGAACTAAGAGTAGAACAAGCTAAGGTCAAGAGATTTGAGCAGAAGTGAGGCTGCAAACAGTGAGAGAGAAACTCAGTCAAAAGTAAAAGAATGATTTAAGAGAAAAAGACTGAAAAGCTGAGCAAAGAGGAGAGTGCAAAGATTAAGCAGAAACAAGTGGGCAGAAAGGCTAAATAAAAAAACACATTCACTAGTAGCTAAAATATCTGCTCTTCAAATACTGCATTTACTAATACTAAGGAGGGAACAGACAACAGGTGCCACGGGGCTCGAAGCCAGACAGAGCCATCCAGCTTCATTAATAGCTTAGCATTTGCACATGTTACAAGTAAACAAACCACAAGTGCCAGTACAGCAGAATAAAAGTAGTATCTCCCTGTGACCACGTAAACAGTTCTGTTTTGGATGTCATTGTTTAAAAATGTGAAGCTTTTCCCGCATAAAAGATTTGTATTTCTACAAGTACACAGGATTTGACATAGCGTGAAAGAAACGTTTCCAAGTGTTTCCTTACGTTTAAGGCTGAAACTCTTCCATGCAGTAAGTGAGGGGGAGGAGCGGGTGAGAGAGGGGGAGGAAAACCAGCCATGCCAGGAATGCTAGAAACCAGGATAGCAGCTGTGCGCGTGCACATCGTGAACGCAAGCTGGAGGCCTGAAAAAAGCCACTAAGTTAGCACTTCCAAAACCAGCTTACTAAAACTCTCGCCAGAGCAGCGCTATACGCACTGGCTCAGGCGAGACCTAAAAAGTCATACCATGCAACAACCGAAGTAAAAGGGCCAGTCCTCATGGGAGGTTACAAATGAAGGCAAGGAGGGACTAACAAGCCTACTAACTAATCAGAAGCCAGCCTTTACGAAGGGCAATGACACAAGCAAATGAGAAATAAGGACGAAGAGTGGGCGGGGCTTCTATTCCACACTCCAATATAGTATGCTGCAGAGCAGCGCATGGGCTGCCTAGGCGCGACCTGAAAATTACGCCGGTAGGTGAGGCTGGACCTGGTCGATGCCGGAAGTCATGTGAGGTGACACCACCAAAGCCATAAAGCACTCCAGAAAGGAAAGGTGAGGCATATCCAAGTCAATATCAAACCATGAATCGTTCGTAATAGTGGAAATCCATAATAGGTCAACAAATGCGTAGCCGTACAGGCTAATTCATGCACATCCATGCATTTCACAGAGACCATTGTAAAAAGATTTAAAGTTTCCTATAACTGCATGTTACATTCTCAAAGGGGAATTTCATAGTGCGTTTCAGCATGTATAGACAGGTACAGATGCGAGGATCGCTGTAGGAGTGTGCTGTGAAATTGCCTTTTAAGGATGTAACATGCAGACATACGAAGCTGAAATCTTACTTTTTACAGATGGTCTCTTTGAACTGCTCAGATGTGCATGAACTAGCCTCTACGCCTACTTATATGTGAAGTATTCCTGCATTGGGCGTACACCTGCATGTGAAACTGACCCTAGAGTACAACTCATCTAGCATGGGAGAAAAGGTCCAGGCTTGTACCTGGCTTTGTGTGGCCCAGAATCTGTCTGTGACCTATAGAGGTGCACAAAGAAAGCCCTCATAGTTTACAGCGGATTATTGTCTCTGCCCTGGCTGTGTAGGAGTAAGGACAGTGTGCCCTGTTTTGAGCATCTAGTGTAACCACACCTTTATCTCTGTGTCAGAGTGTGTGGTCCAATGGTCCCTCATGTAAAGTTCCACGGTTATGTGAATCATAGAACCTTGCGCTGACATCTTGTGCATTTCGAGTGCATGTGAGTTAAGTGAATGTGTAGCACATGTGTGGTATTAGGACTCTATGAGTGATAGGAGTTGGACTTTTGGGGCAAGTGAAGGCGGAGGATAGACAGTGGAAGTGTAATGCCAGCATTCCTGTGGCTGGAGGTTGGATACCCAGAAACTTAAATGAGGGAGGATAGCTCTTTCTGAGGACTGCCATTTGGTAGATGGTAGGGGTGAGAGCTGGGCGTGCAGTGTGTTGTTCAAGGTGAGAAACTCTGTAGTATCCGGTGTGTTCCCATTCTCTGTATATCTGAGCTGGTGTGGCCTGGAATACTGGAAGTGCATGATGAAATAGGATGTTGGTGTGTGGTCTGCAATGGAATCTAGGCGATAAGGATAGTTTGACCACGGAAGGGCATGGTTTGGGACAGGGCCTACCTGCTGTTGCTATGACCTAAGGGACTTTTAGAGCTTTGTGCATTAACGGCATGCAGAATATGGATCTACACTTGATTTTACATGAATACACATATATGATGCTATTTCCTTTGAAACAATTTTGTTATGACCTGTTAAAGTGCCTTTTTGTGGCTTATTGTGGCTTATGCTAACTAGGCCTCAACATAATTTTGTTCAAAATGGATGTCTCACCCTGCACGTTCACTTTTTATTATTTCAGCAGCACACAGTAAAGCAAAGTCATATTTGTTTATTTCCATTGACATGGTTCTTGCTTTTCTCAAAGAAAACATTTCCAACATGGGCTTAGTAATGTTGCAACCACTCAAGATCTCTTCCGCTAGTTCGCAATACTGCAGTCGCTCTCAATAATTCACTGTTGTTTTGTAACTAGTTTGTGCTATCTCTGGACAATATTAGTATAGAGGGACTTATTCAATATTGTTGAAGTGGGAGAGTGCTTAGATGGTAAGGCCATGCAACATTTCATCATTCTGTGCTCTGATTGGCTGAAATTGTATTTCTTTAGCTCACACCATGATGTATTTGCAGGTGAGGTGTATGTCATAACAGAAGAGAATGGGATGTTAAAAACAGTGAATGCTTGGTAGGGGTGCTAGAAATGGACACCCACCCAAATGGCATGAAAGCTAGCGGTCACCAGAGTGGATAAACACCTGGTACAGTGAATTCAAGATAACATTTTAAAGTCTATTTATTTTTAAAAGTTATTCTTAATATTTACACAATCACAATTAAACACAGATCCTCCCTGTGCCACTTTCGGCATTACATAGCTCAGGATTATCATCTTCGATAACAGGAGAGAACCATCACAAGTTACATCTCGGGAGAATCTGAGCCCTCACATTACTTCATGGCTCCACATCCATCCAGCTACATCTGACCCCCAATTTGTTCCCATGACCAGCCTTCGTCCTCTGTTCAATAAGCCAGATCTTCTCCTGCCTTCAGTTACCTCCTTGTTGACTTTGTATAGATCATTCAGAGAAATCTCTTTCCCATTCCGCTACCGTTGGAACTTGCAAGTGCAGCCATTGTATGGGGATCTTTCATCTTGCCAAAACCAGAATTATAGACTCACATCTAACTTTCCCCTTTTTAGCAATGGGGATTATGTTAAGGAGGTTTTATTTGGTTGATGATGCTAGTAGATGGCCTGTGGTCCTTCTAAAACTATCAATCACTTTCTTCCAATATTCCACTATTACTGTGCACGTCCATTTGATATGAATAAATGAGCTCCTCTCATTCCCGTATCTGGGACAGTCTGAGGTTCGCCCGGGATATATTTTAGTAATCTTTTGTGGCACCTTAGAAGTATAGTGTAGGTAAAAAGTTCCTTACCTATGGTAATGATCTTTTTTTTTTTTAAAACAAATTTTTATTCAATTTTTACATGAGGAGGAGCAATGAGTTACATTCTGCATTGAACACAATACTTATACATAGGTCTACGGATATTACACAAGTATCATGAGCATCCTTACAGACGATATTACTCAGTTGTCGATACACTCCGGATAAGACATACGAGAGGCTGAATGTACATTAGGTAAATACATTACTAGGTATCCGACCGTGTCTATGTGCTACTCTCGTTATCTTCAAAGTTCTGTATCTACGGGGGCAGCGCCTCCCAACCAACCCACAAACTCCCAATCCGCCCTAACCCACCCATTTAACCCAAACATGCCACGAATTTCAGTCTGAGGGTCACAGATCCTCTCACTCGGGAGGGGGAGCGGACGGCCCCACACAGCAAGCGTGATCTTTATGGTGAATACTTCATCTACTCTCAGATTCTACAAGTGTAGAACAAACCCAAGGTGTCAGACTGGATCCGGAAAACTTCAAAGCTACAAAGTCATCGGTAGAGGAGGCTGGACACGGTCAATGCCGGAAGTGATGCGAGGCGACAACACCAGGACGATAAAGCTCCAGCTCTGGCATACAGACATCAGTTTCTCTCCACTTTTTCCAGGCCTTAAAGGCAAGAGAGCAGATTTACATCCATGACGGATTGCAGTATCAAAAAACTAAACATGGGATCTTATTAACTTTCCCTAAAACAAATCCATCAAACAGGGAGGTGGGTGAGTCGGTGAAGGACCTTCAGGTATATAAAGTATACACCGGAACGATCATTATAGCAGGTGAGCAACCTTTTCTTCTGATGGATACTTACTTCTATCTGCAGATTCACCTGTAGAACAGATTTCACAGCAATACCCTATCCAGGAGGAGGGCTGATGGATGGTTCGATACAGAAATCCTGCAAGACGGACCTGGCAAAGTGTCTATCCCTCCGCACCTCCCAATACGGACAGTAGTTTTTCATAAAGGTGTGCAAAGAACGTTGCACCCTACAGACTTCTGCTATTGGGTCTCCTAGCGAGTGCAGAAGTGGTACATTATGGCCTAGTCAAATGGGATCTGATCCCTTGAGGAGGCTCTTTTGTTGTCATGACAAAGCAAATCTTGATGCAGAGGATGATCCATCGAGATAGAGTCCTTTTCTGTACTGTCTTAACTTTTTTGGCTTAACAGTAGCAAACAAAGAGCTGGTCATCCGACCAGAATTCCTTGGTGCTGTCCAGGTAGTTAACCACCCTCCTAGGATCCAATGGATACAAACGTTCTTTTGAAAGATGCTGTGGAGATAGCTTGGAAGAGTGATGGACTGGGCAAGATGGAAGAGGGCGACCACCTTAGGGAGGAAAGGAGCATGCGCACCGCCACAACGTCCTTAGGCTTGGCGTGCCTCCTCCCAAGTGAATAGTGAAGGAGGCTTGGCAGTAGCACTCACTGAGAGATGCTAGAACAGCAGAGAAACCCCTTGGCCCTGATCGCAAGACCTCGACTCGTGCGGGGAGGAGAGTTCTGGGCTGAACTAGGAGACATCATCTAGAGCCATCGCTGGAAAGAAGCCAGCAGTGGCACAATGAGTAGGAGTCGGAGGTATGCCAGAGGTGGCATAAATAGCTACCTGACAAGGATCTCAGTGACCTGACGCCACTAATGTAGGTGCGCCCTCTCCCAAGAGCCTGATGTTCCTGGGGCGGGAAGGGAGCACACCAAAGGTTCTGGCACCCCGTTTGTACCGGTAACAGTAAAGGAGGGAGTGTATGCGGAAAACACTTATGCTGTGATTAATAAGTGACATAACTAGAAAGGAATGTGTGTGTTGATCAGGTCCGGGTGGTGGAAACTTTGGAACCATGGCTCTTAGTGCTGCCAGCAGATCCTAGCTGGTACGTTGATATTTGAGGGGTACAGGACCCACCCTACTGTTGCGTATATGGATTACAACGCAGTGAAATAACTTCATTGTTGCCCTCTCACCGTGGTGATGACTTTGGACCATGACTTGATGCATAAAATGACCAGTAATAGATGTGGGGCTGACACTTTTTGTCTTTACACCACCCTCACAGGTTTGCAGATGTTGAGGAACTGAGAAGGGGGGGGGGGGGGGGGGAGGAGAAAACTATAGAAGCCAAATGCTCATTCTGCCCCTTGCTGGAACTGTAGCACTGCAGCTGGCTAATTCATAAGTTATCCCGAAGATCTCCTCGGGCACACTCAACATAAATTCCTACCAGTTGTTTAGTGGCACCGTAGCCATCCTTGTTTCGGTCCCTAACTGTGCTTTTATGGCTGCCATTGTTAAGGACAAACGCACTCCAGTCACTAGACAAGGCCCCATTGATAAATCCGATCAGTCTAGCCCAGCAGCAGAGGCCAGGCGCAATAACCTGGCACTTCTGGAGCTGCTCTCTCGCTGCTCGACATGCTCCCTAATGTCACACTCGAGACGACCAAAATCCTGCAGGCAATTCAATAATCTGAGGGTGCTTTGGAGGCCCAAATTAGGGCACCAGGCTGTGACGTCACCTTGTTGTGACGAGGCTTAAGGAATGCAGAAGATCAAATAACTGAAGCTGAAGGCTAAGAGTCCAAGCTCGAAGACGCAGTTATAACTGCATCAAAAGAGTAACACTCTCTCAGTGTTTAGACTTTTGTACACAAGAGTGGAAGACAAGCTCATACAAATAACCTGTGATTTGTGGGATTCTCAGAAAATTACAAAGAAGCTTACCCCGGGAGACTCCTGGAACAATGACTGAGCAAACTGTTACCCAACGACAAGCTCTCCTACTTTTCTTTTTTTTTTTTATTGACCTCCACCAGGTGCACCTCCTCGCTCCATGATCACTCCTTTTCTGAATTAGAGATGAAATTCTCCAAATCACGCAAGAGCAGGGCTTGGTACAGTATAAATCAAGGAGGATCATCCCAGAACACACCAGGATGGTGCAGCAATAAAGAAGATCTTTCAAGGACGTGAAAAGAAAATTATGAGCCATCAATATCCACCACATTATCCTTTTCCCTGACAAGCTGAAACATAGATTTATTTCAATCCTGGGATTTAATTTTGGAAGCATCAGAAGCGGCCTGGGAGTGTGTGGAGGAGATACATGATATCAGGCCACACACAACTTATCCTTCACTGATGAATTGTCAACTTCTGTGACCACCAAGGGAAAATTACTTCTACTGTTAGTAGAAGAAGCAAGGCAGATCTCATATCCAGAAAGCCCCTGGCACATCTCCTCTGTTGAATCCTCATCAGGATGATGCCCCAGGGTCATACACCTAGATAGATGGAGAAGACAATTCTTTAGAAACTGATGCACCAAACAACTGAGCTGGTGCTAAGCTGTCCATGGGAGTAGCAGACTCCCATGGAATGTGAGCCACGGCAGCTGAATCTAGGGAGGAGGGTGCGCTGGAAGGTGTGGGGTTTGGTAATTGCGGTGGGCAGGGAGGGATAGCTACATATCTAGATCTTCCCCCTTACATGGCTAGGTGGTCTGAGAGCAGGAAGTAATTCAAGTTACACATCCATAGCTGAAGTGGGGTGTTTGTTGGGATACAAAAACAAAGATTTTTATTTTTATTTCTGCCCAGTTGGTATTATCTCTGTTCTATCCAGTCACAAATACTTCATGTTCTTGAAGTGTATGGTAGGGAGGAGTTTGTGACGGCCACTGCAGTACATAAGTCAAAGGCCCTTGTAAATATTCATACCTTTGATTTTCCCTTATGGCTGAACTTAGCCCAGTACCGTAAGAGGGCCGACTTTGCATCTTTACTGGGAATGTGAATTGTCCGCTTGGAAAAAGCAAAACAGAAAACATTCAACCTGGACATACTCCTTTTAACAAGAGACTCAGCTAGTGGGTAACAGATGTCCCTTTCTGGCACAGTATGGTTTTTACTGGTGTTCTATACGGGTTTCACCAGAGAGTCGAGAGGTTTGCACAAATTAATGGAGAATCACGTACTTTTCAAACATCACAGGTATGACATGACATTTTAACCCCTTCCATGCCCATGACGGAACGGTTCCGTCATGAGCATCGGTTGCGCTGTGCTCATGACGGAACCGTTCCGTCATGGCCCCGCCCGCGCTCGAACCCTTCAGCACCGCGGGGGAATTCCTGCCGCGCTGAAGGGGTTAAGGAGCTTAGTGGCGACCATGAGGGCACTGCATGGGAAGCCCTTGTCGTTGATGAATGTATATGCTCCCTTCCTTAGCAGCATCCTTCCTGGAGACTGTAGGTAATAGGCTGGCACACATCACATCTGGCCTTTGGGTTCTGGGCAGAGACTTGACGTGCAAATGGAAGGGGTGGCGGGATCTGTTCAGCGGAGCCCCTCCCTACTGGCTAAATTCCTAGATGCCTTGTGAGGGGCAGACATTTGGCGTACACTTCTCACCCAAGTGAGCAATGCTTCACGTTTTACTTAGGGGCTCACAAAACCTTTTTTAGGTCTCGCCTAGGGTTGCAGCGCGCATGCACTGCTCGCTCTGCGAGACATATTGTTAATGAGGAGATTTCAGAAAGGGACTTGAAGCCCCGCCCATCATTTTCATTGGGTCGCGTCAGCGCTTATGCTAAACGCTGGCTTCCCATTTAAAAGGATGCTTTCTCGTTACCACCCTTTCTCCTTTTCGTCCGGCCCATCCGGACTGAGTCGTTTGCTTCACGGCTGTCATGAAGCAATTTCTTATCTTTAGGGGGCCATCTGTTTCTAATTAGCATGGCCTTAGCGCGATCGCTTTCACTTTGCCGGTTTGTTACAGCAGAGGGTGTGTCCAGCAGTGAACAAAAAACATGTATTCCTGTGTCCACGTGCGGGTTTAGTGTATCCACAGAGTGAGAGGGTCTTCGCAACTTTCCACCACATCTGCATTAAAAGTAGTGTTGATGGGCCGCATGTCAGAGTAGGACTGTTGTTGGGTTTTACGATGGAGCTAGTTGTTGGTGAGTAGTGGGCTGACTTCTTGATGGGTGCAAAAACAACAGTTGATGGACAGAATGCAGAACAATGTCTTACATTCACCCCAGTACAGAGATATGGGCCTAAATCCATTGTTTTTTTGCTCACCATGCCATTCCAGTTTGAACCCAGTCATATGCAAATCAGTCTTGATCCTGTGCCTCATGGGAACAGTCCAGCCCGAACTGCCAAGTCAGATCCTCCCTGGACTGGAACCAGTTGGCATACATGATATTAAATATTGCTAATTACTGTGGAGTTGAACTAGAGGGGTTGTCCAGTAATAGCACACCTCTTAAGTTGTTATCTGTGCATGGAATGTTATTGCACGAGTACTATCATTATTATGATTATTATTTTTTTGAAACTTTATTTTTCAATTTGCATTATACAAATACAAAAACAAATCGGCATCAATACAGCGTAACTATCATTATTATTATTATTATTTAACTTGTGGGTCATATAGGTGCATTACTGTGACCGGTTATAAATTATTGTTCATGCCTATGTAATTTTGTGAGTGCTTTTATGGTTTATATTTAAAAAAAAAAAAAATGTAAAACAGGTATTACTATTACTACTACTATGTAAGATAATGTTATTGCATTGGTTTGGAATGGTACCGTGAATGGCTCACAATGGCTATTGTTGAGACCTCTTTTTACAGGGAATGACTGATCTAAATAAGAAGCATGAGGATGCACTAGTGGCGTGATTTGCACGAAGAAAGAGGGGGAGCAAACAGTGACAGAGGACTTTGTTACAGTGCTGTTGTGGACATGGAAGAAGGACTTACGAACTGTTATGAGTTTCTTTTTCTCTGGTGTTCATGGCAAAAGTAGTTTAATGGTTTGAAATGGCTGCTGTGTTTTGGAAAGGTGCATTAAAGAGAAGGAAAAAAGCATAATCCTTGCCCGTGTATCCTTAATAGAACTGAAACTTACCTTCACAAGGATAGGCAAATTTACATTCATTGCTAAAGGAGATATGGGGAGTTTGAAAGCAGCAGAACTTCCTCAGCTCCCCCAACAATGCACACCAAGCTCCACCTTCCACCCGATTAGAGGCACCTGAGCTGCTAACAGGATCTCATTTTGAGCTGATGGTATAGATTGAAAAATAAGTGCTTAGAATTGGTGGCTGACATAAGCATTCCCAGCATCTGTGGGAAAGGAAGGAAAACTGAACTACACAAGCCTCACAGCCTCTGGTATATAAATGCATACGGGGTGTGATGCCAATTGAAAGATTGCCTTAGGTACATGAGTAGCAGGCAACAGTGGGTGACTAGGAACGGGCTGCCAGGGGTTGGTTATGTCTAGACCCACCTTTCTCTGAAGCCCGTTCCATTCTTTGACCATACAGGTAGTCTGGCTGCTATCTGCACATGGGGAGGACTGTGTGTACCAATCAAAGACTACAGCAGGATTGGTGCTGCACAGTCCCTCTGAAATGCAGGTGTGGCATAGTTGGCACTGGGCGATGCCAATAGTATGCAAAATGAGCCTGGGCACACAAATAGTATAACTCTGGATCAGGAGCTTCGAAACTGCCTTAACGGAAAGGCAATGTGAGCATGTCCCACTTAATCCTCGTCTCTTTACCTACCTAAGCTAGTCTGAATAATTGGATTCTAGTGTGGGGAAAAAGGATTCAGTAAGTTGTACAAGTATATTCACAAATGGATATAATAGCTTCAGGAGGATTACCACCTTCATGAAACTGAACCGGCTTCCTAATTATAATGGGAGGGACAGCCAAAGTGTAATTTGATTGGCGAGGTTGGTAATGGTTACGCAATAGTTCTCCTGTATAATCATATCCATATCCCGGTTGACAAACACCCTGATATTTTTGGAAATCGCCAAATCAATTCAAGGGAAACTCTGGCCCAAATGTCACGGTATTACTAGGAAGGGGGGAGATTTGTGATTTGCTCCAGTTTATGATAACTCCCAAATGTTGCCAAATTTGATGTATTCTGAGGTTTCCAAGATAAAAGGGTCACATCACTAGCGTATAGTGATATTAGTATTTGCCAACTAGTGTATCTCAATGTGTGTCCTGACCAGTGATGCAAGAGCTTTGCTGCAAGGGGTTTTAGTGACCTGGCTTTTTAGACAGAGTTAGAAGGAGCATTTGGCCTACTTGCTTCTGACTATTTCGGACCCCGATATGTGGCTATTGCTTAGCTCGGGGACACTCTATCGGAGTAAATAGGCGCTATATAAATCCTAAATTCATTCATTCTTTCATTCAGTGCTACTGCAAAACATTGGGGAGAAGTAAAGTAAATCAATCCAGGTCACAAACGGCTAAGGCAAGCGTGGAGTATTGGGAAGAGATTCCCCCACTCCAAGGAGTCAATTGCTTTAGAGGCTTCAAGAATAAACAGTTGTGGCATCCAAGTCCAGACTCAGATCCTGCACAAGAGCAAAGAGGGTAAGCAGATTGTGAGTGGCTGAATGACCGGGATTAGCAATAAATACTTTGAGCATAACAGGCAATCAGTGAGCTTATCCACAATACACTGGGAAGCTTTGCTGTTGAATATTCCAAAGTTCCTGGTGTAGGTGCTTAGTGTGTGTCAAGGTTCGGCTGGCCACCAGTTGGAATCCCATGGTGAGGTGTTCTTGCCAAAGACTATTACTTCTGTCTGGTCAGTTTTTAGCTTGAGACATTTGGCTTTCACCCAGTTAGTAACTTTGGTCATCAAGTGGTGAACTTGTTTCTTGTGTTGGGGGTCTTATCTAAGATGTTGATGTTTGTAGAGATGATTTTAGCCAGATGTATCATGTATGAGTTCAAGAGGGTGGAGTTGATCGATGAATCTTGAGTAACTCCACAGATTGGTTTGCGGGCTTCCAAAAAGTAAAGTGCCAGGCTGAAAGCTTGATTAAATCTTACACGGGTGATCTAATTCACAGTCAAACAGATAGTAAAATGTCACTTTTGTGACTAGGGCTACTTATTGAAAAAAGGGCAATTGCTAGGAATTGAAGGACTTCTGAACACTCATTTGAAGTTTGATGGAGAGGAATGGATCACTGTATAACCCAGGAGAGATTTATCAAGCCAGAAATTGCCTGCAAAGGCATTATAAAATTTGAAGCAAATTGAGCTACTACAGGGGAATTTTATTAGAACCCCTGTACACGTGGAACCAACCCTGTCATTGGTAACATTTATAAAGAAGGGATTGCAGAAGAGGGAGGAAAGGGGGGACCCGGAAGTATAACAGATTATTGCTACAAAGCCTGTGCAACACGCCATGTTCTTGAGTTTGCCATGGTAAGATGGGTTTGTTTTTCTATGCTTCCTATCACACAAAAAACAATCACAAATTTAAAAAACTGAGCATTCTTATTTTATTATGGACACCACCCAATCCCCTATAAACTGCATCAGCTCTCGATCGCATACATTAGCAAGTCTGAACTCTTTACCATAGTTTACCCATAAGATGACAGCTGGCAACGCAGGGTAAAAAATCACAGCCCACTGTGATTATCCTTACCATCCCGTAGCCAAGACACATTCACTGTACTTACAATTATACTATATTTTGATTATTTCAAGAGCATCAACCATCAAAAGTTCTTGGCACAAGGCAGAGTTAAGCCAACAGAATGCTGGAAGCAGTTATGATAGAAAATATGCAGCTCTGAGTATCAATGTTTTACGACTTATGAAACATATCTACAGATGCTGGGAGCACAAATAAAAAGGAAATGAGTTCCACTCTTTAGTAGCAGCATAGGAGCAAGTCTTCCCCATTAGAGGAGCACATTATAGAAACCACAAAATGTTTTTTCCATGGGATCATAGGGTGTCCGTGGTACAGAGTATCCTCAATTTTCTTGTGAAAGGAAGAAGAGAGACTATGTACCACTCTGTGTGCCATAGCAAAAGGTTTAATTGAATTCTCTGAACTACTAGACGAGGCTGAAAGAATTTAGTAATCCGGTCTTTCGTGGTTAAGATTAGTCAAAAGACATGCTGCTACATACTGAATCGATTGCAACTATCTTTGAAAGGTGTAAGTTTGGAAGAGCGAGGTAAACATTTGCATGATCCCATCAAGATTGAATAAAAGATGTGACCAATTGTTTGTAAAACTTGGAAGGAATTAAAGGAAGATCCTTTCTAATAGTTTCAAATACCAAAACTACGCAGGAATAACTTTAGAAATATGGATTTCGTGCAATAGCTTTGCATTTAATGAGAATCCCAATTTTTTTTAATCAAGGTCACAGGGAAGATATAGTGTCCGTGTTATTGAGAAAGACATTTAGTCCCATTTATCAATAGCATACTTGGTGATTAAAATCTGTCTTGGAAGGGTTGAATTTAAAAAAGAAATGGCATCATCCCATTGAAAATGCAAGGTTTGCATATGCCGGGTGACAACACTTAGATCGTCACCAGGTCTGGATGATAGACTGAAAACAATGTGTGCGTCATCGGCATAGACAGAGCATGAAACTCCCAGTTTTGTAATTATACAAGACTATAACCTTCAGAGTTTAACAGGCTGCTAAATGAAAGCCCTGGACTAGAAAGCATTGTCCCTGATAAAAAGAGCCACCCACTAACTTTATGCACATCTTAAAGCAAGCACCAAATCACCTCTTCTGTGAGATCTCTGAATCTCAGTCTTGGACTATACACTAAAAGTCTACAAACTTGGGCTGGGCAACATTTTTCCATTTCCTATGAAGCACATTGCAGCACAAATCAGCTAAGCACTTTGGCCTGCTATCTCGCCTGCGATGGATCAAAAATTTTAAAGCATTAAACCAACTGCCTGACGAAACCTGGCAAACTTCACAAAATGTCTAGAATGCACCTGTTTCTCTTGTCTCCGCTATTACTGATTTGCACGTTGGAATTTGGCTTCGCAATCAGATTGAAATGCGGGGCATTTCAACTATTTCTCAAACTTTTTTCACCCACATCTACCCCCTAATGTTCTTCTCAAACACTCTGATAAACTGGAGATGAAACACTTTAATACATGCCTTGAATAAATGAATACCAAATTCTGTGAACTGATATCCATGAATATTACAAGCACAAATTACAAGGGCAACAAGCACTGGTAAATGCATTAGGTTTCGCCCTTGTGATTAATAATAATCTGTTTTTTGCTGTAAGATGTAGCTTGCTGAGTAGTTGTACAATATAAGTTCAGAAACTCTTAGAGTTATGACTTGTTTATGTGCAAAAAGACAATATATTGTGCTGTTATAAGTGGTATAGAGCAGGTAAGTAATAGCAAAACATTGAAAAATGAAATGAAAGAGGGAACATTAGAGAATTCATTGATTTAACAGCAATATTATGTGTTTAGAAGAGTTCTGACAATGTTTGGGCCTCGTGCCACTGCACCTGCTTCACCATTCAAATCATGCCCCTAGTGCTTGCTATGGATATATGCATTTGTAACTGCCTGTTTAGTAGTAAAATATTGCAATATTTGGTGTTTAGAGGGGTTCCTAAAGCTTTTGCACCGTTGGCACTGCACCTGCTGCACCACTGAAATCATGGCCCTAGTGCCTGCAAGGTAACTGCACTAGTGACTACTTACCGTTGGCACTGCACCTGCTGCACCAGTGAAATCATGGCCCTAGTGTCTGCGAGGTAACTGCACTTGCGATTTCCTGTTAAGTAGTATAATTTAGCAATATTCTGCATTTAGTTGGGTCCTTGGAGCTTTTTGCCCCGGTGCCACGGCACCTGCTGCACCATTCAAATCAAGCCCCTTTTAACTGCAAGATAACTGCAATTGTGTCTGCCTGTATAGTAGTAAAATATAACCATTTTAGGTGTTTATTGGGGTGCCTAGAGCTTTTGGTCCTGGTGCTACTGCACCTGCAGCACCACTCAAACCATGACCCTTTTAATGGTTAGGTAACTGCTATTGTGACTGCCTGTTTAGTGACAAATATAGCAATATTATGTGTTGAGATGAGTTCTGACAACTTTTGGGCCCGGTACTACTGCACCATTCAAATCATGATCCTGTTGTTTGCAAGGTAACTGCACATCCGGTTGCATGTTTAGGAATAAAATATAGCAATATTAGGTGTTTAGTGGGGTGCCTGGAGCTTTTGGTCCTGGGACCACTGCGCCTGCTGAACTATTGAAATCATAAACCTAGTGCTTGCTAGATAACTGCACTTATGACTGCCTTTTCAGTTGTAAAATATATATTAATATCAGGTGTTTAGAGGAGCTCTGATACATTTTTGGACCCGTGCAACTGCACCTGCTGCACCATTCAAATAATGACCCTGTTGCTTGCAAGGTAACTACACTTGTGACTGCCTTTTTAGTAGTAAAATATAGTATTAATTGGTGTTTAGTGGAATTTTGACAACATATCGTCCCGGAGCCGCATCCCCTTTCAGTTGCAAGGTAACTGCAAGTGTGACTGCCTGTTTAGTAGTAAAATATAGCAATATTTGGTGTTTAGTGGAGGTATGAGAACTTTTGGCCCTGGTGCCACTGCACCTGCTTAAATGAAGCCCCTTTTTACTGCAAGGTAACTGCAATTGTGACTGCCTGTATAGTAGTCAAATATAGCAATATTAGGCGCTTAGAGAAGTTGTGATAACTTTTTGGCCCGCTGCCACTGCACCTGCTGCACCATTCAAAGCATGACCCTGTTGTCTGCAAGTTAACTGCACTTGTGACTGCCTGTTTAGTTTTACATTTTAGCAATAATCTGGGTTGAGTGGGGTCCCTAGAGCTTTTGGACCCAGTGTCACTGCATCTGCTGCACCATTTAAATCAAGTCTCTTTTAATAGGCAAGGTAACTGATCTTGTGGCTGCCTGTTTAGTATTAAAATATAGCATAGCTCTTGTGCATTAACTTTATTTTTAATGTGCAATGCTTATTACAACATTTAAAATTTGATCATAATGACCAAAGAGATTACGTTGAAAAAGAGCAATCCGATAATGCTTACAAAGCGCTAAGAAAGATACTGGGGCATGAATAGGAAATGCCACTAACGTTCTAAGGCTAAAGCATTTGCTTTACACAACTAAGTAATAAAAAGCAAGCACTCCAGCATAATGTTAGAAGCCGTCTGCCTTGTCCGTGTTCTGAATTGGGCTAAAACAGTGTTAACAGGTTTAGTAGAAGTATCATAAATATGTGCAACCGGGGAGGGAAGTTCCACACAAAAGGGAATTAACATATTAATTCAGCAACGGGAACTGATAAGAACCCCCTTTTAAGATATATTAATTACAAGAGATTTCGCCGCTGTGCAAGCGAAACCTAAAAAATGAGCCAAGCACTGTAAGCTATAAAGGTGTTCATAAGGAGAAGCTCTGAGCTTCTACACCAGATTCAACGCTATGCAAAAAATGTAATTGAAACAAAATAAACCTGTATGTAATAAGTAGTTGACTAAAATCAGACTATAGTGCTAATTGTTTAGGTTTCGCAGACACAGCACTTGCTATGCTTGCAAAATCTCTTTTAGTGAAAAAACAATAAATCTGAAAAAGGGGCTTATAGCCCGCCCATTACTTACCTTTACTTACCATTGGTTGGCTCCCACGTCACTCTTGTTTTCTTTCTTTCTGTTGGTAAGCTCCTCCTCCTGCCTTCAGCTTGGCTTCATGTCTTCGTCTATGCTATGGAACTTGGACCAAGCACTGATTCTAGCGCCCAGTGTCCTTCCACTGGCCGAGTACTTATGACATTCTATTATTCATTTTAAAAAAAAATCTTTCCAGCGTTCGCATTCTGTTCTTTGCTTGCACTATCCCTACCACTATCTCACTTCTGTTGCTGCATGCCCCCTTCCCCTTAATTTCTGGCCTGTCCCGCCTACCAACTTGCTCCTATCACTGCATTCCCCCTCCCACCCGTCACTAGTCATAGCTTGTTTTATATAGCGCAAAGTCGATTGGTAAGACATGGAACGCTTTACATGAGCGCTAGATACATTATGAAAGGACAGAGTGATATTTACAGGCGTGGGGAGGTTAAGTATTTTGCCCAGAATCACAGAATGTTGAGCCGGTGCAGAGACCCTAACCTGGTTGCCCAGCTCCAAAGTCAGCAGCTCAGTCAGTAACATCATAGTCTTTTCATGCCTCACTATTCCAGCTAGCACCAATTTGACACGCTTGTGACTGCAATGGGCATTTATTCAAGAATATAAACTTGTTTGTATGTGGATAGCTTTAAGTAAAAAAAGCACTATGACACGGTCTGGCCACGACATATCCTTTTGTTTTAACTTTAAGCTATGTAGCACAGCAGCTCGCAACGCTGTGCAACATTTAAAAAATTCATTGACAAAGTCAACAGATCTTGCATAGGCAAAATGTATTGACTTTACCAATGCTTGTTTATCTGTGGACAATACAGTCATATTCATTCACATTTTTGCCACAGGAAGAAGCATTAAAGCCCTGAAAACTCAGACATATGGCACAGTATCATATCAGTAGCAAACAACAAAGAGGATGTAGAGACCCAACTGTTTGCTAGGTTGAGATTGACTCACTGAAAATCCTACTTAAAAGAGAGCTGCTCCTGTGAAACGAATGCAGTTCTGAGAATAGCATTCTTCCAATTTCAGCTGCGGTCCCCAAAAATGTTGTGAAAATTACAAGTGATGTATTATTATGGTCTCTCAAAACGTATGTGCAAAATGAAGCATTGCATGTTATAAGTCCCTGAGCCAGCTCCCCCTTGCTGACTACAGTCTGTGACTCTATTGCTGCCTGCTTGCCCTCTGTTCCTCCGTGCCAGTCTAGCTGTTCGCTTTGCTTTTTTTGACCTGAGCCACACTTTGCCTTGTTGCAGTTTGTGCTTGTTGCTGTCTGCTTGTCTGCCTTTTGCTAACTGTAATTCATCATTGCCTGTAATGCTGTAATTCATCAATGCCTGCTGAGACTCGTGCCCATTGTAGTCTGCATTTTTGTTGTTTGTCTGCCTTCTGCCCATATTTTGTTGCATAACACTGTGGCACCCGCCGCTCACTTCTTCCTGCTTTTTCCCACATTCTCGCTCACCGTCTTGCAGCGGCCCTCCCAGGACCTTCTTAATGGAGGATGCACCGCCAGCACGCCAAAGGAAAGCACGTCTGCACACTTCCATGCCTGTACGGCGCCCAGCCCCAGGAATCCTGGTTCATCTGCCCCACACAGCTACACTACCACAGAGCTTCGAGCCCTGGACCCCGGGTGCAGCGACAACCACTGCCACACATCTCCATGCACCACCAGAGGACCGTTCTACTGCCAGCACTGCCACTTCACCTGCAACACCAAAACAACAAAAACGCAAGAGACACCGCAAAACACAACTGCACCCACAGCGCCGACCCAGATCGCCACTGCACAACTCCAGTACATTCTAGTCAATGCCCGATTGCGTCAGTAAACACGCACGGAGAGTTGGGACACTATCTTACCCCTCACCCCAGATGCCATTTTCCTCATAGAGACCTGGCTTAACCCCGCCTCCGCTCGACATTGCAACCACCACCCAAGAAGGCTCCAAGAGAACACACTGTGACCAAACCAACAAACACGGAGGTGGAATTGCCATCATCTAAAAGGACGCCATCCACTGCACATCCTCCTCAGACGATGCACCCAGATAATGGAACATCTCAATTTCCAACGTCACACAGATGGAAAAAGCACTATTGGACTTTGAGCAGTGCATCTTGCTAAGGAACCTTAACTTTCAACTAAATGACCCCAGCGAAACAAATACAACCAACCTCGTGGAAAGCATGAGCAGCATCGGCCTCAAGCCACTGGTCACTGACCCAATCCTCATCGCAGGAAATATGCTTGACCCCTATTTCACGTTCAGTGACAGAGTCAAATACAACCATGTCTCACATCTCACCTGGACCGCTACTAAAGTCTCAACTTTACCATCTCAGGGTCTACCGACACTGGCACCATGCCCCCCAGCTCCACGTGCAGAAACTGGAAAAAGATATCAGAAGACCAGTGGAACAAAGCTCTTAACTCCCACTTCCCAGACACAACATCCAACGAAGAACAGGCTGCAAAGAACTCCCAGTGGGTCACTGAATGCGCCAACACAATCGGCCAAGTCAGGCCAGCCAAATCCAGAGGACCCGCCAGAAGAGCCAGCTGTTTCACCACAGAGCTGAAATCCACCAAATGCACATGCCGTCAACTCGAAAAGAAGTGGCGCACCAGAAAAGAGACAAGGGACCTTACCACCTTTAGGAGAGCAGTCGGACACTACCACCGCCTCCTGAAAGGAACAAAGCGGAATGTCCTAGCAGACGACATAGAAGCCAGCACAAATTGCAGCAGGGAGTTCTTCACCATCATGAAGGAGTTCTCCAACCCTGCAGCCAAGAACTGTGTGACATCCAGGCAAACATCTTCCACAACAAAATCCTAGTCGTCTACAAAAACTTCAAACCCCAACCCACCGCCGCCGACAGAATCAACCTGCTCACACTCACGAACACAAACCCATACACCTGCTCACCCATTGGGCCCCCCTCACAACTCAAGCCACAATCTACATCATGAACTCCATGCATTTGGGAGCACCCACGGACCCCTGTCCCCACCATGTCTTCAACCTCAGAAGAAAGATAATTGGCGACAAGCTAAAGAAAGTCCTGAACATCTCCATCATCTGGACCTCCTTCCCTGGTTACTGGAAACATGCTGAAGTGAGGTCCCTCCTAAAGAAACCATCCACTGACCCAATCGTACAGGGTAAACCAGGGGGTTTACAAGTTTACAAGTTTACAAGTTTATTTTATTATGATAAGGAACTCTTTATGAGGTCCACATAAAACAACATATACATACAAAACAAAAACAAAAATACATAAAATATTATTCCATCACAATTCCACGAAACATCTTAATACAGGTCCAAAAAACATTTTAAAAAGTTGTACAGTTTAAAAGCAAACATTTCATTGGGTGGGTTAATCAAGGCTGCCTTAAATGAAGAAGCAGATAATATGTTGAGATGTAAGCAAATTGGTCTTAACCATCTACGCCTGCAAGACATCAGTGCAGGACAAACAAACATGACATGATCTAAGTCCTGATCATACAATTGACAAAGATCACAGCATGCCGAATGACCATACCAGCTGGCATGTAGAACTTTCAGGGGAAGCAAATTATGTCTTAATAAGAACACAAGGCGTCTAACGCCATGGGAGATGTTCCAATACATATACGATTGAGCTTTCCGCAGGGTATAAGATTCGATAACAGGCGTACCACCTTTTTTCGCTAAACAGAAGTCTCTATCCTGACAAAACCCCAATTCCCAGGAGGCTGACTTCAGAACAGTTTTTAATTGATGAGAGGATAATAAAAATAAAGTCTCCTCATCCAATTTCAATTGCAGCACGGCAAATCTGAAGTTTTTTACAATCAGGGAGAAATCATTAAAAGATCCTAATAATTCATTTTTTATAAGATCTCTTAAGGTATTAGGTTCACCTTTAGATAAAGCTACTACCCAACGTATGATACTTGCCAGACCTTGAACCCAACTGCTACGTAAACCCAATTCCTGTCTCAAGGAAGCAGTCGAATTTGCTGTACCTACAGACATTAAACTGCGTAAAATTTTCCCTTCCGCAGAGTTTAAAAAACTCCACTTTTTTACATCAATTAACTCAATTCCGTACAACAGGGAGGCCGGAACTTTCGCTCTGAAAACATCTAAAAGAATAGAAAAATGCCTTCTACCTGTGGCTTTATACAGGGAAACTAAACTCTTTCCCTGAGAAATAGCCTTCCGAGAGTTATTGTCAATGTGTAATTTGTCACTTAAATTATAAGTGACAATTTTACCTAGGAAGGTATAAGATTTCACACATTCCAGTTTTTTCCCCCCCACAACCCATGGATAATTAAGGCATTTAGGCTTCTTTCTACCAGAAAAGCAAATCACTTTGCTTTTTGCCGTATTTATTGATAAGAAATGACTTTCCGCAAATTCAGAGAGTGCTTGCAACCGATTGTTCAGGCCCTTTGGGGTGAGATCCAAAATCAGGATGTCGTCTGCATACATAAGGCATGCAATTGGAACTCCACCCAAGGACGGGGCAATACCGGCGCAAGCAGAAAGTGTGACGGGTAAATCAACAGTATATAAGGAAAATAGCAATGGAGCCAAAAGGCAACCTTGCTTCAACCCATTGGAAGTGGGAATTAATTTAGATACACCACATTCACCTCCAAGTAGAACTCTGCACCAGGTGTCAGAGTAAAGGGCGCGAATTAACTTGATCAGGAATGGGGGCATACCTAAGTTAAATAACTTTCTCCACAGCAAAATTCTATCTACTTTATCAAAGGTGGTGGAGAAGTAAATAAAGGCGCCATATACCTGACCACCACGGATTTTCACATATTTTTCATTGATAACTTGCAATGCAGTCAGGTTGTCTAAAGTTCCATGATTTTGTCTGAAACCTGTTTGCTCCATGGGAAGGATTTTATGTTCAGATACCCATTGATTCATTAAAGTAAGCACACATTTTGCGAAAACCTTACCAATGGCATCAAGCAAAGCGATTTGACGGTAATTTTGCGGTAGATCTCTTGCCCCTTTTTTATATAAAGGGACAATAATACTTCCTTTCCAGGAGGGGGGGGACTGTTCCACTAGAAAAACAAAATTTAAACACTGGAAAGAGTATTTTACTCCAAAGTTCACTCTGGTGTTTTAATACCGAAATTGGGATTTTATCAGGACCCATCGCACCAGAGGAACGCATATTCTTAATGGCACATTCAATTTCCTTTTCCGTTGGACAGTCAAATATACGTGAGACATTATCAGATTCAACATTAAAAACTTGAGAATTATTGTTACTGTACAACTTCTCGATATAATGAACCCACACCTGTTCCTCAATGGCAATAGGCGTAGGACTGGCTCTGGTACCACAACCTTTGCCAATTAAGGACCAGAATGTCTTGGCTTGGCCATTATAAGAAGCTTCCCTCAGTTGAATCCAGAGGGCATCTTCCTTAGAACGTTTTAAACGGGCCTTAAGTCTAACTCTCCTTCTTTTTAAAATAAACAACTTAGACTTAGCTTCTTGGGTAAAGAATAAAAATTGTCCCCTTACCACTTTGTTTATTTCTCTATTTATAGCCCGTAAAGGATGAGGGACTACGAGGGATTGTTTCACACCTGGTTTCTTTTTTGCACTAGCAGTTACAGCATCTAAAAAATTAATAAAACTCAACAGCTCTCTCCCTTCCCAGAAGGGTAAATTCTCAACAGTAAAATACAAAAGAGGCACCACATTTTCAACAGTACAAGGGTTCCAAAAACATTTCCCTGATCTGGAATCAAAATTCACAAAATCTGTATCCAGACTCCACGGATCCACTTTCTGAAGATTAACGGAGACAGAAAGCATCAGTGCATTATGGTCACTAAGAATAGACTCAATGACCTTCATATCCTTTAGTAGGTGAAAACCGGCATAATCTACCATGATAAAATCAATAATAGATTTTCCCTTATTAGATTTACGAGTATAAGCTGCCGGGATGTCAGACGGAAGCCTCCCATTTACTATTAAGCATTCAACTTTAAGTAAACCATCTAAGATAAGTTTACCTCTTTTGTTAGTTTTAATTTTGGAGGGAAACTGGGCAGGAGGTATATTCAAAGACTCTTCCAATTGAATATTTCTAAACAACTCCAACCCACAGTTAGATATATTACAATTTAAGTCCCCAAACATTAACACATGCGGAGTTGGGGAGACATCCAACGCTTTAGTTAAAAAAGTGAACAAAGTTATTAAACCAGCATTAAAACTACAATTGGGGGGAATATAAATATTAACCACAATCAACAATCTATTAGGGCAATCCTCAAATACATCTTTTAGGGTTATTGCTTGAAACAGTTTCCCTGGATCTAGATAGTGTGAATAGTTCCATTGCAGTCTGTTAGATAACAAACATGCTAACCCTCCCTTAGCATGGCCTCTTCTAGTGCTGGTTGCGCTGTATTCCAAAACAAAATAGTCTTTTTCCAAAGCTATTCTTCCTTCAACCCAGGTTTCTTGCAAACAGATTATATCTGCCTTTTGAGAATGCAAGAAACCCAATTTCTCCTTATAATCCTTGAATCCGGCAGTGTTCCATGAGATGAACTTCAGCTCTCTGTTAAAAATTGGAATGTTGTTTAGAACAGGGAGCAGATTTACTCGCTAGAACTCCAGGTAACCAACTCCATTTAGATTGGTCATCCTTCACTGTCTGCTTAAGGGGAGGGTTTTTGTATGAAACTAGCCTTTCATTCCTAGCCACACAAATTTTTAGGTCCTCTGATCTGAGATTAGACCAATCCGACAACAGCACGCCCGTATTAGAGGGAAGTGACAGTGAAGAATTGGCGAGAATACTTTGAGTACATTTTTCCCCAAAGTGTGGCATGACATCTATCCCTCTAACTTGTAATTCCTCTGCCCACTGTAGAACAAGATTTAACACAACTTTCGAATGGAATTTCACCCTTGTTGATCTTATTGGTTTCCCCACAAAGGAGTTAAGGAGAAATACAATATCTAAATCGGACGTTTGAATTAATTTCAAACTTTCGATCTCTTTAAAACAGATCAGTAGGGCTGATCTATTTAAAATTAAATCTGGTTCAAATAAGGGAGAGAAATCAAGATATAAAGTATCCACACTTATTTTTTCTTTTGGGAGAATAACTGACATTGAGGATGGAACCTGAAAGGGTCTTGCTGAAGGATTTAGGGAAGTAGGGGACGGGATGACAGAAGAAGTGGTAACCTTAGAAATAACTTGGCAAGATCCTGCTTTAACATTACAATAAGCTGAAAAAGGATTGGCGGTAGGGTGGGAAACCTTGGGGAGGAAAGGATTGGTAAAGCTTATAGGACCTAGACCAGAGGAAGGGGCGTCTTCTTTAGGCGAGACAACCCTAGCTTCTACATGAGAGGTGGGAGACTGCTCCACCTGCGGAGAATCTTCTAGACTTAATTCAGCATTCTTATCAAAAAGAAGTTTCCTCTGTCTTTTTTTAGCAAATCTTCGGATGGGTTTCCTCTTCTTCATTCTAATCTTTTTGTGTTTCAGGGGACTCACTTTTCCCATCAATCCCGTATTTACTTTGGGAATCTCCTCTTCTTTGCTTGATGGCAAGGAGAATATCGGAAAGAGAGATGGAATTTCGGATTTGGGAATGAGAGGAGATGTTACTATTACCTCTATCTTGTCACTGATTGGGGCTATACAATTAGCGCCAGCCGAAACCACTTTGGAAGGATTGGGGACAGCAGGAAGAACTACAGGCTTCTTTTCCTTTTGACCTTCTGTCAAAGGAGAAGATTGAGCTGAATCCAAAACTGCCGAAGCGGGAGGAGCGCTTATTTTTTGGGGCACCAACAGAGAAGCCGATGGTATGGGAAGATCTGACACTAACTCATTTTTACTTAGCAAGAGAACTTGCAAAATTTGCGTTACAGTGTCAAAAATACATTCCGAACCTCCCACAAACTTTTCAAGTAAACTCAAAATCGAAGAAAGAATTGATTCCAAAGAGGACAAAGAATTAGAAATTAGCCTCCCATTAATATTTGGAGAGCCCTCAGCTAAATTGTTCAATACTGGACCTGAACAAGATGAAAGGTTTAATTGTGAAAGGGAAAAATCTAGTTTATTAGAAGGTGTGCTTCTCAGAGGACCGGTACTTGAAATAGTTATTGCTTCCTCTAAAGGCACACCTTTAGGGTTCCCATGTAACGATCCCACCCGCGCCCTATGAGCTGTTAAATCAATGTCAGGCAGTGTAAAATCATTCCCTACTACAGGGGATTTAACTAACGCGGCTGACAAAAGATCAGTATTCACTGAAACTTTAGGAACATCCATTAGTGCAACTTGCGAGGGGACAATTTTATCAGATTTTGAGGACATATTACCCAAAGATTCAAGGGGAGCAATCTGTTTCAGATGTACATTGTTTGACGCCGAAGGCGAGCCCCTTAGTACTTCGGGACTAACTGAAATAGGCAAAGATTGACTAGCAACCAAGCTTAAACTAGAGGAAACATCAATGACCCCATTAACAGGCACCGAATCGTTAAACCCTGGGATTTCGTTCGGGGGCTGCAGATCAGTGGGTTTATCTTTCCCTTTGTCCCAAAAATTGAAAAGCTGACATTGACCTTTCAATTGCATGGAAGTTGCAATTTTGTTCCGAAGGGGGTTAGATTTGGTTTTAGACCCAGATCTCCCTACAATCACTCGCCCAGAGCGTAGTTTTTTAGCCGTCATGAGACTGTATTAGAAGGGGAGTAAGAATCAATTAATAACAATTGTAGAATACGAAACCTAAGAATCCTAAAATACAATAAAATCTATAAAAGCAGTGTCACACAGATTTAATACCGGAGAACCAAGGGAGGGGGCCCAGCCCAGCCTTCTTCAGCCTCTGACGGCCTCAGACGGTCCCGCCCTTGTCCCGGGCTTCTCCCGGCGCGCTCCCGCGTTGCGGTGTCACAAGGGAGGGTTATAGCCGCGCTGAGGCGGGGGAGGAGCCAGCAGGGAGAGCGGGTCAGCTGCTGGTGATGCCGAGGGTCAGGCGCTCCTGGGACTTGAAGTCCTCGCCTGACCACGCTCGCAGCCCTGCCCACACCACCGCCACAGAGGCTCTATCTGAAGTAATACCTCGCAGTCACAGCGCACTTCCAGCAGCGCTAAGCAGAGAACCAGAGGCGAAGCGGGACCCGCGGAGCGGGTTCCGCGAGGAGTTGTTTAAAGGAAGAGCAGCTCCAGCGTGCTCGCAGTCCAAAGCTCCCTCTTCAGACCACACAGGTAACAGGTGAAAGAACCAACAGTGAAACTGACGCGCTGGTTTTAGCCGCGCTGAGGCGGGGGAGGAGCCAGCAGGGAGAGCGGGTCAGCTGCTGGTGATGCCGAGGGTCAGGCGCTCCTGGGACTTGAAGTCCTCGCCTGACCACGCTCGCAGCCCTGCCCACACCACCGCCACAGAGGCTCTATCTGAAGTAATACCTCGCAGTCACAGCGCACTTCCAGCAGCGCTAAGCAGAGAACCAGAGGCGAAGCGGGACCCGCGGAGCGGGTTCCGCGAGGAGTTGATTAAAGGAAGAGCAGCTCCAGCGTGCTCGCAGTCCAAAGCTCCCTCTTCAGACCACACAGGTAACAGGTAAAGTTGATGCTGAAATTTAGAAATAGATGACTATCATCCAGTGAAGACAAGAGTGCCTTCTCCTGTACTACATTGTTAGGCGCAAGCCTCGTAGCGAAGAGTAACCTCCATGAGAAATTCAATGCACGACGTCTGTCAAAAGTGAATAGTGTTTATCGGGCCAAGCAGTGAAAATTCACGGGCTTACTGTGTATAATCACTGTTGTTGGTCACAAATGCGTCATAAGAACTAACGATGTCTCAAAGATGTTAAAACGAACTGCCAATGCTTCCGTGTTAACAAAGAAGGCGTCATCAACCAGGGGGTGCAAAAGGGATTCACGCACTTCTTCTCTAGACCCAATCTGTTGTTGGTACGTGCCTCACAAATGGCTACACCCAAAAGACATTGGAAGGGAGATAATGTAGGTAATTGTTGGAGGTTTGTACCCTTCCTAATCATACAAAGATTTAAGTGGAAATAAAAGTTCATACGATGTCTTCGTTGGACAATAAATAATCTCCTTATTGTCATGTGCAAGCAAATTGCTGGTACAAAAGGAAAACAACAAAGAAAACAAACAGCCGACACGTGTTTCACCCGGTGGCTAGGCAGCTGTGGGCTTTTTCAAGGCTGAATTCATAAAATGCAAATGTTCAAGAAAAGCGGAAGCATGCCACAAGGTGCAACGTGTAAAGTGAGTGCAAAAAATGAATGGAAAAATATGTGGGTAGAACTATAATGGTCGAGCAGGAGAGAAAAATTTGAAAGTAAGGTAGGTACATAAAGGTGGGGGCAGAGAGGGAAAAACAGATAAAGAGAGATAAGAAAGATGAGATGGAGGAAGAAGGAAATTAAGAAAAGGAGAGAGTAGGAGAAAAATATAGGGCGGCAAAAAGGTACAATTAGGACAAAAAGAGACAATACTCGGGCCTAAATAGCACATCAGTTCAAACACATGGCAAAAGTTACATGTGTTCACTATTTCTATACAGTGTCGTTGCAGGAGAGAGACACGCATATGGTTATGGAGAAAGGCATTTTTCAGTATAACTCAGGCCTAATGACACATCAAGTTTAAATACATGGCAAGATAAAAGTATCTTCAGTCACTAATTCTATGTATCGTTTTTGCAAGGGAAAGACACCGTCAGAGTTAGGGGGCACGCACATACCAGTTATGGTGCATATTGGGTGACGTTTCAAATGTTAACTTATAAAGTTAGAGCATCAAGGTGCTATGTGGGGCACAGAATGCCCTGAGGTAATTACTCAGGACTAGGGAAAATTACAAGGTACTTAAGAAACATATAGGCAATAATCTGTGGATACTTCCAAACGCCACATGCACATTGGTTTAGTTAAGAGGAAAGGACAGTGTCTTACCAAGTTCTGTCAATTAACGTCAGGGAAACGTGCTAAAATTTAAAACGGGGGAATGTCAGCATAACATTTAGAAAGCCACAATGCAAGGCGCGATCCAGCAGGGGTTAAAAATATACACCGCAAGGTAGATGAGGCGTCTAAGGCGACCGGGGTCAGGAAAAAGACACAGGAGTCAAAAGGGCAAGTTTTAAGAAAAATGTGAAATAATCGCCAGTGGTAGCAGAAACTAAAGGAATTCGCCCGTAGTACTCGGTAATGGTAGCCGGAAAAGGGGAGAGTCCATCCCGAGGACGAATTACAAGAGAAACCCAACATGCAGGGTGATAAAAATAATATGTAAAATAAAGGGTGACCGGGGGATTAGGCAACTAATCTAATTTGTGCTTGGTCTTATTCTGAAAGATCAGAAAGCGTGAGGGGAGAAGCGCGCCCCTCCTGTGAAGAGCTTACAAAGGCAGCGTCGTGAGCGAAAACGGTGAGCGTTCCGCCGTGATGATAAAGGCCCCAACAAAGGCGGTGTTCCGCACTTACATATCAGGGCCAAGGTGTGCTCTGTTGCGGTCTGGGCGAGTCTCTGCGGTCCAGGAGGCAATTTACCGTGCTGTTTTAGGGGGCCGTGTATAAATAGCCTCTCCTAGACGTGAAAAGATGTGCACGGTCATCCTTCCAGGAAGGCTCAAAATAGTCATGAAAGAAATACCGCAAAAAAGCGTACCAGGGGAAACTACAATAAGAAAATGCAATCTATTTATCTCAACCCCTCTGTGGGGCTGGGGACAAAAACAAATAGGAAAAGATATTTATTATTTGGTTACTAGTACTGAGATAAAGGGGAGAAAAACAGAATATTTAAATACTGGCAAAAATCAGGGGACATGGAAAAGTTACTGTCCCAAAGTTTGCAATTGGGTAACAGTGTACCAAGGCATGGGCGGCCTTAGGCATGTGCAAGCTGTGCACCTGCACAGGGCCGCCAAACCCCAGGGACCGCCACGAGGAATCGGAATCCGACTCTTTCTTCCTGTAGTTCATTTGTTCCCCTGTGAAATGGATGCAAAAAAGAAAAACACTTTTGCTGGAAATGCCGTTTTGACATTTTTCTATTCCAAAGTGCAGCCACGGAAATAAAAGGTTCAACATATGAAAAAATCAATCAATAAAGCAAGACGGAAACTTCTTAAAGTGCCCAGATCGGTTTTATTCAAACCCCAAAAACAATAGCGTCACTTTACTCAGTTTGCCAGTGAAGCGCTGTTTTCCCCCGGTGGGGAAGTGCGCCAAACCTGGAGGTACTGCGATACCTGGTTGATGGGTGGATTGGAAAACAAAATGTGTACGGCGGCTTGGTGTTCACGAATGTGGTCTTTTTAAACCATACTGCTTACGTTTTGTAAGCATATAAGCAGTGGACATTGAAATGGGGCCTTTCAGGGCCCTGTAGTTTTCAGGCAGAAGCACTCACTGATTTCTGAATAGTGAGTGTAAAAGCGTTAAGTTCACCATGTTGTTCCTGCTTACATTTCACAAGCTTTATTTAATCTTTCATTCCCAATGAGTGTTTGCTTTTTCCAGGATGTTGTTACTTTTTCCTTTAGGGAGCATATTGCTCTTGCCAGTGCTTAATTTGAATTGAGTCGCATCCAGTTGTTTATAGCAGGTCAAATTGGATTGTAGTTGAAGGCAATGTGAATATCTGTCAGTGGGCCAGTATGGTGTTCAGTGAGGGAGCGGATGTAGCACTGGGGGCAGAGCTGCCGAATTTAGAACTGAGGAACCAGTTCAGCCTTCATGAGCAGTCCCCCAGAC
This sequence comes from Triturus cristatus, assembly GCF_964204655.1. NCBI lineage: Eukaryota > Metazoa > Chordata > Amphibia > Caudata > Salamandridae > Triturus > Triturus cristatus. Next base: position 1,821,516,641 of record NC_140589.1, on the reverse strand, counting down.
CACTCTCCTGAGGGAGCACATTCCCACGCTAGACCTTAGAAGACCCTGCAAATCCGGAAAAACCCAGGTGTCTTAACACCAGCAGGTGGACCCTAGCAATGGCGTGTGGGTTCACCTTGAAGCTTGCCCACCACAATCCATACTGAAGTTCACCTCCAGTCTTGCTGGCAGGCCTAAGAAGTAGCAGACCCTAGAGCAACAGTGAGGTCACAGGACCCCTGAGAAGAGCTGGCACTAGGGTGATGCAACCGGTGTGACCGCAACGGGTGCGGACTTTGAGTGGGGGCATTGTATATTATGGTTTTAAAAGCACTTGCTGCCTCCTTCCTGGCCTACAGCAATTTTCGGCAATAATAAAAATGTCAAGATAACGCCGGTGAATAAACGTCTTACTAGAGTGAGATCGGAGTTTTGTCTAGTGGGAGTTTTGACTCATGGAAAGATAGTGCAGAGGGTTAATGTGCCTGCTGTTAAGAACATGTACCATGCCCATCACAAAGTGCACATATTGTAAATAGGTTAGTGGGTTACTGCTTTTGACAGTAAGATCCTTTTGCTAGTTGCAGTTTATAAGTCAAAATCCTAACAAAGAACAGTGAGCTATTAGCTTTCATCTTAGAGCTGCATACAAACTGCAAGGTATAAACTAGAGCTTTATGTTTTTTCCTTAAGCATTTGATTATCCTAATGTTGCAAAAAGTGTTCATTTGGATAGAAATCAATAATGATTATTAAAGGAACCTCCAATCATGGTATTAAGTTTTAAATTCTGAGTGTGTGTTTCTCCAGATCAATCACTATTAAACTATACTGCCTACTAATATGGTTGTCATGTGACTCCTACACCTTGTAGTCCTTTGTCTGATGTAACATTTCCCATACAGTGATTTACACGCGTAAAATTGATTGTCTCTGTGTATATTGCTGACAACGGAAAATCCATGGCTCAGAAACAAATGGCTTGTTCTTCCACTTTTAAGCACATTTGGGACATTCTGTGATTAGAAACATATCCCACTTTGTGAATTTATTTTAATGTCAATAACTCATATTAATCGTTAAATAATCATGTGTATCCATTGGTTGAATTACATAACATAATAAGCTGTAAATGGTCAGTGAAATGTCAAACAAATACTAAAGATTGGGATGTTTTGCCCATCCTGGCCACACCTCTAACTCCGCCCACTGATCCAATCCTCAGGTTATTCCCGCCCTCTGATTCTCTGCCCACAGTTCCCCTACTTTTTTTCCCCCACTTCGACCACTGGATACAATACATATTTGTGGCGGCCCCTGGCAGGGATTTGGCGGCCTCCGGCTTCCACTAGCTTGCAAACACCCTGACCGTCACCCCCCCCCCCCTTCCCGCACCTGTGTTCCTCGTTCCTGATTCGCGCCTCCCCCGCAACAGTCGAGCGGCGTGCTCGCGGACGACACCATCTTGCTCGGTCTGTCTGGTCTTCTATTGTCCATTCGCGGCTCGGGACGAAGCCTTTTACTGCTGAGCTGGTGGCGTCCGCGAGATCTGAGAGCCTCCGCGTCCGGCCGAGCCCTGTCACAAGCTCTTATCGGCATGAGGGCCGCATACCGGACCACGTCCGTCTATCTGTCCACTCGGGACAGCGGTGACTGGATGCAGGTGAGACATCTGCCTTCCAGGCGGATGAAGCGGGCAACAGGCATGTGTGTCTCTGAATGCAGGGTTCCTTTACTCCCTGTATTTTTCTGGATGTGTCAGTGCTGTCTGTCATTTTGTCTTTCTTTTTGGGTCAGTAACGCTGCCTATTAGTGTTTCTATCTCTGCGCAGACTCAACCTCCTCAAACTGCTTCCTGCGTGCGGCGTGGCGTGTGTCATCAGTCTGCATTCTTTCTGGTGGTCGGACTCGGAACGTTACAACGCGTGTGGTGCCATCTAGCTGTCACACATTGCCAAACTGTGGTAAGAAGGTGTGTCTCAGTGAGTCTTACAATTTTTTAAATACAAAGAAAAAAACCATTTTAGGTGAAAAAGGGAAGAAAGGGAAGCATGATAGGTTTTCGGTAAACAGTAGGTAAACATGAGTAGTGCGTCACGTGCTGAGGTTGCGGAAATTCGTTTCTTTTGCAGTTTTCCTGGTGTGCTTGGGTGAAAATGAACCCTTATTTACTACATCGCTGCCCGCGTATCCAGAGGACACAGGTCCTGTCATGGCCCTGCGGCCGTGTGTGCCAGTCCCTCACATCGTGTGTCACAATGCCGCCCTCCTCCTCCTCCTCCTCCTCCTCCTCCTCCTCCTCCTCCTCCTCGTTATCGTTCTGAGACGAATTCAGAAGGGTAGAAGCAGCCGCAGGTACTGGTCATCTAACGCCTTTTCTGGACGTTTTATTAAAACACCTTCCTGAGCTCCACCCCGCCCAGGCCCCCTCTTCCGGGGCCCCCTACCTACGCTCCCTGTACAGGGCCACCATGAGCCTAGAGCCGCCCCTGACCAAGGGAGCTCAGAAAAAGAAAAGAACGGGCGAAAGAGTCCACTAGTATAATGATGTCAGATTAAGGAAGAGCGATCAAATGAATTAGTGAATTAAAAACTCAGTTGCATTTTAAAGGCAAGAGGTAAATTAACCCATACTCATCTGATATATCGTTAGATCCAGGTGCGGGGGGACGTATAGCATCCAAGACAAATCTGCAAAGACAGGTAGGTGAAAGAAAAGTAGAAAGCGGAAGGGGTAAAGGCGGTACAAAAACCTGGGCTTCGACTACCCCTAGGTGATAGCAATTGTAACAAATTGTTAGTCTAGGAGGATGTGAAGATAGTATTAAAGGAAGTCCCTAAGTAACCAGGGTTCTATTCACCAAGTGGTGCGTCTTGGCCTAAGGAGAAGATGTAGCATGCAGTGCTCAGAGCCAGGCGTGACATAAGACACAAGTCATTAAAGGCATAAGGAAAACATGTAACATGAATTCATGTATTCCACAAGATGATCAGTGGAGCCAGTAGTGCATTTCTGCATCTTTATTTAATCCTTCTTACACAGTATTCAATAAACTTCTTCAGGGCAAAAGTATACGTGGCGTCTGAGTTGTGGTGATCATAAATGGAGCAGCTGCAAGGGCCTCCTTGATAAGGGCTAGTGTGCTGCAGAATCTGTAAGGACGAGTGAAGAGCAGCTGTCGGCTCTGATGGATAGTGTCCACACTATCCATCAGAGCTGACGGCTGCTCTTCACTCGGTTTATGATCACCACAACTCAGACACCACATATTCTTTTGCCCTGAAGTCGTTCATTGCTATGAACGAAACGCGTTGGCTGACAATTTTCTACATTTGGATTTTCACAATAAAAGACTGTCTAAAGACAAATTCCAAAAGACTGTGATACTTACTGAAAACAACTTTCTTCACATATAAAAGGTGGTGCACCACTCCTCTCTTGGGCTCAGTATCTCTCTGCGTTGCAGTTAGCACCAAACAACGGCAGGTGCTGGAGTAGCCTGTGCACACCAAACCTAATTGACTATCGATCATCATACTAAGGGAACATAACAGCGGAAGTGCGGTCAGTGTGTCCGCCGTTGTCCGCCTCTGCAATCTGCTTAAGATATTGCTGGTGGACTTACGGTACCGCCGAAACTGCTAAATGATTTACGAGGACTCGTGCATGCACCAGCCCTTGTACAGAATCTCTGCCAACTCTTGGCAGGCGTATTTAGTAAAAATTCAGTTTTTAACGTAGTCATCCTGCATCTAGGTTGCCTTTCAGCCAGTCCTGTTTTTCAAGCCAGAGCACCAGCCATACTGACCCCTGTACGGAGGCACATTGAATTTTAAAACTACAAGTCCCAGCATGCTCGGCACTACCAGGTGAAAACAATTGCTTTTTTGTTTGTAGCGAACTCGACGTGAAGGTATAGGAGCATTTTACAAGAGAACCAGTTACATTACACAAGGACAAATTCGTTTTTGTAGATAAGGGGAGATTAAGTGGTCCCCTTGAGCCGACGCCAAGACTCGAACCTAGTATTAAGCCACATTCCCTCCCCCTTTTTGGGTTTCTTTGCAGTTTTAGGGTCAACCCCGTGACCCTAAAACGTGACTTTGAAGCTGCTGACAGATAAAATAATGTCACTCCACCCTTTTCCCGTAATATATACCGTCACAACCGGCTGGGTCCACAAGTGACTGTGCCTCATCGGTCTCCAGCAGCAGCGCTAGCTGCAGTCATTGGCGACCCCCGAATGTGAAGGTCGTCTCTTTTCCCCTAGCTATAGGAGCCTGCATGCCCAACATTGTGGGGCGCTGCGGTAGTGGGGAGGGCAGTCTTGGGGCTGCCAATGCGCTGGTAGATCACCACCCCTCTCCCCAGCCGCGCTCTGCTGGTTACCTTAGCGACGGGCGTCCGCAGGAGGGTCCACGCGCTCTTCCTCCCCGGCACCTCTAATGGTAGGCTGCATGGCATGGGCGCCGCCATTACTGTTGTACTCGGAGCCGCTGTCAACGCTACGCGCACGCGCACTGCAGCCAACCTGCCATCCGTGAAACTGTGTCCCCCCGTGAACCTGTCCTAACCGGAAATAGGTGTCAGGCGCGCGAGCTTCACCTTCGGAAGCATGGCAGCTTTCAGAATCAAGGTGCTAGCGCACTACGAGTGCGTGGCATTTAACGCTTTTAAGATTGCTATCTTCTTTAAAAAATAAATAAAAATACTGTTCGTTTTTTACGTTGTTTGTGTTTGGACCGGCAATTGACAATTAGCTGTCTGTCATCAGTCCTGCTACGTGACACTTGTCAGGGGTTAGACTAACGCATTCTGGGAATTTTCCCGAATTACGAGGTTCCAGACTAATTCAAATTAGCTGCTGTTGGATTTTTTTCATGATTGCTCTTATCTAAAACGATCTAGACCAGCAGTTCTCAACCTTTTGGCATCTGTCGACCCCTATTGGATTATTACTGGAATGTGTTAAGTAAATAACAGTCAACAAGCATAGAGGTTTCTTAGCTTAAATCCTTGGTCTCAAAACTCTTGGCATTGACAGGTACAACCGGCCGAGATCCAACACTCTTCAGAATACCCAACATAACATTCTACTGTGAACTGCTCACCTACATTCTATTAAGAGCTAACATCATTCCAACCTCACTGCATTCTATTATATGGACTAATGTAAACCTGCTTGTTTACTATGAAGCGTAGTGCAACACAACACATCTTACTCCCAAAAAAGAGTACAAACACAAAATAGACCAAGATATATAACTTAAGGTACATACATTATATCAGTTCCTGATACTACATACATACACATTCAAAGAAGAATTGTTCTCTCCCAGGAAAACATAGCCAAAGAAGCAAATTATGCTTTAGAATTCACAGGTACAACATAGTCATAAAACCATTTAGGTTTCACAGTTTCACAGTTACTCTACCCAACCCAGTAGTAACGGTTGCACCACTCTCCTCTTCTGTGTTTCCACTATTAGTAGAACTACTGGCATTTCCACCGTCTATAACTTCTAATCTTGGCTGATCCATTGGGGTTCTTGTGACATTTCCACCCAGGAACTCATCACTCTGACCGGCCGGCAAGTCGTCTATCCATTCATACTTCTCGCTAACTCCACCTGTATTTGGAGCAAGTTTAGGAGTAGATTCACTGACTATACCTTTGAACAATGCTAACCTTTTGGCATTCCAAACCTTCCCATCACTCAACAGGCCAGAGTTACACAGTATTTTGATTGCCTTCAAAGTTCCAGAATACATATTCTCCCCTTTGCACACAAGCCTGCCTTTTTCACTTTCACCAAATCTCACAATTTGAGGTTCCCTTTCTTTGCTCCGTGCAAATTATCATATCTTTGCTTGTATTTCTCCTGTCCGGACTTCATTCGCCCTCTAACTCTATTAGCAGACCAGCTGACTTTCTTGGTGTTACCTAACCACCCGATGTTGTCGTTAGTACGTGGAGACCACCCTCTCATCAACTCGAAAGTGCTATGATCTGTCGCTTCACAACAAGTTACTCATTATGTGCCTATAATTTTCCTTAATTCATCCTCCCAATCCATACCATTACTTTTGGCCAGTTCAATTATGCCATTTATCACTATGTTAAAGCCACAAAGTTTACGTTCAATTAAAAGGCTGTAGTTCTATGTGCTATCCCAGTTTTCTTCATGAAGGTGTTAATACCTCTGAAATAAACTGCCCCCCATTGTTACTAACTATGACCTTGGGTAAACCCTCACGTCCAAACACTTCTTCAATGCAATTTACTGCAGATAAGAAATCAGCTTTATTCACTACTTTGACTTCCTGCCACTTGTAAAAATGATCCACCAATACCATAATAAGTGTGGGCAACCCGGTTACATCCTGTACAGGACTGAACACATCAACTCCAATCCTTTGCCACGGAATGCGTGGCACCTCCACAGGATGCCAAGGTGGTTTAAAGGTCACCATTGCCTTGTCAGAATTGGTAGATTTGATACAATCCCTCACAGGCCCTCAATTTCTTTATCAGTGCCTGACCACCAATAAGATTGCTTACCCCTGCTCTTAGTCTTCACTATTCCCAAGTGACCCTCATGACATAAGTTAATAACTCTCTCTCTCACACCTCTGGGAGGAATGAGTCTCCACCTCTCAGTAGAAATACTTCCTCTACAGACAATTCATCCTTCACTTCCTAAAACAGTATCAATCACCGTACCAAAAGACCTTTGCCAGGCGACGTCTCCCTACTGTGCTTCAGGGCTAACACCAATACCTCATCCTGAGAAAGAGAAGTGGACCACACATCTGGTTCAATGCTTTGCAATTCCTCAACAAACACCATTGCAACAAGACAATCGCTCCAATCATACTTGGAATCCTCGCTTATAGGTAGTGGTAACCTGCTAAAAAAATTTAGATATTTTGTTCTGGGCCCCAGGAACGTAATGTACCTCATGCACATAATCTAAAAGTTGCATAGACATCCTAGTTATCTTAGGGGGATACGTTACTAAAGCCCTGTGAAGTGAGGACATTCATAAGTGGCTCGTGGTTTCTCCTTACCACCACCTTAGTATCCCAAACGAATTGTCAAATGTTTAAGTCCTCAAACACATCCTAGTGTCTCCCTTTCGGTAACGGAATTGTGGCATTTCCCAGGAGGCAAATGTCACAACTTTCTCTGTACCACCATCGTGTAGCTGGGATAGGACAGCACCTAAGCCCTTCCCCCTCGCATCAGTGGTGATATAACTCTTACAACTAGGATCAAACCCCTGGAGCGCAGGGGCAGTGCAGATATCTTTCTTAACACACTTAAAGCTTTTCGTACACGCTTCCAGTTACAAAAATTTGACTCCTGTCTTCAGCAATTGTCTAATGTGAAACATTTTGTTCGAGAAGTTAGTTGAACACGAATTTTGAGTAAAACTCTGCCAATCCTTGGAAAGATCGTACTTTATCCTTGTTCTGGGGCGTATGAGCCTTCTTTCTCACACCCACCAGCTTAATTTTCGGGTTAATTCCTTCGTAACAAATCTTGTGTCCCAGGTAAATTACCGGGCTTTTGATAAAAACCTGCACTTGGATTCCTCGGCTGTGAACTCATACTCATACTGTTCCAATGTTCTCAGGACCCCACACAATTCCGAATCATGTTCCCTTTTTATCTTTCCCCATAATCAAGAAGTCATCCTGGGAAAAAATGACTCTCTTTCTGTCCTGGGACAATTTATACATGAGGCATTGGAACATGGCTGCAGCCAAGGCTAACCCAAATGGTACCCGTATGAACTGAAAACAGCCTATGGGTGTAATGAACGACATAAGATGTTTACTTCTGTGGTGAAGCAGCACCTGGTGATAGGTTTGATGTCAGGAAAATGGTGGAAAACCATCTCATACCCTTAGTCCTCTACCTTTGATTTGGTCAACAGGAGAAAGATGTGGGACTATATGACCATGATTAGGACTGAACCAGGTTTAATTGGGCTTCCTCAAAGAATGCACTGGGACACCAACATCAATGTTAGATTTGGAGATGATGGGGAAATTACAGAAACCATCAGGTCACACTTAGGGTTAAGACAGGGGTGTGTCTTGACCCCTCTTCTGTTCCTCATCTATATCTATGACTTCGAACCCTACTTGGCTAGGATAGGGAAGGATCTTCTTCGAATTAATGCAAGGGCCCTGCCCATGCTGGTATATGCAGACAATGCCGTGCCAATGACAAGGACTGCAAATGGTCTCCAGCATCTTTTAGATGGATTTCATAATTTTATGGGGGCCTCGATCTTAAAACAAACCTACACAAATCTTATATAATGAGCTTAGGCCCTTGATGTGTAAAAACTAGGACTTTCTTTTTTGTTGGTGGGGGGGGGGGGCAGCAATTGATAGAGTGTAGTGTTTTAATTATCTGGGGCTTTATTTTAATCAAAACCTAACCTGGCAGAGCCTACTTCAATCCAGGGCCACTCTTACTCAAAGAGCTGTGAAGGCGGTGGTCTCATTTGTGTGAAGGCTGGGCCACAAATTGATCAAAGAACTGACAGAGATTTATCTCAGTGAATGTGTTTCTGTGGTGACTTAGGGAGCAGAGGTCTGGGGCAATAAGGGCCCAGCCCAATTCAGCAGGTAGAAAATAAGTTTGGTCATAGGCTACTGGCCACTCCCCAATCATGCCGAACTCTTTCCCTATCAGAGTTCGGCTTAACACCTGTAGGTGACAGGATGAAGCTGGCACCACTACTATTATGGCTGAGGATTTTGGGGGAACTCTAATGCCTAACTCTCTAAGGAAGTATTGGGGGATTGCCTTTTTCTGGACAATGCCCTCAATATACCTTGGATTAGATCTATCAAAAAAGAATCCATAGAGTTGGGATGCCCAAAAACGTGGCAAGCATTGACTCCAGGGCTATTTCCCAAGTAAAGGAGGCATTTTGGTATAGGCAAGACAGAGTCCACCATGCAGCTTTTGATAATCTGCTTGTAAACCACACTTATTACTCAATTAATCTGTCACAGGGGTGTGAGCCTTATCTTTCCTGGCTTCCGAGTAGGAACTTAAGGTTTTATTTAACAAGACTATGATTCAGTCTACCACTCCTGATAGTTGCTTTTCCTAGGAATATAGCCTGGGGAGAACCACTGCCTTAGTGTCTATGCAATAACACTGCCACTTAAGGCACATTGCACTTTATTGTATTTTGCACTCTGTATGCTCATGCTAGGAAGCGATTTCTGTGCCCTATTTTCCGCTCCTTCAATACGAACTCCCATAAGGATTACAAAGGCTGGAGAAGGAGAACATTTTCATGAGAGTAAGGAATTGTGCCCTTCTTTCGCTGGGGGTGAGAAACAAATACGTCTCAATATAACTACCGCACCCTTATCAAATTTGTATGTTTGAATCTGATCTCATTGTTTAACTCTTTTAAACTTTTTAGTCTTTTCTATGAGACCCATTGGGCCATTAATATGTTTTATACATCTTATCATAGGATTGTACCTTATGTAGTGTCTCTCTTGGAAATAACTGTATTATCCCAGAATGTGTCTTTAATCTTGTAATGCTGTACTATTTAAGCAATGTTTTTATCATCTGTACTTTTTTGGTCGTTATTGGCCGAATAAAGTTTTGTGACTGACTGAGTAGTCATGGACAACAACTCATGTATGTGTGGTAAGGGAAACAAATCCACATAAATGTTCTAATTCAATTCCCTCAGATCAACACACAAACAAATCCAGCCATTAGCCTTCCTAGCCACGACCAAGGGAGCCAACCAATCTTACAACTTCACCTGCTCGATCACACAACTCTCAATTAACTTATTAGGTTCTTGGATCACCTCATCCTTTTTACTCAAAGAGATATTCCTCAATTTGTGTATACATGGCCGACCATCCTTTTTTAACACAACTTTATGGACAAATCCTTTAAGTTCACCCATATTCCCTTTAAAAACATTGTGAAATTTGTTGACCAATTCTGTATGGTTCCTAGAATCAAATCGTAACTCACAATCAAAACAGGATCTGAGCTGTTCGGATCAAGTAAGATGCCCAGCTCACCCTTGTCCCACCACCCCAAGACACAAGGTCCCGAAATTGCCACATACAATTTACATTCAGCCATTTGCCCTTTGAATTTAAACATTCATTTACAGAAGTCAACAGATTGATAGGTTCTCCAGTCAAACTTTGTGGGTGGATATCAGGCTTCTCCAAACTGGGTCCAATTTTACCATCAAATAAGTTATACCACATATCCTTATTGATATTAGTATATGGTGACCCTGAGTCAGCCACCAATGCTACATGAATGCCCCCAGCAACTAAACTGCCAGTAGGTTTCTTCCTGTCTTATCCTTCAACCCCCAACACACCATCCTGAATGCACAAAACTTGAGGGTTGTTGGTATCCAAACCGGAGAGATCCTCCTCCTGTTACCATTCTTCAACAACACACTTCACACATTTGGTTTTACAATAACCGCAAGCGAAGTGCCCTTTGACCCCCCCCCACTTTTAACCCAATGCAGAACACGTCTTGTCCCTCACTTTCATTGGCCTCACATGTCTGAAGACACCAAGGAGTTTTGTCGCTCCTGTGTCCCCTGCCAAGCCAGTGGTAAGGCAGGTGGTACCACAAAGCCCCCCCTGATACCACTACATGTGGTGGGGGTTCCCTTTGAGAGGGTTGGGATTGATATAGTTGGTCCCATGGATCCTCAAACAGCATCGGGCATAGATTTATACTGGTGGTGGTGGAACATGCCACGAGGAATCCAGAGGCTATTTCCCTTAGGACCACCACAGCACCTGTGGTGGCAAGGGCCCTACTAGGAATCTTTTCCAGAGTTGGTTTCCTTAAGGAGGTAGTTTCAGACAGAGATGCAAACTTCATGTCCAGTTACTTGACTGCTATGTGGAAGGAGTGTGGTGTGAATTACAAATTCACCACCCCGTATCACCCACAATGCAATGGGTTAGTTGAAAGGTTCAACAAAACCCTCAAGGGCATGATCAAAGGTCTCTCAGAAAAGCTTAGGCGCAGATGGGACATACTTTTGCCCTGCCTTCTCTTTGCCAACAGAGAGGTTCCACAGAAGGGGGTTGGTTACAGCCCATTTGAGCTTGTTTGGACATCCAGTGAGGGGTCCATTGTGTCTAGTGAAGGAGGGATGGCAGTTACCTCTCAAACCCCCTAAACAGGATATTGTGGACTATGTACTTGGTCTCCGCTCCAGTATGGCCGAATACATGAAGAAGGCAAATAAAAACCTTGAGGCTAGCCAGGAATCACAAAAGGCCTGGCATGACCAAAAGGCTGTGCTGACTGTTTACCAGCCAGGGCAGAAAGTATGGGTGTTGGAGCTGTGGCCCCAGCAGCCCTCCAAGATAAGTGGAGTGGCCCCCATACCATAATTGAGCAAAAGGGAGAGGTTACATACTTGGTGGACCTTGGAACTCCCAGGAGCCCCCACAGGGTGCTCCATGTCAACAGGCTCAAATTATATGTTGACTCCAAGTCATACAGCATGTTGCACTCATGAAGTGGACACTGGGGACAGTCTGCCTGTTAAAAATAAGATTTACAGGCAACCTGACCATGTCAGGGACTGTATCCGGGCTGAAGTACAGAAGATGTTGGAATTGGAAGTTATTGAACCCTCAGCCCTTGGGCTAGTCCAGTGGTCTTAGTGCCTAAACCTCACATCAAAGATGGCAAGGGAGAGATGAGGTTGTGTGTAGACTGCAGAGGTCTCAATGCAGTCACTATGACTGATACCCATTAGATCCCTAGGGCAGATGAGCTTATAGACACTTTGGCCTCAGCCAATTTTCTGACCACATTTGACCTAACAGCTGGCCACTGGCAGATGAGACTAGCTGATGATGCAAAGCCAAAGACAGCATTTTCTACCCCTAGTGGGCATTACCAATTTGTGGTGATGCCCTTTCGTTTGAAAAATGCACCTGCCACTTTTCAAAGGTTGGTGAACAAAGTCCTTATAGGCCTGGAAGCCTAAAGTGCAGCATATCTAGATGATATTGCTGTCTTTAGCTCCACCTGGGAGGATCACCTGGTCCACCTAAGAAATGTTTTGGAGGCCCTGCAAAAAGCAGGCCTAACTATCAAGGCCACTAAGTGCCAGACAGGGCAGAGTCATGTTGTGTACCTGGTCCACCATGTGGGTGGAGGCCAGGTTCAACCATTACAGAGCAAAATCCAGACCATAATGGACTGGGTTGCTCCAACCACCCAGACTCAGGTCAGAGCTTTCTTGGGCCTGACTGGGTACTATAGAAGATTTGTCAAAGGTTATGGATCCATAGTGACCCCTTTGAATGACTTAACTTCTAAGAAAATGGCAAAAAAAGTTCAGTGGACAGTCAGCTGTCAAAAGGCATTTGATGACCTGAAGCAGGCCATGTGCACTGCTCCCATTCTGCAAATTCCTAACTACTCCAAAGCAGTGGCGATGGTGACATTTGAAAGTGGTGAGCGTAAAATGATTGGCATACTGCACCGCTGCGAGCCAGCGTAGCGAGCGAGCCTAAACAACATAAGGGTGTTCCGGGGGGGGGTTCACCCCCCGTGAAAATTTTGAAAAAAGAGTGGACAAATGGTGCATTTTCAAGCAAATTTGAGAAAGCAGGAAGGCTAATGAAGCAATTGTGAAAGTGCAGTTATTACATTAATAAACAGATGTCATATAACATAGGTAGCTTCTTATTCAAGTTTTCTTTCACCCCATAGTCCAGCAGGGTCTTGATACAAGACAGATAAGAGAAAAATTAGTGTGGTCCTCGACCAGGAAGACACTCATATTTCGTTGGTAAGAAGTCAAAAGATTGGTCAAATTGAAAACCTGAAATGCAATACGCAATCCAACAATTTGCAAGTACATCTCATCTATGTTCAACAAGCCATGTTTTACCCATGATGGAATTGTGAATCACCAAATAATCTGAGCCACTGCAATCAAAAGCAGAGGGCCTCCTCAAAAAGTATGCCCTTAAGAGAGTTCTCTCATCTCATGTCCTCTCTATATTTTCTCTCAAAGTTGAAAACTCATCACAGTCTACTGCACAAACCTGAACCCTTCTGCATATTCCAACACCAGAACTCATTCTTGGCCATTTAGTTTGGAGCCATTCATACCAGGAATACAGAAAATACCTTTAAATAGAGTAGAAGGTATTCCAAAACAAGGAGTGCTGAAATGTTGCTTAAGATAAGATGTACACACTAAGTACTATGGCCAAGAGCATGTAATGTTCAGTCAACAATAGGCTTAGGAAAAAACAACCATTCTGAGAGCACCTACAGTCAAGATCCTTCACCTTGTACATCAGTTAGAAGGCCTTAAGTCTACGTACAACTGTTAACATATCACTACATCTTTGGGAATACATTGTCTCACAAGGGTAAACCAGATGTACATATTAATACATGTGCCCACAGAAAACAATAAAAACTAGAGATAAGGTTTTCTTTCTGTCACGCAGGTTCCTACTCATGAGACAGAATCCATGCAAGATGTAGACCACAATGTGTGATGTCACCGCAGTATTAGCTATTCTGCTGTCTCTTTTTAGAGTGCTACACCTGTCCGGAACAACTCATACCTTCTGTCAGGAGCTTTATGTGTGTGTGCATTTATTAACAACCTAAGGCGTTATGCTTGCATTTATATTTAACGTACTGCTATGTTGTCAATGGCCACTTACAAGAACTATCAAACTTTGGAAATAACTACTAGTCAGTTAGATTCAATTTACCTGTGACCACAAGGAGCTCACTGCTAGAGAAGTACCCCATGCGCGCGCACACACACACACACACACACACACACACACACACGCGCACACACGCACGCACGCACGCACGCACGCACACACACACACACACACACTCACACACACACACACACACCAAATCCTCACAGAACAAGAAGCATCTGTACACTGGCAAGGCCACTCAACATCCATCAGAGCCTCAATACCACAATAAACTGCACACCACAAACCCTCACAGAAAGAGAACACTGTACGGGGGTATAAAAGAACCTCACTACAAGAGCAACCCTGCAGTCTCACTGAGAACAGCCACATAGAGAAAGCAACTGTATGAAAAATGGTGCATACAAAAGAGAGACACTGACAGAAAGCACTGAATGCAAGAAAGAGGCACTGAGAAAAAGCACGTCCGCCAGCAGGGCCTGCTTGGTCCACTGTACATAGAGCAGAGCATCACTCTTACAAAACACTGTACCCAGAGCCTCGCCTCGCTCTCAGAAGACACTATACACAGAGCTCAGTTCCTTTACTTTTTCTCTCCTAGCATCCTCTTTCTATGCTACTTTTCTTTATTTGTTTCCGACTTTCTCTTTATTTACATACATGCTTCGTTTACTTTCTCTGTTGCTCTCATTCAGATTATTTCTTTTTCTGTCTTGCGTTCTTTCTTGCTCTTTTTCTTTCTTCCCTTCTTTCTTGCCATCACACCTGTCCCATCTCTTTCTCACGCACCATCCAGAAAAAGAAGAACCACGTCGTCCGAAAGAACACATCAGTCAGGACAATGAGCACACATCCAAAACAGGTCAGATGATCTCAGCCAGGTCCCAGCAGCAATGCACTCTTCATAAAACAATATGCCTCCCAAGAGAACAAATAACATGCTTAACAAGCAACCACCCAACATCCCACAATGAGACTGATTAGAAGGTGTACTGTGGACTCCAACAAGACGCCCTAGTCTGAGTTACCTCGAACACGTACATTATGTCGGGCAATACACAGACCAAACTTCAGCAGACATATACCTTAGTTGTCAAAGATCTCTGGCAGCACGCACCAAACACACACACACACAGCGAAACGTTAGGAAAGATTAATCACACCACGCTACTGAAAAAGAAGTCTGGTCTGTGTCGGAATCCTCAAGACAATAGTGTGTAGGTACCAGAACCGAAGAGCGCAGTGACACCATAACAAAGGCAATACAGTGCTGAAAATCTCTGATAAAATAAAATATATGCCAATAATTTGGGTTAGTAAACATGCCATGTAATTAAAATGGGCACAGCACACAACTGCTCTTACTTTAAAAAACAAATCTCTTCTTATTTGAACAAATTTCAACAGTTAGCATTTTCACTTTTTTAGATGTATACCTGAATCTATCACACAGAATAGCTTCTTTCAGAAAGTCAAACAATGCATTTGCGGCTCGCGAGGAAGGGGGGGGGGGTGGCGGGAGAGGGGGGTGTCTCGGGGTTGGGATAGTGTCGCGGGGGGGGTGTCACGCAGGGGTGGGGTGCCGGGGAGGGGGGGTAGGTTAAATAAAAATTAAAATCCTACCTGAGCAGGTCCGCGCCGCCTCGGGTCCACCGTTTGGCGCCTACACTCGAGAACAGCTGCATCACTGCTGGCAAGTAACCCCTCTCAGCCAATCCTGGCGCTGCTGGCAGCGCCAGGATTGACTGAGGGCAGGGTTACTCTCTGCCCGCCTGCCCATTAGGAGACCGAGGTTTGAGCCTTTGCTCAACCCTCGCTCTCCTAATGGGCATGCGCAAGCCAGTGCAAACACAAGTGCGCATGACTGGGCACGGCGGAAAAATTCGTCCAACCTTGCCCACCCATGCGCACTTGTGCATTGTGCTGCTGCATGCCCCTGGTGACGGTCTGACTGACAATGCCTGTCAGTCAACATGACACCAGACCGCCCACCCCCTTCAGAGTCTGAAGGGGGTGGGCGGTCCGACGTCATGCTGACTGACATGATTGTCAGTTCTCCCTCGGCGTCTCTGAACTGAAAGTTTACTTAAGTTCAGAGATGCCGAGGGAGCTGCGGGCGCGGGTGGGGGGGGCAACGCCCCAACGC
The DNA here is from genome assembly GCF_964204655.1 of Triturus cristatus. NCBI lineage: Eukaryota > Metazoa > Chordata > Amphibia > Caudata > Salamandridae > Triturus > Triturus cristatus. Next base: position 1,821,500,748 of record NC_140589.1, on the reverse strand, counting down.
CCCCAATGAATGCACCGCCACTGCTCCAAAGAATTCATTGTTCAAACAGATGCATCTGAGTTGGGGGTAGGAGCTGTGTTATCACAATTGAATGATGAGGGTCAGGATCAGCCAGTAGCTTTTATTAGCAGAAGGCTGACCCCCAGAGAGAAACGTTGGTCAGCTATTGAGAGGGAGGCCTTTGCTGCAGTTTGGGCTCTGAAGAAGCTGAGTGTTAGACCTGGCACCATTGGCGTGAGTCTCCCTTCCATTTTTCGCTGTGTCTCCTCTGTTTTTGCTGGTTATAGATGCTCTGGGCGCTGTGCCACTGCCATTCAGTGCCACAGCGCGAATGCTCCCTTTGTAAAGATGACATGTGAATTGGTACATCCATGATTGGCTTATTTGGTTTACCTGTTAGTCCCTAGTAGCGTGGCCTGTGTGTGCCCAGGGCTGGTAAACCGAATTCTGCTGGTGGGCCTGCAGCACTGGTTTGTGCCACCCACAGAAGCAGCTTGTAAAGTGTGTCTCAGACCTGCCACTGCAGTGTCTGCGTGCAGTCCAGAACTGCCATCTTGGCTGTGAAGTGCACCCACTTCCCAGCCCCTGAACCTTCCCTTGGCATCCTGTAAGCCATCCTTATGCTAGGGTGCATTGTATGTGTAAGGTAGGACATGCTCTAATGTGTGTAGCATGTCCTAGTAGTGAATTACACCCAATTTCGTTTTTCACTACTGTAAGGCTACCTGTTCTCCATAGGCCAGAATGGGAAGTTTTGGCTATTACATTCTATAGTCCTAACTGACCCACAGAACATGGTAGAAAAACGAATTTAGTATGCCTGAGCTCAGAATATTAAAATACATCTTTTAGTGAAGGTTATTTTTATATTCTGTGTTTGAAACTACCACTTTTAGAGTATAGGAACTTTCTTGCCTAAGCCTTCCAGTGTGCTCTGCTATTATGTGTATTGGCTGTCTGGTTTTGGAGGGACAGGGCAGGCTGGGTCAGACCTAGGTTGAATAGAGAGATCTGCCTTGGAGTGAGGGGAGGGGTAGCTCCTGCACTTGAATAGGGCTGTGCCTGGCAAGGTGAATGCTGGCTCCACCTCCCACTGTGCGTCTGAAGGCAGACCCCCTCTTTCTGAAAGGAAGGATGCAGCCTGGTAAACAAAGTGCTCCAGGGCTGGGCAGAACTGGTTCTGGCTGGGTTCAGAGACTTGTGACTCCTAAGAACAAAGACATTTGGGGTATAAATATTTGTGCCCAAACCCCTACAATTTGTATTGCTCCTGGACAACAAGAAGAACCTCTGTCCGTGTAACTACAGGAATCTGCAGGAGAAGGACTGTCCTTGTGCTTGTGTGCTGTTTCTTGGACTGGCCTGCAGTGGTTACTACTGGACTTGGAAGAAGAGGAAAAGGACTTTGAAGGAACTTTTATTTTTGGCTACAGCAATCACCCAAGGGCTAGAAGAGAGCTAGCCTCCTGCAGGAGTCTCAGGCACATCAGACTCCACCACCAGCCTCCTGTTTCCTCCCAGCGAGGATTTCTATCTGCAGGTGAGGCTCCTGTGAGTTCCAGGGCCTCTAGTTCTACTGCTGAGAAAAGAGTGCTGAAAATCGTCGCTAACCCCTGATAGCGAGCCGCTGCAGCTGGAGAGCGTGAGGAAAATCGTTGCTCTGCTGCCGCCGAGCGCTCGCTACCGGGGATCGTCGCATCACCTTTCGGCAGGACTGAAAACGCTCGCTAACCACGAAGATTATCGCATTACCTGTCATCCCGAAGATTACCGCATTGTTTGTTAGCGTGCCCCAAAACGCTCGCTAACCCAAAATCATCGCACCAAGCTCATCGCAGCGCGGACGCCGAGCGTTCGCCATTTTCCCCGCATCACATCAGGATCGTCGCTCCCTCGCGGAGCGCCATTTTCTTTTATCGCAGCAAGATCGCACATGCAACAGGCTCGGCGCATCATCCTCCCTTAGCGGCAAGGATTTTATCGCATCACCGGCTTAGCGTGAAGAAGTTTGTCGCTTTATCCTGCCCGCAACCCAGCGCATCATCCTCCCTTGCGGTAAGGATTCAACGCATCGCTGGTTAGCATGAGGAAATTTATCGCTACAACTCCTTAGTGACATCTTTGTTGCTTTGCTACAGAATCCAGATACCTTGTGAGTCAAAGGGTCGCAGAGACCACTGCATTGAACTGAACATCACTTTGTGCACCTTGAACTATTTTTGCAGCATTTTTAAAGTAACCCTATTTTCTTAGTATTGTGGATTTTTAATGTTATTGGTCTTGTGTTAAATCTATATAAATATACTTGTTTTTTATAACTACTTGAGTGGTGTCCATTTGTAGTGTTCCTCATTGTGTTACTGTGTATGGTCATAAATGCTTCACACACTGCTTCTGAGATAAACCTAGCTGATCGTGCTACGTTACCACAGGGTTGAGCAGGGGTTATCAAAGGGTGTAGGCTGCTTACTCTGACTTAGGAAGAAGGGTCCCTACTTGGACAGTGGCCAGCCATTGCCAACTAGAGACCGCCCTTTCTAACATTGGTGGTCAGCGGTGAGGATCTGGGCTTGCATTTATGATTGCATACAGTAATTATAGTGTACACTACTAGTGAGTGCAGACCATAACATAACCACGTACGTTTTTGAGGTTTTTGATTCTATTTTTGATTGTTATTACCAGTTATTGATACAATGGCCAAGCCTAGATCCAATGCCTCTGAGTATCTCTCCTGGGAAGAAGAGAAAATAGACACCTACACTTCTAAGCAGCTCAGATTTTTTTGCAAACAATTCACAGTCCCTATCACAGGTCTCACTAAGAGGGAAGAATATTACAAGGCGCTGAAGGCCTGGTTAGAAGCCAGGGATGCCCCTTGGAATATGGAAGAGCCTGTGGAGGGGGGAGAGAATGCAGGAGAGCAGCAGGATGAAGTGGTAAATTTGGTCAGAGATAAAGCAGTTTCCAGCCCGGGCACTAGTGTGTCCTCAAGGGGCCTGACTCCAGAAGAGATGGAGGACAGGGAGAGAGATAGGCGGCATAATATGGAGATGGCTAAGCTTAAATTCGATGGTCAGAGAGACCTAGAGAATAAGAAGTTAGAATTTGAGATGATGAAAGTGAAACTTGAACATGGGAGAATTTTGAGGGAGTTGGAGATTAAAGCAAAGAGTATAGAGATCTCCCCCTCTGGTGGCAGCATACCAGTAGTGCATACTGGGAGTAGAGGTTATTAAGGATTTCCATAAAACTGAAGATATTGGGCAATGGTTTGCCGCTTATGAATTAGCTATGGTGTCCCACCGGTTCCCTGAGAAGGATTGGGGAGCTGGGTTGTGGGGACGCTTTGTGAGTGAGGGGAGGGATACCTTGTCGGACCTGCCCCCAGAAAGTAGGATGGTTTATGCCCACATGAAGGAAGCTTTGATTACCCGCTATGGTTTGACCCCTGAAATGTACAGGCAGAGATTTAGAACCTGCAAGAAGTTAGAGGGTACCACGTGGGTTGAATATGTGTCTTTTTTTTGCAGAGCAATGGAGCGCTGGGTAAAAGGTAGCAAAGTAGCAACTTTTGAGCAACTGTATGATTTGATTGCATGGGAGCATTTGTCTAGTAATTGTTTTCCTGAGCTACGCCAGCATCTGATAGATTGCAAGCTAACTAACCCTAGGAAGCTTGCTGAGGAGGCGGACCGCTGGGTGAGCACCCGGGTTCGCAAGGGTCCAGTGGGAGACTTCGCCAAAAGTGGGCAGGGTCCCCAGCAGAGAGGTGGGGGGGACAGGGGTAAACCAAGGGAGTTCCACAGAGGGCCCCAAAATAATTCCCAAGGGAACCAGGCAGTGGTGTCCCAGCCTCCCCAGGATAAGAAGCCAATGCCCCCAACAGGTAGGCCTGTTCAGAGGGGGCCCATTACTTGTTTTAAGTGTGGTCAAGTGGGCCACAGATACTTTGATCCACAGTGTCCTCAAAGGGATGCTCCTGCACCACCCCGTGCACCACCCCGCCAGCTTGCTAGTGTAGCCCTGGGAGGGGAGGAAATGGATGCCCAAGGTGAGTGGGACCCCGTAGAATTGACCCTTGTCTCACTAGGAGACTTTGAGATGGTTCCTAAGCCTGCACTGCCTGATAACACTAAAAAGTACAGGCAGTGGGTAACCATCAATGGCCATAGAGTGGAGGCTCTGAGGGACACAGGAGCCAGTGTAACTGCTGTCAGCTCCCGGTTGGTGTCCAAAGAGCAGGTTGTTCCCCATGCATTCTACCCAGTAGTGTCTGCAGACAACACAGAGAGCCAATGTGAGGTGGCTCAGGTTCCCTTTGAGTGGGGGGGGGGGGTCTCAGGAACTCTTCAGGTGGCTGTGAGGCCCGCCATGACTGTAGACTGTCTGTTGGGCAATGATTAAGAGAACTCACCGTGGGCTACGGTGGAGAGGAAATCTCACTTGGAGATGTTGGGTCTGCCTGAGTGGGCGTGTGCTACCACTCGGTCCATGGCAGCCAAGAAGGGTGTTGAGAAAGACCTGGAGCCTGAAAGTATGGCCCAGGTCCCTGCCTTAGAGAGAAGGAGCAGGGGGTGCGGGAAGCCGGCCCCCTTGGTTCCCACGGCCCAGGAGGGAGCAGACCCTGAGGGGGATGCCCTGGAGCCTACCGGGGAGCAGAGTACCGACCTGGGGGACCTACCTGAGCTGACCCAGTGGCAGCAAGAAGGAGGGCCCACCAGGGAGGAGTTTTGTGAGCAGCAGAGAATTTGCCCTTCTCTTGAGGGTATGCGGCAACAGGCTGCAGCCCAGGTAGCAGGTGATATGTCTGGTTCACATCTGATTTATTGGGAGAACAGTCTCCTGTATAGCGAGCCTAAGGCTGCTGAGCTGGGGTCAGCCCGTGTGCTGGTGGTACCCGAGTACTTCAGAGCCTTCCTACTAGGGTTGGCTCATGACATTCCATTGGCAGGACATCTAGGGCAGACCAAGACCTTTGAGAGGCTGGTCACCCACTTTTATTGGCCCCAGATGCGCAAGAGTTCAGATATGTATTGTAGGACCTGTGAGACTTGCCAGGCAAGTGGGAAGAGTGGGGGGAAGATCAAAGCCCCACTCCAGCCCTTTCCAGTTGTTGGTACCCCATTCGAGCGAGTGGGCATTGACATTGTGGGGCCTCTGGGCCCCAAGACAGCCATGGGCAACAGGTACATCCTGGTCTTGGTGGACCATGCCACCCGGTACCCTGAATCCATCCCGCTCTAGACAGTGACGGCCCCCGTGGTGGGACGTGTACTGATGGGGATCTTCTCCCGTGTGGGGTTCCCCAGAGAGGTGGTGAGCGACAGGGGGACCAACTTCATCTCCCAGTATATGAAGTCTCTGTGGAAGGAGTGTGGGGTAACTTACAAGTTCACCACTCCTTACCACCCCCAAGGTAACGGTCTGGTTGAAAGGTTCAACCGGACCTTGAAGGGCATGATCATGGGCCTAGAAGAGCCCCTGGGGCGTAAGTGGGACGTCCTCTTGCAATGCCTGTTGTTTGCATACCGTGAGGTGCCACAGAAGTCCTTAGGGTTCAGTCCCTTTGAACTGCTCTATGGCCATCTGGTAAGAGAGCCTCTGAGTCTGGTCAAGTAAGGCTGGGAGCAATCTCCCAGGAAACCTCCTCAGGATGTATTTAGCTACATCCTGGCCTTCAGGAACCAGACTCGGCGTTTCAGAAAAATTGCTGAGGCAAATTTGGAAGCCAGCCAGGAGGAGATGAAACGTTGGCACGACCAGAATGCCACTCTGGTCGAGTTTCAACCTGGTCAGAAGGTTTGGGTACTGGCCCCAGTGGAGCCTTGTGCGCTCCAAGATAAATGGACCGGTCCATTTGAGGTGGTGGAGCGCAAAAGTCCAGTTACCTATTTGGTGGACTTTAAATCTCCCAGGAACCCCCTGCGGGTCCTGCATGTGAATCGCCTAAAGCCCCACTTTGAGAGGTCTGAAGTGGGCATGCTTCTTGCCACAGATGCAGGGATGGAGGAGGAGAGTGAGCCTCTTCCTGACCTCCTGTGTGCAGGAGAGAAGGATGGGTCAGTGGAGGGTGTGGTCCTCCCCACCACACTGACCCCTGAGCAACAGAGAGATTGCCACCAGCTGTTGGGGCAAATTCCTGATTTATTTTCCCTGGTGCCTGGTGTCAATGATTGGTGCGTCCATGAGGTAGACACCGGGGACAGTCCTCCTGTCAAGCACAAGGCTTACAGAGTGACTGTCAGGGTAAGGACCTGCATTAAGGAGGAGGTCTCCAAAATGTTTGCCCTGGGGGTGATTGAGTCCTCTAGCAGCCCTTGGTCCAGCCCCGTGGTCTTGGTACCAGAAGCTGCAGCGCCTGGTGACACTCCAGAACTTAGGTTCTGTGTGGACTACCGAGGTCTCAATTCGGTCACGAGGACCGACGCGCACCCCATCCCCAGAGCCGATCAGCTCATAGATCAGTTAGGGGCTGCCCGGTACCTCAGTACGGTACTGGCAGATCGCCCTAACTGATGGGGCAAAGGAGAGGTCAGCATTCTCCACACCAGATGGGCACTACCAGTTCCGTGTGATGTTCTTTCGGATGAAGAAGGCCCCTGCCACCTTTCAGAGGTTGGTCAACCAGGTGTTGGCTGGGCTGAAGGATTTCAGTGCCGCCTACCTGGATGACATTGCAGTGTTTAGTTCCTCATGGGAGGACCACTTACACCACCTCTGGGAAGTGTTGATGGCGCTGCGCAGAGCAGGCCTCACAATCAAGGCCAGTAAGTGCCAGATTGGGCAGGGTTCTGTGGTGTACTTAGGACACCAGGTAGGGAGTGGCCAGGTGGCACCCCTACAGCTCAAGATTGAAACCATCCTGGCTTGGGAGCCCCCAAGGACCCAGGCGAGGGCCTTCTTAGGACTCATGGGTTATTACAGGAGGTTTGTCAAGGGGTATGGCAACATTGTTGCACCCTTGACTGAGCTGACTTCCAAGAAGCGGCCAAAGATTGTGAACTGGACTGACACCTGTCAGAAAGCTTTTGATGCCCTCAAGACTGCCATGTGTACAGCACCCGTACTCCAGGCGCCCAACTTTGCTAAGGAATTTATTGTCCAGACAGACGCTTCAGAGCATGGGGTGGGGGCTGTTCTGTCACAGATGAATGAGGAGAGACTAGACCAACCTGTAGCCTTCATCAGTAGGCGGTTACTTCCACGGGAACAGAGGTGGAGTGCAATTGAGCGTGAGGCATTTGCTGTGGTCTGGGCACTGAAGAAGCTGAGACCATACCTGTTTGGGACTCACTTCCGGGTTCAGACAGACCACAGGCCCCTCAGATGGTTGATGCAGATGAGGGGTGAGAATCCCAAATTGCTAAGGTGGTCCATTTCCCTACAGGGTACGGACTTCACGGTGGAACATCGCCCTGGTACAGAACACGCCAATGCTGATGGTCTGTCCAGATTTTTCCGCCTTAGTGATGAGAACTTCCAAGGGGATGGGTAGTCCTCCCCACATTTCAGCTGGAGGGGACGCGTGTTAGACCTGGCACCATTGGCGTGAGTCTCCCTTCCATTTTTCGCTGTGTCTCCTCTGTTTTTGCTGGTTATGGATGCTCTGGGCGCTGTGCCACTGCCATTCAGTGCCACAGCGCGAATGCTCCCTTTGTAAAGATGACATGTGAATTGGTACATCCATGATTGGCTTATTTGGTTTACCTGTTAGTCCCTAGTAGCGTGGCCTGTGTGTTCCCAGGGCTGGTAAACCGAATGCTGCTGGTGGGCCTGCAGCACTGGTTTGTGCCACCCACAGAAGCAGCTTGTAAAGTGTGTCTCAGACCTGACACTGCAGTGTCTGCGTGCAGTCCAGAACTGCCATCTTGGCTGGAAGTGCACCCACTTCCCAGCCCCTGAACCTTCCCTTGGCATCCTGTAAGCCACCCTTATGATAGGGTGCATTGTATGTGTAAGGTAGGGCATGCTCTAATGTGTAGCATGTCCTAGTAGTGAATTACACCCAATTTCGTTTTTCACTACTGTAAGGCTACCTGTTCTCCATAGGCCAGAATGGGAAGTTTTGGCTATTACATTCTATAGTCCTAACTGACCCACAGAACATTGTAGAAAAACGAATTTAGTATGCCTGAGCTCAGAATATTAAAATACATCTTTTAGTGAAGGTTATTTTTATATTCTGTGTTTGAAACTACCTCTTTTAGAGTATAGGAACTTTCTTGCCTAAGCCTTCCAGTGTGCTCTGCTATTATGTGTATTGGCTGTCTGGTTTTGGAGGGACAGGGCAGGCTGGGTCAGACCTAGGTTGAATAGAGAGATCTGCCTTGGAGTGAGGGGAGGGGTAGCTCCTGCACTTGATTAGGGCTGTGCCTGGCAAGGTGAATGCTGGCTCCACCTCCCACTGTGCGTCTGAAGGCAGACCCCCTCTTTCTGAAAGGAAGGATGCAGTCTGGTAAACAAAGTGCTCCAGGGCTGGGCAGAACTGGTTCTGGCTGGGTTCAGAGACTTGTGACTCCTAAGAACAAAGACTTTTGGGGTATAAATATTTGTGCCCAAACCCCTACAATTTGTATTGCTCCTGGACAACAAGAAGAACCTCTGTCCGTGTAACTACAGGAATCTGCAGGAGAAGGACTGTTCTTGTGCTTGTGTGCTGTTTCTTGGACTGGCCTGCAGTGGTTACTACTGGACTTGGAAGAAGAGGAAAAGGACTTTGAAGGAGCTTTTATTTTTGGCTACAGCAATCACCCAAGGGCTAGAAGAGAGCTAGCCTCCTGCAGGAGTCTCAGGCACATCAGACTCCACCACCAGCCTCCTGTTTCCTCCCAGCGAGGATTTCTATCTGCAGGTGAGGCTCCTGTGAGTTCCAGGGCCTCTAGTTCTACTGCTGAGAAAAGAGTGCTGAAAATCGTCGCTAACCCCCGTTAGCCAGCCGCTGCAGCTGGAGAGCGTGAGGAAAATCGTCGCTCTGCTGCTGCTGAGCGCTCGCTACCGGAGATCGTCGCATCACCTGTCGGCGGGCCTGAAAACGCTCGCTAACCACGAAGATTATCGCATTACCTGTCAGCGGGCCCCAAACACCCGCTAACCCAAGTGCATCGCATCAGCTGTCTGCGGGCCTAAGAGTGCTCGCTATCCCGCAGATTACCGCATTGTTTGTTAGCGTGTCCCAAAACGCTCGCTAACCCAAAATCGTCGCACCAAGCTCATCGCAGCGCGGACGCCGAGCGTTCGCCATTTTCCTCGCATCGCATCAGGATGGTCGCTCCCTCGAGGAGCAGCATTTTCTTTTATCGCAGCAAGATCGCACACGCCACAGGCTCGGCGCATCATCCTCCCTTAGCGGCAAGGATTTTATCGCATCACCGGCTTAGTGTGAAGAAGTTTGTCGCTTTATCTCGCCCGCAACCCAGCGCATCATCCTCCCTTGCGGTAAGGATTCAACGCATCGCTGGTTAGCGTGAGGAAATTTATCACTACAACTCCTTAGCAACATCTTTGTTGCTTTGCTACAGAATCCAGATACCTTGTGAGAAAAACGGTCGCAGAGACCACTGCATTGAACTGAACATCACTTTGTGCACCTTGAACTATTTTTGCAGCATTTTTAAAGTAACCCTATTTTCTTAGTATTGTGGATTTTTACTGTTATTGGTCTTGTGTTAAGTCTATATAAATATACTTATTTTTTATAACTACTTGAGTGGTGTCCATTTGTAGTGTTCCTCATTGTGTTACTGTGTATGGTCATAAATGCTTCACACACTGGCTCTGAGATAAGCCTAGCTGCTCGTGCTACGTTACCACAGGGTTTAGCAGGGGTTATCAAAGGGTGTAGGCTGCTTACTCTGACTTAGGAAGAAGGGTCCCTACTTGGACAGTGGCCAGCCATTGTCAACTAGAGAACCCCATTTCTAACACTGAGGCCATACTTGTTTGGCACTCACTTCATTGTTCAGACAGACCATAAGCCCCTCTTATGGCTAAAACTGATGAAGGGTCAAAACCCCAAACTTTTGAGGTGGTCCATTTTCCTACAGGGAATGGACTATACAGTGGAACATAGACCTGGGAGTAGCCATGCCAATGCAGATGGACTCTCCAGATATTTCCACTTAGAACATGAAGACTCAACTTGTCAAGTTTAGTTTAATATCCTTACATTTGGGGGGGTGGGTGTGTAGGAGAGTAGGATCTGCTTCATATGGTTACCCCCACTTTTTGCTGATGTTTCACTGTTTTTCAACTTTATTCTGGCTGGGGCCCTGCTATCCAGGGCCCCAGCCTAGCTGTTTCCTCTCTAAATTGATTGCATGTACTTTAGGTACACCACCGATTGGATTCTGGGGTACCCTTATAAGTCCCTAGTATATGGTATACTATGTACCTAGGGCATAGGTACCCCAGGGGCCTCTCAGGGGCTGCATCATATATTGCCACCCCTGGGAGACCATTTAAAATGACACAACAGGTCTCCTACAGCAGCCTGTGTAAGGTGGTGTATGCACCCTTTACTCAGATATAGGTTCCCTATATCTATCCATATCACTGCACATATAAACCCATCAGTCACCCCTATGGCAGGCCTTATCAATCCATGAGCATGAGCAGAGCCCCTCTGCAGCCATCGGAACCTTTATTCCGGGGTTGTTTGTGATGCAGCCAAACCATATACTCTGAAGTGCATTATAACCTCGCGGTAAATGCTAACTTTAGAATGGCTGTATGGAAACATGTCGTTTTTGGTGTCAAACACCTTGGTGTGGAGGTATGATTCCACCCTACTAGAGGGAGAAACATGACAGCACCGGTACACCCGGTACCAGCTTCACAGACCCTGGCATCACAAAATGGATGCTGCCAGCCACAGACACGAGTCTGCCCTCCTGCTGCTGGACGAAACATCGGCAGGGGAGGCTGGACAATAGGTTTCCTGTCACAGGGAGGTGTGACCACCTCCCAGACAGGCTTTAGTGTATTGGGGCTGGGTGGGTGCACTCCAAGAGTGCTTTGATGTCTGCACTGGGGGCACATTTGGTGTCCATGTGCATAGTCCAGCTCAAACCGGTTGCAGGGGCTACCAGCTCCTGCTCTGCTCTGGTGCGACACTGGACAAAGGATATGGGTGTAGCCACCCCTCTATCCTGACCCTCCCATAGGTGGGTCCCCAGACTTTGTCCCACCCCTTTCTTGGGTATAAAGTAGGAACCCCTGACTACAGGACTTTAGATTTACATGGACGAAACTCTGCTACAGAATCCCAGAACTTCTACTATCTACACGACGTTGGATGACCGAAGAATCTCCCTTGGAGTAAAGGAGTTACTCCCCTGCAAGGCAGGCACCAAAGACCCATCTGTCCGGTTTGCAACTACGCAGCTCCTGAAGGACTCCGAAAGACTTTGCAACACAAGAGGTGGGTTTCCAAGCTTCCCCAAGGCCGATCCGTGCTCTCAGCAATCCTGAGATCCAAAGCCCTCGTGGGGACCGTGCAACACGAAGCCCTGGACACCGTGCACATTTGCAGCAGCATATGCTTCTTGGCGATCCCTGAGGCTGTGCTTTGGGCTACTTGTAGTCCAGACCCCGAGCAGTGATTCCACCGAAGATTACTGGCCTATACTCCTCAAGTGACCCGTCGGCTGGTATTTAGTGATTCCTCTTGAGGTCCCTTCGCGATCCCTTGTCTGTCGACTTGTGGGTCCCTGAGGAGGGTACTTTGACTTTCAACGGGCTTACCTGGTTGCTCCAGACGTGCCCTGACTGGGTTGCTGTTGTCAAGGCTTGTTGCTCTCCAATCCAGACACCGACCCCCCAGCACTCAACATCCTTTGTGGGACAGCTCGCCTGCGGACTGTGGTCGTCGTCGATGCCTCCTGGTCCCCGTGGCAGTGGAGTCAAGCTTCACCTTTTCACACCTGAAACACCCGACATCGGTGGGCATTCGTCTATCGTGCCCCTGGTCACTGGCAAGTGCCCGTCCTCTGTCCCCTCTGCTTTCAGGTTCTTCACATCTTCGATCCAGGCTTAGATCACACCAGACACTTTTCCTTTCCACGGCAGCAGCACTTTGTAGCAACTCTCCATTGAAGACAGCGAAGATTCCCGACACCGTTTGACACCTATGCACCCGGCTTCCCTGGGTTAGGTAACACGAGTACTCCGGTGCTCACGTGGGTGCTGGCCTTAGAACCTTCTAAGTCTAAAAGGGTCTGCTCCAAGTCCTCTCCTAAGTGTCTTTAATCTCTAAAATTCCAACCACGACTTTCCCATAGGATTGTACGGAACTCGCAGCTTTGTTCTCACACTTCACGCGTCCCCCGTGGGTCCCCTATGTCGCTACCTTGGGTGGTTCCTTGGGGTCCTGGCGATTTTACGTGCTCTAGGCACTGTGTCTAGTCAAGTCGTGGTTCTTATACCACTTTCTTAATATATGGTTTTGTCTCCCCCTTGGGCCCATTGTGAATTGTGCTATTTACTGTCGTTGTAGAACTTTAATATTGTGTGCCTTGCTCTCTAATCTCATGAAGAGGTTAGTAGAGAGTGTTAAGTAATAAATACATATATTTTATATATATACCTAATGTGGTTCTCCTTTCATTTGGTGATTCAAGAGGTTATTATCTGGTAAACCAAGCTGCTTTACATTCCTTCGAGACTTACCCTGAAGGCTGCTCTCCATAGCTACCACTAGGATAGCTTTCAATAAAGGTTGTCTTTAACCTAATCATCAATAAGGGTTGTTTGGACTGGTACAAGGTGCCCACTTTAATTAGTGAACAGCATATACCAGGCCAACTTCTCACACTCACCTTCTCTAATCATGAAGGGTTGTGGAGAAGAAAGATTGATTGTGACCATAATCCCACTACATCCGTGCTCAAGGTGGGCAAGCCGCAGCACTATGCGCAAACAGAAAAAAGTGTCAGTATACACTTAAAAACAGCAGAATGAACAGAATTTGCAAAAAATGTGTACATGCGCAATAAGCCCTATGGTGTGCACATCACCAAGAAGAATAAGTGCCAAGAATTGTAGAATTGTTGAAGAAATGCTGCACGAATACACCAACCAACACGCTGTTATTGCATGAATAATATGCTACTAACAAAGATGCCTGTCGTAACAGGATGAACCACAGTGGGCTAGCAGTGTGCAAAACTGAGCAGTGACACCGAAGTATATTGGATTCTTGAACAAAAAAAAGCCTCGCTCGTAACGACCCGAAGCAAGTCCATGCATTTGCAGTAATCATTAAAGTTAGGTATCCCACACAAACAATTACCACAGTTCTTTGCCGATGCCACTTAAACACAATGTCCGATAAAGGCAGTCCCACACATGCACCACACGTGCCATGCTTAAATGTAACAAACAAGTCATACTTCAACGTAGATGGCCTGGGTTCAACACAACACTGGTTCTGAGACAAATCATTGCCAAAATTGTTAGGTAAATCATAGTCAACAAGCTTAGAGGTTTCTTAGCTTTAATCCTTGGTCTCAAAACCCTTGGTATCGACAGGTACAACCGGGTGCGATCTAACAATCCAATACCTTACCTACATTCTACTATGCGATAACATCATTCCAACCCCACTATATTCTATCCTACCTACTAATGCAAAGCCACCTGTGTTCTGTCGACAACAGTGCAACACAACAGGCAGCAGGGGCCCCACAGAGTCATTAATGAAAGCCCTGGACATAGCTGTCAAGTTTTCAGGTTGCTTATGAGCGACATTGTGAAGATGTCTTTGTACAAGCAAGCTTCTGTGAAACATCAACACCATTGGAATTACAACTGCTTTGTGAATCTTAAATAACTGAATCACCCACATCATCATCCATTATAGGCGCTGTAATACTCGACAAAGTGGGATTGGATTGACCAACACCTGCACAATCATAGCATGTACTGTTCGTGGCAAACCATCAAACTCTCCCACCATTGTCTTCATCCAAATTGCCTTTGTACTTATTTATTTTACAGGCTTGTTCTTGGAGACAACTTTACTAGAACTCCTTTACTCCACTATCCCTTTTTCTTAAACAGAACAGAATGCTTCGCAACCTTGGTGATTTTTATAAGTGCAGATAATTTTGATTCTCCTTTTTGTTATTTATTTTTGTGGGGAGTTTGATCATCACCCAATCTCTTACTAGAAAGTCAGTATCCTTTACTAAATGCATATTATCAAAATATACCTTGTGTGCAGACTGCACAGCAGATACTCTTTCTTTATTAATGCCACACTGAGAGCCTTTTTCTTTAACTACCAAGTCTCTGACCCAATCAGGACAAACTTCACATTTGGGTGTCCTTGTCCATAAAGGACAAAAAAAGGTGAAACCCCAGTTGTACTTTGAAGGGGTGAACAACTAGGCCCACAATGTCTTTCTTAGAAAGTCTTCAACTGGGAAATTGTTAGCTAGCACAGTTTGAACACTTTCTTTAACAAATCTATTTATCCTTTCCACAAGTGCGTTTGAAGTTGGTGAATATAGAGCCATTTTCAAATGTTTAATGTGGAAACGATCAATAAAATCTCATTTGTAAAGAGGTAACTCTCTGGGTGGACCCTCTAAATTAAAGTTATTTTTTGCAAAAAGCTGATTACTGTAGCCGTGGTGGTGGCTGGAACAAAGTCAAAGTAGACCCAGTTTGAGAAATAATCTAACAAGACCAAAAGATATCTTTGATCTGATGATAACACCTCAAAAGGGACTGCAAAATCCAATGCAACCTTGGTCCAAACATCTAGAAATGGTACAGTGTGAAGTGGTGCTTGGTGTGTCAGACAGTGTTTGTCAGGCAACAAACATGTCACACTTAGCAATCCAGTGTTTCACCTGTAAGTCCAATGACGGCCATCAAAAGAACTGTTTGAGGTTTTTCCAAGTGCTGCCCAAGCCTAGACAGCCTTGATGAGCCCCTTTAATCAATTTCACAGGTATAGATGATGGTGGGATGCAAACATAATTTCAAATTAACACCCCATTCACCAAGGACAATTCACTCTTAACCTGGGCAAAAGGTTTAAGAGGAGTAGACAAGGATCTTTCTCTGGGCCAACCGTTTGAAACAAAATCTATTACCGACAATAAAACCGTATCTTTTCTTAAGGCATCCATCCACTCACTCAAGGATACCACCGCAGATCAGTTTAAAGCATCAACCAAAGTGGAAGCTATGCATTCAAAATAATTCTGATCAGCACTATACAGAGGCATCCTGGAGAGGCAATCCGCCATCAAATCCTTACCTCCAGGAATGTAACGACAGTCTCACCAGTCTGGCAGAAGCCTTACCAGACCCATTGCTATTGAGCATATGAAGCAAAGGTTGGTGATCGGTATGAATCTCAAAATGTGTGCCCCAGAGAAAAGTTTATAATTTTTTGTTCACCCAAGAGAAAGCTAATTCCTGCCTATCTATAGTGCTGTAATGTAATTCATCTTGCTTTAAAGAATGGGAGGCAATAGTATGTTCATTGACACTGACCAATTGAGATAAACCTGCCCCAGACCAGTTTGACCTGAGTCAACTGTGACAATGCATTTATGTTCTGCTTTGAAAGAAGAAAGAGCCTGTGCCTTAACAATCAGATCCTTTATTGCCTCAAAACCCTGATCCCAAATTAATTTTACCCCTTTCTGGAGTAGTTTGCCTAATAGTTGGACCACCTTGGCATATCCCTGGATAAATCTCAAATAGTACTTGCTTATGCTCCAAAAGACTTGAGGGTGTCTTGTCCTTGTGTGGAGTTACCTCACGTATGGCCTGTATCAAGGAAAATTTGGGCTTAATACCATTCATGGATATGTGATGTCCCAGGTAGTTCAAACCTTGTACCAAAAACCGACACTTGTCTAGTTTGAGTGTAATACCAACTTCCTTGAATACTTCTAGCACCTTACTTAGGATCAAATTGTGTTCCTGTCTGCAAAAATTAGCGCATCATCTTGATATGCTTGTGTACTAGCATTGCTCGACAAGATGGAATCCATGAGTTGCAGAATCCAGACCAAAAGGTAACCATAGAATTTAAAAGCTCCAAATAGGGTAGGAAAAGTGGCGAGGTCCTGTGAGTCTGCAGCGAGTGGGATTTGATGGTGCACCAAGCGTAAGTCAAGTAAGAAGGAACATTTCGCGCTTCCTGATATGGCCAGTCGATCTTGTTTCTTAGGAAGTGGATGACAATCCACAAGTATGTTCTTATTTGAGGTGCATAAGTCACCACATAGCCGTATGTCTCCAGTTTTTTTTACGAACTATTACAATGAGTCTAACCCACTCAAAAGAGTCTGTGGGAGTTAGTATCCCTTCTTCTGTAAGTTTGTCCAATAATACTTTGTGCCCTTTCCTAACAGATAGTGGTACTGGTCTAGCTTTGTGAGCAATCAACACTGCCTGTTTTTTGGTTTATATGGTGCTCAAACTAATGTATTGGCCAATTTGTGTCTGTAATACTTCTAGATATTGTTGGTTAACATTCACTGTGGTATCTTTACTGTCTATAATAGAAGCCACATATGTCTGGTTGACAAACACAGGGTTGTCTGATCCCGGTACTAGCATTAGACCTAACTTGGCCAAGATCTGTCAACCAACTATCTGTTTACCTTTCATGGCCACGTATATCTTAGTCATGGTCTCTTTCCCAAGACATCTCACCTTCTCCATGAAGAACCCTAACATGTCAATATCTTGGTCCCTGTAATATTTGAGAGCGACCTCTGGTGCGTGGAGTGTTTTAGTATCAGCTCAACATTGTATGAATAAGGTATCCGACACAATGCTAATAGGCACCCTAGTGCCTGCCATCATTTGTAACTTCATTTCTCCAGTCTGTACGTCACACAAAGGTCCTTTAATGGGTTTTGAATCCTTACCCTCAATATCCAGTGTAAGTACCAATTTGAAGAAATCATGTGTAAATTCCTCCATTGGACAACTGACATCCAGCAAATGTATCTGCACATTATCTTTGGTACTCTTAAAAACACTCTGGAAATGCCCCATTTTATGGCACTTGTTACACCTCCTAATTACAGCCGGACACGAGAAATGATTACTCATATATGCCTGGGAACAACATCTGAAACAATGAGGAATATGCCTCTTGTGAGGCAACTTCGCACCCTTATCCTTAAAAGACAATGCATTAACAGTATCACAATCTTGTACCACATTAACAGTGAGAATAATAGAATCACTCGCTATGTATCTAATGGATATGATGGAACGTTCTATCAACTTGACTATGTCTAGCACTTCAGTGTGACTAGGATCACGACAAGTAAGTAGTGGCTCTTGTATTTCCTTGGAACTGCGACTGTACACAGATTGGTCCCTGATGTAAGTATCCAACGAATTCCCAAAGTTGCATTTCGCTGCCAAATTTCTAAGAACAGAGACATACTCTTCCATAGTTTCCTCTTGACCATGCTTTCTTTTGAAGAAATGTAATCATTAAGAACAAGCCTTGATTGTTCAGTGAATTTATGTTCGAGTCTTGCAACAGATTCTGTGTATTCGTTCCAGTCATCAAAGTGTGCAGGAGGTAACATCTGTGGTAAGTTGCCATAAATTTCCCGTCCTTCTGTCCCTAGGTGACTGAACAGAAGAGCTACTTTCCTTCTCGGTGCAAATGTATCTGCATGAATCGCTATTAAATAGTTCTCAATGGATCAAAAACACTTTTTCCATGGTAATTGTGGTTTACCACAATGCTGCAAGAAGGGTTGTAAGTGTACTTACTGTGGTAAGTTACTAATTTTGTGGTAAAATGGGTAAGACAAAGTAGACCGACAAAATGAGATAAACAGCACTGGGGTTGTGTCCAGAATGACCAGAGAAACATTCTAAAATAGTAAATACCAAGACACAAAAGTTTGGTTCCTCAAAAGTAGGTTTCAACAGGATCGTGGTGTAGGCAATCTTTTTGCAGTCAATCTTTTTTGTTGTTGTTGTTTTTTTAACAAAATAGTATAAAAACTAACTCTTAAACACAATCAGTGGGACTTGTTCCCAATACAATATGGCCACTGTGGACGTGACATGCTCACTTGCTCATGTCACGGGGATGCGTATACAAATCAAAAATGCACGCACACACACGCAATGTCAAAGTTGGAGTGCGTATCCTTGGAATGAGGCGCACTTCAACAAGCCGTACTCCACCAATGAGCCCAGAGGAAAGACTCGTGCCGTGGGCTGCAATTGGCTAAACTCTACTGCCGGGAGGCAAGTAGTCACAGATGGGTCCACTGGACGCATAGAGCGCAGTTGCAGCACTCTCGGCTGGGCTGGATCCCATCAGTAAGTTAAACGCTGAATCTCTTGAAAATCGCTGCTAGCGGTGGGCTCCCAAAGGTTTTATCCTCGTTGCCAAATGTGAAGATGTCTCTGCATCACCAAGCAGGCAAGACAGATGAGTATATTTCCAACGTCTGTTTTCAGTTCAACTAGGGAGGACCACACCTCCGAGGAGTTGTAGCGGCTGACGCCACCAACGACGCTTTGCCAGCGCACGGAGGCACAAATTAAATCAACGTAGGGCTACCGCTCTGCGTGATGCCCTTTTTTAGTGCAACAGGGGAAGACCACACCTCCGAGGAGCGGCAGCGGCTGACGCCACCAACAACGCTTTTCCCGCACGAGGATGCGCAAATTAAATCAATGGAGGGCTCCCGCTCCGCGGGACGCTGGCAGGACGTGCCTGGGCGAGTGCCCTGGCAAATACGGGTCCGTCTTAGCCCGACAGAGGCTAGGCTGGGCCACCCCCTTTTTTAGGTCTCGCCTAGCGAATGCAGCGTATGCGCTGCTTCGCCTTGGCAAGACTATTGTTGTCGGTTTTGCTAGTGAAGGGAGACAAACCATGTGCGCGCACGGACAAGCGATGTGCATGCGCATGGCGTCTCCTCTCTTTTAAACAGGCTCTCAGTGCGCGCTGCATTTTGGCTTTCAGTACTTGTGCGCGCCCACATGGCGTCTCCTTTCTGGCTCTCACGCTCCTACCGCACGCTCACACTACAAGGCAGACACGCGCTTGTTGTTTTCAGTTGGCATAAATGACCAGAACCAGGGAGTGCGCAGCTGTATCAAGTAGAAACGTTTATTTGGAGGAGACTAGAGGGTTAGTTTGGGGGCGGTCTAGACATCATTTCACAGATACAGTAATCCACACGCTGCCTTCCCATTTCCTTTAGAATATTAAATTTGAAAGTATACGAGCACGTTCTCCCCTTACCTTGTCGTCCTGCATTTCGGCTGTCTTTCAGGGGAGGGGGCGCAGAGACAGGCAGGTGGAGGCTGCTGGCTCCTGGAGGAAACTTCTTGCCAGTGACTCGGTGGACGAGCTGCGGTGAACGCTGGAAAACTGCCCCGATGAGCAGAATCTTCCCTTGGCCACTAATGCCGAGAACATTTTACGCAGGCATAACGAGAGCAGGGCTCACCTCGAGCTCTTGGCGCGCCCGGACATCTGAGGAGATTTATTTTCTTCGCGAGGGAGGGGGGTCAGTAACGCAGCCCCGGACCCCGCCACTGGCAGGGAAGGAAGCAGGGACACATAGCCCCCTTTCTGTTCAGTGAAGCTCCCTGCACTGCCCGGGACCTCCGAGCTGCTCCGTGCAGCAGCAGCACTGACACTGCCCGCCTGCCCTCAAGCCCCCCACACACAGGAGGATCCACGTATCCAAACACTCCGGCATGAATGCCCCGCTGTTGTGCCTCCTTCCGAACTGTAGGCACGAAGATGTGCGCACGCTTTGCTCCCCACTGTTCAGAGGAAGCAAATGCCTCTAGCCGTTATGTAAACGTTTCTAGATTATTGTGTTTGTAGCGCTAGCTGCGGCCACAAACCGCTTCTGAGCGCTTGCTCCAGCAATTGAGAAAATGAGGTCACACTCTGGCAAGAATATAGCAAAACTTTACAATGCATTAGACGTAAAGTCCCCTACCAATCCTGGAAAGGTGTTTGTCACTGAAAGCACAATAAAAACACCCTAACAACACTATATCCTCATAGTTCTGGTCGTCATTGGTCGGATTTTATTTGTTTATGAAAGTCATAGCCTTCGGCATGCTCGGCGCTGGCCTCCTGCACGTTTGTGAGCAGCAGGCTTATGCCCCTTCTGAGTGTTTCTCAAAATGGCTGCAACACAGTGCATGTCCTGTGGGACTGCCCAGCTTTGACACATTGTTGGTAAAGGATTTTGAGCGAGATGAACACTTACTTTAAGATCTCTGAACCTCTCTCCACAAAGCAATATTGCATGACACATCTAAGATATCTAACATCTCTTATCGCACTAGGAGATGGTTTTCCACATCTCTGCCGGTAGCCAAGCTCACCCAAGAAGTGCTTCTATTAGCCGCAGACACCGCTGGCAGTACAACAACACCTGCGCCGGCAGCCTGAGCCAGCCCTGCCCCAACCGCGCTCCTGCCCCTTCCTCCCCCTCCCTGCTGCACTCACAGCTCAGCTCTCCCGCCGCCCCCAGAGCCGGAGCTGGCAAGTTATAGAGCTCCCAGCCTCCCATAGCAGTACTGGCTCCATCTCCCAGCCTCCCATAGCAGGCCTGGCCGCATCTGCTGATCAAAAGGATAACCCTTCCTTCTTACTTGGGGACCAGGCTCGTGCCTCACACTGAAAGACATGCCATAGCTTTGCACAGGGTTGGATTGGCATCAAAAATAGGCCCTGCCACTTGAGCTATTGACATTGCAAATAATAATGCCTTTTATTTTTGTTATAAAAACATAAATAAAAGGCATTGTTATTTACAATGCCAATAGCTGAAACTCTCATAACTGCGAGACCTATTGCATTGCAAATGCTTGTTTCTGGAAGTAGGATTATTGGGCACCTTAAGGTGGTGAGTGGACACTCCTCTTAATTGTACTTCTGTTGGTTCCTCTACTCTGGAGGCTTTCTTTCTTTCTCAGGCCATTTGGATTGAAGCACAGCTACTCCCTCTAGTGAGAGGTGGTCACGGTACAGCTTGTGGAACGAATTTAAACTTGTGGCAGGCATTCTGTGGCAGGAGGAGTACCTAGTATCAGCTGTTGGAAGGCTGTGTGGATCTATTTGTTTCTTCTGGTCCCCGCTCACCTTCACTTACCCTGCATTACTGTGGATTATAAGGGAGGTTAAAGGATCACTTGTGGGTCTTGCCTTTGTGTGGCGAGATGTACGCAGATGAGGCCCTGTTTGTACCACCAACAACAACTGCCATAACGACATCGCCATCTCCTTCAGCTGGGGTGTGGTCAAAAACTTGAGGAGGGGGGTGGGGAGCGGGAGTTGTTGTTAAACTCCATGGAATACTTTTACTGTAATTCTTTGTTACATCTTTTTCGGCCTGTGACTTTGGGACTTTATGTTAAATCCTGGATAAACCCTACATTTATTAGCAACATTACTCTAGTAAGTTGGGCTGACTGAAACATGGGCAAACAGAAAGCCACGCCTGCTTCAAAACTTCCTAGAACTATGCTGGTTGGCTTATTCTTTGGGGGCAATTACCAAGGAAATTGAGCAAGCAGAACGCAGACTCTCATTAGCCCCTACTGCTGCCCTACCTCTAGAAGCCCATGTAGATGCTAACATGAATTCTGATGGTATTGACAGTGAACAGAGGACTCGAGTACCACTATCGCCCGTTGTGACAATCAGGAATAATGACGAAACCCGGACCAAAGACACCCATAATATGCCTGGTTTTAATTCAATCTTGGACGAGAAAAAAATCCCCTCAAGTAAAAGGGGGAAAATAAAAGAGAATTGTGGGGGGAGGTTTAGCACAGCAACAAAGGGGCGCCTCGCTTGTGACTAAAAGAACAAGGCAGGATCCTGTCAGGATCCTGTAATAGGTAGCAGGACTAGAAGGGGCAGAGGGACCATACAAGAGGGGGTAGATGCCACCCTTTGTAAAGTCAGTGATTTATTAGCAGAGGCATTGGCCCCCATTCTGGATCACCTAGCTCGTATTGAAGGTCAACTTTCCCTTATGGTACAAGAGTTAACTAAGTTACCAGCACAAGCCACTCAAAGGGATAAGGCTATTGAAACAAGAAGCTCAGTTGCCCCAAACAAAGATAGGATGGCCCATAGAGCCATTACTTCCATTACCCCCATGGAAGGAGACCCTAGTGAGGATTGATCTGTAGATCACCCCGCAAACCCCCCAGATTGTCTACCTTGGAAAATAGTACCATCTAGAACAACCAAAAGATGGGAAAGGGGCCATAAACTCCTTTAGACAAAATTTCCCAACTGGGGTCAGTCGCCATCATCTGATTCCAAATTTAAAACATGTAGTAAATTCATCACTTAGCGGGGTGGGCGCAAAGGATATACTTAATTTGCCACTAGACTGCATCCCCCATACCCTGGTACTTACTGGAGTTGCCCATCTTCCTCCTGGCTGCCAAGAAAATTGCCAAAGCCTTATTAACAAATTAGCCCACTGGTGTAGTAGTAAAATATCGCCTCAAGCAAACTGGTTAGACAATATTATTAAGGCTAGGTGGGTGAGTTGGCTGGGTCACACAGCAAAATCTGTTGAGGGGGATTGTGTGGTTCTTAACTTTAGGGACCCTTGCTATGTGCGCTTCCTCCTGACGCACCTTGGATACACTGCGGGAGAATGATCGCATAAGGGCCTATCCGCTGGGTTTTTCTATCCACCTTCTAGGGGAACCAGCTTGACCATAAGGTTCCCCTCCACAGGTTTAAGAACTCTTGCTTGTTCACAGCCATTGTTGTTTACTCACCCGAACCGCTTTGAAACTCTCTCAGGTCTCAATAATAATGATTGACTGCAGGTCTACCTTAGAGATGTTACGGAGGTGGGAGGCGAGGAAGAGGCATGTAACAACCTAAGTAAGGCCATGGATGATATTGAACCCGCAGCTGAAGGGCTCGCACCCTCAGTGTGCATTATACACTATGCACCCATTAACATACCCAGGGGCCATCAAGCCAGGGAATAGTTACCCCATATCTTATAATCATTTCCTGGAATATTGAAGGCAGTGGCTCTAAAATAACAAACAAGGACTGGCTAGGATATATTAAAGGCTTTAACATAATTTGCCTTCAGGAAACCTGATCCAGAGATAATATTACTATAGATGGGTATCGTTCTTTCCGTGCTCCTACTTTGCCCTCGATTGCAGGGAGGGCCAAAGGTGGGATTGCAGTGCTTATAGCAGTAAAATATGGATCTATAAAAGTCAGCTGCTTAAGTTCATCATCTTGGTATCAATTAATCATGGTCTCTAACTTAATTAAGGTTAAAGTCCTATTGGTAAATTGGTATCATAATATTTTTGATCAAAATAACTGTCAGGTCATTGAAGCCCTACAAAATGAGATTACACAAGTCATTGGGAAGTGGCAACCGCTATACATTCTTTGGGTGGGGGATTTTAATTGTACAATTTGTAAGCATAGTTCCCAATGTGTGTGTGGGCCGATAGATACTGAGGGTCAACCCCAACCCCATTTTGTTCATTCACACCAGGGTGAAGCCCTAAACTCCATTCTCATAGGGCATGATTTGGTTTTTATGAAAAGCAAGGTTACTGATCCTTTACCGCAGTGTCCCACATATACTGGCTGTGGCAGGGTTAGATTAATTGATTTTATGCTGCTATCCAGGAATTTTATTTTGCTTGTCTACAATTTCATGGTGGAACTCAATTGTGCAAGCAACTATAACCCCCTCATCGCCTCCCTCAATGTAAAGATCCAGGCGAGAGAGGGCGATGAATGCCTGATTCACTACCATACGAACAAGGGTGTCAGAATAAATTGGGGCAAGATCGACCCACAAAAGTTTGAGGAAGATACCATCATAGGAAATTACCACTCAATAATGGGGTGTTTGCGGTTAGATTCTTCTCCAGGGGATGTTGTCGGGGAGTTTGGCACAATGTGCTATGATGTAGCTAAACTACCAACCAGGGAAGTCCAGAACAGGGAACCTCAGGAGGTCCGATAGTTTAACTCCAAATGTACCAGAGCCCATAAAGATTTAAAAAGGGCACTTCATGCTACCCCGCGCAATAGTGATTTGGTTAAAGCTGCAAGGTATAAATATAAACTTGTGATTGAGGAAAGAAAAGCTGATATGAGAGGCTCAGCATGGGAAGATCTGGAGAAAGCAGGAGCTTTAAAAGACACAAGAATATTTTTGGAAGTCATTAACCGCCCGTTTTTTACCGAAGAAGTGAGGCAGATGGACTCACTTATTTTGTGAGACGCTTGGGTAGCTCAATTTTGCTGGCATTTTTAATCCGCTAGGAAAGAGGGTAGAACATTTTACAAGGGCTACCCGAAGATTTATCTGCAGCCACCAAACTTAGTCTATCCATCACAGTATCCGAGGTGGAGGAGGCAAAAGTACAGGGGATTCGTTTGAAAGCGTCAGGCCCAGATGGGGTGCCCCTCGATCTTTTTAAAAGCAATCCTAAATTGTGGGCACCACTGTTGACGAATGTTTTAAAGGCAGTTAGCATTGGTCCCATGCGTAAGACCTGGAAAGAGGCTCTAGTGGATCCTGTTATTAAAAAAGGCAACAGAAGTGACCCGGCATGTTACAGGCCAATTTCACTTAGTGATGCCATGGTTAAGTTGCTGGGCAGAGTTCTCCTTGCCCGTTTGGAGACCTGGGCGACCACTGTAGAGGTCATGTCTAAAACGAAATATGGCTTTAGGAGGGGATTAGGCACGACCGAGCAATGCCTTAATCTCTCCTTAATTATTAACAAATACATGAAGGCCAGGAAGGGTTCGATCCACTTGGCCTTCATGGATTTGTCCAGCGCCTTTGATACAGTTAATCGAGATAAATTGTGGGCCATGATGAAAGGCATGGGCATAGAAGAAGCATTGGTATCCCTTCTCCATAGGGTACACCTTAACACCTCAGTCGCCATGAGATATGGCACCCAAGGGGAAAAAACTGAGCTGATTACATCAACAGAGGGTGTCCGCCAAGGGTGTATCTTAGCCCTCTTCTTGTTTTTAATATATACTATTGGTATAGAGGCCATTTTACTAAGTAGGGAGCTTGATTTTCCTAAAATTGTTAGTAAATATGTTTCCTTATTAGCTTATGCAGACAATACGGTGTTAATGCCAACGACAACTAATATCCTTCAGAAATCCCTTGATATTTTTACTGATTTTATGTCCTCACTCGATCTAAAAGTCAACTTCACTAACTCATGTTTAATGGTATGTGGTCCTAAAACTACAAGAACTAGGAACTTTGTTGTGCGGGGCAAGAAAATAGAAAAATTAGCCAATTTCATGTATTTGGGGAATTTATACAATAATCAGTTGAACTGGGAACCACTTGTCACAGCAAGGGCCCATCCTACAAACCAGGCCATGGATGGGTTATTCCATTTTGCACGTAGACTGGGTCACAAGCCAGTGAGGGAATTCATTACTGTATATAAAGCCAAATGTGTTTCTATTGCAACATATGGGGTAGGGGTGTGGGGACACCACAAAAGCCACCATCTACAAACACTGGAAAATACATTTACCAAAAGGTTATTGATGACCCCGAATAGTGCCCCCAACCGCCTATGTCAAAAGGAACTGGGTTTAGAGTTTCTAGAGGATCACATATCTAGTGTGTGAGTAGTTGGCCTGGCATATGCTGGTCACTAGTTATAGTGGCCACCTTGCACCAGTCCAATTCGACTCTTGGTAGATAGGTTTAAAGACAACCTTTTAAAGAAAGGTATCCTAGTGGTAGCTGTGGAGAGCAGCCTTCAGGCTAAGTCTCTGAGGAATGTAAAGCAGCTTGTTTTACCTTATAATCTCTTGAATTACCAAATGAAAGGACACCACACAGGTATATATATCAAATATATATTTATTTATTTCTAAATATACTCTACTAATCTCTTTATGAGATTAGAGCCAGGTAAACATTCAAAAGATCAACAGTTCTCAATAAATTAAGCACAAATATGGCTGTAGCCCTAGGGGCGTACCAGACCATATACTAAAATAGTGGTTTAACAAACTCGACTTGCAAAAGTAAGAGGCCTAGGGCCTTGGGAATCGCTGGGGCTTCACTGCTGCAGTGTTTACAGGTAAGTAATCAGCCCACAGGAGGCGCGTGCAGTGTCTAAACACGCACGCGGGTTTCTCATTGGTTTCAATGGCAAAATGTCGCGGTTTGTAATTTACAGTTCTAGGGCACTTCGGAGTGGACAACAAGCAAACAACTTACAGGGTAAGTACTTCGATAGCCAATGCACACTTGGGCACCGTAATGCCAGAGTTACCTCACCCAGGGAAGCCGGGTGCATAGGTGTCCTTTGGTGTCGGGTCGCGATGCTGTTTTCAATGGAGATCGTTGAAGACTTGCTGCTTGTGTCGTCGAGAGAAGTGTCCGCTGGAATCCAACGTTGGATTGGAGTTGCAGGCGACCTAGAAATTGAGGGGACAGAGTTCAGAGGCACTTGCCAGTGACCGGTGGCCAGCAGGATAGATGACCACAGCTGTCGCGTCTCTTCAGGTCGCTGATGTCGTTTTGTCTCTTCGCTCACGAGGTCCAGGAGAGATCGATGAAGACCAGCAGCTGGGCTCGGAGGGTCCCACGACGTCTGCAGCTGTTGGCGGTGTCGGCATTCGGATTGGAACCAACAAACCTTGGCAACTGCAAGTCTCGTGTGGATGGAAGATTGTCGATGGATCGGACCAGCAAGGTCTGATTGACTTACCCAGCGAGGGTAAGTGAGGGCAGGCCCAGAGCAACCAGGCGAGCCCTTGAAGTGGATGAGAAAGTCTTCTGGAGAGCCGCTAGCCAACGGGCATGCAACCGCGAAGACGCCTTTGCAGGGAAACTTCACCAACAGCCCACGGTCACTCGGGACGAGGTAGGCCGCTGATCTTCGGTTCCAGACCTGCTAGGGACTTGGACAACAAGTGGTCCAAAGCACAAGTTTGTAGCTCGTCGTTTAGGGCTTGCACTCGAAATCAGTGCACGGTTCCCTGGTATCGCGGTTCCTCGTCACTCGTGGGGTCCAGATGCCACAGCTTCGCTGGGGACTCAAAATGGCCGTCGAGAGGTCAGGAAATCTGCTTCAGGGGACGCAGGGACTTCGGGCTCCGGCGGGAGCGGTAAAGTTTGCAACCGTTGTTCAGTCCTTTTGGTGCCTGCCAAGCAGGGGAGTCACTCCTTGACTCCAAGGGAGATCCTTCTGTCTTCTAGAGGTAATAGAACGTCGAAGGGCCAGGATTCTTCTTCTTAGAGCGTCGTCCAGGTGTAATCTAAATTGCATTGGCAATGTGTGGTATCTTATAGTGAAAAGATGGGAGGGACTAGCTCTATGGCCACTCCTCTAGGAGGGTCAGGGTAGTGGGTGGTTACACCCACTTCCCTTTGTCCAGTTTCGCGCCAGAGCAGGGGCAGGTAGCCCCTGAACCGGTTTGAGCTGGCATATGCACAGAGGAGCCTACTGCTCCCCCAGTGCAGGACTTCAAAGCACTCTAAGAGTGCACCCACCCAGCTCCAATACACTAAATCCTGTCTGGGAGGTGGTGACACCTCCCTGTGACAGGAAACCCTTTGTTGGGCTCCCTCCACTGCGAGTTTCGGTCAGCAGCAGGAGGGCAGCCCGGTGTCTGTGCTGGTGGCATCCATTTTGTGATGCCAGGGCTCTGAAAGATTTCTACCGTGTAGTACAGTGGGTACATGTCGTCCCCTCTAGAAGGGTGGGATCCTACTCCCACACCAGTTACTGGTGTGGGGGTAGGATTCCAAGTTGTTTGACACCAAACACGACATGTTTTGATGCAGTCATTCCAAAGTTAGCATTTACCGCGAGGTTATAATGCACTTAAGAGTATATGGTTTAACCGCATCCACAAACAGCAGCAGAGAATAGACTCTGCCAGCTTCAGAGGGGTCCTGCTCAGGCAGAAGCACCCCCTCACATAGTAAACCAAGCACCCTTCCCTTGGGATTGATAGGGCCTGCTAGAGGGGTGACTGATAGGTTTATATGTGTGTGTATGGTGAGATATAGAAACCTATACCTCAGTGAGGAGTGCTAACACTACCTCACACAGGCTGCAGTAGCAGGCCTGTGGTGTCAGATTGTGAATGCTTCCCAGGGGTGGCATAATATATGCTGCAGCCCCTGGTAGGCCTGTGAAGTACCAATGCCCTAGGTACCTAAGGTACCATATACTAGGGGCTCATAAGGTACCACAGTATCCAATCACTAGTGCATCTAATATGCACACCAATCATTTAAGGGAGTAAGCAGATAGGCTGGGGTCCCGGATAGCAGGATCCCAGCCAGACTAGTCAAAAACCATTCAAACACCAGGAAAAAAGTGGGGGCAACCATATAGTCAGATTCCACCTTCCTACATAGTGCTCCCTTGTTTCTATGAGCAAAAATCTGGCTCTCAGAAGAGTCAAAATTTAGCCAATGCCCTAAAAATACCTTGGCTTCGCTTTGTGAGAGAGACTTATCATGAGATGGGACTGGGGTATTTATATGACAATCCAGGAAACATTCCATCAAATGCAAAAGCCATTATTAAAGAGACGTTCTTTTCTAGGGCAAATTTGAGATATCTTGCTCAAGACGAGATGAGCCCTCTGCAGTTGCCCCTTGCCCCGTTGAACTACTATTTAACTTTTACTACCGATTTGCAGACTAGATTTTATTTAACTAGATTTCGTTTATGCACTGTGCACTTTTTATTGGCATTTCCACAGCAAAGAGGGTAGGCTGATAACCTCACACCTTGTCTGTGTGATAACTTAACGAGCCAAAGCACTATGCACTTTATTCTATTCTGCACTTTATATAAAACGGCGAGGAGTAAACCTTTTGTCCCATTATTAAGGAAAATCCGCCCCTGCACATTTGTTGATGTTTTTAACTTTTTGCACTCACTGGCTGCCCGTAATATTTGTATTTTGGTAGCCAATTACATAAAAGTCTCTTTGGCTATTAGAAAACGCTATGAAGTAAGTGCTCCTGCATAATAATTGGTTTTACTGAACGCTGATCATTATAGATCTTGAATTTGTTATGAATTTTTTATGACGCGTATACCGCCATGTTGTTCTAATGTAAGTATTGTATGTAAATCATTTTTATCTCTCTGGTAGTTTATGAATTATTCTTTTTTAACTTATTGTCTGTAATTGTTAGATACACTGTCATAATTCTACTGCACCACTCCCGAATATTTTATGCAAGATCTCCAACTTAATACCACTGTCTGTTTCTCCCTCAGAATACAAACAACAGAGTGCGTATCTTTAACTCAGTTCAGAATATAAGAATCAGAATGGCATGCAACCCTTGCACTAAGAGACGGCAGATAGTTCCCAGCAAGCCCACTTTACCTGTGGTTAACATAAGGAGAAGACAGCTCGCCACACAGACACTGGATACCTCAATCACTGGCGTTTTACCCAACAGTGAAAGTGCATTCTGGGATTTGCAGTTTCACTTATGTGGGCTATTGGCTAAAAAGACGCAACTTACTGAAGGTGTTCTGCATTTCAGGCTCCTCAATATAAGGCCAAGGTAAGCAAGAGAGGAGCTAGGGAGTCCGGGGAGATAGGTGAGGGGTACCTGCTGCTGGATTTTCATGGGTATTTAGCTGCTTTGCTCATTTCACCCACAATTATCTAAAATGCAGTTCATTCTTATCATCAGCACCAGGCAGAGACCCAGTTACCTGCCCAGACAGGTTCTGTCTCCAGCAAGCCACTTCACGCAGCCTTCTACAACAGTGCTTTACTGTCTCAGTGGTCACAAGCTGTACATATCTCTCCAAGTTTCATCCCTCACTTTTCTTTCCACCCCCCTCTCTCACTGCTTCTCCCCCCCATGTTTTTATGTCGTCTGCCTGAGTCATGCTTCCCCATCGCTCTTGTCCTCCCGAGACTGAGTCTCTTCTGTTGTCTCTCAAGAGACTGTCTCTCAGCCAAAAAGCACCACTTGAAAATAAAACACACATTTTGGATCTTGTTCAGAACAGTGGGCCCTTGCCTAAATAGTCTCCCCTCATATGCATGCTTAATCAAAGTCTTAGATTCACCAAGGAGGGCTGTTTGGGAGGGAGGGGGACAAGCCAAATCCGAGACCAATTTTGTGTGTGTAAAAGGCCGCTTTATTGAAACAGGTGCATATCACAAATTCTGACCTAGGCAACTGCCTCGCAAACTAAAACCTCACTATACAAAAAATAACTGATCCCCCGTTTCCCCCCCGCCCCTACGATCCCCACATAAAATCCCCCACCCTACTGATGACATAATAACATTACATAACAACCACATTACACAGTATTGAATTAACATATCCTGCCCTCCAATGAAACCCAAACCCCTGTCTTTCTGCAACTGTAACTACCAAACATCTTGTCTAAACTTATCCTACCTGCCTACCCTTTCCCTGCCCCTGCTCACAAACTTTCAACACTTAACTAAAAACTTCTGACAATCTTGGCCAACTTTTTACAACCCCGCCAGCACCTGTTCCAAGTGACAAGTTTACAAAATCCTCAAAACCCTATGCACCTGTCCCCACAAAACATGGCCTAGAACAAAATAGCTGAAACCCCAAACAAACAACCTAAAAAAGAAGCCAAATTATAGGATGGGAGGGAGGGCCAGAAAAAACGCTACGCTACCACTAACGCTACCAGCGGTCACTAAACCTAAAATGGTGGCTGGGAGCCAGACAGGACCCTTATTATAGCCGTTGGGCTACAAAAGTACTTGGGCTACCCCTAATGTAGCCTAATGCACAAAGTTTCCGGTACGGGCCAGTCCCTCCCCCTCCCAATCTGCCTGGGGGCAGACCTCACGGGTTCTGCTGCCCCAAACCCCCCTTGGGAGTGAGGGGGACCAGCCAAAACTGAGACCAATTTTGTGTGTGTAAAAGCCTGCTTTATTGAAACAGGTGCATATCACAAGTTCCAACCTAGGCAACTGCCTTAGAAACTAAAACCTCACTATACATAAAATAACTGATCCCCCGTTTCCCCCCTCGCCCCTCCCTACGATCTCCACATCAAATCCCCCACCCTACTGATAACATGATAACATTACATAACAACCACATTACACGGTATTCCATTTACATATCCTGCCCTCCAATGAAACCCAAACCCCTGTCTTTCTGCAACTGTAACTACCAAACATCTAGTCTAAACTTATCCTACCTGCCTACCCTTTCCCTGCCCCTGCTCACAAACTTCCAACACTTACCTAAAAACTTCTGCCAATCTTGGCCAACTTTTTACAACCCCGCCACCCAGGAAAAAGCAGGAGCGTAGGTGGGAACGCCCCCTCCCCCTTTTGACTGCCCCCCTGACCTAATAGGAATGCAGGCCTAGCGCCCTTGCGCATTTAACACTCTAGACAGGACCTCTCTAATTTCCAGCAAATATAAGTCCATGCCCAAACGTGACAAGTGAACCCCATCACCCCTGAAAAATTCTGCAGTGTCAAACCTGATCTCCTTATGCGCAATCCTCTGAAAGCCAAGCTCCCTGCAAAAATAGCACCATTTCAGTATTAAGCTTTCTCCTGGCCCTGTCTACTGCCCCTGGGTGAACCGCGCCTCCCCAAACCCTGCGCGGAATAAACTCAGTCCAATCGACCGATCACCCAGACCACTGTTGTTTTAGCAGGGCCAGGTCCCTTTTCATGCTTCTCATAAGCACTATCCCTTCTTCCCTGACCATGTCATTTTCGCCCATGTGAAGCAACAAAATGTCGGGGCACCTACCAGGACTTAGGCCCACTTCACAAATGAATGCCCCACTATCCAAATGGACATTTCTCTGGCGAGGGGGCCAGCCACCGAACCTGCAACAAGAAAAACTGAATGAACAGGAGAAAAAGAGGAACCGCTCTACACCCCCCCCCCCGCAGCGCCGCAAACGTATCGCTGGTAACAATCTGAAGGCTATCTCCCCAACCTCATGATTTCCCCGCGCCCCCACCCCATTATTTGCTTCCAATGCTGCCCCAATCCTAAAAGAATGAGTCCCAAAACCCTTGGCATCAATACCCAACTCCTTCAGCGCCTTACGCAACACTGTCAATAGCTGAAAAGCCGTAACCCTACAACCGTTCTTGTTCAAGAGTACCAACCCGACCTGTCTGCCCGAAAGCTCCCTCCACCTCGCTTCCCACCTACAAGGGCAAGTCAGAGGGGGGTCTGCCGCCTGGAGGGACACCCATTTTCCTGCTGATCTGTTTTCGATCTACGTCGCCATACACATACTTTGTCCCGACGCTGTACCACATCCCCCCATTCAATACCTCCCTTACATTTTTGTCCCAACGGTTCTGACACCGGAAAAGCCCCAAAAAACATCCATATCATCACCTTGGGAAAAAGGCATGTCTCAAAACCGTCGTAGCACATTGTGGGCAATTCCCGAATCACCCTGCCCAACAAATTCCATGACAAAGCCTGCCTCACCCGACCTTCCTGCCCTTGCTCTCTGGCCCACCCCTCTAACATCTGTGAGCCGAGTTTTCCAGCGGATGGAGCATAACCCCATAAGAACTTCCCAACAAATGCGATTCCCGCTAACTTGCCCGCGATCGCCACCCTGGATAGCCCTTTGTCTATCATATCCAG
The DNA here is from genome assembly GCF_964204655.1 of Triturus cristatus. Lineage (NCBI taxonomy): Eukaryota > Metazoa > Chordata > Amphibia > Caudata > Salamandridae > Triturus > Triturus cristatus. The sequence goes on along the minus strand of NC_140589.1, from coordinate 1,821,468,067 downwards.
AATAAACTGTATCACATCTTCCCGCCTATGCTCTTTCGTGGACCGCCGCTGGGCTCCCGAGGCAGGAATTCCTCTCAAGCTAAACTGTATGCATTCCTTGTGGAGTGTGCCAGGGACCCTACCACCAGTTGTAGCATCCTGTGACGCCTACGTACCACAACTGCCGCGGCATTGGGGTCAGAGTCCTGTCTGCATCCTTGGCTAGCCCATGGAATCTCCCCCACTGCGAACGAGACAAGGCATCCGCTATGTCATTGTCCACACCCAGCACATGCACCGCTTTAAAAGCTATATTAAAATGCAAACAGCCCAAAATGAACACCCTCAACAACTTCAATACCCGCTCGTCCCTGGCGGACTGTCGATTGACAATCTTCACCACCGCTATGTTGTCAATCCTGAAAATCACTTTCTTATGCGCCAGATGGTCACCCCACAAAGTCACCGCCACCACTAGGGGAAAGAACTCTAAAAATGCGATACTCCTACCCCCCTCCCCACCCCTCTGGCCAATGCTCTACGCACCATTTTCCGTCCCAATATAGGCCAAAGCTTTTGCTGCCTGTGGCATCTGAAAAAAATTGAATAGCCCAAACCATGTCCTCCTCCCTTTCAAGTGGAATGCCATTGAATTCCTGCAAGAAAAACTTCTAAATCCTCAAGTCTTCCCTCACACCAGCCGACAAACGGACGTGATGATGTGGCGGTCTCTGTCCCGCCAGTGCCCTACCTAGCCATCTACAAAATGTCCTCCCTACTCTCACCACCCAGCAGGCAAGTTTGAGGTGTCCCAACAACACCTGAATCTCTCTCACTCTGACTTTGGCTCTGGTCAGCATTGTCTCTAGCAGCCCAAGCATTTTCTGCTTCTTATCCTCCGGCAGCCACGTTTCCATTGATTGAGAATCAAGCTCGATATCCAAAAATGAGAGAGCCGTACTGGGACCCATCATCTTTTCCGGTGCCAAAGGCACCCCAAGCTCCCTCATGATCTCTTTGAGGCTGTCCAGGGCTGCCTGAGGTGCAGACAAAGAAAAAGTCATCCAGGTAATGCGTTACCAACTGGTGACCCGTGCGCTTGGAGAACAACCATTGGAGGATCGTGCTAAAACATTCAAATAGTGCGCAAGACATAGAGCAGCCCATTGGTAATGCTTTGTCCACGTACCATTTTCCGTTAAAATGGATACCCAGGAGATCCCAATCATCCGGGTGAACTGGAAGCAATCGGAAAGCTGATTTTATGGCAAGGCAGGGAGGCCAATATTATGCATACTTCTTTTATTTGCCACTCACAGCAGCCACAGCAAACAATGTAAAAGAACTTAGAACATAACATACAACATTCCAATGTCCATATAATCCAGTAAGCGGCAGCCATCTTCCTTCTTTGTTGTTGCTCACAGTTGAGATAAGTTCGCCCATTTTGCGCTTACTTTATATTTCTATTAATGTTTGGAATATCTTGTGAATGTGTTGTAAGTCTGTTTATTTATGTGTTTGAGAGTGAAAAGAATGACATTTAATGTATTTGGGATTAATCATTAAAAGTATTTTCACAAATTATATTATGTTTTGATATTACGAGTATCTGTTTTGTTTTATCGAGTCTGTAATGTTTCTTTTAACCGCCTTTATTAAACCGGTTTTTAGGTGTAATTTGGGGAATCTTATGCCTCGGGAGGCGAGTGTAACCGTTGCTCTGTGCTTGTGCTTCCTCTAGGTTAATTATTGGTGTTTGTAGCGCATAAAGTGTCAAGAAGTAAGGATTTTACTGCATGAGAGATATTTTTTAAAATAACATAATAAGGATCTGTAACCCTTAAATCGGTAGTTAATTGGGTTGATTTATGCCTCGGGACGTGTGCGCGACCGTTGCTCTGCGCTCGCGTTCCGTCGGCAATATTTAACTGCTTCTCGAGCGCTCTGCGTGTCAAGCGAATGGGCTTAATTAGTTTTAGTAATTTATATAATACAGTATTTTAGGAGGTAAAGTGCATACACGCGAGGGAAAGAAACACTTTCCTTTGCATCGCGCAGCTATTTTTAAACATAAATTTTTCGTTGGTTAGGATTGTGGATCTTTTCGAAAGATATATTAAACACGCAACTCCAAATATGTTAATCACACTGTTTAAGATGAGGAAATAGCAACTTATTACTTATGAAATACTGCATTTAAAGAAGATTTAAGTTTACTTACTTCTCAACCATGGTTTGATGAGGAAACAAGTTGGAACAATGAGGCCACCGTATTTGCATCACGTGATGTGGCCGACATTTTGATTTGGGAATAAAGGCATTTCTGACATTGGGATTAAGGCAGCCAAAGAGGCAGAAGTCTGTTTGTTCTAGTCAGTCTGAGGTTAGCAGGGCAACTGTCATCTGGATTTCAGTGGCTAATTGAGATAGGTGATTTTTATTGTGGTGTTGTTTTACTTCACTTTAAAAGTTTTTGAGAGTTAGATTTTGAGAGTGTATTAGTGATGGAGAATTCATGTGGAAACGGTGACCCTGTTGATCTTAAAGTTAAGGAGTGTGTTGATAAGGCAGTTTCAGAATTGGCATCTCAACTTGGAAAAAAGTTAGATGACTGTATTGATAAATTAGAAGTAAGATTTAATAGAAATAAGAATAGTGACAAACAGTTTTGGCCTGTAGAAGAGGAGGTTATCGATGGTGCCAGTGGAAGTGGTTTCAAGGCAACCCAGAAGAGAAAGCATTTGGCAAAAGAAAAGGATAGAAATGAAAAAGGGGCCTCTATGATGAGAGGCAAAGGAAATGAGACTCGTAAAGAGTTATAGGAACAGGCTATAAAGGCCAAAAAAAGGGTTCGCAAGGCAATTGTCTGCGATGAGTCCTCAAGCAGTGGGGACATAATAATGTCATGTTCCTCTGATTTTGAATCCTCTGATGAAGAGGAAAGTAGGAGAAAGAAAATTTAAAAGGAAAAGGATGATGGTTTATTGGTGCAGGTTTTGGATCCATTAGGGGAGTTAATGTTCGACCCTAGTACAATTCAACATCTGCTTTCTCCACAATGGTTGCCGGCAAAACATGTTGCACAATATGTTGAATTTTGTATCAGGAAAGAGATGCCAAATGAGGTTAGGACAAGGCTGAGGTCAGAGTGTCCTAGACCGTCATTGTCTAATAAACTGGCTTTTACCCCTGAGTTGGACACTAAGATGCTAGCTTTTCTAAATAAGTTGGGGAGGGACCCAAGAAGGGGTCTCGATAAAGGGCTCAAGGGGTGTCAGGATCACCTCCTGGATGTGTTTGGTCCTTTGACCAAGATTTTTTACTTATGCGAAGAAGCATATTTACAAAAAAGTGTTGTAAATACAGAGGAACTGTGGCAATGGGTCCAAAGGGCCATTTGTTTATTGGGAAATGCCAAAACATCTTTATGTACTGAAAGAAGGAAAAGTTTCCTAATGAAAATAGATCCGAAGTTGGCAGAACTTGTTTGTAAAGAGTTGGGTCATCTAGCTAATGGTTTCCTCTTTGGTGAGGAGTTTGTAAAGGAAATGGCAAAATATGCAGGGGCATTCAATTCTATACAGAAAGTCCAAAAAGACCTAAGAAAGGTTTTTGGAATGGCCAGGAGGATGCGGGCCGGTTTCCCGACCTCGGAATTGGAATTTCAAGAGGCTCCTTCTCGAGAGGTGGTTACAGATCTGGAGGATTTCAAGCAGGCTCCTATACCCCTGGATATTACCCACAAGGGAAAAGAGGGGGAAGAGGTTGATTTAGAGGTGAGAGAAGAACAAGGTTCCAAGGTATGTTTGAGAAAAGACCCTTTGTCTATTCAGGTAAAGGTGGGTGGCAGGCTCGCTCTCTTTTTAGACAGATGGAAAGAAATTACATCAGACCCCGGGGTCTTACAGACTGTGTCTGGTTACCGTATAGAATTAGTAGCGAATCCAATTCAGGTAAGGTGTCCTCCCTTCTAAGGTTTGGAAAAGAACAAGAGAATTTGGTAAGTCAAGAGGTACTAGAGTTAGAAAAGAAGGGTGCCATAGAGAAAGCAGAGAATTCTTGCAATGTTTTCATAAGCAATCTTTTTCTAGTACAGAAGAAAGACAAGACCATGAGGCCCGTGATAAATCTAAAGGAATTGAACAAATGGGTGGAATACAACCATTTCAAAATGGAAGGTATTCATATGCTAAGGGGGGCGCTAGGTGGCGCCAGACCAAGATGGCCGCACCTTCGTGAGGCTCTGGCAACCTGGTCCATATATCCGGCATTTATTAGCGTTTCGCACACTCCCTGTGCGCTACAAAGATCAGCCTGCGTGGAGGGAGAGGTCTGTCACCCTCGTTGCGAGTTCCAGCCCGATTGGTGTCAGGGCGGAGGCGCTGTGGTCCCGGGAGTCTGGCGGGGAGCGGAGCTGCGTACTCCCCTGGAGCGGTTTGCCGGGTGCTGACCCTACGCGAGTCCGAGGCGGCCACGAGGGACGAGGCCGCGGGCTGCCGGCGGCGCACTTGCTGCCTGTGCGTGGAGCCGGTCTGAACCCGACTGGGGAGTGATCGATCGGCGCACCCGGGAGCCGGGGGGATCGGAAGTGAGCCGTGCAGTCCTGTGGAGGTTGGGGGCCGCGCTGTCCTCATGGCCCGCCGAGTGCTATAGCGTGGTTGCAGCGTATCCTGGAGACCGCGCTTCCCGTGCAGCTGGAGGGCCCTCTGAGAGCTCCGTAGTGGGCTTTGTCTGTGATCGTTTGGAGAGGGGGACACGTAGATGGAGATCCAGTCCTAGGAAGCTTGTTTCCGGTCCAGGGAAGACATGGCTTGGCAGTTCGGCGCTGGACTGTTCCCATGAGGCACAGGGTCAGACTGATTTGCATATGGCCATGTCTGAACTGGGGTGGCAGAGTGGGCTAAAGAACGGTGATGGATTAAACCCAGATCAGTTGACTGGGGGTGAGTGCTTGCAATGTTCAACACTCCGTCCATCATTTCCTTTGGTTTTGCTTTGTTCGCCATAAGTTGGCAGGGTATGCTCAGACGTGAGTCCCTTGCTCACTTTGCCACTGGATTCAAGCAAGCCTGGCTGAAGACGGCTGAAATGCCAGAAACCAGTCCTAGGAAGCTTGTTTCCGGTCCAGGGAAGACATGGCTTGGCAGTTCGGCGCTGGACTGTTCCCATGTGGCACAGGGTCAGAATGATTTGCATATGGCCATGTCTGAACTGGGGTGGCAGAGTGGGCTAAAGAACGGTGATGGATTAAACCCAGATCAGTTGACTGGGGGTGAGTGCTTGCAATGTTCAACACTCCGTCCATCATTTCCTTTGGTTTTGCTTTGTTCGCCATAAGTTGGCAGGGTATGCTCAGACGTGAGTCCCTTGCTCACTTTGCCACTGGATTCAAGCAAGCCTGGCTGAAGACGGCTGAAATGCCAGAAACCAGTCCTAGGAAGCTTGTTTCCGGTCCAGGGAAGACATGGCTTGGCAGTTCGGCGCTGGACTGTTCCCATGAGGCACAGGGTCAGACTGATTTGCATATGGCCATGTCTGAACTGGGGTGGCAGAGTGGGCTAAAGAACGGTGATGGATTAAACCCAGATCAGTTGACTGGGGGTGAGTGCTTGCAATGTTCAACACTCCGTCCATCATTTCCTTTGGTTTTGCTTTGTTCGCCATAAGTTGGCAGGGTATGCTCAGACGTGAGTCCCTTGCTCACTTTGCCACTGGATTCAAGCAAGCCTGGCTGAAGACGGCTGAAATGCCAGAAACCAGTCCTAGGAAGCTTGTTTCCGGTCCAGGGAAGACATGGCTTGGCAGTTCGGCGCTGGACTGTTCCCATGAGGCACAGGGTCAGACTGATTTGCATATGGCCATGTCTGAACTGGGGTGGCAGAGTGGGCTAAAGAACGGTGATGGATTAAACCCAGATCAGTTGACTGGGGGTGAGTGCTTGCAATGTTCAACACTCCGTCCATCATTTCCTTTGGTTTTGCTTTGTTCGCCATAAGTTGGCAGGGTATGCTCAGACGTGAGTCCCTTGCTCACTTTGCCACTGGATTCAAGCAAGCCTGGCTGAAGACGGCTGAAATGCCAGAAACCAGTCCTAGGAAGCTTGTTTCCGGTCCAGGGAAGACATGGCTTGGCAGTTCGGCGCTGGACTGTTCCCATGAGGCACAGGGTCAGACTGATTTGCATATGGCCATGTCTGAACTGGGGTGGCAGAGTGGGCTAAAGAACGGTGATGGATTAAACCCAGATCAGTTGACTGGGGGTGAGTGCTTGCAATGTTCAACACTCCGTCCATCATTTCCTTTGGTTTTGCTTTGTTCGCCATAAGTTGGCAGGGTATGCTCAGACGTGAGTCCCTTGCTCACTTTGGCACTGGATTCAAGCAAGCCTGGCTGAAGACGGCTGAAATGCCAGAAACCAGTCCTAGGAAGCTTGTTTCCGGTCCAGGGAAGACATGGCTTGGCAGTTCGGCGCTGGACTGTTCCCATGAGGCACAGGGTCAGACTGATTTGCATATGGCCATGTCTGAACTGGGGTGGCAGAGTGGGCTAAAGAACGGTGATGGATTAAACCCAGATCAGTTGACTGGGGGTGAGTGCTTGCAATGTTCAACACTCCGTCCATCATTTCCTTTGGTTTTGCTTTGTTCGCCATAAGTTGGCAGGGTATGCTCAGACGTGAGTCCCTTGCTCACTTTGCCACTGGATTCAAGCAAGCCTGGCTGAAGACGGCTGAAATGCCAGAAACCAGTCCTAGGAAGCTTGTTTCCGGTCCAGGGAAGACATGGCTTGGCAGTTCGGCGCTGGACTGTTCCCATGAGGCACAGGGTCAGACTGATTTGCATATGGCCATGTCTGAACTGGGGTGGCAGAGTGGGCTAAAGAACGGTGATGGATTAAACCCAGATCAGTTGACTGGGGGTGAGTGCTTGCAATGTTCAACACTCCGTCCATCATTTCCTTTGGTTTTGCTTTGATCCGGTGAGTGCGCCATCGCCGCTACCACTCCTGGCACTTTCCTCCTGGTGTACTCCCTTCGCTCCCTGAGGCACTGAGCATCGTGGGGTGTGCCCCCCGGGACCCCTGCTGGATGGAGACGGCGCCTCCCAGGCCGCTGTGTGGCTCCTGGAGCGCCTAATCTTCGGGGCACAATATACTTATACGCTGCGGATGGCTTGGGGCGCTCCCTCGTGCAGCTGCGGAGCTGGTTGTGTGCTCCTTGCCTCTTCTGGATTCTGCAGTCCTAATCCGGTGCCCCGCGGTGCGCTGGGTGCCTCCTCTGCCACCATCACATACTTTCTGGCTGCCTCCCCCTCCGCTGGTTGGACACCTGCTTGACTTGGAAAGGAGTGTGGGAGACATTGTGGCGGATGGTGGGCCTCTACAACATGTGAAGTGGTTGGCGTGGTTTGGCGCGGGGCTAGCTGGGGCGGCCGCCCCGGGGATCGCTGGCTCTGACGCGGCCAGTGGCGGGGAGGTGCCCCTGTTCCCCCCCGGATCGGGCGCTGATATGCTCTACTTGGTCCCGTTGTGATTGCGGGGGGTGCTACTGGAGTGTTGTTCGGAGGAGACCGGCGTGCGCCTCTGCAATTGATGCCCCCGGAGGGAGGCGGACGACTGATAACGCGCGGCCACCCCACCACATAGGGTGCCCTGACGGGCCGGTGCTGTCCTGCCGCAATGGGGAAGACAGATGGTTGGCAGCAGCGGCTACACTTTGAATCTAAGAAGGCGGGCGCTCGTTCGGTAGCCGAGAGGCCCCCCGGGCAGGAGCCGGAACCGGCGCCCGATCCGGCGCCGAGCCCGGACAATGAGGTCAAAGAGATGCTGAAAGTGCTGCAACAGAGTATGAACGGTCTGTCGAGGAAAATGGACACAATGAATAACAGGCTCGACTTTCTCGTCTTAAAAGTTGACAAGCACGAAGAACAACTGAAAGAGGTGGAGCAGCGCATTTCTGATACTGAGGACCGCACAGGTACCATGGACAAGCAAATGGCACAGATGGACCGCCTCCTAAAAGTGATAGCGGCGAAGAATGAGGATTTAGAGGCCCGTAGCCGCCGGAACAACATACGCCTCACTGGGATCCCGGAGAGCACCAATACTGGACGGATGGAAGATTATGTGGAGAGGCTCCTCGTGACGACGTTTGGTGCGGAGGCATTCTCATCCCATTTGATTGTGGAACGGGCCCACAGATCGCTTGGCCCGCGGCCGCCGCCGGGCGCGCCGCCTCGGCCTGTTGTGGCACGCATACTTAATTATAGGGACCGCGACGTGGCCTTGAGGAGAGCGAGAGAGCAGCAAAACTTGCAGTTTGAGGGTACTGCGTTCTCCATATTCCCGGACTTCACCATGGCTGTACAGGAGGCGAGACGGAAATTTGTGGCCATCAAACAAAAACTGCGCAAGGCCGGTGTCGAATACGCCCTTCTTTACCCCGCGAAATTACGCATCAGGCACCAGGAGCGCACGATTCTGTGCATGACCCCTCAGCAGGCGGAGGACTTTCTTAAGACTCTGCGGCGCCGCTCACCCGGCCGTGCTGTGGATGGGATGGGATCGCCTCCCTCTTCGCCTGCTCCTGAGGCGCGGGGGGGAGTGAGCATCTTTAAGCCCTTGCATGGGTGCTGCCTCCACTGCTGGACTGTCTGGTGCATGGAGGCCGGAGGTGAGAGGGTGATGAGGGGATGTTATTGCGGACTCCTAAATGTATAAACTATGACTACCCCTCTCCATTGTGTATAAGCGGGCAGGGGACATTAGTGTACAATCCTTCTGAATGCTAGTGTTGCTGCGCCCCTGGCGCTCACTCGCCTGCGAAATAGATGGGACAAGGGAAATGTGCGAATCTGGTTATAATGCAAGGCCCCCTCCCAACACTCCCTCTCCAGGCTCCTGCCTTGTTGGCGGATCTTAGACCACCAAGAGGGAGAGAGGCAGGGAGGGATATCTGGGTCCACAGGCGCCCCCACCATGGGCAGTCCCCTACAGGGTAGGAATGTTCTGGATCTACAGTTGACCCGAATGTTGCGGTCGCTAGGGTGGTGGGGTGGGGGGTCCATATTGATACCGGCACGGTTGGGGTGCTGTTGTGGGAGGGAGGGGGCACAGTACTTGGTTTGTTAGTGTCTTTGGGGAGAGGGTGGATGGGGGGGGCGAAATCAGCAACAGCTCAGGTAAATACGGAGGTTGATGACCACTATATTCAGGGTACCTCTGCACATGGGCTGGGGACGACACTGGGAGTTAGGCCTCTATGTTGTGATCCATTGGGCATTTACATCACTGTATGCACGCACGCCCTGCACTGACCAAATTGACCTTGGTGACCTGGAATGTTAGAGGGTTGGGAGACCCCCGTAAGCGGCGTCAGATCCTCTCATACCTTGATAGGCACCATGTCAATATAGTGCTTCTCCAGGAAACACACACGGATCCTAGGGACACCCCGACGTTTGGGAGCAAATGGGCCTCGGAGCGAATTTTCTCATCCTATTCCACATACGCCAGGGGCACGGTGATCCTCATAAAACGTGGCACTCCGTTTGTGTGTGCGGGAATGAAGAGTGGTAGGGATGGGAGGTGCTGTATGATGTGGGGCACGCTGGGCACGCAGTCTGTTGTGCTGGTGAATTGCTACGGTCCAAACACTGACGACCCGGACTTTTTACACTCGCTCTGGGGACAGATCGCGGGGGTAGGGGCCACACACGTGCTATGGGCCGGGGATTTTAATACAGTAAGTGACCCCAAGGCGGACAGATCCGGCGCGCTCCCACACCATTATACCCGTAGCCAGGCAGCGATGGCTGGGCTCCTCGCACACGAGGGACTTACCGACCTCTGGCGATACGCTCACCCGGCGGGACGGGAAGGTACTTATTACTCGACGGTGCATGCGGCCTGGTCAAGGCTGGATTACTGGCTGGGGTCCAGGGGGTTGTGCCACTGGGTTTGTGCGGTGGACCACCTTGCACGCACTTTTTCCGACCACTCGCCCGTGTGCCTCACACTGGAGATACCGAACCTTATTGCCACTCCCAGAAGCTGGCGACTGGTCCCTGGTGCACTCCTGGATGAGGTGTTTAAAGCTGAGCTAGAGGAGGAGATTGTGGATTTCATTACCCGCAACAGGGGGACGGTGGCACGGGTGGGCACGCTGTGGGAGGCCCTCAAGGTCACAATCAGGGGCAATTGTATGGCAAAGAGCTTTGGAGTTTTGAGGGACCTGCGGCGACGCCTTCGACTGCTCGAGGGTCAACTATAACTTCTTGAGGCTGACATCTGGCGCGAGGACTCGGGTGAGGGGAGGGCTAAATTGCGCGACACCATTACAGAATACACTTCCACGGCGGACCGGGAGGCAAGGTTTAGGGGGCAATATGTTACTGCCTGACGATATGGCGAGGGGGCAGGCCAGGGCGCGCTCTGGCCCGCGACATTAGGCAACCACGGTACACTAATTATGTGCTGGAAATAGAGGATGCGCAGGGGGATAGACACAGAGATGGCTTAGAGATTCTGAATACTTTTACTGCATTCTACGAATCACTGTATACGACTAAAGGGGTGAATACGGCGGACTTTGCTGCCTTCTTTGGGGACATAACCTTGGGGTATCTTAGTGGGAGGCAAACGGAGTTTCTTGCTGCCCCATTTATGCTGGAGGAGATTGGCGACGCAATCGCCCAGTTGCCCGCGGGGAAGGCGCCCGGATCCGATGGCCTGCCGGCTGACTTCTATAAATTATATGTTGACCAGCTTGCACCGGTGTTGTTAGAGGTCTACTCGGAAGCGCTGGAGGCGCAGGTATTGCCCGCCACAATGAGGGAGGCCCTAATTATATCTCTGTTGAAGCCTGGGAAACCCCCTGACAAGTGTGATTCCTACAGGCCCCTATCGTTAATCAATGTAGACCTCAAAATCTTAACTAAAATGATAGCGAATCGATTGAATCTCCTCATGGATAAGCTGGTGTTGCCGGACCAGGCTGGTTTCATCCCTGGGAGAGTGACGTCTCATAATTTGCGCACTCTCTTCTCTATCATGCATCAGGTTGCTCCGCACCTCCCCTTGGCTGCCGTTTTTTTGGACGCCACTAAGGCGTTCGATTCAATTGAGTGGGATTATCTCCACGCGGTTCTGCGCAACATGGGGATCCCGGTGGGCTTCTCTGCTTTGATACGATTGCTGTATACCGCACCAGTAGCTAAAGTAATGATAAATGGGCACACCTCTACCGCCATACCACTCTCCCGGGGTACCAGACAGGGGTGTCCGCTGTCGCCATTGTTATTTGCGCTTGCTGTGGAGCCATTGGCGGCGCGGGTGCGGCAGTATCACCGGGACAAGGAGCTTAGTTGCCCCTTACGTCCCATACTCATTTCGCTCTACGCGGACGACATGACCATCTACGTAAAAGACCCTCAGACTAATTTAAATCCGCTGCTGAGGGAGTTTGTTATGTTCGGGGGACTCTCGGGTATTCACATTAATTGGGCTAAGTCCCAGATTTTCCCGCTTACTTCGGCCGTATCGCGATTCCATACTGACTTTCCGTTAGAGTGGTGCGATTCTACCGTAAAGTACCTTGGGGTGCAGATCTCTGCGGATCGGGAGGAACTCATGAGAGACAAATATGGGCGGGCGATTGAGGCACTGAAAGACACTATTACACGCTGGATTGCCTTGCCTCTGTCCCTTGCGGACAGAATATCCCTGATCAAAATGGTGATCCTGCCGAAAATGCTATACTTCTTCACGAATATCCCCTATCATCCGGGAAGGGTATTTTTTGCTGCCCTGCGCACTGAACTGTTGCGGCTTGTGTGGGGAGGGAAGCATGCCCGTATCAAGTGGGACGTTCTGGCTCGACCATATGCGGAAGGTGGCTTAGACCTGCCCAATTTTGAATTATATTATCAGTGCGCCCAGGCCCATTATGTGCATTATTGGATGAGCGGTCCGCGGTACACAGCGCATGTGGCCGCGGAGCATTGGCTTGCTGACCCCGTACCGCTGGCTGGGGCATTGTGGCGGCACACCTACTATCGAGACCGCAGCCCCGACACTGTGGAATGCACGGGCCGCGCTTGGGAGTGGATTGTGAAACGGACAGGAGTGCCTTTGTTGTACTCCCTGCTGCTCCCGCTCGTGTACCACCCCCGCATGCCTCTTTTGCAGGAAGGAGTTTTTAACGTACTGAAGCAGCATAGAGGGCTACATATGTGGGGGGACCTATATAGAGATGGCAGATTCATCACGTTGCAACAGCTTTGCTCGGACCCTCCACCCACCACAATGGAAACCTTCCTGTATATCAGGCTTTGAGCTGGAGTTCAGGCCATCACTCCGGACTATCCGTTAGAACCGGCGACATCGCCCCAGTTACATGCAGTGATGCGGGCCGCGACTGCCTCTCATCTGGTGTCGGCCCTATACCGGTCAATATACTCTGGGACGGAATATGCGCAGTGCGCTGCGCGTGGCAAATGGGAGGAGGAGCTGGGACAACCATTGACTGACCGTGAATGGCTCTTTAGCTGCAAGCAGACAGAGCAAGTGTCCGCTAACAGCAGGCTCCGTGTCACGCACTATAAGTTCATTCAATGTTACTGCTACACCCCCGTGAAACTGCATCGGTTTGGGCTGAAGGAGGACACTAAGTGCGATCGATGCGGGGCTGAGGATGCGGATATACTGCATCTGGCGTGGGCATGCCCCTCGGTGTATGCTTTTTGGTCTCTGATATTTGACGCGGTTGGGAAAATGATTGATCCCCTCTGCCGCCGGCCCCACAAATGGGTATTTTGGGATGTACGGAGAGCATTCCGGCTCCTCATAGAAGATTCGCCTCTTTTTGCCTTCTCATGGCCAAGCGTAAGGTGGCCTGCAGATGGGGGAGGGGACGTGCCCCTAAGTTCAAGGGCTGGCTGGAGGATCTGATCCACTGGCAGGAAGAACTAACTTTATATGCGGACCTTCTGCCAGTCGCCTCCAAACCCAAGGACATGTGGGACCCTTTACGGGGGTACCTGCTTCGGACCCCTCTGACACAGAGTACTGCTGCTGCTTCTACATCCTGAGCTGACTGAGCGCCGGGGCCGTGTGGGATTGGGGGTGGAGGTGCGGGCCCCTGTTGCCGGGTCCCTTCTGCTTGTGTGGACAGTGTGGGCCTCTGTGGCCTAATGTTGGTGTGGGAGTGTGCAACTGGCGTGGGTGTAGATGTACCGGGGGGCATGGCCTCTGGGCGTGTGTGCTGGCGGGGGTCTGGACCCAATGTGTGTGTGACAATCGTACCCCTCCTCAATGGTCTATGGTATTTTTTTATAATGGGGTGCCACTGATTGTTTTTTTGAGCTGTTTTTGGGGAGTGTCGGGCTGTTCTGACTCTATGTTTTCACGCGGCCGGCCCTGTTGGGTTGTAGGCGGCATGCTGTGTCCATACTACAAAATGTTATGCTATATGATTAAAAAAAAAAAGAAAAGGTATTCATATGCTAAGAGACATCTTGAGGAAGGGAGATTGGTTAACTCGCCTGGATCTCAAAGATGCTTACTTAACTATTCCAGTTTGTGTAGAACAAAAGGACCTCTTAAAGTTCAAATGGCAAGGGACCATGTGGAGATTCAAGAGCCTCCCTTCCGGTTTGACTTCCGCACCTTGGTGTTTCACGAAGGTGATGCGTCCCATTGTGGCATGGTTAAGATCAAGGGGGATAAGGTTGATCATTTATTTGGATGACATTCTTATAATGTCGGAGAACAAGGAGCAAGCTCAGTAAAATACGTCTTTGGCAGTCAGAGAGATAGAGGATTTGGGCTTCATAGTAAACAGGAAGAAGTCAGGCTTAGTACCCAGTCAGGAGTCTGTTTTCCTGGGTTTTCAGATTTGGACCTTGGATTGTGTCTTGAAATTACCGATGGAGAAGGTCAGGAAAATTCTCAGGGAGGTGCGGAAGGTTCTATCGAGCGAGTGGGTTCCCTTGAGGCAGGTAGCAAGAGTTATAGGACTTCTTACAGCTTCGATTCAAGCAGTTTTTCCGGCTCCTTTACATTATCAAGCCCTTCAGAGGTTGAGGACAATGAATCTCAACAGAGGGGTGAGCTATTCTCAGAAAGTTCAGATAAATGCAGAGACTCGGGAGGAGCTGGCATGGTGGTTAGAAAATCTCGAGGCATGGAATGGGAGGGCAATCTTTGGTCCGAGACATGATTATAGAATCAGATGCCAGCCTTCAGGGTTGGGGAGCCAGGTGTGGCTCATTGACTACTGGAGGAAAGTGGACAGGTCAAAAGAGGAAAATGCATATCAACTATCTAGAGTTGTTGGCATGTTCTTTTGCAGTGAAGAGTTTTGCAAGAGATCAGGGCAAATGTTGTGTTCTCCTAAAGATGGACAACATTTCTGTGGTAATGTATGTCAACAAACTAGGGGGTCCTTGTTAGAAGGCTTTAGCGGATTTGGCAAAGGAGTTTTGGCATTTTTGCCTGAGCAAAAACATCATGGCTCTAGCTCAATACTTACCGGGGGTGAGCAATTCCATTGTTGATTGGAATTCAAGGCAACTGAAGGACTTCAGTGATTGGAGACTAAATAGGGGAATTGTCTTAGCGTTGAGAAAAAAATGGGACCCTTTCGAATTGAATCTTTTTGCAACTGAATGCACAAGACTCTGAGGTTTTTCAGTTGGAGGCCGGACCCAGCTGCAGAAGCGGTGGGCGCATTTCTGCAGATTTGCGTCAAGTATCGTTGTTACGCATTTCCCCCGTTTGCTCTGATTCAAAGGGTTCTGTTAAAGGTGAAACAGGAAAGGGCAGACTTTGTCTTAATAACCCCTTTTTGGACGTCTCAGGTTTGGTACCCAGATGTTACGGAAATGTTGATTGCCGATCTGGTACTTCTTCCAGATGTGCCGGATTTGCTAACCAACGCTTCAGGAGATTTCCACGAGTTGGTTCTTCAGGGTCATTTAAGGCTAATGGCTTGGTCGATTTCGGGAGAGCCTGGCAAATGTCGGGTTTATCTTCAGAGACTTCAAAGCTCATTAAGGAGTCATCTGGCTCCAGGTACCTCAAAGGCCTACAGGTTGGCTTGGGGGAGATGGGTCCTTTTGTATGCTACGAGGGCACCACCCATGCTTTAACCATTCCCAGGGAGGTATGTTCCCGTTATCATTATTATCAACACTGCACACAAAGGCCATTTGATTTCAATAATTAACCCCAATGTGTGCTAACCGTTTATGTCTTACAGGCGGCCTCGAATGCTCGTCTTCAGACAATGCTTGATTAAAAATTACTTCTGGAATCGGCATTTGGCAATTTTATAGATATATTGTTGTTTGTTGCACGGAGCTGCGGCGAGTAGTGCGCTGAAATAGAAATCTTTTTTTAAAAATTGTAAAACTGTGGCGCATTGAACTGCTCAAAGTTATTTCAGACTCACTGTTGACTTGCTCGATCACCCAGTGTAAACTCCTCTGTGCACTCCCCTCCCCAGGTCTCTAGCCAATCGGCCATAAGGAGGCAGAGCCAGAGGCGGGGCCCAGGTACAAATGCTCGCCTCAGCGCGGGAGCGCAGCGGACGTGCGCAGTGGGCGTGCCTGCGGCGCGCCAAAGGCAAGCCCGTCTGCACCCAGCCGCGCCCGGCCGGGACCAGGGGTCACAAACTATGGCCAAATTATTAAATGCTCTTCGGAGAAACTTCGATCACTAGCCAACCATCGCTCCTCCCTCAATCGGATTACTTACAACGTATTAGGGAAAACAGCATATACTCAGAAGAGTGCTACCATGTAGCTCCCCTCACTCCAAGCCCCTATCACCCTTTCACTGCTATTCCAAAAACCTCTAATCAGACCACTCTGCCCATTATTTACCTTATCACTCGCTCCTTGGTTAAACACCAACTCAACATCTTCTTGGTACTCAGCTTTGAGAAACCAGATGTCCTTCTGATCACAGAAACATGGCTTACCCAAGACTCCGCCCCAGACATCTTAGCGGCACTCCCAGCAGAATACTACATCCCAGCGGCAAATCGACCCCCGGGAAAAAGCGGTGTTGGAGTAGCCGCTATCATTCACAAAGACCATGAGTTTACCGCCCTTACTCCTCTTAGCCTCCCTGAGGTGGAGAACTTAGTCATCAAGTTAGATGCCACGGCTGGCTCTGTCATCTTCGTGCTAATCTACTGCCCCCCTCAGGCGATGCCCGCCTTCCCGCTCTCCTTAAGCGAACAAATGGCCAACCTTGCCACTAATTACACAAGGGTCATGCTTATAGGTGACCTGAACTACTGGTTCAATTACGCCATGGGTGGACCGCATGCTGCAGAATTATCGGAACTACTTTCCAACCTAAACCTCACTCAACACATATCCTTCCCCACCCATACAAAAGGACATACCTTGGACCAAATTTGGTCCTCAAACGTTACAATATCAACGCCTACTATCTCACCATGCATTTGGTCTGACCATCACTTAATCAACTTTACAATCACCACCAACCCTAAGATTAAGATTCCTTTAACTGGCGGAGGCATAACTAGGAAATGGACGTCCATTGACAAATTGGGATTCATAGACTCCTTAGCCAGGTCTATACCCACCTTTAACCCAGACGTTAACATAATGGACGATAACATCTCGGAATGGCTATTAAAGGCTTGCAATACTCATGCCCCACTCACTAAATTCACACGCACTTGACACACAGATGCTCATAAATGGTTCTCTACCGAGCTGAAAAAACAAAAGCTCGAGCTCCGTCAGAAAGAAAGAAAGAAAATGGAGGCTAAAATACACCATGGAGGACAAATTACAGTTCTCTTTAGCACGTAAGCAATATAAAAGAGATATACGGGAAGCCAAAGCGACCTACTTCTCGGCCAGAATACTAAACGCCCAGAACAAATCTTAAGAAATCTTCACCATAGTCAATGACCTCTGCAATACCGAAAGAACCCACCCCATCAGACACCCACTCAAGATCTGTGTAACTCCCTGAATACCTACTTTCTGGATAAAATCTCCATTATCAAAGCCAGCATCCCTACTTCCCCAGGTATGGATGACCCGCTCACCTTGCCAACCAACCCTATTACCATGGACCATTTCCCCGCCATTTGCCCCCAGACTCTCTTAGAATTGCTGGCTCGGGTCAAATCTGGTTCCCCTAATAATTGCTGCCCTCCAAATATTCTAAAGGACGCATTGTCCACTCTTCCTCACAGCGTGCTTCCCTTTCTTAACAAATCACTTCTCCAAGGTAAGGTCCCCACCTCCTTCAAGAACATGATAGTGGTCCCTTTATTAAAAAAACAGGGGCTGGCCCACTGAATCCTTCAAACTAACGCCCCATTTCCCTTCTTCCCTATCTAGCCAAGATTCTCGAGGCCCACGTCGATAAGTCCCTCTCTAACTTTGTAGACCAGCCTGAACACCTTGAACCTAATCAAGCTGGTTTTCGACCCGCCCATTCTACTGAGTCGGTTATCCTCGCAGTACTGGACACACTGAGAGCAAACGCAGACAAGGGAGTCCCTCAAGCCCTTGTACTTTTGGATCTGCCGGCCGCGTTCGACACGGTCGACCATAACATCTTGTTGGCCCGTGTCGAACAGGCTGGCATACAGGGCTCTGCATACAGTTGGATCAAGTCCTTCCTCGACGGCAGAACTCAAGCAGTCCGTCTTGGCCCTTTTACTGCTCCTATGACCGCCACCTCTTGCGGTGTCCCCCAGGGCTCGTCCCTCTCCCCCCACCTATTCAATCTTTACCTAAAGCCCTTGATTAACTCCTTAAAAAGCAGGAAGA
This sequence comes from Triturus cristatus, assembly GCF_964204655.1. Classification (NCBI taxonomy): domain Eukaryota; kingdom Metazoa; phylum Chordata; class Amphibia; order Caudata; family Salamandridae; genus Triturus; species Triturus cristatus. Next base: position 1,821,450,261 of record NC_140589.1, on the reverse strand, counting down.
TAACCACCTTCAATTATGCGGACGATCTTCAACTCATCTTCACATTGGACTCCCCAGACTCCGCTCTAGAATTCCAAGCCACCATGCTTCACATCCAGCAATGAATGAACCTCAACCATCTTAAACTCAATCCCGGCAAGACAGAATTAGTCTTGCCGGGAAGGAGCGAGATCAAGTGGGGCTCACACTTCTGGCCTAATGATCTTGGACCACCCCCCACTCCATCTTCCTCAGTGAAAAGCCTGGGAGTCACCCTAAACTCTGACCTCTCTCTCAGGGGACAGGTCGGTGGTCTCCTCATGCGTCTTTCAACTGAGGAAAATAAGAAAAATTGCCCACTTGTTGACTCATTCGGCCCTCATTCAGGCAGTGATTTCTCTCGTACTGTGGCGCCTCGATTTTTCCAACTCCATCTATCTCGGTCTGCCTGTGTATCTACTCAAGCGTCTACAAATAGTACAAAACCAGGCAGTGAGACTGATATTCAAACAACCTAAATGGCTATCTGCCAGCCCCCTGTTAGCCAAACTGCACTGGCTACCCATCGCCCAATGTGCAGCTTTCAAGACCGGATGTCTGATTTTCAAGGCCTTGCACTGTAGGAGCCCCAAATTTATCAGTCACCTGATTGTTAAACATGTCCCATGCCGTAATCTACGATCTGCCCATCTCAGACTTCTAACTATCCCAGTCTTCAAGCTCAAACGCCAAGGAGGGTGCAGGTTCTCCTACCTAGCCCCGAGTCTTTGGAACTCTTTACCATTGGACATCAGGATGCAGGATAACTTGATGGGGTTTTCGAAAGGCTCTCAAGACTTGGCTGTATATGCAAACCTACGCTTAGCTCTCCCCGCTGCAACACATTAAACGATCAGCGCCATGAAACCTATCTGGTGACCGTGTGCTTTATAAGCTCCTACTAACATCACATATTAAAAATTACTTCTGGAATCGGCATTTGGCAATTCTCTAGATATATTAAAGGCAAGTTAAACAATAACTGTGGTGTCAATTACAGCAATTGATCACCAGTGACGTTTTAATACAGTGCACCTACAAAAGAGATAGTTGGTTCACAATTTGGTAAATGCTCCAACTTTTCTATTTTTTTTTAGTATTTCTCTACATTAATCGACCCTGCATGGTATTCAAAGTTAAATACAACACCCGGGATCAATACCCCCGAATGGTAAGAATAAAATACTCTCTTAACCATAGGGCTCTTGGTCATTGGGATACAGAGACTCTTAGCTGATTCAAATTTTATTTCAGTGTTTGACCTGTCCTGGTCCTGAGGAGAACCCAAAAAGAAAGTAGGGTTTTGAAACGCGTCGACCGACTCCAGCTAGCTGCAATCGCCATCAATTTACTGACTGACGCAGTGTACAAACAAGGCAACTTTGCCTGGTGTAATTGTTGTTTTAGCTAGCTGTGCATGGCAGGCTGTTAGATTGTGAACCAGCAAATAATTAGTGCCGCCATTATTCTTGTTTCAGGTGTAGGACTGGTCTACCTCTTTGTTTGTCAGTTTTTGTAATGTTTCGCTCTCTTTTGGTCATTTATGTGCTGAATAACATATATGCTGTAATTATTTTTGATGTAGTGTTGAATGTTTCTAAAAATGTATTGTCTTTCTGTATGATAGGACTTGAATGGTCAATGCATCATATAATTGAATGAAAAATAGAAAGGTGAAATAAATACACCCAACCACTTTAGTTGTCAAAGTGGTTTGTTGAATGCAATAATCGCAACGCACGCCGAAACAACCTCTTGTTGTAAAGTAGTATTGTGGCCCAGTTTGGGTGTTAGTACAGGCCCAACCCCCGTAATATTAAAAAACTTATTGAAATCCCAGCAGGCCCCTCCTGATCCTGTCTGCCCTCTGCCTGTACCCCCCACCCCGCCTGGGTGGGTCGCCCCTGAAAGGGCCGATAAACGAGCGGTAGCTCTCTGGCTGTGAAGATAGTCTTCACTGCCCAGGATGCCCCCATTGTATGCTGCCACAAATCTGTATCTGACTCCCCCCATTTTGCCTCAGCGTCCCATGCCATGTGTGCCCTAAAAATGTCATCGTACTGAGCGCATAGGTATCCACCCCCAGTGATCTGAGCTTTGCGAATCACATCCATATACTTAAACAGCGCCACACACCTCTCTGGGTATTTTTCACAGTACACGCTGACGTAAATTAAAAAGGCCGCTGTCCAGTTCTCAATGGTGAGAGGCACCCTTGTCCGCTTGGCCATTCATATTCCTCCTATTTTAATCCCTCTTTCACGCGCACTTCCCTGTGCAGCAGTTTGAACATCTCCACATACTCACCCTTCCATATCCGCTCTTTAGTGGCCAACATTAGGTCTGCCCCCAGCGGTTTGGCTACGCCCATATAAGGCAATCGTTTTATTTTTAACTCTTTGCTCTCTAACTTGTCATCCATCCCGACTGTCTTTGTTGTAACTGCATCGCTTTCAATCTTAGTGTCTGCAACTGCACTTACTGACGCCGTACCCGCGTCATCTGTACCCGCGCCTACATCCAAGACATACTTGCCTCTTCATAATCTCCCCCGTTCCTCCTCCCCCCTTCCTCCCCTTCTCCCTCCCCCCTCCAATCCCCACTGATTCCATAGTTGGTTTCACCCCTCCATCCCGCTTTTTACCTGGCTCTAAGACCTTGCCAAGTGAGATGTAGATTCTGCTAACCTCGACGTCCGCCCCGTAGGCTCTGTCGGGCTCAGTGAGACCTGCAAAACACTAGAAGAACCACTACTCGGCCCCCCGCACCTCTTGCCTCACTTCCCCGTACTTCGCCCTCTTCCAAGCTGTCTTCCTCGTAATCTAACTCCTCAGGCTCCCCGTATCCCCCTTTTCTCTCAACCGGAGGTGCAGATTGCACTCTTCTGGGCCCACCAACACATTTTCCACCTGCGCTCCTGTGTCCTCGCTGCCCCGTGGACCGTGGGGTGTTGGGGCCAGTGAGACCGCTCGGGTCCTACTTGTGCCAGCCACGTCGCGATCCCACGCCGGTACTGGGTGCGCTGCGCGAGGCTCCACCCTCCCTTCTCCTCTGTGTTTCAGAGCCGCTCCCAGCTGTTGCTCCACTGCCTGGAATAAAAAGGACTGGTCTGGTGTGCTGGGCCTACCTTCCCTGCCCTTCCCCTCCCAATCCCTCTTCCTAACAACCCCTAAAGTACATGCCGCCCAGGCACGTCCCCTTTGCTAAGGTCTAAAGACTCCCCCTAACCCCCCTCTTCTTCCTCATCGCTCCACTCCAAACCAGCAGGTCCCCCAGCCCAGGTGGGCCTTGCCCCGGCACCTAAAGACCCCCTACCCAGGCCCCACCCCATCTCCCTGCTGGCCCCCACACTCCCTTGCTTCAGACCCAGGGAACTGCCCTGCGCCATATAAGCGTCCAACTGGTCCACCCTATCCAACCCCCTCACCTCCTCACCGCAGGATGAGAAAATGTCCAGGCCCTCCCAATCCTGCCCCCAGCTGATTCCAGCTCATCAGGCAAGCAATCACCCTCCTCCTCCAACAACCAGGGAGCCCTTGCCCCCCACCCCCCTCCCAGCCCCTGCCGTCCCAGGGGAAACCTCTACCCCCCCCCCCCCCCAAGCCCCTCGCACGTCCTCTACCTCCCCCACTCGCCCCGCTGTAGTGGGCCGGAAACCCAGCTCAAGACCCCCCCTGTGCCCTCAGACTGTAGCCCTATGTGGCCCTCATGCCCCCCAAACCTGTAGCATCCCCAGCCCTCTCGCCTACCTCACAGTGGGCTGTAAAACCCAGAACCTCCAGTTTTCTCTTTTTCCCTCACTCTTTTGTTTTTCCAACCCTTGCGGACTCCAGGGCCCCCTTTCCGCCCCTCCCCCGCGGCACACCACCGCCTGGGGACCCGACCGGGGAGCCAGGCGGTGACTCGCTCCTCTGGCGGGCCCCGCCCCCAACCTTTCTCATCTGAGCCTCTCCCACAACAGGAGGCTCCGGTTGAATGTGCACCAGCGGGGCCGCTCTCCTGACATAAGAGCGGCCCCGTGCCTTGGGAGACCCGGCCGGGGAGACTCTCGACCCTGGTGGGCCCCTCCCCCTGCCTCCCCGCTGCAGCCTCCCCGCTCACGCAACGCTGTGGCGCAGACACGACCGAAAGGACTGCACCCTCCTTACCCCCGCAGCCCTGGTCACTCACCTGAGCCTTCCTTGCCCTCTTGGGGGACGAGCAGGAGGCGGCTGCCACCCCCGCGGACGCACGACTTGCAGGGCGAGCGCTCCCTGAGGCCCCTGGCAACAAGAGGTCAAGCTGGCCGGCCTCGCTCAACAAACAGACCGCTTCCAACACGTGGTAATCTTTGCCAGACAACCTCACAATTGAATCTACTATTGAAAGACTGAAACCAAATCGCAATAATTCGAGCCTAATCAAACTAACACCTCAAGAAAGGCTACCAGAAAAAACACTACGCTACCACTAACGTTCCCAGCCACCAGGTCACCAAACCTAAAATGGTGGCTGGGAGCCAGACAGGACCCTTATTATAGCCGTTGGGCTACAAAAGTACTTTAGCTACAATTGGGCAACCCCCAATGTAACCCAGTGCACAAAATGGCCTGTACCGGCCACTCCCTCCCCCTCCCAATCTGCCCGGGGGCGCAGACCTCGCGGGTTTGGCTGCCCCCCAAATCCCCCTTATTGTGCTCCCTGCTGTGTATACAGTGTAACACTGCGCAGTCACTCACAGCTTGGCCGCTTTCTCTCCAGGCTCCATTCCCGATGCTGTTTATAGCCGTGGCCACGGCTGTGGGAGCGGAGCCTGTTCAGGGGTGCAAATGTCAGCCGTCCAATAGATAAGCGGGCCTTCCTGTGGCTGAAGACTAGCATCAGATCCAATCAGTATTGCAGCCACATTCGGGGGAAGGGCCATCAGCACAGAGCCCTAACCATCATTCTCATTGAATACATGGGGCAGCAAGGAGCACGAAGAAGCGTAAAGTGAGAGTGGCTGTGATCAGACAGCAGAACCTACTCTCAACTTAACTAGCTGATATGCCTGAGCATTCTGGAACCTAGCGGTAATGCAATGAATTTGCCAGAATGTGTTAGTCTAACCCCCGATGAGTGATGCTTGACAGATGGACCCCAGGCATAAGCCATTTTTTTATGATTGAACCTCAAGACAATACACAACAAGCATTTGCAATGCAATAGGTCTCGCATTTACGAGACTTTGAGCTATTGGCATTGTAAATGACAATAGCTTTTATTTATGTGTTGTTTTTAAAACAGGTAAATAAAAGACAGTTTAAACTCTGGCACATGCGAGACCTATTGCAGTGCAAATGCGTTTGTACTATCAAATTTTGTAAAAAAGCACGAGAAGAGAGGACAAAGCTATTTGAGAAAATAATTCTCGGAGGATGTAATTAAAGCCTACAGAGTAACAACACACGTAATAGGGGGTGTCGCCATGGGAGGTTACAAAATGAGACAAAGCATACTGCGGAGGGACTACTGAGCCTATTGACGAATGAACAGCCACACTTTACAGTGGACAATGACACAAGCCAATGAAAAATATGGGCGGAGAGTGGGCAGAGCTTCAGGTCCCTACCTGAATACCGCATGCTTCGCAGAGCAGCGCATGCGCTGTCCAGGCTTGAGCTAAAAATAAGTATTACCAAACATATGCTGACATAGTAAAATATTTGCTTTACTTCACAATCCAATACAAAGTTTTACAACTTTCAATTTTGTTTCTTTAATTGTACATACTTTATTAGCTTTAATGTATTCATTAATATATTTAATTTTGTAAAACAGTGGTGCAGCCCCCGAGTAGGCCATACAGACCCCCAGGGGTCCTCAGACCACAGGTTATAAACAAGTGCTCAAATACTTTTGAACGTATTTCTTCTTGTATTTGCTGTTGTAGGTTTAAGTTTCAAAAGGGAAACCATGCCGGATTTTATTGCTTTTCCCAATATTTTCACATACCTGCGTTAAAAAGCATTTGCAATGCAATCGGTCTCGCCATTGGGACCTTATGTATTTAGCTGTGCAGCACATTAACCTGGGTGCTGAAAGATCTACTGTTCTTTAACATGGAGGGAAAGTAAGCACCAAACTGTGTGACACGCCAGGTATGGGAACACATGAGGAGAAATATTGCCTTTCAGCGGGAAATGGTATAGTCCAAAGCTAATAAAAAATCAGGGCCTTTGGTGGTCCTATCATTGAAAATACAAGATTTGAAAAAAATATTATTGCCTACGGGTGCTCATGGAAGACAATTTCTATGAACTGGAATCTAGAGAATGATAAAGTGATTCTGGTATTTTACTGACCTCTCATGCAGGAAGTTTCACCCACCATAATGTACTTTGGAGAAATACCTTCTTGACCAACAATACAGATCAACCCAGCTCATGGATTACGGCAAAATTGATATTCCAGCTCCACGAGCCAAAAAACACCTCATCCTATGTCCCTCGTTCCTGAGCTGGAACATCCGTGTTACGCCAGCCCTGAGACCAACAAACTGCTCTGCCGAAGTACCTTGTTTCCCGAGCTGCAGCACTGTGTACCCATGCTGCAGCATCAGTGCTTTGCCAGCCGCCAGACCAACAAACAGCTCTACCAATGCTCCTCTTTCCTCATCTGCAGTATCAGTGCAAACGAGCCCTGAAACGACAAACAGCTATAATAATGTAACTCATTTCTGCAGTAGCATCAGTGTTCTACTAGGCCCATGGTCCACAAGCAGCTCTGACAACTGACCTCGCTTCAGCCCGCAGCACCTGTGCTATTCAGGCCGTAGTCTGTCCTCTGCTCACTTCAAACCCGCAGCACCTGTGCTGTTCAGGCCGTGGTCTGTCCTCTGCTCTCTTCAGACCCGCAGCAACTGCGCGATTCAGGCCGTGGTCTGTCCTCTGCTCGCTTCAGACCCGCAGCACCTGCGCTATTCAGTCCTTGGTTTGTCCTCTGCTCGCTTCAGACCTGAAGCGCCTGCGCTATTCAGGCCGTGGTCTGTCCTCTGCTCTCTTCAGACCCGCAGCACCTGCGCTATTCAGGCCATGGTCTGTACTCTGCTCGCATCAGACCCGCAGCACCTGCGCTATTCAGGCCGTGGTCTGTCCTTTGCTCTCTTCAGACCAGCAGCACCTGCGCTATTCAGGCCATGGTCTGTCCTCTGCTCGCTTCAGACCCGCAGCGCCTGCGCTATTCAGACCGTGGTCTGTCCTCTGCTCTCTTCAGACCCGCAGCACCTGCGCTATTCAGGCCGTAGTCTGTCCTCTGCTCACTTCAGACCCGCAGCACCTGCGCTATTCAGGCCGTGGTCTGTCCTCTGCTCGCTTCAAACCCGCAGCACCTACGCTGTTCAGGCCGTGGTCTGTCCTCTGCTTTCTTCAGACCCGCAGCACCTGCGCTATTCAGGCCATGGTCTGTCCTCTGCTCGCTTCAGACCCGCAGCACCTGCACTATTCAGGCCGTGGTCTGTCCTCTGCTCGCTTCAGACCCGCAGCACTTGCGCTATTCAGGCCGTGGTCTGTCCTCTGCTCGCTTCAAACCCGCAGCATCTGCGCTGTTCAGGCCGTGGTCTGTCCTCTGCTCGCTTCAGACCCACAACACCTATGCTGTTCAGGCCGTGGTCTGTCCTCTGCTCTCTTCAGACCCGCAGAACCTGTGCTATCCAGGCCGTGGTCTGTCCGCTGCTCACTTCAGACCCGCAGCACCTGCGCTATTCAGGCCTTGGTCTGTCCTCTGCTCTCTTCAGACCCGCAGTACCTGTGCTATTCAGGCCGTGGTCTGTCCTCTGCTCGCCTTCAGACCCGCAGAACCTGCGCTATTTAGGCCATGGTCTGTCCTCTTCTGTCTTCAGACCCGCAGCACCTGCGCTATTCAGGCCGTGGTCTGTTCTCTGCTCGCTTCAGATCCGCAACTCCTATGCTATTCAGGCCGTGGTCTGTCCTCTGCTCTCTTCAGACCCGCAGAACCTGTGCTATTCACGCCGTGATCTGTCCTCTGCTCGCTTCAGACCCGCAGCACCTGCGCTATTCAGGCCTTGGTCTGTCCTCTGCTCTCTTCAGACCCGCAGCACCTGCGCTATTCAGGCCGTGGTCTGTCCTCTGCTCGCATCAGACCCGCAGAACCTGCGCTATTCAGGCCGTGATCCGTCCTCTGCTCGCTTCAGACCCGCAGCACTTGTGCTATTCAGGCCTTGGTCTGTCCTCTGCTCGCTTCAGACCCGCAGCGCCTGCGCTATTCAAGCCGTGGTCTGTCCTCTGGTCTCTTCAGACCTGCAGCACCTGCGCTATTCAGGCCGTAGTCTGTCCTCTGTTCGCTTCAGACCCGCAACACCTATGCTGTTCAGGCCGTGGTCTGTCCTCTGCTCTCTTCAGACCCGCAGAACCTGTGCTATCCAGGCCGTGGTCTGTCCGCTGCTCGCTTCAGACCTGCAGCACCTGTGCTATTCAGGCCGTGGTCTGTCCTCTGCTCGCATCAGACCCGCAGAACCTGCGCTATTCAGGCCGTGGTCTGTCCTCTGCTCACTTCAGACCCGCAGCACTTGTGCTATTCAGGCCTTGGTCTGTCCTCTGCTCGCTTCAGACCCGCAGCGCCTGCGCTATTCAAGCCGTGGTCTGTCCTCTGGTCTCTTCAGACCCACAGAACCTGTGCTATTCAGGCCGTGGTCTGTCCTCTGCTTGCTTCAAACCCGCAGCACCTGCGCTGTTCAGGCCATGGTCTGTCCTCTGCTCGCTTCAGACCCGCAACACCTATGTTGTTCAGGCCGTGGTCTGTCCTCTGCTCTCTTCAGACCCGCAGAACCTGTGCTATCCAGGCCGTGGTCTGTCCGCTGCTCGCTTCAGACCTGCAGCACCTGTGCTATTCAGGCCGTGGTCTGTCCTCTGCTCGCCTTCAGACCCGCAGAACCTGCGCTATTTAGGCCGTGGTCTGTCCTCTTCTGTCTTCAGACCCGCAGCACCTGCGCTATTCAGGCCGTGGTCTGTTCTCTGCTCGCTTCAGACCCGCAACTCCTATGCTATTCAGGCCGTGGTCTGTCCTCTGCTCTCTTCAGACCCGCAGAACCTGTGCTATTCAGGCCGTGATCTGTCCTCTGCTCGCTTCAGACCCGCAGCACCTGCGCTATTCAGGCCTTGGTCTGTCCTCTGCTCGCATCAGACCCGCAGAACCTGCGCTATTCAGGCCGTGGTCTGTCCTCTGCTCGCTTCAGACCCGCAGCACTTGTGCTATTCAGGCCTTGGTCTGTCCTCTGCTCGCTTCAGACCCGCAGAACCTGCGCTATTCAGGCCGTGGTCTGTCCTCTGCTCACTTCAGACCCGCAGCACTTGTGCTATTCAGGCCTTGGTCTGTCCTCTGCTCGCTTCAGACCCGCAGCGCCTGCGCTATTCAAGCCGTGGTCTGTCCTCTGGTCTCTTCAGACCCACAGAACCTGTGCTATTCAGGCCGTGGTCTGTCCTCTGCTTGCTTCAAACCCGCAGCACCTGCGCTGTTCAGGCCATGGTCTGTCCTCTGCTCGCTTCAGACCCGCAACACCTATGTTGTTCAGGCCGTGGTCTGTCCTCTGCTCTCTTCAGACCCGCAGAACCTGTGCTATCCAGGCCGTGGTCTGTCCGCTGCTCGCTTCAGACCTGCAGCACCTGTGCTATTCAGGCCGTGGTCTGTCCTCTGCTCGCCTTCAGACCCGCAGAACCTGCGCTATTTAGGCCGTGGTCTGTCCTCTTCTGTCTTCAGACCCGCAGCACCTGCGCTATTCAGGCCGTGGTCTGTTCTCTGCTCGCTTCAGACCCGCAACTCCTATGCTATTCAGGCCGTGGTCTGTCCTCTGCTCTCTTCAGACCCGCAGAACCTGTGCTATTCAGGCCGTGATCTGTCCTCTGCTCGCTTCAGACCCGCAGCACCTGCGCTATTCAGGCCTTGGTCTGTCCTCTGCTCGCATCAGACCCGCAGAACCTGCGCTATTCAGGCCGTGGTCTGTCCTCTGCTCGCTTCAGACCCGCAGCACTTGTGCTATTCAGGCCTTGGTCTGTCCTCTGCTCGCTTCAGACCCGCAACGCCTGCGCTATTCAGGCCTTAGTCTGTCCTCTGCTCTCTTCAGACCTGCAGCACCTGCGCTATTCAGGCCTTGGTCTGTCCTCTGCTCGCTTCAGACCTGCAGCACCTGTGCTATTCAGACCGTGGTCTGTCCTCTGCTCGCCTTCAGACCCGCAGAACCTGCGCTATTTAGGCCGTGGTCTGTCCTCTTCTGTCTTCAGACCCGCAGCACCTGCGCTATTCAGGCCGTGGTCTGTTCTCTGCTCGCTTCAGACCCGCAACTCCTATGCTATTCAGGCCGTGGTCTGTCCTCTGCTCTCTTCAGACCCGCAGAACCTGTGCTATTCAGGCCGTGATCTGTCCTCTGCTCGCTTCAGACCCGCAGCACCTGCGCTATTCAGGCCTTGGTCTGTCCTCTGCTCGCATCAGACCCGCAGAACCTGCGCTATTCAGGCCGTGGTCTGTCCTCTGCTCGCTTCAGACCCGCAGTACTTGTGCTATTCAGGCCTTGGTCTGTCCTCTGCTCGCTTCAGACCCGCAACGCCTGCGCTATTCAGGCCTTAGTCTGTCCTCTGCTCTCTTCAGACCTGCAGCACCTGCGCTATTCAGGCCTTGGTCTGTCCTCTGCTCGCTTCAGACCCACAGTACCTGTGCTATTCAGGCCGTGGTCTGTCCTCTGCTTGCGTTAGACCCGCAGCACCTGTGCTGTTCAGGCCGTGGTCTGTCCTCTGCTCGCTTCAGACCCGCAGAACCTGCGCTACTCAGGCCATGGTCTGTCCTCTGCTCGCTTCAGACCCGCAGCACCTGTGCTATTCAGGCCGTGGTCTGTCCTGTGCTCGCTTCAGACCCGCAGCACCTGTGCTATTCAGGCCATGGTCTGTCCTGTGCTCGCTTCAGACCCGCAGAACCTGTGCTATTCAGGCCGTGGTCTGTCCTCTGCTCGCTTCAGACCCGCAGTGCCTGCACTATTCAGGCCGTGGTCTGTCCTCTGCTCGCTACAGACCTGCTACACCTATGCTATTCAGGCCGTGGTCTGTCCTCTGCTCGCTTCAGACCCGCAGCACCTGCGCTATTCAGGCCGTGGTCTGTCCTCTGCTCGCATCAGACCCGCAGAACCTGCGCTATTCAGGCCGTGGTCTGTCCTCTGCTCGCTTCAGACCCGCAGCACTTGTGCTATTCAGGCCTTGGTCTGTCCTCTGCTCGCTTCAGACCCGCAGCGCCTGCGCTATTCAAGCCGTGGTCTGTCCTCTGGTCTCTTCAGACCCGCAGCACCTGCGCTATTCAGGCCGTGGTCTGTCCTCTGCTCTCTTCAGACCCGCAGAACCTGTGCTATCCAGGCCGTGGTCTGTCCGCTGCTCGCTTCAGACCTGCAGCACCGGTGCTATTCAGGCCGTGGTCTGTCCTCTGCTCGCATCAGACCCGCAGAACCTGCGCTATTCAGGCCGTGGTCTGTCCTCTGCTCGCTTCAGACCCGCAGCACTTGTGCTATTCAGGCCTTGGTCTGTCCTCTGCTCGCTTCAGACCCGCAGCGCCTGCGCTATTCAAGCCGTGGTCTGTCCTCTGGTCTCTTCAGACCCACAGAACCTGTGCTATTCAGGCCGTGGTCTGTCCTCTGCTTGCTTCAAACCCGCAGCACCTGCGCTGTTCAGGCCATGGTCTGTCCTCTGCTCGCTTCAGACCCGCAACAGCTATGCTGTTCAGGCCGTGGTCAGTCCTCTGCTCTCTTCAGACCCGCAGAACCTGTGCTATCCAGGCCGTGGTCTGTCCGCAACTCGCTTCAGACCTGCAGCACCTGTGCTATTCAGGCCGTGGTCTGTCCTCTGCTCGCCTTCAGACCCGCAGAACCTGCGCTATTTAGGCCGTGGTCTGTCCTCTGCTCGCTTCAGACCCGCAGCACCTGCGCTATTCAGTCCTTGGTTTGTCCTCTGCTCGCTTCAGACCTGAAGCGCCTGCGCTATTCAGGCCGTGGTCTGTCCTCTGCTCTCTTCAGACCCGCAGCACCTGCGCTATTCAGGCCATGGTCTGTACTCTGCTCGCATCAGACCCGCAGCACCTGCGCTATTCAGGCCGTGGTCTGTCCTTTGCTCTCTTCAGACCAGCAGCACCTGCGCTATTCAGGCCATGGTCTGTCCTCTGCTCGCTTCAGACCCGCAGCGCCTGCGCTATTCAGACCGTGGTCTGTCCTCTGCTCTCTTCAGACCCGCAGCACCTGCGCTATTCAGGCCGTAGTCTGTCCTCTGCTCACTTCAGACCCGCAGCACCTGCGCTATTCAGGCCGTGGTCTGTCCTCTGCTCGCTTCAAACCCGCAGCACCTACGCTGTTCAGGCCGTGGTCTGTCCTCTGCTTTCTTCAGACCCGCAGCACCTGCGCTATTCAGGCCATGGTCTGTCCTCTGCTCGCTTCAGACCCGCAGCACCTGCACTATTTAGGCCATGGTCTGTCCTCTTCTGTCTTCAGACCCGCAGCACCTGCGCTATTCAGGCCGTGGTCTGTTCTCTGCTCGCTTCAGATCCGCAACTCCTATGCTATTCAGGCCGTGGTCTGTCCTCTGCTCTCTTCAGACCCGCAGAACCTGTGCTATTCACGCCGTGATCTGTCCTCTGCTCGCTTCAGACCCGCAGCACCTGCGCTATTCAGGCCTTGGTCTGTCCTCTGCTCTCTTCAGACCCGCAGCACCTGCGCTATTCAGGCCGTGGTCTGTCCTCTGCTCGCATCAGACCCGCAGAACCTGTGCTATTCAGGCCGTGATCCGTCCTCTGCTCGCTTCAGACCCGCAGCACTTGTGCTATTCAGGCCTTGGTCTGTCCTCTGCTCGCTTCAGACCCGCAGCGCCTGCGCTATTCAAGCCGTGGTCTGTCCTCTGGTCTCTTCAGACCTGCAGCACCTGCGCTATTCAGGCCGTAGTCTGTCCTCTGTTCGCTTCAGACCCGCAACACCTATGCTGTTCAGGCCGTGGTCTGTCCTCTGCTCTCTTCAGACCCGCAGAACCTGTGCTATCCAGGCCGTGGTCTGTCCGCTGCTCGCTTCAGACCTGCAGCACCTGTGCTATTCAGGCCGTGGTCTGTCCTCTGCTCGCATCAGACCCGCAGAACCTGCGCTATTCAGGCCGTGGTCTGTCCTCTGCTCACTTCAGACCCGCAGCACTTGTGCTATTCAGGCCTTGGTCTGTCCTCTGCTCGCTTCAGACCCGCAGCGCCTGCGCTATTCAAGCCGTGGTCTGTCCTCTGGTCTCTTCAGACCCACAGAACCTGTGCTATTCAGGCCGTGGTCTGTCCTCTGCTTGCTTCAAACCCGCAGCACCTGCGCTGTTCAGGCCATGGTCTGTCCTCTGCTCGCTTCAGACCCGCAACACCTATGTTGTTCAGGCCGTGGTCTGTCCTCTGCTCTCTTCAGACCCGCAGAACCTGTGCTATCCAGGCCGTGGTCTGTCCGCTGCTCGCTTCAGACCTGCAGCACCTGTGCTATTCAGGCCGTGGTCTGTCCTCTGCTCGCCTTCAGACCCGCAGAACCTGCGCTATTTAGGCCGTGGTCTGTCCTCTTCTGTCTTCAGACCCGCAGCACCTGCGCTATTCAGGCCGTGGTCTGTTCTCTGCTCGCTTCAGACCCGCAACTCCTATGCTATTCAGGCCGTGGTCTGTCCTCTGCTCTCTTCAGACCCGCAGAACCTGTGCTATTCAGGCCGTGATCTGTCCTCTGCTCGCTTCAGACCCGCAGCACCTGCGCTATTCAGGCCTTGGTCTGTCCTCTGCTCGCATCAGACCCGCAGAACCTGCGCTATTCAGGCCGTGGTCTGTCCTCTGCTCGCTTCAGACCCGCAGCACTTGTGCTATTCAGGCCTTGGTCTGTCCTCTGCTCGCTTCAGACCCGCAACGCCTGCGCTATTCAGGCCTTAGTCTGTCCTCTGCTCTCTTCAGACCTGCAGCACCTGCGCTATTCAGGCCTTGGTCTGTCCTCTGCTCGCTTCAGACCTGCAGCACCTGTGCTATTCAGGCCGTGGTCTGTCCTCTGCTCGCCTTGAGACCCGCAGAACCTGCGCTATTTAGGCCGTGGTCTGTCCTCTTCTGTCTTCAGACCCGCAGCACCTGCGCTATTCAGGGCGTGGTCTGTTCTCTGCTCGCTTCAGACCCGCAACTCCTATGCTATTCAGGCCGTGGTCTGTCCTCTGCTCTCTTCAGACCCGCAGAACCTGTGCTATTCAGGCCGTGATCTGTCCTCTGCTCGCTTCAGACCCGCAGCACCTGCGCTATTCAGGCCTTGGTCTGTCCTCTGCTCGCATCAGACCCGCAGAACCTGCGCTATTCAGGCCGTGGTCTGTCCTCTGCTCGCTTCAGACCCGCAGCACTTGTGCTATTCAGGCCTTGGTCTGTCCTCTGCTCGCTTCAGACCCGCAACGCCTGCGCTATTCAGGCCTTAGTCTGTCCTCTGCTCTCTTCAGACCTGCAGCACCTGCGCTATTCAGGCCTTGGTCTGTCCTCTGCTCGCTTCAGACCCACAGTACCTGTGCTATTCAGGCCGTGGTCTGTCCTCTGCTTGCGTTAGACCCGCAGCACCTGTGCTGTTCAGGCCGTGGTCTGTCCTCTGCTCGCTTCAGACCCGCAGAACCTGCGCTACTCAGGCCATGGTCTGTCCTCTGCTCGCTTCAGACCCGCAGCACCTGTGCTATTCAGGCCGTGGTCTGTCCTGTGCTCGCTTCAGACCCGCAGCACCTGTGCTATTCAGGCCATGGTCTGTCCTGTGCTCGCTTCAGACCCGCAGAACCTGTGCTATTCAGGCCGTGGTCTGTCCTCTGCTCGCTTCAGACCCGCAGTGCCTGCACTATTCAGGCCGTGGTCTGTCCTCTGCTCGCTACAGACCTGCTACACCTATGCTATTCAGGCCGTGGTCTGTCCTCTGCTCGCTTCAGACCCGCAGCACCTGCGCTATTCAGGCCGTGGTCTGTCCTCTGCTCGCATCAGACCCGCAGAACCTGCGCTATTCAGGCCGTGGTCTGTCCTCTGCTCGCTTCAGACCCGCAGCACTTGTGCTATTCAGGCCTTGGTCTGTCCTCTGCTCGCTTCAGACCCGCAGCGCCTGCGCTATTCAAGCCGTGGTCTGTCCTCTGGTCTCTTCAGACCCGCAGCACCTGCGCTATTCAGGCCGTGGTCTGTCCTCTGCTCTCTTCAGACCCGCAGAACCTGTGCTATCCAGGCCGTGGTCTGTCCGCTGCTCGCTTCAGACCTGCAGCACCGGTGCTATTCAGGCCGTGGTCTGTCCTCTGCTCGCATCAGACCCGCAGAACCTGCGCTATTCAGGCCGTGGTCTGTCCTCTGCTCGCTTCAGACCCGCAGCACTTGTGCTATTCAGGCCTTGGTCTGTCCTCTGCTCGCTTCAGACCCGCAGCGCCTGCGCTATTCAAGCCGTGGTCTGTCCTCTGGTCTCTTCAGACCCACAGAACCTGTGCTATTCAGGCCGTGGTCTGTCCTCTGCTTGCTTCAAACCCGCAGCACCTGCGCTGTTCAGGCCATGGTCTGTCCTCTGCTCGCTTCAGACCCGCAACAGCTATGCTGTTCAGGCCGTGGTCAGTCCTCTGCTCTCTTCAGACCCGCAGAACCTGTGCTATCCAGGCCGTGGTCTGTCCGCAACTCGCTTCAGACCTGCAGCACCTGTGCTATTCAGGCCGTGGTCTGTCCTCTGCTCGCCTTCAGACCCGCAGAACCTGCGCTATTTAGGCCGTGGTCTGTCCTCTTCTGTCTTCAGACCCGCAGCACCTGCGCTATTCAGGCCGTGGTCTGTTCTCTGCTCGCTTCAGACCCGCAACTCCTATGCTATTCAGGCCGTGGTCTGTCCTCTGCTCTCTTCAGACCCGCAGAACCTGTGCTATTCAGGCCGTGATCTGTCCTCTGCTCGCTTCAGACCCGCAGCACCTGCGCTATTCAGGCCTTGGTCTGTCCTCTGCTCGCATCAGACCCGCAGAACCTGCGCTATTCAGGCCGTGGTCTGTCCTCTGCTCGCTTCAGACCCGCAGCACTTGTGCTATTCAGGCCTTGGTCTGTCCTCTGCTCGCTTCAGACCCGCAACGCCTGCGCTATTCAGGCCTTAGTCTGTCCTCTGCTCTCTTCAGACCTGCAGCACCTGCGCTAATCAGGCCATGGTCTGTCCTCTGCTCGCTTCAGACCCGCAGCACCTGCGCTATTCAGTCCTTGGTCTGTCCTCTGCTCGCTTCAGACCCACAGTACCTGTGCTATTCAGGCCGTGGTCTGTCCTCTGCTTGCGTTAGACCCGCAGCACCTGTGCTGTTCAGGCCGTGGTCTGTCCTCTGCTCGCTTCAGACCCGCAGAACCTGCGCTACTCAGGCCATGGTCTGTCCTCTGCTCGCTTCAGACCCGCAGCACCTGTGCTATTCAGGCCGTGGTCTGTCCTGTGCTCGCTTCAGACCCGCAGCACCTGTGCTATTCAGGCCATGGTCTGTCCTGTGCTCGCTTCAGACCCGCAGAACCTGTGCTATTCAGGCCGTGGTCTGTCCTCTGCTCGCTTCAGACCCGCAGTGCCTGCACTATTCAGGCCGTGGTCTGTCCTCTGCTCGCTACAGACCTGCTACACCTATGCTATTCAGGCCGTGGTCTGTCCTCTGCTCGCTTCAGACTCGCAGCACCTGCGTTATTCAGACCATGGTCTGCCCTCTGCTCACTTCAGACCCACAGCACCTGTGCTATTGAGGCCGTAGTATGTCCTCTGCTCGCTTCAGACCCGCAGCACCTGTGCTATTGAGGCTGTGGTCTGTTCTCTGCTCACTTCAGAACCACTAAGCTCTCAATAAAGCAAACCAATTGTAACTAGTGCTCACTGTAAATAAAACGAAAGAACTGGCAATGCCCTCATGATCACTTCATGTAATAACGCATCCCTTATTATTCGCCCTGGGTATTACAGTTGTTTACTGTAATAAGAATTACGCGTAATGACAACCTTTCAAAGAGGAGGGGGGTGGGTGCACACTGCCTCACACTCCAGCACTCAGTTTGCCCCGATGCATCATAATAAATGCAGTGCACGATAGCACTTTCTTCGGTGTCAGGCTTTAGTTTTTCACCCTTGTTGGTGCCACCAGTGCTGTGTATCTCTAGACACGTGTTTCAGGATAGTTGTCCTTCTTCAGTAGAGAGCTACACTTTTTTTGGGGGTGCTGGAGATGCTGCCCAAAGTCTTCTCAGGCCTCAGTACCACTCCCTGGGCGCACAGCTCGTTAGCTCAAGGGAGCCTTTTCCAATAGGAGGGGGATGGGCGCACACTGCCTCACACTCCAGCACTCAGTTTGGCCCGATGCATCATAATAAATGCAGTGCATGATAACACTGCATTTATGGCTGCACCAACAAGGGTGAAAAACTAAAGCTTGACACCGAAGAAAGTGTTATCATGCACTGCATTTATTATGATGCATCGGGGCAAACTGAGTGCTGGAGTGTGAGGCAGTGTGCGCTCACCCCCTCCTCTTTCAAAGTGTGCATCATGAAAAAGAGATCCATAATGGATACCACTGCTCAAGAAGGTTGGCTTGATTTACCAAACAAAGCAAGCAAACATGGGACACAGCACCAAGTTAAATGTCTGCAAAATAACCCAGTTTTATCATAATCTTTATTGATATATTTGTCATTATTCTTTTATGATCTCTATTTAGTATTCTTCTGATAGCACGTGACACCAAAAGCTATGGATCAATGGAAGTGTACAATGGCATTTCTCATCCGTTTTCAACAGCGCGACAAACTTGAAAAGTTAGCATGTTTGTTGGGGGCAACTAAGTATTGGAATGCTGTCAGGTGCTTTATTTTGTAAGATGGGAAATAAGAATGGACATGCTTGTTCACCACAAACATCTAAGTGTAGTCCCTGGGCTCAAACAGCTAAGCAGAGACAAGCTCACGTTCTGCACAAAATACCAGGCAGTTTGAAAGGTATACGCGACAGTAAGTGAGGCATGCGGGTGCATTTCTAATCTGTCGCCAAACCTAACATCACGTCAGAAGAGCATGGAAGAACGTCACAGGGTTCGATACTCTACCAAAAAGATGCGTTCTTTCAATGGTTAATGAATCCAAAGCCACTCCCTCTTAATAAAAACGCTCTGGAAAAACAATCTCCTGTACTTTTTTTTCGCAGTTTTAGATGGCGCAAACTCAACCCTGAAGGCACTGAAGCACTGTACATGAGCACCGGTTACATTACAAAAGGACACATTAATTGTATGTCAGCACTGGGAAAATTAATTGATTTGCCCAGAATCAGAGTAGGTTCAGCAGACGCCTAGCCTCGAAAATGGTTACCACTTCCAAAGTCGCCAGCTCTGGCCGTTATGCTACACTCTCATAGTCACAGGTTGCATATTAATATTTACTTATCCAGAGACAAACTTGGCTAAAACAGGGCTTAACAGCCAGTTGAATACGAATGAATTCTAAACTATCTCAATATGTTGTGCTGGGTACCTCAAATACATTTGCACCGCCGTGCTGTGCATCGACAGAAAAATGTGTATGCTGTGTGTACAAAAAAATGAAATGCTTTAAAAATAATGGAGGAATTTTGTGTGGCCTTTGAGGCAAACAAGGTGTGTTGTTCAACGCTTTTCCTTGGTATGCTAACCTTTCCACCAATGTTGTGTCACTGGACAGACAGGGTTCTGCAGGTTCTTACATTGGATGGTGTGGAAGCCACAGCGTGGCTGCTTCTCGAAGCTCTCTCCAAGTTTCAGGACTTGCTCCTTGCTGTTGAAGGTGGGGATTCCTGCACCATTTATCATCCAACTAGCATCCACTGTCACCGCTGAACATCTGTGGCCATGAAAGGAGTGGGAGTGGGATAGTAGATTCCGCCAAGAAAACTTTCCCTTTCCAGTAGATAGACACGTGTAGGGTCTGTTGGGAGAGTGCCGGACTCGTGCCTTTGGAACTTTAAATGATATATAAACGCATTTGTAAAACTACTAGTCAATTTCGTGTTAGGTGGTGGTAGAAACTGGGTTTCTGTTTGGCAGAGGTGAGCTGTCCAAGAAGGAACCACAATCCTAGTCAGGGTAAGTCAGATACACACCTCAAATTAACCTGTGCTCACTCTCTGGTAGCTTGGCACAGAGCACGCAGGCTTAACTTAAGAGGCAAACTGTAAAGTATTTGTGCAACATAACACACAGTACCACAATGAAAACACCACAAAAGACTCCACAGCAGGTTATAACAGTAGATTATTATTTTATAAATAAAACAAGACCAAAGCGACAAAAATCCAATAGGTAGAAGTCAAGATATGATTTTTTAAAGAATAAAAAAGTTTCTAGCGCTAAGAAGCAATAAGCGCCGATTGGGGTAAAGTCAAGAGTTCAGGCCGACCAGAATGGAGCACGGTCTGGATACAGGAACCACCCCCGGCCCACTGAACAAAGTACCTTGATCCTGGTTGCAACAGAGAGATGCAGGGTGCAGCAGAGTGATGAGTCAATGTTGACCCTGCAGTCGAGGTGATGTGTTGATATTCTTCAAGCTGTAGCGGCAATGCACCAGTTCTGAAGACGATGTGCAAGAGGCGTTGGTTCTGTAGACGATGCTCCGGGTTTCTCTAAGCAGTCGAGGGATGAGTTGATCTACTCACACTGCAACGGCGGTGATGCAACAGTTCCGATGCATAAGGGGACTGCGGTACCTGCGGTGGTGGAAAATGCCTTTTTCCACACGCCAGCAGCGAGCCTCACGCCCGCCACATTAGTATGGCCAAACACAGCGAATTTCCCGTCTGCCACGGTGTGACGCGCACCGCCATCAAAGTGCGCCTGCCACCTCGGTGGTGGGAGCCAATGGTGACTCACCGCCATGCGGAATGACGTCCCGTCCGCTGTACAAATCAGGATGCCTCAAAAAGCCAGTCGCACCGCAGCGGAGAAACCGGCCAACTAGAGACAGTGGAAGCTCGACAGCGGAGCATGAAACCTGATTCCCGGTCCCAACCGCAATGGACCCAGCTCTCCACATCTTTCCGGCGCTGTACCTGATACATCACCAGCAACTCCTGGACCGACGCAGATGCTGCCGCAGGTACGCAACAACACAATCCCTCACACAACCACAACACACAACTCATGGGCTGAATCAGGGTCCCTGGCCACACCAGACACCCTAGTGGGAACAGGAACACATCCAATAGTGTACCCACACATGTCCTACCTGCCACAAAGTCGCCCCTCCGTAGCCACTTGACACATTACCGCGATCGCCAAATAATGTCCCGGTCACGTCACCGCAGCGGTGAAGATAAGGGAAAACATGCGCACAATGCAGAAGGCAGGGCCAGCGCCAGGCATGGGCAGGGCATAAAGTACACAGGGCCACACCACCCCACGCCACACACTGCCCCCCCCAACATGAATGGACATGCCATGTGTACCCCCCTGTGCATGCCCAACACCAAGCTAGATGAATCTACATCCTGCACCACACAACAAACAACTAGGGAGACAGCCACAGCAGGAGTGGCTGCAGAGGAACACACAGCACAGAAGCACAGGCCCAGGGCAACCCACACACCACAACAACACCACATCCATGTCAAGAAAGCGGTGTACAAGCACCAAATGAACACACACACATACAATGATCAAACATCCTACTGGACACACAGCCTGCCAAGTCACACAGACATACCCCACACTGACACACAGCCACATACACAGACCATATGCCACCAGCAATGGAGCACAACATATAGGAAACCCAAAGTGAGGTGCACACAAATGGAAGGCCAAGGAGACAACCAACAAGCATGTGAACATCACATGCAAGACAAGGAACAGAGAACAACATCCTCATCCCAGCAAAGCACATATGGCTGGCACAGTGAGTGAACTCAAACCACAGTCACCTCAGTGCAACAACTCAGGGAGACAGCAAAGCAACCCATGTATAGGCACAGGGATGAAAGGAAGGCCCTGAAGTCAAACTATGAACAGCCACACATATGTACAGAACAACTACACAGGAGTATGCCAGCAGCACAATACACAGGGCACATTGACACACTCCATGACTGTCAAACACAAGTAGGATTCTTCACACATACCCCCATCACACCTGCAGCACACAACCCCAGTGTCAGACACACAGAAGGGTGTCAATAATGTCCAGTCAATACACAGACAAACAATCACTCGCCCTGGGGAGATCCACAAACATCACACACTCACAGGGATGCCAGAACCAATGTCTGCACAAAACCAACAGCCAAACACATAACTCAACAGAAACACGCACAGAACTTCAACAAGACCACACATGACCTGTGCAGCCAAACTATGGGAAGGCAATGAGAGCACAGACACAACAGGAGTGCCCAACCTCATCAGTCAGGAACAATGCACAGACAACATGCCACAACACAGACAAGAAGTGCACCATCACAGAACAACACAGCCACATCAAACACACAACAGATGCACATGACAATCAATCACATAGCAAACACAGCAGGACATCAGGGGATGCACACCAGACCAGGACAAGACAACATACACCCACAGCACTGTATGCACAACAAGCAGTGCACACACAACATAACAGTCCCACACAGCCATGAGTGACACACCATGAACACCCACAACAACAATCAAAACAGCACACTGACAACATTACACTTAGGAAGTCAAGCAGTACCCCAGCATACACACATACACCTAACACAACACCAACAGATGCACAAGTCTGGGACACAAAAGTGTAAACAACTTGACCAGAGGACCGGGCAGCACAGACAGTTGAACTGCACATGAGCAACCATGCCTGCTGAACAGTACTCGAAGAACACAGATAACTAATTGGGGAAATGTCATGAGTGGCACAGTGCTCCTGGCCAAAGACCTGCACCACAAAACACAATGTCACAAATGAAGTGATGGGGAGGCACACACACACAGGCAGCACAAGGAGACAGCTGACATCAAAGTGAAGTGGTGTGCACTTCATGAGTGGACTTGGCAGGAGTGTACCATACACAAATAGAGGGAGTGCTGACTCACAATGTCAAGGCATCTGAAGCACAGATAGGCTATGGTATGACACCGCACACCACATGCCACACTGGAGGCAATAAAGCACCATGTAACAGCAATGCATGAGAACATCACACCCACAATTTCAGTGTTTTTGAGCATGTATACACAGTGGGCCCGATTCACAGAACTAACTTAAGACAAAATCCTAAACTTACTACCATTTTGGTATTCACAGAAGGCACTTACTCATTTTGGTATTCACAGAAGGCACTTACTCATTTCGGTATTCACAGAAGTTAGGAGTCCTAACTTTAGGACTCCTAAATGCCTTCTGTGAATACCGAAAGTCTTAAAATTAGGATTTTTCTCAGTTTAGTAGTAGTATAGTTAGGACTCCTAACTTTAGGACTCCTAAATGCCTTCTGTGAATACCGAAAGTCTTAAAATTAGGATTTTTCTCAATTTAGTAGTCCTAAGTCTAAATTTAGGACTACTAAATTGAGAAAAATCCTAATTTTAAGACTTTCGGTATTCACAGAAGGCATTTAGGAGTCCTAAAGTTAGGAGTCCTAACTATACTACTACTAAACTGAGAAAAATCCTAATTTTAAGACTTTCGGTATTCACAGAAGGCATTTAGGAGTCCTAAAGTTAGGAGTCCTAAACTTAGGACTACTAAATTGAGAAAAATCCTAATTTTAAGACTTTCAGTATTCACAGAAGGCATTTAGGAGTCCTAAAGTTAGGAGTCCTAACTATACTACTACTAAACTGAGAAAAATCCTAATTTTAAGACTTTCGGTATTCACAGAAGGTATTTAGGAGTCCTAAAGTTAGGACTCCTAACTTCTGTGAATACCGAAATGAGTAAGTGCCTTCTGTGAATACCAAAATGAGTAAGTGCCTTCTGTGAATACCAAAATGGTAGTAAGTTTAGGATTTTGTCTTAAGTTAGTTCTGTGAATCGGGCCCAGTGAGTACAAACAGTATCAAGACACACGGCTGTTCAACAAAACAAAACCCTGACTTGCCAGTCACACACTCTGCATGCACACAATTGGCAAAAGCAACAAGTAGGAGTCAGCCATACTGCAAGGACACACCAACACACTGCACAGTGCACACCATACAAATCACACATGTGCACACAATCACAGGTCTGAACAATCACACAAACAGGCACTCTACTCCTGGGTGACACGTGTGTAGTTGACATTGCATGGGCACACACACATCAACACTCCCGACAAACTCACACCCTTCACAGTGCTCACTTCCTGACCACCCAAGTGCACACATTGAAAGTAACCCATGTGACTAGGATGACTGCCCATCACAACATGACCATACACCTACACTGCTGGGCACACAAAAAGTAAGAACACACATACATGTTGACCCTGGCCAGCCTGCCTGCAAGCCTGTGGAAAGAATCCCACACTGTGCTGGCAGTGCCCCCAAACCTGACATGTACAAGATCGCCAACATGAACAAAGAATGAAAATTACAACGGCGTACTATCTAAAAACAACATCATTGTACCCGCAAGTATCACAGTCAGGAAGAATTGAAGTCCCTGTCACCCCAGTACAAAATTGAACAAGTCAGACAGGCCATTGGCAATGTTGAAGTGGCACACAGGGCATGTGGCACAGTAAAACGTATACACACAGGAAACACTTTATTTAGTAAGGACACTGACCAAACAGACAACAGGAGCAACTGTCTTTATTCACAAATTGCACAGATAGGCACCAATATTAGACAAGAGCAAGGCACAAAATGCAGAGCCTGTACATGAGAAGCTGCACAGGCAGGGGGCACACAGCAGTGAACGACAGGGCCAGTTGGCAGGACAAAGTGCAGAGCTGATCCATGAGAAGCTGCACAGGCAGGGGGCACACAGCAAGGCCAGTGGCCAGTCCAAGGTGCAGAGTGAGTCCATGAGAAGCTGCACAGGGAGGGGCACACAGCAGTGAACGACAGGGCCAGCGGGCAGGACAAAGTGCAGAGCTTGTCCATGAGAAGCTGCACAGGCAGGGGGCACACAGCAAGGCCAGTGGCCAGTCCAAGGTGCAGAGTGAGTCCATGAAAAGCTGCACAGGCAGGGGGCACACAGCAAGGGCAGTTGCCAGTCCAAGGTGCACAGTGAGTCCATGAGAAGCTGCACAGGGAATAGTTCAACACAGCAAGGAACAACAAGGCCAGTGGTCAAAACGAAGTGCATAGGTTGTCCATGGGAATCTGCACCGGCAGGGGGCACACAGCAAGGCCAGTGGCCAGTCCAAGGTGCAGAATGAGTCCATGAGAAGCTGCACAGGCAGCGGGCACACAGCAGTGAACAACAGGGCCAGTCGGCAGGACAAAGTGCAGAGCTTGTCCATGAGAAGCTGCACAGGCAGGGGGCACACAGCAAGGCCAGTGGCCAGTCCAAGGTGCAGAGTGAGTCCATGAGAAGCTGCACAGGCAGTGGGCACACAGCAAGGCCAGTGGCCAGTCCAAGGTGCAGAGTGAGTCCATGAGAAGCTTCACAGGGAATAGTTCAACACAGCAAGGAACAACAAGGCCAGTGGTCAAAACGAAGTGCAGAGCTTGTCCATGAGAAGCTGCACAGGCAGGGGGCACACAGCAAGGCCAGTGGTCAGTCCAAGGTGAAGATTGAGTCCATGAGAATCTGCCCAGGCAGGGGGTACACAGCAGTGAACGACAGGGCCAGCGGGCAGGACAAAGTGCAGAGCTTGTCCATAAGAAGCTGCACAGGCAGGGGGCACACAGCAAGGCCAGTGGCCAGTCCAAGGTGCAGAGTGAGTCCATGAGAAGCTGCACAGGGAGGGGGCCCACAGCAGTGAACGATAGGGCCAGTGGGCAGGACAAAGTGCAGAGCTTGTCCATGAGAAGCTGCACAGGCAGGGGGCACACAGCAAGGGCAGTTGCCAGTCCAAGGTGCACAGTGAGTCCATGAGAAGCTGCACAGGGAATAGTTCAACACAGCAAGGAGCAACAAGGCCAGTGGTCAAAACGAAGTGCATTGGTTGTCCATGGGAATCTGCACCGGCAGGGGGCACACAGCAAGGCCAGTGGCCAGTCCAAGGTGCAGAATGAGTCCATGAGAAGCTGCACAGGCAGCGGGCACACAGCAGTGAACGACAGGGCCAGTCGGCAGGACAAAGTGCAGAGCTTGTCCATGAGAAGCTGCACAGGCAGGGGGCACACAGCAAGGCCAGTGGCCAGTCCAAGGTGCAGAGTGAGTCCATGAGAAGCTGCACAGGCAGGGGGCACACAGCAAGGCCAGTGGCCAGTCCAAGGTGCAGAGTGAGTCCATGAGAAACTGCACAGGGAATAGTTCAACACAGCAAGGAACAACAAGGCCAGTGGTCAAAATGAAGTGCAGAGCTTGTCCATGAGAAGCTGCACAGGCAGGGGGCACACAGCAAGGCCAGTGGTCAGTCCAAGGTGAAGATTAAGTCCATGAGAAGCTGCCCAGGCAGGGGGTACTCAGCAGTGAACGACAGGGCCAGCGGGCAGGACAAAGTGCAGAGCTTGTCCATGAGAAGCTGCACAGGCAGGGGGCACACAGCAAGGCCAGTGGCCAGTCCAAGGTGCAGAGTGAGTCAATGAGAAGCTGCACAGGCAGGGGGCACACAGCAGTGAACGACAGGGCCAGCGGGCAGGACAAAGTGCAGAGCTTGTCCATGAGAGGCTGCACAGGCAGGGGGCACACAGCAAGGTCAGTGGCCTGTCCAAGGTGCAGAGTGAGTCCATGAGAAGCTGCACAGGCAGGGGGCACACAGCAGTGAACGACAGGGCCAGTGGGCAGGACAAAGTGCAGAGTTTGTCAATGAGAAGCTGCACAGGCAGGGGGCACACAGCAGTGAACGACAGGGCCAGTGGGCAGGACAAAGTGCAGCGTGAGTCCATGAGAAGCTGCACAGGCAGGGGGCACACAGCAGTGAACGACAGGGCCAGTGGGCAGGACAACATGCGGAGCTTGTCCATGAGAAGCTGCACAGGCAGGGGGCAAACAGCAAGGCCAGTGGCCAGTCCAAGGTGCAGAGTGAGTCCATGAGAAGCTGCACAGGCAGGGGGCACACAGCAGTGAACGATAGGGCCAGTGGGCAGGACAAAGTGCATAGCTTGTCCATGAGAAGCTGTGGAGGCAGGGGCCACACAGCAAGGCCAGTGGCCAGTCCAAGGTGCAGAGTGAGTCCATGAGAAGCTGCACAGGGAATGTATGTGACCATACCCTGCCATGGTCAGCAACACAGTCTGGGGTGTCACGAATGGCAGCACAGGCACTGCTGTGGGAGAGACAGGTGTGTGATGTTGACCAGCATTCAGACTTGGCTGTCAGTCGGACTGGAAGCTGGCTGTGTGTCGGGCACAGTCGGAGCATTAGACTGGTGAGAGAGGCCCAGCTGAGGTAGAGCTATCAGTGGCCTGGAAAGCCGGAGGGCTGCTTGGACCAGGTGGGGTAGTGGCACATGGAGGAGGAGTCATGCTGATGTGAGACACAGTGTGGGTGGGAGATTGTGGAGGGCTGCCTTTCCACTTCTTGGGGATTCTAAATGGCTTGCCTGACTTTGGATCAATGGGAAGTGGTGTGGACACAACAGGCACACTCAACACCAAGGCTGCAGCAGGTGCAGACACTGGCCCTCCCTCTGGGGATGTGCTGGATCCAGTGGTACGCTTCGCCTGGCCTTGCCTCTGCCCCTCCATCCCCTGTTTACCAGGTGTTCCCCCTACAGTGCCCTCCTTTCCCTGCTTCACTGGGCATGGAATGAGAATCGAGGTAGTGGGTGAATCTGCCTTGGAGCCCTTCTTATGTGTAGCCTTGGCTGGCACCAACTTCTCAGTGGGCACGGCAAATGTCTGCTTGTCTTTGCAAGATATTTTTGGAACAGGAGAGTCCTTGGCTGGGGATGGCTCTGAGTCATGTGACCCTGAGGTCTGCTTCGTCGCTTTTTGGGCCTTGGTGTCGCCTGTGGGGATGGTGTCCTGGACCGCTTGGGCTGCTGCTGCTGCTGTGTGCTACGTGGGCTGTATCGTGACCTTGAGGTCTGTGGAGCGTGGTCACTATCATCAGACATGGCCACTGGCATCTGGAGGGACAAAGGGACTGGAGCTGGACTACAAGATTGTGCCAGTTGAAGGGCTGCCATC
This sequence comes from Triturus cristatus, assembly GCF_964204655.1. Taxonomy (NCBI): domain Eukaryota; kingdom Metazoa; phylum Chordata; class Amphibia; order Caudata; family Salamandridae; genus Triturus; species Triturus cristatus. The sequence continues at coordinate 1,821,423,031 of NC_140589.1, read as the reverse complement.
ACTGCGGAGGACATTGACTGGACATTCCGGTGCAGCCCACCCACGTCTGCATGTATGCCCTCCATGAAAGCAACCACCTGTGCCAATTTCATGTCGTGGTCTATGAATGCATTGAGGAGAGCTGTCTGGCCTACACACTGCTGGCGCAAAAGGTCCACAGACTCAGCACTGATGGCAGCAGGGGGGACAGGGGCAGCGGTGCCTGGGTTGAAAGACACTCTTTCCCTCTTACTGGTGCGAACACTGGCAGCACCAAAGGTAGTGGCTGGGAGTGTGGGCACTGTTCGCTGTGTTGTGGAAGATGATGCCTAGTCCCTGTTCCCTGTGCCCGCCAACATGGATGCGTCACCATTGGCATCAGATGACGTAGAACTTTGTGTCTCGGGCTGTGATTCCTCCAGCAGACTCCTGTTCCCCTCCGAAGCGCTGGTCACATCTGTGTCACTGGGCTCCTGTGCAGCTGTTGTACTTGTTTCCCCACCACTGGTGTCCGTACACTGTCCCTGCGCAAACACACTTTTGTTACTCAAACAGTGCGCGTAAACAAGAAAAGCAGGCAAAAGTGAGCCATGTGATGACCACACAGTACAACATCCTGCATGTGGCTCCGTTCAAACAGTAACACAAATAGTCCCAGATTGCTATTAAAATGCCCAGTACTCGAAGTCCCTTAGAAAGTACAGGTAGGACAAATGCATGACAGCTGCACCCAGCACAGAGGCCACTTACAAGCCACTGCATCACACTACCAACATCACATAGCCCAGCGCTGGCACAGCCTTGGTACACATGCAGCCACTAACAGCCAAAGTCACCTTTCTCAGAATACTCACCCCTACTTTGCCGCTGACGCTTCTTCAATCGTGCATCCAGCTCAGGCTGTGTCACGGCCAAGATGCGGCACATTAGTGGTGTCATGCTGCGCCGTGCCAACCTGCCAGTGCGAGGGAGCACCCCCAGTGTCATCTCTGCAATGTTCTTTGCCAGCCGTGAAATGTCGTTCCACCTCTTGTGGCAGTGGGTGCACCGGAGGTTTGAGACACCCAGAGCCCGCACCTTGGTTGCAATGGCCCTCCACACGGCCTTACGCTGGTGTACTTTGAGCTGCAGGCATGGAAGACAAGAGGGGGAAAACATCAGTGACACACTGTTATGTAACAAAATCTCTCAGTACAGTAGCATTATACTGACTCATCCCAACTCCACATATATGTCTTGCAGAGACAGGAATGCATCTCACAGGGTACATCTGCATGTGAGAAGAACACGTAAATGCATGCATGTGTGAGGGGGGACACAGTACCTGCACATCTCATATACAAGAAGGATGCCAGCACAGAAAGCCATGTGTAGTCTGCACACATCTACTGTCCATTTCCAGGCCTCAACGACCTTGCCCTATGAATAGCTCACTGTGTCATGTATGTCACATTGAGGGACCTGATCTCACAAACCCACACCCTTCTCACAGGGCCAGTCATGTGCAATCTACAGGGCTGAGATGGCTCATTGATGGAGAGTCCTGCAAAAAACACACATGTAATACTCTGTACGTTCAGTGCTGTGTCCATGTCAGATTGGGCGGTGACTGTGCAGGCCAGGTGGGCTCACACTGAGATGGACAACAGGGATCCACACAGCCATTCACACAAGCAATCACTGTCCTGACTCTTGCATTGCCAACTTGCTGTGTCACTATATGGCTGACAATACAAGACATGTAACTCCAATCTCGATTTGCAGGCAGGGAAATGTGTGGAGTAGGGTACACCCCCCTTCAACCTAGGAAACAGCATGTTAGGCAGTGCATGACACAACCCCACACTCTTAGGCACATACTGCATCAGACTGACTACATTTGTGCCCACCCTGCACTCTCACCCCCACTGTTGACTTACCACGACATTTGGGGCACCATATAGCCTTGGGTACTGTGTGAGCACCTTGTCCACCAGGACCTCCAGCTCCTCGCTTGTGAAGGGAGTGGCACGGATCTTCTCAGTCCTTGCCATCACTGTAGACATGTGACAGCAGTGGCGGCAGTGGGTGGTGAGGGGTCTCAGGCAGCAGTCCCTGGAGGCAGCAGAAGGTGAGGGGTCTCAAGCAGCAGTCCCTGGAGGCAGCAGCAGACGAGGGGTCACAGGCAGCAGTCCCTGGAGGTAGCAGCAGGTGAGGGGTCTCAGGCAGCAGTCCCTGAAGGCAGCAGCAGCTGAGGGGTCTCAGGCAGCAGTCCTTGGAGGCAGCAGCAGGTGAGGGGTCTCAGGCAGCAGTCCCTGGAGGCAGTAGCAGGCGAGGGGTCTCAGGCAGCAGTCCCTGAAGGCAGCAGCAGGTGAGGGGTCTCAGACAGCAGGCTCTGTGAGCAGTGGAAATGTGGGGCTCTCTCCCACACATATATAGCTCCCTGGTGTCGTTTCAGTGGTTCTAAGCTGCTGCAATTGGTGTTCCAGGTCAGCCTTTTTCATATGCATCCAATGACCGGGTCCACGGTGGTGGATCAAGCCTATCGCAATTTTCAAAATTACATCATGCTACTACTATTGCGGATCCCATTGGCTGTAAGGGCATGGCCCATGGCAGTGACACACCGCAGGGGCCAGGCGGTAGCTACCGCGGTGGTACATCTTTCAATTCCATCCAATGACCGGCTCCGCGGTGGCAGATCACGCCTACCACGATTTTCAAAATTGCATCATGCTGCCGCTAATGCGGAACCCATTGGCTGTAAGGGCATGGTCCATGGCGGTGAGACACCGCAGGGGCCAGGCGGTAGCTACCGCTGTGGTGCATCTTACAATTCCATTCAATGACCGGCTCCGTGGTGGCGGAGCACGCCTACCACGATTTTCAAAAATGCATCATGCTACCGCTAATGCGGATTCAATTGGCTTTAAGGGCATGGTCCATGGCGGTGACACGCCACAGGACAGTAGTAGCAGTAGCTACCGCGAGTTGGGTGCCACACGGAGACATGGGTGGTCGAGATTTGGGTGGCGGAGCATGCCAACTCCCATTTCACAATGTGCATATGGCTATCACTACCACGATTGTGTCCCAGGCTTTGGCAGTGACACACCGCTGGTGCCAGGTGGTTGCATCCGCGATATGTGTGCCATACATTGAATATACTGGCCGTGATTCTGGTTGCGGAGCATGCCAAACACCGTTTGAAGCTATGTATATGCCTATCCCTACTGCCAGTGTGTCTTGTAATGCACAAGCCACACTGGCGGTAGGGATAGGCATATACATAGCTTCAAATGGCGGTTGGCATGCGCCACCACCAAAATCCCGAAATGCAGTCCTCACTGAAAGGGATAAGCGCGCCTCGACACGCCAGAAAATATGATTACGATACCATGGCACTCGGTATATAGTTTGAAAAGAAGATGGCATTTTGCAAGTTGGTTTTGTAACAGAGGACTTAACTCACCATATGTCACGATGCCCCTGATGAGGGGATTTTATCCCGAAATGCATTGGGTTACTTTTAATAACTTGTGACATGTGGAACCTACTGGTGCTCCTGTGCTTCTGTGAACATCGTCGCAAAGTATTGGAATGAGTAAAACGAATTGAAAAACTATGGAAAAAGAAGGATTAAAAGTAATGGAGGAAAATATGGATAAACAGAGGATTAAACCATTTGAATTTAATTCATTTGATTCATTCAGTCATGTGGCTGTGCAGCTTTATGGAACCAAATAAGGTCCCTTCATGTTTGTTACACGGGTACACATACTCTGCAAATGCTTGGCATTATCTGTCACTGTCAAGATTTGGATTATAATTAGCAGCAGATGTGGCATGTCTACTGATGACAGTAGATATAAGCACATGCTTGTGAATATGTATGTGAATGTCTATGAACTTGTGTGGATTTTAAGTGGCATTGAATCCCAGAACAGTCCTACTGAACTTTCCACATTGTGTTGTTAATGTGTCCCCTGTCATGAGTGCACAAGAAGGTGTGGCAGGTACAGCAGTTACGTGGAAGCCAGCAGTGTCTCTGCTTACCACATGTCCTGTATCATATACTCTCAGGGCTGGGTACACAAGAGCTTGAAATGTAACTATTGGCATTCACAGAGACAGTTCCCATATTGGTTCTGCTCACTGTGCACATACAGAACAGGTGTACGACTATTTTGTCTCAAGGTGGCACAACATGTTACTTGGGCTGTATGCTTTAAGTGATGCCAGTCAATGTTAGCGCTGTGACCGCAGAAACTTGCAAATTTGGGCACATCTAATTGTTTGTTGCCATGACATGCCCCCTTTCATCTCACCTAGGAGGCGATCGAATGTGTACCGTCCCTTCACCCTGCTGGCTGACATGGAGAATAATGACGTAATACGCCGATTCCGTCTGGACAGAACAAACCTACAAGACCTATGTGCAATGTTGCAGCCACACCTGCGTCCTCGCAGGACATATACAACAGCACTCACAGCAACGTCAAAGGTGATGGCGTTCCTGCATTTCTTGGCTACTGGGTCATTCAAGAACACGGTGGGCATTGCAGGGAGTATGTCTCAACCAACCTTCAGCATGGTGTTATGGGATGCCCTTTAGGCTATGATGCAATACAAGGACCGATTCATACATTTCCCAAGGAGGCAGGAATTGGCAAATGTAAAGGGGGATTTTTATACACTTGGACACATCCCAAATGTTGTTGGTGCAATAGACTGCACACATGTTGGCCTGGTTCCACCACAGGCACAGAAGCACATATACAGTAATCGGAAAAGTTTCCATTCAATCAATGTGTAGGTGGTGTGCCAGGCCGATATGATCATCTCACACGTCTGTGCCAAGTTTCCAGGATCAGTCCACGATTCCTAAATCATGAGCAACAGCATTGTGCCCCAGATGATGGCAATCTGCTTCCGGAGCGGGCATGGATTGTGGGTGAGTACGCAGTCAAGTTGTGTGCTGTATGTGTGCTATGCTGTCCTCGGCCACAGTTAAGACACTCAATCTGTAAGTGTATTTCACACTTAGGTGACTCTGCATATCCCAACGGCCCTTGGTTGCTGAACCCACTACGCAATCCCAGGACACCAGCTGAAGTCCGCTACAACAATGCCCATGGGAGGACACGTCGGGTGGTGGAGCGAACATTTGGACTTCTTAATCGCGTTTCCGCTGCCTGGACAAGACCGGAGGGGCTCTGCAGTACCCACCCAAAAAGGTGTGTCAGATGGTAGCAGCATGCTGCATGCTACACAACCTGGCCTTGCGGAAAGGAATCCCCTTGATCCTGGATGATGATGACCAGCCACAGCCACCACCTGCAAACACCCAACTGTCGAGTGACAAGGATAGTGGAGAGGAGGAAGGTGATGACCAGCGTCAGCAGCTCATCAACAACTACTTCACTTGAAGGTGAGTGAGAATGTACAACGGGGACGTTGTCTGCTGATGTTGTGCTTGGTGAAAAGGTCTATGTGAGCTTTGTGACTGCAGCCTGTTGTTGAGTCAGTGCTGGCTGCAAATGTGTTGGTAACAGGGTCGTTTGGCACAGCTACTTGATGTCTATGTCGTTACTGTTGCTTATTGGAATGTGTGCAGATTGGAGTACCTTGATGACAAGTGTTGTGTGATGGTTGAAAGGCCACCACCTGAGTAGCGAATAATGTTCTGTTGTGTTTTCCCAGGTCCCTTCAGCCTCTACTTGCCTGCAGTGAATCCCAGCTCCTGTGACATTGTAATCATGGGTGACATTGCACATACTGTGATAAACATGGAGCAGACACAACTACATTGTTGCATAATTAGTGTTTATTTACAATGTGTATCTGTGAGAGGGAAGTGGATATTTACATAAATGTGAATGGTGAATCAATGATTTGGCAGGGATGGTAGATGAGACAATCGAGTAAGCACAACATTGAAGTTGTGACACAGTCCAACAGACGGATGCCATTTCCATGGCAGTGTGGGTGAGGACAGTGTATAAATCCTATGGTAGGGTGAAGAGGGGTGCCATCATGGCTGGCTCCTTGACTGGCGTTTTGCAGGTGCTTTGCCACGGGATGCTCCCAAGGTTTTCTTTGGATGGCCCCTTGATCTTTTGGCAGGAGGGACACAGGTGCAGGCTCATGGGAGTCTGAGGAGTCCCCCCTTTCCATGACCGCAGGGGAAGATGTGGAACTGTCATCCTGCGGGCCACCGGAGGGAGGTGGAGGTGTTGGTTGTGCCACAGGCCTGTCCCTTAGTACCGCTACTAGCTGGCCCATGAGGTCCACGATTTGGCCCATGCGGTCCACGAGTTGGCCCATGCGGTTGTCTATGGACCTGAGCAGCTGTTGTTGCTCACAGGCATCTTGCTGAGCATGGCCCATTTGTCCCTGGCACCGTTCATAGGACTCAACGACTCTGGTGATGTTTGCCAGGACTTCGGACCCAGCGTTCTGTTGCTTTAAGTGACACTTGGCCTCCCACCTGGCCTGCTGTCATGGACCTGTTGCCTCACCACTGTAGGCACCTGCCTACTCTCCCTGACATCCGTGGTTGTTGGGGTGGGCTGGTTATCCTCTGGGGGAGGGCGAGTGTTGCAGGCAGCAGTGGTAGTGGTGGTGGTGGTAGTGGTGGTGGTGGTGGTTGTGGTGGTAGCGGCGGCACAGGTCATTCCAGCAGGGGTCAGCGTTGATGTTGTTGCTGAGGGGGGTGGGGCAGTGGGGGCCTGGGACAGATTGCGCCTTGACACACCAGATGGTCCGGCTTGGTTCACCACATCCTCAGTTTCCTTGTAGTCCGCATCTGAGTGCCCATGTTCCGGGGAAGGAGACTGGCTTTGCAGGTTGCGGTTGTCGTCCTCTGCATTGAGGTGTTGGTGACCTGTGGGACAGAGTGTAGATGGTCATTGCCTTACACCCCTCATACTTGCTGTGTTTGATGTCTCTTATTTACATGTTTTGCTACACACAGTTAAGTATTTCACACATTGTATGTGTGCACAGTGATGTGCATCATGACATGATGTGGAGTTACATTCATTTATTTAAATGGTGTGACATGTAATTGGATACCATGCCCCACGTGTGGAATTTCTCATTACGATGAACGGTTGTCATCTGACAACTGGCAGAAATACAACTTGATGTGAGGCATCTTTGCTGATTATTCTGCCGGGCAGCCATTACATGTGCGCATGAACTAGCCATTGTCATGTCATGCATACCTTGGTCATGTCCTGTGCCTGGATTTCTTTGTACAACAGACCATGTTTGTTTGTTTTTCCTAAGGTCCTTCATGCTCAGCACCCATGGAAGTTACAGATGACATTCGGGGCAGTGCATGTATGTTCCCTGATTTGCTTAAACATGATTTTTGGTGAGTCACAGTTCTATTTATGTCACAGTTCCATACGCTTAGCTGTCTGCATACTGTCAACATATATTTAGTTTGCTCATATTTTAGTGTGAAGTGAGGCCTTGTGTTGTCATATGGCTCAATACTTTTGGTGAGGGATAGTGGGGTGCATGCACTGTCTGCTTATCTGTCCAGTTGTCATTTTGGGGGGGACGTTCTGACACATTCTAAGGGGGGGAGTGCTCCATCCTGCTGAGGGGGGGTGGTACAGGGGTGGCTGGTGGGAGTTGTGGAGCAGGCCTCCCTACCCCAAACATCCCTCCCTGTGAAGATGGCTACCTACCTGCTGACTGGTGGGAGTTGTGGAGCAGGCCTCCCTACCCCAAACATCCCTCCCTGTGAAGACTGCTACCTACCTGTTAGGTGAGGGTGAAGCAGACAATGGCTGACACATGCTTCTGGCTGGCGTGGAGGGCTCCATCCTGCTGAAGGGGGGGACAGGGGTGGCTGGTGGGAGTTATTGAGCAGGCCTCCCTACCCCAAACATCCCTCCCTGTGAAGATGGCTACCTACCTGCTGACTGGTGGGAGTTGTGGATCAGGCCTCCCTACCCCAAACATCCCTCCCTGTGAAGACTGCTACCTACCTGTTAGGTGAGGGTGAAGCAGACAATGGCTGACACATGCTTCTGGCTGGGTTGGAGGGCTCCATCCTGCTGAAGGGGGGGACAGGGGTGGCTGGTGGGAGTTGTAGTGCTGGGTCCCAAGACACATTCTCCCTTCCTGTGAAGATGGCTACCTACCGGTTAGTTGAGGGTGAAGCAGACAATGGCTGACACATGCTTCTGGCTGGGGTGGAGGGCTCCATCCCGCTGAGGGGGGGACAGGGGTGGCTGATGGGAGTTGTGGAGCAGGCCTCCCTACCCCAAACATCCCTCCCTGTGAAGGGGTGGCTGGTTGGAGTTGTAGTGCTTGTTGGCTGGACACATACAACTAAGTTGGTGTTGGGTACCTTTGTGGTGAATCAGGTTGAGTGGAGGTTATATCTGTGAGTCCTGTGTTTGGTATTGTGCTGCAGAATGATAGACTTGGGCCTAGGAGGTGTAGCTTTGTAGTTGTGCAAGGCAGTACATAGCAGTGTGATGGTATACATTTGTTAGTACTTACCAACCTCCTCTTCCCCGCTATTCCTTCAAGACTCCCTGGGTGCAGTATGGCAAGCCCCTTCTCCTCCCACGCAGAGTACGTTTTGGGTGGAATGGGGGGGCCTCCACCAGTCCCCTCAGCCAGCTCACGGTTTTTTGCCCTCTTCTCCTTGACGACACCACTGATTCTGTATTTCCTGCTTGTTGCTTGGGGTGGTCCCTACTGCATTTACCTTGTTCACTATTCTTACCCACATTTGGGTCCTGGTGGCTAGTGGGGTCTGTTGGACCATGTTACCAAAGAGTTGTGGTTCAACTCTTATGATCTCATTTACCATCACTGTCAACTCTGTTTCTATGAATTTTGGCATTTTATGTGGTGCCATGGTGTGTGCTGTGTTGATGTTTTGGGGTGCAGTTGTGAGGGTGGTGTGGGTGGTGAAGGTGGTGTGTATGTGTGTTGTGTTTGTGATGTGATGTGTGCAGCTTTGCCTCGAATTTTTGCTCTGCTGTCTGGCCCTTCAGTTGTGTAGTTTTGCAAAGGATTTTGGTCAGGGAAGGGGCTGGTTTTATGCTCAGCTATGTGGGTGTGGCAAGTTAGTGTATTTGCTGTCAGGTGGGTTGTGTGGGTTGTCCTGTGATTTGTTGGTTTGAATTTGCCATGGGGGTGTGTCATTGTGAGGTTTTAGGTTAATTTGGGGGCATGGCTAGTTTCCTGTGTGCATTTGGTGGTCTTATTGTGTGTTTTGTCATCGGACGCCATTTTTTTCACAGAGCCTCCGCAGCAATGGCTGTGCTGCAGCCCATCCGCCGGATCTCACATTCATTACTGTTCGCGACCGCGGCGGTCCCTTACAGCGGAACGTACCGCTGTAGAATCGGGGATATCATAATGTCAAGGGCGGTTACTCCGCGTGCCTGGCGGCGGTTTGTTTCTTTTTCGCTGCGAATCCGACCATCGCGGTTGGATTTTCACCAGCTCCGCCGGTTACGGGCGGATTTTCGATGCCTCCTACCGCCGCGGTGGGAATATTTTGGCGGTTTATCATAATCTGATCTGCGTTTTTCCCGCTGGTCCGGCGGGCGGTATTTTCCCGCTACCATGGTGGCCGCCATCCTCATGGGCCCCTAAGTTCTTTAGGCAAAGCGCTGGTTCTAAGTGCAATGTGCCGATTCTGCTTCCACAACAGAAGCGATGTGCCGGTTCTGCTACATACAGAATGGAAATGCATCACATTTACTGGAGCAAGCACCTGGGTCCACTTCCAATGGACCAGGCACAGGAGCAGGTGGTGAAACTTTGATATCCCTGGGGCTCAGGAAACAGGAGGCAAGCCAACCAGCCATTGGAGATCACTCTGGTTTCAAGGCATAGTCCAGCTCTCCCTCAGCAGGGTCAGAGAGCAGCAGGCACAGCAGAAAAGCAGTTCTTCCAGACCAGTAGTCCAACAGGGTGACAGTCCTTGTAGCAGCACAGCAGCTCTTCTGACAGAGGTTCTTTACAGGTCCAGAAGTGTCTGATTTGGTGTGGTTAAAGACCCAGTACTTATACCCAGCTGTGCCTTTGAAGTGGGATGATTTCAAAGAAGGGTCTTTGAAGAAGTGCACATAGGTCCTTTCTTTCTAGCCTTTGCTCCAGACTCACTACAATGGGGTAATCAGTCCTTTGCATGGGACACTACCCATTCAGGTATAAGGTTTGGCGCCTCCCTCACATCCTGTCCAGGATGAGCTACCAGGATGAAGATGGGCCCTCAGGCACACCTAACCTTCCTTTGTGTGTGGCTGTCTAGAGGGAATGCACCAAGTCAAGCTGTTACCCACTTAAGACATGTATTGGAGACAGGCTGCAGGCACACAGAGCTTTAAGAGCAGAGAAATGCTGACTTTCTAAAAGTGGGTTGAGTGTTTGAAAAGTTTCAGCCCTCCGTCCATCATCTCCTTGTCTTTGCTTTGTGCGCCCTAAGTTGACAGGGTATGCCCAGACATGGGTCCCTTGCTTACTTTGCCAGTGGATTCAATCTAGCCTGGCTGATGAGGGGTGTTACCCTGAAATCGGTCCCAGGATGCTTGTGTCCAGTCCAGGGAAGACATGGCTTCTCAGTTCGGGCTGGACTGTTCCCATGAGGCACAGGGTCAAGACTGATTTACATATAGCTATGTCTGAACTGGGGTGGTAAAGTGAGCTAAAGAACGGTGATGGATTCAAGCCAGATCTGTGACTGGGGGTGAGTGTTTGAAAGGTTTCAGCACTCTGTCCATCATCTTCTTGTGTTTGTGACTTTCTAAAAGTGGCATTTCTAAAATAGTAATGTTAAATCCAACTTTACCAGTAACGAGGATTTATCATTACCATTCCAATAATATGAAACATGCCGGAGCTACTCCTTCTCACTCAGGAATTACTGCTTAAAAGTGTAATAAAAAATTCCCAGTGTTAACCTATGAGCGAAGTAGGCATCACAGTAGAGAAAAAATAATTCATGTGTTTGAAACTACTAGGACATGCAAAACTTAACAGTACATGTACTACCTTTTATTTACATAACACTCTGCCCTATGGGCTACCTAGGGCTTATCTTAGGGGTGACTTAGATGTAATAAAAGGGGAGTTTAAGGCTTGGCAAGGGGTTTTAAATGCCAAGTCGACATGGCACGAAAGCTGCACATAGAGGCTCTGCAGTGTCAGGCCTGAGACATGTTTAAAGGGCTACTTGATGTGTGGCACAATTAGTTCTGCAGGCCCACTAGTAGCATTTAATTTACAGGCCCTGGGCACAGATAGTGCACTCTACTAGGGACTTACAGATAAATTAAATATACCAATTGTGAATATACCAAATGTAACCATGTTTAGGGCAGAAGCACATGCACTTTATTACTGGTGGGAAAGTGCTCATAGTTCTAAGGCCAACAAAAAGAATCAGCAAAAAGAGGAGTTAAGCAGGCATAAAGTTTGGGAGAACACCACCCTAAGACTGACAGGTCTAACAGCTGGCTGGGTGCCCTTGTTTACAGTTTAATTAAAAAAAGTGAATTTTATCTGAAACACTTACAAACCCCAGATTGATGCTGTATTTTTGAAAACGTGACTCTGAAAGCAATAAACTGACCTAAAAGACATTTTATCCGAAATGTGACACAAACAACTGTACAGGACTGAAAGTTTAAGTGGAGATGTTGGTAGTTTTTGTTTGTTCTACAATGGAAATCTCTCAGTAACAGCTGACCCCGGGACAAGTATAGTGTATGGTCAGCTGCAGACACGGACAGCACATGTACACATAAATGCCAGAAAAAAAAACATGCCGATACAAACCATTAAAAATGCGATATGAAAAACATGGTTTTATCCCCTCTGCTATCCAACACAACCCTACTGTTGCTTTTGCTGGTGTGGGAATAGTAATTTTTACCCCTCCACTATCCAATACTTTCCCTACTGTTGCACTCCCTGGAGTGGGAATAGTTATTTTAGCCCCTACGCTATCCAACACTTTCCCTACTGTGGCACTTATTGGAGTGTAAAATGTAGTTTTAAAAATACATATTTTAATATTTTAATTTATAATATATATATAGATGTATTTTTTATTGTTATGTTAAAGGTGTATGTATATCTATGTATTTATAGTTTTTTATATATTTCTAACATTTTATAATTTATTAAAATAATTATTTGTTAATTATTATTAAGTAAATATTACATTTTATATGTGTATGTTTAATTTATTCTTACATTACATTTATTACTTATAATTGTTAACATTTTCTAATAATCCTAAATATTTGTTTTAAGTTATATGTATTATTTAATTTATTTTACATTATTTTTTATACATTTAAAAAAAACTATATTTTGTACTTCGATATTTTTAACGATATATTTTTTCTCTATATTTTATTACTTACCATTATGAAGATAGGATGCTGATATTTTTGACATCTATATTTATGTCCCGATATTTTGGGAACACGATATTTTGTCACTCGATATTTTGTCAGTGATCCCTTGGGAGAATGTGGCTTTGGACCTTTTTCAAGGTAAATGTGTCAATTTAAAAACAAAAATGCAATCTTTGACCAGCAAATTAACAAATTGTAAAATGAATTAATAGCCTGGAATTATGTGAAGTCAGACAGGCAGTTTACCTAACAGTATGGGTCCCCGTGCCAGTCCACGCCCCAAAACGCACTTCAGGTTGCACAAATTAGAATGTCTCACCCAGAATGCTCGAACTGGAATTTCGTACTAATTACCACAGGATTCTTCACGGATTTTACCAGCTGTAAGCTTGTTGGAAAATAGTAGGGGTCTGCAATTTGATGTGCGAATAGTGCGTGGGCAGATACTGTTTAACATAGAATGCTTTTTCCGATGTAGAGGTGGACTTGCACCGGAAGCAATTAGCCCTGCCATTCTAATCAGGGTCGTAGATTGTAGGAGGGGTAGGGAATGGAAACAGATCTAGGCAGCGAGGCAGAGGACAGATCGAGCCAGAGTGTAGGCAAGGTGGCCGGTAAAAGTAGTGTGGAGCTTGCAGGCATGAAGTAAAGGACATATTTAGTAATCTAGGCATTAAGGGAAGGAAAGCAGGCGCAAGGGCTAGGAAAGGGTGAGGTGTCTGCTGCACCCCAGCAACCACTCATAATTCCGGGTACAGGTGCTCACATACCTCATGTTCTGAGTTTACCTCTTGAAAATTCGGAATTACCTGTGGATTGGGTGTTTTCTACACAGAAATCCACATGCATCAGAATTCACTGCTTGTCACTCCCCCATCCCCCTTCCCCAACCCTGGTAAATTTCACCAGGTTTCCTCTGTCAAGATTTGTCAGGACAAAGGGGAGAATCTGCTCTTGTTCACCTCACATCTCAGAATTATGATCCCGAGCATTCACGGGATTGTAATTAATAAATGTACCCATACCCCAATCATTTGTAATTAAGGGGACTGATGTCTCAATGCATGTCAACTTACCCCAGCAGTCGTCATCAAACAAAGCTCCATTGTAGAAGGCCTGTTGTTAGAGATGAAGGACTGGGTAAAGAGAATTGTTTTTTGCCTCACTGGATAGCCCCATTGAGGCCGTAGTGGCTAGGAGATAGGTGGATCCAGAGAGGAAACCTAACATGTCCCCGTTACTAGGGTTATAAGTGGGATGAAAAAACTGGGGGTTCTCATGCAGGGGCATGGCCAATGTAATTAAGGGTGTGGCTTAAAACACGTAAGCTAAAAATCTGTGCTTAGCATAGCGTGCCGCCCGACTTGAATTTTGCTGTTTCTGTCATTGCACCCAGATATTCTACCAGTAACATCATAACTATAACAAGTCAGGACTATTGGCTTTGTCAATGGTTGTTAGTTGCACAAGATAAATAAGCAGTAAATATGGTGTGTGTATAATATTGAAAAAGCTTTAACTTAAAACCCTGGTGACACCACGACAATGTTGCTGCTCCTTAGTTTCAAAAACTGGATGTTAGCTCATCAAGTCATTCTGAATCCTTCCAAAACTGAATTCCTCCTCCTCTCTACCTCACTCTCCTCCCCTCCTGTTCAAACTTGGATAAATAACCTGAACTTACTGAACAACAAACCTATCGTTGTCGACAGCGCTAAATCCCTTGGTGTCATTCTTGACAAAAAGTTCAATCTACACTCATACATAAATTCCATCGCAAAGAATGCACGTTGCCAACTGTGCCTTTTCTGGGGGATTCGACGTTTCCTTCCGGAGCAAGATCTAAAAACCTTAGTCCGGTCTCTGGTTCTCTCTAGAATGGACTATTGCAATTTTCTGTTTGCTGGCCTCCCCAAATCTCACCTTTCCCCTCTCAAATCCGTACTTCCTTCAGCGGCTCGTTTTGTCATTGGGGCCAAAAGAAGTGACCACATCACACCCATACTTTCTTCTCTTAAATGGATTCCCATTGAAGCAAGTTCAATCTACAAGCTTGCCTGTATCACCCACAAAGCTCTGCACACTTCCTCCCCTCGATACCTGGCAAATAAACTTAAAATCTCTGGAGGCTCTAGACCTTCACATAATGCGGAAAAATTCCTGCTTGAGCCCCCCATCTTCAAAACGGAAAGATCAATGGCTCAATCCTTCTCAGACAATGCGGTCAGAATCTGTAACTCGCTTCCTTCACTACTCTGTACCACCACCTCTACCCTCTACTTTTACAAATTGATAAAATGAGAATATGCATATTACAAAGACATGTAATAAAAATCTCAATCAAATTAATATATGCAATAGATCAATAAAAGATAAAGAACAAGAAACAGAGAAAATAGACATTCAAGGAGGTTTAAAGTTCTCAGCATTTAAACGGGAATTATTTACTAATATTTGATTATCTAGATAAGTAGTGAGATTGAATTGAGGATACAATAGATTACTGGTAAGAATTGATTAATTGAATTAATTGAAGTGGCTGGAACCTCTCATGCGGTCTTTGTTCCAATAGCAGATATTTTTTCATCTCTTGGGGTTGTGCACTTGCACGAAATGCGAGGTAGGATTATTCAAAACACTTCCTAGCAACAGAGATCGTAGACGAGACTGCGTCGATGCAAAGAGACGCAAAGTGACATAAAGCCTCATTAAGCAGTGCATGCAATTTACTATCCAGCGCTAAATGTATTTTGCACTGGAAAGGGGAACTTTCGCAGTGAAAATACAGCTTTGCGTCAAGATGACATCAAAAGGGCATTACAGATATAGATTACTTCAAACGCCCATAGGTTTCAACGCAAAACTTCCCTCCTGAGATAGCAGGACCGGGCTTTGAGTCAAAAGCTACCACCCATGTGAAGCAGGTGCAAAGAAGGGGACATGGGCTCACTTCCACTGCATGGGAGATTTCGGAGGTTGTCTGTGCACAGGAATGAGAAGTGGACGTAAACAATGCCAGTGCCAATTCTATACTTGGCAGAGCACCTTTGCCCCTACATCATGGTGCAAGGCAGTGCGATGCACAAGGCGGCCTCCCCTGAGTTGTCAGTACAGGGGACGAATGAAGCAGGCTTGTCTTAGCAGCTACGGCTCGGCGCTGGGTTTCCCCCATAGAGAACCTGTGCTGCTTTGTGTGAACAATTAGTACACCTGGGTCTCATTTCTTACGCCTCCTCTGCCCTCGACCATGGAATGGGCAACAACAAGAGGAATAGTACCATGTGCACACTTTCCTAGATAGGGCAAAAGCTGTATGGCAAAGCTAGGGGGCGAGCAACAAAGCACGGAATATGGGTGGACACCCTGAGATTCAGAATAAATTAGGAACTTGGATGTTAACTATTTGTCTTTACAATCACCTTATTTCTTCAGTCACCAGAAAAATATTGATGTAGATATGTGATGCCTGATGTATGTGGTGGCTATTTCATAATACTTGTTACAGACTGTAAATGTACATAAAACATTAAAATTATACTTTTGTAGTATTCGTTTTTGTAGAAAAATAAAATACAGAAGACAATACTCATGTTCATAGTGTAACATTCAGTTGATTTAACAATAAGCATTTTGTTGTTCACGCTAAGCTACCTATCGAGAGAACATGCGCTTTACATTTACATGTTATGTTATATTGTGCTGCTATGTTGTGCTATGTTATGTTTGTTGTGTTAAGTTATGCTATGCCATGTTATGTTATTAATAAATCAGAGATCACCCACAAAGAACTGGAACAGTTGCCATCAATTAAACAGGCATTGCCAAAGCCAATGCCTGGTGTTGGCTACCAGCATTTTGGCATTGTCTAGTTTTTGAAAGACTTTATTGTTGTGAAAGTTACCCTTGTCAATCTAAAGAAACGTTGGCTATAGAAAATTAACTTTTTTGGCCTCAAAAACCTCACTTTGCCATAGTAGTCCCTGGCACTCAAGGGAGCTACTTTGTGGCTGTGCATCTTGTGAAGGGGCAGAATGCTGTCACTCACATTGAAGATATTGAATGACTGAAATTGGCAGACCCAGTACTCGATGCTTTATGCTGTAGTGGGTGGAGCAAAAATGTGAATGCCACCACAGAAGACCAATGATGAAGAGGGCTGATTAAGGCCATTGTAAGTAAGAGTATTACACTTGGAAGTTCAGTAAAATCAAAGTTTTGATTAACGTCCGATCTAAAACAAGCATTTGCAATGCAATCGGTCTCGCCTTTGGGACCTTATATGTATTTAGCTATGCAGCACATTAGGCTGGGTGCTGAAACATCTACTGTTCTGTAACATGGAGGGAAAATAAGCACCAAACTGTTTGACATGCCAGGTATGGGAAGGCATGGAGAGAAATATTGCCTTTCAGCAGGAAATGATATAGTCCAAAGCTCTGTTTTTAATATTAAATCAGGGCCTTTGGTGGTCATAGCACTGAAAATACAAGATTTGAAAAAAATATTATTGTCTATGGGTGCTTGTGGAATACAATTTCTATGGACTGGAATCTAGAGAATGCTAAAGTAATTCTGGTATTTTACTGACCTCTGCTGGTCGTTTTCTATCAAGAAAGTTAAATAGAGGCTTTTGCCAGAAAAATGAAAAAAGAAAGTCTCTTAGCAGAAAGCAATTCTGGTATTTTACTGACCTCTGCTAGTCGTTTTCTATCAAGACAGTTAAATAGAGGCAGTTGAACAGAAAAAAAGTCCCTAAGCGGAAGCAGACAAGTCCAGGGGGTGATCTCCAGAGCCCACAAAGTACATACACATATAAGTATATAATAAGTATATACTAAAGTATATACAAGAGGTCTCGAATGCTCGAACTAAAAATACATGTTGATACAAAACAAAAAAACAAATGTTGCACAAAGCATGACGATCTGAAATCACGGAAAACAATGCAAAAATAAATTTCTCTGAAGCACACCACCAGAACAGGAAAATTGTAGAAGAAATACAAATGGCGATGCAAGTAGCGGAAAAATATGGAAACATAAAAAATGCAGATGCAATGCCACTACACAAAACATGCTGATCGGAAACAAAAGAAAAATGCCGATACAAAACTGAAAAAAAGGATTGACAAAAAAAAAGTTCTTAGAATTACAGCGCCAGTTGCGGAAATACACCAATAAAACAAAATTAATTAGTACTTCGTCAGCAAGGTTAGGCAATTATTATTAGGTGCCTGAAATACAAGGCCCTCATCCATATTGAAATGTGGCATGCTTCATCATCGGGCTGCCCACTCCCTGGACTCAAATGAGTACATGGTGGGCTCTACCACAGAAGGGGGAGCGAGGTTTTAAAAAAATATTCTTTATGTTGTGAATAATCCATATTCCAAGTGAAGAAATTATTCAACTCCTTGTGTGGTTGTCATACCCATGCTGTAATCATGCTAGGCATCAAATTAAAAACATTATCTTACCCAGGTGCAGTAGGAACATTGCCTAACTTAGGGAACACAAAGCAGCGACGACCTGTTGTCACACTCTGAGACTACATGTGGGACATTATATCACATAGTCAATATAATAAGAAACAACTAATATCATTTGTATATCTATTGCCGGTACCCAAATGCACAACACAACATCACTCTCCAAATCTAACCAAAACGCAAAATTATTTGTCTTCTGCAAGAAAGCGTCAGTATTTTAGAGTGGGCCTAGGTTTTATCTTGAGCCTTGGGCCATACCTAGAATGAGAATATTGAAAAGGAATCTCTGAGCTTTGGTTAGATGTCTTAGAAGTGAGGGCCCCTCAAGTGTCTGAAGAAGGAGACACAGTTTCATCACATTCTGAAGGGACTTTATGATTGAGAGTCATTTATCTCTAATTGCATGGCATCACTTGCAACAGTTTCTCCTTTGAATCTCCTGAAGAAATACATACTTCGGGCTATTATTTCTGCCCTTACTTTGCAATCACTTTAGTGCCCTTTCAACGCTGAAGGCTGAAGTCTCAAAAGGAAGGTAGTATGATCTTGTTGCCTGGTTCTTTTAGGAGTACCACATAACCGGCAGGGACTCTCCCAGTGGTCAGATGAGATGTTAATCAATATGCTCGCTAAGGCTTGTATGTAGTCCATTCAGGATTCTGACCAGTGGCCTTAGCTACGCGGATGGGCTTGGCCAATGTTTTCATAAAACATTCCACTTCACCATTGGCGTGCTGCTATTGGGAAGCTGTTTTGGTGGTTTTGACACACATCAAAGAAAGAAATTATGCCAGCTCCAGGCTCTGAAGGCGAGGATCATTGCTGATTTTGAATTCTGAATGACACCATGGGTGGTCATTATTTTTCTAGCTCTGGGATTGGTGCCTCAGGGGAGGTCTACCATGTGCACTTCTGGGTACTTGGAGTGATCATTGATGATCACCAACGTATGAACATGTCCATCTGACATCAAAGCCAGCGCTGGCTCTCACCCATGGGTGAGGAGAGGCCTTCTCTGTGATGATTGGTGCCTGGTTTTCATGAAGGTTGGCTGCTTGGCATTGAAGGCATCTTCCGACTGCGTCTTCCATCTGTTAGTCTCACTCTAGGAATCAGCCTTTGCTGGGTGTTTTTTGTTCTACCCATACCCTGGTGTCCCACATGGAGGAGTAGTACATTCCGGTGGGACAGGGTGCTGGGAATGACTAGATGGTTTCCTAGAAGGAGGCAGCCCTTCGGAGTCTTCGCCAGCTCCTGGCGTACATTGTGGTGGAGTCGGAGGCACAACTGGGCCTCTGTGGTGCGTGTCTACAGGTTCTCTAGCATGGCCTTTTGATCACCATGCGGCACTGCTCTAACTGCAGGCATTCATTTTCTGCTATAGCCGAAATAATCATGTTCAAAGGTGATGGGTTTTGGTATTAATCTTTCGACCATGAGTCCGAGACATTCTTCCATCTCAATCACCTCATCCTTATACTGAGCTGTGGTAGGGCGAGGGTGTTATGAGAGCAAGTTAGCATGGTTCTTTGATCTGGAGCTGTAGTTGATGACGATGGAGTATCCACTTCTTAATCCTCTGTGCAGGGTTTGCTGACAATGCCTTGAAAATTGGGATGAGTGGTTTGTGATCAGTAGACACAAGAAATGGGTGTCTGTGTAGTTTGAAGTGATGGCACCCTCAGTGGACAGCAATTGTTTCCTCTTCTGTGTGGGAATTGCGTTGCTCTGTTGGGTTCAGTGCTAGACTTACAAATGCTACAGGCGCCCATTTCCCACACAATTGCTTTTGTGACAGCCTAGTCTCAAACCCTAAAGTACTAGCATCTATTGATAATTCAGTTTCTCTGGTCAGGTCGATATACTTCAGTTTCTTCTCTTTGGATACTTGTTATTTTCTAGCTTCAAATGCAGCTTCCTCGCCTCATCCTAGGGTCACGGAATTGTGGACTTGGTTAGCTCTCTCAGAGGTTCCATTAGGGTCTTCAGATTTTGTATAAATCTTCCACATCAAGTCACCAGGCTGGAACAGAGGAAGTGCGGGTGCTGCCTTAATGCCTGCTACCTCTCTGGGGTCGGAAGCGACCCCTTGGGATGAGAATTGGTACCCAAAGACGCTAATGTTTATGCTGAGAAATTCTGCAATGCCTCTTTTTTTGGGGTCTCCCATGTATATTATTCAACATCTTTGCTGTATAAGTAAGTGGCAGCAAAGTTAGTTTGCTCTCTTCTGCGCGGTTCCTCTACCGCAACTGCATTGGATTATCTTCATTGGCTCCCTGTGGCAAAGTGAATTCTGTTTACATTTCTCTGCATGGCCATCAGAGCTTTCCATCATGTAGGTCAATGCCCTCTTCAGAACAAATGCTACCTCAGTGTCCTCAAAAGAGCGCTGCTTTCAGCTAACGCCAACCCTCTAAAGGTTCCTAAGTACAGTAAGGTTTGAGTATGCGGCTGAGCTTTATCAATACAATAGCAATCAGTAGAATAGCCTGCCACCTTCTCTTTGAGCCATCAGTAAACTTCACGCTTTTTGGAAAGTCCTGGAAACCTGGCTCTACACAACTTAGTGCTTTGCACTTTCCTCCCTTCCACCTCTTTCCTAGTCAGGATAGCCAGTGCTGGAATGCTTTTTTAGGTAACAGTTTGCACACTATAAATATAAAGAATAATAAGAACTTCACACTTTATTATTCAGAGTGAGGCCACAGTAGCTCAGCTTTTGGAAGAGACCCTTGAGAAGGGCATAGCGTTCCTCGATTGGCACACTGTGGACCAGAATGTCATCGCTCACATTGATTATTCAGATAAGGCCAGATAGTACTCCCCTGATGGTATCTGTGAAAATGTCTGCTGTGCTTGAAATTCCAAATTCAGTCTTTTCTATCGGACCAGGACGACATTGAGAGTCGAGAAGGTGGGCATGATTGGTCTAAGAGCAAATGTCTCTATTTTGGAGAACCACTGCAAGGCATTTACTGTAGCTACCAGGTCATGCACTGTGGGTGTTAGGTGGCACTCTCACCAGATGGCAAGTTTCGACAGATGCATGTCTATGCAGATGAATACTTCTGGCTGGCAAGGTTGTCGGGTGAGGACAATGGCTAGACCCAGGGGCAAGGCCCTTCTACTCTTTGTATAATGTCTGCCTTATCTAGCTTTGCAGTTCAGCCTCGCCTTTTGGTCAGCGATGGAATGCCACTCGCTGGTGGCTGAGGGCGACTGGATGAATTGATCCGTCAATATGTTGATGACTTTGTGTTTTAGGTAGACAATGCTGGTTCTGGTGCTCAGCCAACAAGACACAATTAGTGTGAACACTGTAGGCAAGGTCGACTAGCTTCAGTTGCTGGGCAGTTTGACAGTTCATCTTCGTCTTTCTATGTGACATAGATGTGGGAGGTCATAGATTGCTCGCAATGATTCAGTTCAGCATGGAAAGCACCACACAGAGAGGTAGAAGTGACATGTTTCCATAAGCAAACCCTTCGTTGGGTTTGAGTATGGTTGCACTGTCGGGATATCGTATTGACTTTGGGTCATGATATTGACTGATGCACCAGTGTCAGTGAAGGCTGTGAGCATTTGTTGCCCTACTTGACTTAGCACCTTCTTCCTCATAGTTGTCCTATACCGGTCTGGTTCTGTGAGGACTCGTGTATTTATTAGCTTCTTAGGTGGGGTTTTGCTTCTGCACCCTGACCAGCAGGCTTGTACAAAGGGGTTGATTTAAGATATTCCTATGAAAGTGATCTGCAGTATGGATATGTACTGCACCCTTGCAGTGGTATGATGGAACTGTGTTCAGAATTGATGAACTCGTAGTCTTCAATTAGATCAGCTTTTCAAAATAAGGGGTGTGATCAGCACCCCAGGAGAAAACACACATTAAGAAAAATGTCTGTAGGGGGTTTGTAGACAGCCCTCTTTTTATTCATTGGGCTGATTATTCTTCCACCCAGTGCAGCATGGGGCGATGGGTCTGGCTACTTCTGCCGTTTGGCCAACTTCACTGTGAGTGATAGTACTGTGAATTTTCACAAGGAGCAAGCCGGCGCTTAAAGTTGTAGGGGCTACTAGGTGAATGCGTGCTTCTTGAGATCAAAGGTAGATTTAAAATTCTTTTTATGCTGAAAATGTCCCAGCAGCTAAAATACAATTTTGGATAAGGCATGATGGATAAGGGAAGGCAAATCTTTACTAACCTGGAGGGGACTCCGCAAAAGAGTGAATCTGCATGGAACTGGTATGCGCCGACAATCAATTCAAAAAGTGAGTTCTCAAAACCCCTTTTTCATAGATCCTGATGCCACTGGGGTCAATTTCCTGTCCTGGAATATAGCTGGACTGAAAAGGAACTAGGAGTCACTCCTGCAGGTCATTAAGGATAACAAAGATGTGATCGCAGTTGTACACCTGGAAAGCGGAGGATTGGGTGTTGCCTGACTATTTTGTTTTTAGCCTAAAAGCAGTTAAGGGGCAATTTGAGAGATCCGTGGGGGTCTACCGGTTTGGTATCTGTTAGGCATGACGTTGTGGTGTCTGTCCTTCCTAGGGATTCTACAAAGTCTTTTGCATTATCTGTATTTGGCCTTCCCTCTACCATGACATGGAGGGGGATCAAACAGGATATGCTCATCGGATTCTTTTTAATACATACTTTCTGCTGAAACTTGGCAAAAATATTCTATTCAAGGAATTGGCACTTCTGTTGGACCAGACTTATTTATTAATTCCATAAGTGCCTATTCATTTGATGGGTGACTTAAATGTAAAAATTCCCCCTATTCAGCCGACGGATTGTATCCAAAGGAACTAAGAGATTGCACTGAATATTCCCCGTCAGGTCTTGGGGAGTCAGAGAGAGGAGAGGTCTGGTAGACATCTGGAGATCTTGCATTTAATAGCCTTAACATGACTATAATAAATGGTAGGTGTCCAGGAGATCAGCAGGCTCAGTGGACGTTTGACAATGGGAGGGTAACGTCTTTGATCCATTATGCAATTGTATCTTCAGAGCCTTTTGGGATGGTGAAAGATTTTTTTGTAGGTGGCCTTTGTGGGAGTGGCCAAAGCCTCTTTGTTCACTGTCTAGGGTGGCTAAGCCAATAAATATGTGGCGCAATAGTCCGCCCCTGTACTGTAAAAATGAGCATGGAATTGCGTGGTCTTCCAAACTAAAACACCATATCAAAAATGACATGATGGAGTTGCTAAGTGAGCAATTCAGCTCACCCCGACACCACACAGCTTCCGAAAACTTCATTTCCTCTATAAGGGATATGGCCGCTGGAGGGCTGGAAAGGGGCAGGGTCAGAAAGGACTTGTCGAGTTCGGCAAGGTGAAGGGCTAAAGTAATGCCTAATAAGAACATAAGGGAGGAGCTTACAGTAACATAGAAAAGCCTTCAGGAAAGAAATGCGGCAAATTAGGTGAAGGAAAAAAGAGATCGTATAGACACAGGCAATCTTCTCCCTCTGCACTGGGGATGTATGTCAATACTTTGCATACCATTACTTCGCATGATTTTAGTGCGATGTTTTTACTTAGCGTAAACCATTACTTTGCAAGTTTTAACTGCGATTGCATTTATAAGGCAAATTGTTATAAATGTACTATGGTTTATGCTAATTAAAAACATCGCACTAAAATCATGCTTACACTACACTACCTTACACTACTTAAACATCACTACACTACCCAAAACCCTTATACACTACCCCTACACGACACAAACACCACAATACTACCCTAAACCCTAAAACACTACCTCCTGCACAACCTTCACCCAACCCCCAGTCCTGTTCCTACACCCAAACACTACCCTGCACTACAGCCCGACACTACCCTAAACCCTAATACATTATCCTACACTACACTAACACCACAACACTACCCTAAAACGCTACACCCGGCACGACCCTGCCCCTACCCCAGTCCCTTCCCTACACTGAAACACTACCTTGCACGACCCCCTGACTATACCCTAAACCCTAAAACACAACCCTACACTACACATACACCACATCACTACCCTAAACCCTAAAACACTAGCCTCAGCACGGCCCTACACTACTCAAACTTAACCCTACAACTTAAAGACTACCCCTGCACTACACAAAAAAACTACACTTACCTCTCTCACCTCCGTGGTTCCTCTCTTCTCCGGCTTCCAGCGACGTCAGATCTGCACGTCGTTGTTTGGAAACGGAATCTCCTTCCAAACAACGATGTGGATAGCGCATACCATTACAACGCATGTGTTATAACAACGCTTGCGATGTAACAACTTGCGTACTAATGGTACACGTTGTAACATCGCAAGCGTGGTAACGCTTGCGAAGTAATGGTATGCGCACTAGCAGCCGCGCACTAAAGGCTGTTTAACCCCAAAGATACTTGGGTTAGTTACATCGCAGACTTGTATAAAGTCAAAGATGATGCTGGGGGTAGCTCAAGCATGCTACCCCCGACATTACCCTAAACCCTATAACACTACCCTACCCTACACTACACAAACACCACTACCCTAAACCCTAAAACACTACTCCCTGCACGACCCTCCCCCGACCCCCAGTCCGCTCCCTACACTACAACACTACCCTGCACGACACCCCAACACTACCCTAAACCCTAAAACACTACCCCTGCACAACCCTCCCCCGACACCCAGTCCTGTTCCTACACCCAAACACTACCCTAAAACACTACCCCAGCACGACCCTGCCCCTACCCAGAGTCCCTTCCCTACACTGAAACACTACCCTGCACGACCCCCTGCCACTAACCTAAACCCTAAAACACTACCCTACACTACACATACACCACATCACTAACCTACACCCTAAAATACTAGCACCAGCACGAACCTACACTACTCAAACACAACCCTACAACCTAAAAGACTACCCCTGCACTATACAAAAAAACTACACTTACCTCTCTCTCTCCTCCGTGGTTTCTCTCTTCTCCGGCTTCCAGCGGCTTCCAGCGACGTCAGATATGCACGTCGTTGTTTGGAAACAGAAGCTCCTTCCAAACAACGATGTGGATAGCGCATACCATTACAACGCATGCGTTGTAGCAACGCTTGCGATGTAACAACTTGTGTACTAATGGTACGCGTTGTAACATCGCAAGCGTAGTAGCGCTTGCGAAGTAATGGTATGCGCACTAGCAGCCGTGCACTAAAGGCTGTTTACCCCCGAAGATACTTGGGTTAGTTACATCGCAGACTTGTATAAAGTCAAAGATGATGTTGGGGGTAGCTCAAGCATGCTACAGGCGTGTTTGCAGGTTAAGGGGGAGGTAGAGAGCATCCTGATTCCCATGGTTAGTGGCATTGAAGCAGTGATCAAAGGTTTGAAAAGCTTAAGAGCTCAACGGCCAGATGGTATTTCCTCTAAGATTATGAAACTTAACCCCACCTCTGGGCACAGACCATGGTACCATTGTTTGGAGAAATAATTAGGGGGCAAAAGTTGCCGGAAACATGGAAAGGCCGCATTAGGGCACCTTTGTTTAGAAAGGGGTATAGGGCGCTGTGAGAAGTTGGCCTGGCATATGCTGGTCACTAGTTATAGTGGCCACCTTGCACCAGTCCAATTCGACTCTTGGTAGATAGGTTTAAAGACAACCTTTTAAAGAAAGCTATCCTAGTGGTAGCTGTGGAGAGCAGCCTTCAGGCTAAGTCTCTGAGGAATGTAAAGCAGCTTATTTTACCTTATAATCTCTTGAATTACCAAATGAAAAGACACCACACAGGTATATATATCAAATATATATGTATTTATTTCTAAATATACTCTACTAATCTCTTTATGAGATTAGAGCCAGGTAAACATTCAAAAGATCAACAGTTCTCAATAAATTAAGCACAAATATGGCTGTAGCCCTAGGGGCGTATCAGACCATATACTAAAATAGTGGTTTAACAAACTCGACTTGCAAAAGTAAGAGGCCTAGGGCCTTGGGAATCGCTGAGGCTTCACTTCTGCAGTGTTAGCAGGTAAGTAGCCAGCCCACAGGAGACGTGTGCAGTGTCTAAACACACACGCGGGTTTTCAATGCGTTTCAATGGCAAATGTTGCGGTTTGTAAATTACAGTTTTAGGGCACTTCGCAAAAGTCAACAGGCAAGCAACTTACAGGGTAAGTATTTCGAGAGCCAACACACACGTGGGCACCGGAGTGCACGAGTTACCTCACCCAGGGAAGCCGGGTGCATAGGTGTCCTTTGGTGTCGGGTCGCGATGCTGTTTCCAATGGAGATCACTGGATACTTGCTGCTTGTGACGACTGGAGAGGTGTCCGTTCGAATCTGAAGATGAATTGGAGTTGCAGAAGACCTAGAAATTGAGGGGACAGAGTTCAGAGTCACTTGCCAGTGACCGGTGGCCAGCAAGATGGATGACCACAGCTGTCGCGTCTCATCAGGTCGATGATTGTGTTTTGTCTCTTCGCTCACGAGGTCCAGGAAGGTTCGACGATGACCAGCAGCTGGATTCGGGAGGTGCCACAACGTCTGCAGCTGTCGACAGTGTTGGCACCCGGATTGGAGCCAACAAGCCTTGGCAGCCGCAAGTCTCGTGTGGAGTGAAGATTGGCAATGGTGCAGACCAGCAAGATCTGATGGACTTACCCTGCGAGGGTAAGTGAGGGCAGGCCCAGAGCAACCAGGCAAGCCCTTGGAATTGATGTGGAAGTCTTCAGGTGAGTTACTAGCCAACGGGCAAGCAACCGCAAAGACGCCTTTGCAGGAAAAGTTTAACAACAGCCCACGGACACTCGGGACGGGGTAGGCTGCTGAAATTCGGTACTAGACCTGCTAGGGACTTGGACAACAAGTGGTCCAAAGCACAACTTCGTTGGACGTAGTTTAGGGCTTGCACTCGAAATCAGTGCACGGTTCCCTGGTATTGCTGTTCCTTGTCACTCGTGGGGTCCAGATGCCACAGCTTCGCTGGGGACTCAAAATGGCCGTCGAGAGGTCAGGAAATCTGCTTCAGGGGACACAGGGACTTCGGGCTCCGGCGGGAGCGGTAAAGTTTGCAACCATTGTAGAGAGTTTTGGTGCCTGCCAAGCAGGGGAGTCACTCCTTGACTCCAAGGGAGATTCTTCAGTCTTCCAGAGATAGTGGAACGTCGAAGGGCCAGGATTCTTCTTAGTTGAGCGTCGTCCAGGTGTAATCTAAATTGCATTGGCAATGTGTGGTATCTTATAGTGAAAAGATGGGAGGGACTAGCTCTATGACCACTCCTCTAGGAGGGTCAGGGTAGTGGGTGGTTACACCCACTTCCCTTTGTCCAGTTTCGCGCCAGAGCAGGGGCAGGTAGCCCCTGAACCGGTTTGAGCTGGCATATGCACAGAGGAGCCTACTGCTCCCCCAGTGCAGGACTTCAAAGCACTCTAAGAGTGCACCCACCCAGCTCCAATACACTAAATCCTGTCTGGGAGGTGGTGACACCTCCCTGTGACAGGAAACCCTTTGTTGGGCTCCCTCCACTGCGAGTTTCGGTCAGCAGCAGGAGGGCAGCCCGGTGTCTGTGCTGGTGGCATCCATTTTGTGATGCCAGGGCTCTGAAAGATTTCTACCGTGTAGTACAGTGGGTACATGTCGTCCCCTCTAGAAGGGTGGGATCCTGCTCCCACACCAGTTACTGGTGTGGGGGTAGGATTCCAAGTTGTTTGACATCAAACACGACATGTTTTGATGCAGTCATTCCAAAGTTAGCATTTACCGCGAGGTTATAATGCACTTAAGAGTATATGGTGTAACCGCATCCACAAACAGCAGCAGAGAATAAACTCTGCCAGCTGCAGAGGGGTCCTGCTCAGGCAGAAGCACCCCCTCACATAGTAAACCAAGCACCCTGCCCTTGGGATTGATAGGGCCTACCATAAGGGTGACTGATAGGTTTATATGTGTGTGTATGGTGAGATATAGGAACCTATACCTCAGTGAGGAGTGCTAACACTACCTCACACAGGCTGCAGTAGCAGGCCTGTGGTGTCAGATTGTGAATGCTTCCCAGGGGTGGCATAATACATGCTGCAGCCCCTGGTAGGCCTGTGAAGTACCAATGCCCTAGGTACCTAAGGTACCATATACTAGGGGCTCATAAGGTACCACAGTATCCAATCACTAGTGCATATAATATGCACACCAATCATTTAAGGGAGTAAGCAGATAGGCTGGGGTCCTGGATAGCAGGATCCCAGCCATAGTCCAAAACCATTCAAACACCAGGAAAAAAGTGGGGGCAACCATACAGTCAGATTCCACCTTCCTACAGGCGCTGACATTTAGTTACTGTATGGTTACCCTGTTGGACATCACAAGTAAAATGTATGCAAGACATCTGTTGGGTCAATTAGAATATTGGGTGATTGTCGCTATAATCCTACCTTTGACCCATATGGACTTTTGGAAAGGTTACTCAAGTACAGATAGCTTTGTGATATTAAAGTTGTTGGTTGAGGATTATGCCTTCAAATTGAAACTTCCCCTTTACGTGTCTTATATCGACTTGACAACTGTGTTTCACTCTGTAAATAGATCTCTTTTATGGGAAACGATGTCCAGATAGAACTGTGCATCGGGACTTTTGAAGCTGTTAGTCCAATTGCATGAGGGCTCAAGGACTCGAGTGGAACTTGAGGAGGAAAGGGCCTTGTGAAATATTGATCAGCACCCCAATGGGTTGAGACAAGGGTGTATTTGGACTCAGATTTTGTTTTCAATCTACATAGCGTAGGCCTTGGTAGGCCTAAGGCAAGTCTTTCCCTCCTAAATTGGGGACAGAATCCATATCTGCATTGTTCTATGCAGATGACACAGTGTTATTAGAGCTTACGCCGGTTGGGCTGCAGTGGCAACTTGACGCTTTCTCACATTATTGTAATGGAAATGATCTAAAGAACAGTATGGCGAAAACTAAGATCACAGTTTTCTCAAAAGGTATAAATCAACCCCTGAGGTTTAGGAGGTGGGTGAGTGGTGTTCAAGTTTTGGTGGTAAATGAATACAGGTAACTTGGCATGTTATTTAGCCACCACCTAGACGTCTGGGCTCACGTCATGTTGCAAGAATCAAGTGCCAATTCTATCACAGGTAGGCTTCAGAGATTGGATTCCTGCTTTGGGACATAAGTCTGCAGAAGTGAGAGGTGTACAACGCTAAAATAGTTACTCTGTTACTCTACGGTTGCGAGGTTTTGCTGGTAAAATATTTCAAAAGACACACAATTGATGGACGGAATGCAGAACAAATCAAAACATTCACCCCCAGTCAAGAGATCTGGGTTAAATCCATCATTCTTTTGCTCACCATGCCACCCCAGTTTAGACCTGGCAAATCAGTCTTGACCCTGTGCCGCATGGGAACAGTCCAGCCCGAACTGCCAAGCCAGGTCCTCCCCGGACCGGAAGCAAGCATCTTAGGACCAGTTTCGGGGTTTCACCCCTCTTCAGCCAGGATAGCTTGATTCCAGTGGCACAGTGAGCCCAGGACTCACATCTGAGCATACCAGGCGCACTTAGGGCGAGAAAGCAAAAGACACACAATTGATGGACGGAATGCAGAACAAATCAAAACATTCAACCCCAGTCAAGAGATCTGGGTTAAATTCATCATTCTCTTGCTCACCATGCCACCCCAGTTTAGACCTGGCTATATGCAAATCAGTCTTGACCCTGTGGTTCATGGGAACAGTCCAGCCCGAACTGCCAAGCCAGGTCCTCCTCGGACCGGAAAGAAGCATCCTAGGACCGGTTTCGGGGTTTCACCCCTCTTCAGCCAGGATAGCTTGATTCCAGTGGCACAGTGAGCCCAGGACTCACGTCTGAGCATACCTGGCGCACTTAGGGTGAGAAAGCAAAAGACACACAGTTGATGGACGGAATGCAGAACAAATCAAAACATTCACCCCCAGTCAAGAGATCTGGGTTAAATCCATTCTTTTGCTCACCATGCCACCCCAGTTTAGACCTGGCTATATGCAAATCAGTCTTGACCCTGTGCCTCATGGGAACAGTCCAGCCCTAACTGCCAAGCCAGGTCGTCCCCGGACCATAAACAAGCATCCTAGGACCGGTTTTGGGGTTTCACCCCTCTTCAGCCAGGATAGCTTGATTCCAGTGGCACAGTGAGCCCAGGACTCACGTCTGAGCATACCTGGCGCACTTAGGGCGAGAAAGCAAAAGACACACAATAGATGGACGAAATGCAGAACAAATCAAAACATTCACCCCCAGTCAAGAGATCTGGTTTAAATCCATCATTCTTTTGCTCACCATGCCACCCCAGTTTAGACCTGGCTATATGCTAATCAGTCTTGACCCTGTGCCTCATGGGAACAGTCCAGCCCGAACTGCCAAGCCACGTCCTCCCCGGACTGGAAACAAGCATCCTAGGACCAGTTTCTGGGTTTCACCCCTCTTCAGCCAGGATAGCTTGATTCCAGTGGCACAGTGAGCCCAGGACTCACGTCTGAGCATACCTGGCGCACTTAGGGTGAGAAATCAAAAGACACACAATTGATGGACGGAATGCAGAACAAATCAAAACATTCACCCCCAGTCAAGAGATCTGAGTTAAATCCATTCTTTTGCTCACCATGCCACCCCAGTTTAGACCTGGCTATATGCAAATCAGTCTTGACCCTGTGCCTGATGGGAACAGTCCAGCCCGAACTGCCAAGCCAGGTCCTCCCCGGACCAGAAACAAGCATCCTAGGACCGGTTTTGGGGTTACACCCCTCTTCAGCCAGGATAGCTTGATTCAAGACCGATTTGCATATGGCTGGGTTCAAACTGGAAAGGCATGGTGAGCAAAAAAACGATGGATTTAGGCCCATTCTCCTTACCGGGGTGAATGTATGACATTGTTCTGCATTCTGTCCATCAACTGTTGTTTTTGCATTTGTCACCCCGAGTGGGAAGGGTATGCCCAGACGTGGGTCCCGTGCTCTCCATGCCACTGGAATCAAGCTATCCTGGCTGAAGAGGGTTGAAAACCCGAAACCCGTCCTGGGATGCTTGTTTCCAGTCCAGGGAGGACCTGGCTTGGCAGTTCGGGCTGGACTGTACCCATGAGGCACAGGGTCAAGACTGATTTGCATATGGCTGGGTTCAAACTGGAAAGGCATGGTGAGCAAAAAAACGATGGATTTAGGCCCAGATCTCTGTACTGGGGTGAATGTATGACATTGTTCTGCATTCTGTCCATCAAGTGTTGTTTTTGCATTTGTCACCCCGAGTGGGAAGGGTATGCCCAGACGTGGGTCCCGTGCTCTCAATGCCACTGGAATCAAGCTATCCTGGCTGAAGAGGGGTGAAACCCCGAAACCGGTACTAGGATGCTTGTTTCCAGTCCAGGGAGGACCTGGCTTGGCAGTTCGGGCTGGACTGTACCCATGAGGCACAGGGTCAAGACTGATTTGCATATGGCTGGGTTCAAACTGGAAAGGCATGGTGAGCAAAAAAACGATGGATTTAGGCCCAGATCTCTGTACTGGGGTGAATGTATGACATTGTTCTGCATTCTGTCCATCAACTGTTGTTTTTGCATTTGTCACCCCGAGTGGGAAGGGTATGCCCAGACGTGGGTCCAGTGCTCTCCATGCCACTGGACTCAAGCTATCCTGGCTGAAGAGGGGTGAAACCCCGAAACCGGTATTAGGATGCTTGTTTCCAGTCCAGGGAGGACCTGGCTTGGCAGTTCGGACTGGACTGTACCCATGAGGCACCGGGTCAAGACTGATTTGCATATGGCTGTGTTCAAACTGGAAAGGCATGGTGAGCAAAAAAACGATGGATTTAGGCCCAGATCTCTGTACTGGGGTGAATGTATGACATTGTTCTGCATTCTGTCAACTGTTGTTTTTGCATCGGTAAAATATTTCAAGCGTTTCTAAATCATAGAAAGAAACATCTGGAAAAAAAAATTGGGATTGCCCACAGGGTCAGTGAGTAATGCCCTGAGGCTATAGCTGAGCCTTACTAATATTATTTTTAAATATAGACAGAGGTTGCTCAACTATTGAGTATGTCTTTTAAAATCTGAACAAGGATCTCATAAAACTCCACTTACGAGGGAAGCATATAGGACAATGGGTAAATAACATACAGGTTATGGAGGCTTTCCTTAATCTTTCTGCCTGGTAGTCCCCCGTAAATATGACTGCACTCCTACAGGAACACACATTAAAATGCTTAATAAAAGAGTGCTCGCAACATAGCAATTTTGCTAATATCTGAAGACCCTCCTCTTCACTGAAGTCACAATTAACAATAACAATAACAATCTGTAAGTGAATAATTTGCAGCATCTATTGGAGGCAGATAATAGCGGTTTAATGCAGCCCTACTTGACGGACATTAAGAGTAGGTCTGTTAGGCGGTGGATCCTGAAGGCCCGGTTAGGCCAGGTCCTTACCTTTATCAGATGGACAAGGATTAATCAAGTGGGGTGGGACAAGGATTTCTTGCCTTTTTTGTAATCTTGATGCATTGTCATCGTTGATTATTATTTTATTTTGCGCTTCCTTTGCTAAGATTAGACGCTGCCTGCTACTGCCGGTTTATAGAGGGCTGCAGGTTCTTCACATTAGTGACCTAATGAGGGCAATCCTGCATTGTAATAATATGTTGGCAAATTCCTGTCCACCTTAGCCGAAAAATTGTTCTTGTCCCTTACAAAATAATGTCATCTGATCTTTGCATAACAGTTTTGATTGTGGGGATGTATGTATTCTATTCTGTCATTATTTCTTTTTAAATCTACAAGTGAGAATTGTTATGAAGTCTTGCACATTGTGCCTTTCTTGCACAATTAGATGTCATAAGTCATCTCTTCTCTTCATGATTTCTTTATGAATCTGCAAGTGTGAATATTAATGCAGTTTTGCATACTTTGCCTTTATTGCATGATCTGTTTTTATAAGTCACTCCTCTTTATTGCTAAATTTACCTGTATAGTATATACCTGGCATTCTTACGCCTTGGTCTGTATTGTTTAAGAAGCTATGTATCAGATATCAGGGCTGGGTTCTGTACTGTAATTACTTTTTCATGTCATGTGTGTACTTTTTTTTAATCACGGCACCGGTTTACTGCTTCTTAACCAGAGGCATTAAGCGATATGTGAATACAAGTTGTTTTATTGCTGAGTCAATGAAATTCTCAGAACATTATCTTTTTATTGGTGTGCTATGAGATGGATGGTTTGTATTGCCTAATTGGCATGAGATCAAACTAATAAAACATACGGAACGATAAGCCATGGAAAAACAAGCATTGACAAAAATGTCAAGTGATCACTGCCAGCCTTTTGGCTTTGCAAATAGTTGTTTAGCTATCTGATTTGCTATTGACTGGCACTTATGGTTGTGCCCGACCTTAGTTTTTGGCCCTGTCTGACTCAGATATGTTTATTTTAGTTGTCTACCACCTAAAATTGTCTCTGCTGCCTGTCCCTGTCATAATAAATGATCAGTGGCTGGAGTGTGCTCACCTCTTACACTTTGACGTATGCTGTGGTATTGGATAAATGGCAAGGTGAAGTCATACTCCGGTTTTTTTGTGTCTTTTAAGAAACTACATGAATAAGCTAAATGTTTTTGCTGCTTTTTTACTGTTGCACACATCTCACAGACGCACACACCAACTGACTGATTTAGAACCATACTGCTGCCTTCTACATAGGACAGTGCTTTAGAAGGAAGATTTTAGACAGGTTTTAGAGAGTCAAAAGATGTTGTCTTGGTGAATGACTGTTGCCAGACGATAACTGTATTTATGGAGGACAGCTCTAAGGCAGGATCAGAGACAGGGTCTGAGGGAGAAGAAAATGGAGCAAAACCAAAGGGGATGATGGACGGAGTGTTGAACATTGCAAGCACTCACTCCAAGTCAACTGATCTGGGTTTAATCCATCATCATTCTTTAGCTCACTCCGCCACCCCAGTTCAGACATGGCCATATGCAAATCAGTCTTGACCCCGTGCCTCGTGGGAACAGTCCAGCCCGAACTGCCAAGCCATGTCTTCACTGGACCAGAAACAATCATCCTGGGACCGGTTTCTGGTTAATCAGCCATCATCAGCCAGGCTAGCTTGAATCCAGTGGCAAAGTGAGCAAGGGACCCAAGTCTGGGCATACACTGACAACTTAGGGCGAACAAAGCAAAACCAAAGGGGATGATGGACGGAGTGTTGAACATTGCAAGCACTCACCCCAAGTCAACTGATCCGGGTTTAATCCATCATCATTCTTTAGCTCACTCCGCCACCCCAGTTCAGACATGGCCATATGCAAATCAGTCTGACCCTGTTCCTCATGGGAACAGTCCAGCCCGAACTGCCAAGCCATGTCTTCCCTGGACCAGAAACAAGCATCCTGGGACCGGTTTCTAGCTAATCAGCCATCATCAGCCAGGCTAGCTAGAATCCAGTGTCTAAGGGGCATATCAACAAGGGCTTTATCTCTGCTTTTTTGGCTTTAAAAGCCAAAAAAGCAGAGATAAAACTAGCACCCTATCAACAACAGGGTGCTAACACGCAAATTTGCATGTTAGCACCCTTTTACTCTACGCTTCCCCTTGCATCTCTAATGAGATGCAAAGGGGGCGTTCCAGAGTAAAATAATAGGAGAAATGTCGCTAAGCAACATTTCTCCTATTATCAAGAATGTCGCTAAGCCTGTTAGAGACAAAAAAAGCAGCGCTAACCGCGGTTAACGCTGCTTTTTTACGCCTGCTAATTTTCAGACTTAGCCATGATATCCTATGGAAGGAGGATATCATGGCTAAGTTTGCCTGTCCCTATCAACAAGGTAACGTGAGATTATCGCTGGGTTTCCAGCGATAATCTCACGTTAGCCTGTTAGCGTGAGGATTTTTATCGCTATTGAGATAAGCGTTGCTAATAGCACGCTATCTCAGCGATAAAAATTCACGCTAGCAGGCGATAATTATCCTCACGCTAAGAGCGCTGAGCGATAATTATCGCCGGGTGTTGTTGATATGCCCCAAAGTGAGCAAGGGACCCTCGTCTGGGCATACACTGCCAACTTAGGGCGAGCAATTCAAAACCAATGGGGATGGACTAAATTCTGCTACAGAAACCAAGTACTTCGACAGTCTACACTTCGCTGGAGGATAGAAGATTCTCCTTTGGAGTAAAGGAGTTACTCCCCTGCAGCAGCAGGCACCTTAACGCATCTGACCAGTTTGCATCTCCCGAGTTCCTGAGGACTCTGAAGATTTCTGCAACACAGGAGGTGGGTTCCTGAGCGTCTTTGAGGTCGATCTGCTCTCTCAGCAATCCTGATACCAGTATCCCAGTACCAGTACTTTTGCATATGTTTTTTAGCAATCCCTGAGGCTGTGCTGTAGGTTACGTGTAGTCCTGACCCCGAGTAGTATTTCCACTAAAGATTTCCGGCCTACACTCCACGAGTGTTCCTGTGGGCTGGTATTTCGTGATTCAGCTCTAGGTCCCTTTGCGATCCCTGGTCCGTTGGCCTGTGGGTCCCTGTGAAGCTAACTTTGACTTTCCTTGGGCTTTCCTGGTTGCTCCCGACGTGCCCTGACTCTCCATTGCTTGGAGAGTCCCCAAGGACCTTGCTGGTCCTCACCGAAGCTTGTTTCCTCTGCTCTCGTTGGTTGCAGTTGCCAGAGCTTGTTGGTGTTCAATCCGGACACTGAACCCCCAGCACTCGACATCCTTCATGGGACAGATCACCTCCGGACTTTGGTCATCGTCGACGTCTCCTGGTCCCCGTGGCTGCAGAGTCAAGCATCCCACCTTCACACCTGAAGCACCCGACATCGGTGGGCATTCGTCTATCGTGCCCCTGGTCACTCTGAAGTGGCCAAGACTCTGTCCCCTCTGCTTTCGGGTTCTTCTTATCTCGGATCCAGGCTTGGATTCCACAGGACACTTTTAATCTTCCCGGCAGCAGCACTTCTTCGCATCACATCATTGAAAACAACGAGGGTTTCCTACACCACTTGACCCCTATGCACCCGGCTCCTCTGTGATAGGTAACACAGGTACCTCGGTACTCACAAGGGTGCTTGCCTTAGAAAATTCTATGTTTCAAATGGTATGCTTAAGTCCTCTCCAAAGAGTCCTTAAACTGTGTAAATTTCCAACCACGACTTTCCCATAGAGTTATACATAGCTTGCGTCTGTGTTCTCACACTGCACCCGTCCTCCGTAGGTCCCCTGTGTCACTACTTTGGGTGGTTCCTTGGGGTCCCAGTGATTCTACGTACTCTAGGCACTGTGTCTAGTGAAGTCGTGGTTGTTATACCACTTTCTTTGTATATGGTTCGGTCTCCCCCTGGAGCCCGCTGTGTATTGTGCTATTTACTGTCGTTCTATTGACTTAAGATTGTGTGCTTTGTGCTCTAATCTCATAAAGAGGTTAGTAGAGAGTGTTTAGTAATAAATACATATATAATTTATATATCTCTTGTGTGGTAATCCTTTCATTTGGTCATTCAGGAGGTTCTGATCTGGTAAAACAAACTGCTTTACATTCTTTCGAGACTTAGCCTGAAGGCTGCTCTACACAGCTATCACTAGGATAGCTTTCTATAAAGGTTGTCTTTAACCTAATCATCAATAAGGGTTGTTTGGACTGGTACAAGGTGCCCACTTTAATTAGTGGACAGCATATACCAGGCCAACTTCTCACAGAAAGGATCAAACCAGGGTCAATGGGAGGGGACTCCCATTAAACCTGGTTTGATATGTTCCTGTCGCAGGCACTAGACCGAGCCACACAAGTGGGCAATGTTGTATTGGAACAGGTGTGTGTGGGAGGGTATTTTATTGATACCTGCTGATTCTGGAAGTTTTCATCACAGAAATGTATGGAAAATGCATGATTTTAGGCAAAGTTTGAGGTTTGAAGAGCATTGTGGGGTAGGGAAACCTTGTGGGATCAATGCAAGGCACACCACTCTGGAATACCCTGGTTGTCTAGTTTTCCAAAATGTTTGTGGTTGGTAGGTTTTCATGGGTGGTGGCAGAGTATGGCACCTAATCATTGTGTTTCACAATTAGAAAATCGCAAAACTGCATGTATGAAAGCGTGTTGAACACTTTCTGCGATTCCCAGTGGGTTGCAAATTACCTACCTCATGAATTTTAATGAAGTAGGTCACAATTTGCGACCCATTAGGAATCGCAAAAATCACAGGGATGGTGACCTGCTGAGTTCAGCAGACCATCATGTCTGTGATTGCTTTTAAATGAAGCAATATTTTTTTTTGTAAAGCCGCCTGTTTTCCTTAAAGGAAAACAGGCTGCTTTACAAAAAGAAAAATGAAAGGTTCCTTTCATTTTTTAAGAGCAGGCAGTGGTCGGTGGAACCACTGCCTACTCTTAAAAAATGCTTTTACAAGCATTCATAAAGGGGAAGGGGTCCCTAAGGGACCGCTTCCCATTTCCGAATGGGTTACCACCAACATGAAGTTGGTGGTAAAATGTGAATGTTTTGTAACCGCTCACAAAACATTCATACATACCACTGCAAATCGGTATTTGGAAAGGACGCATAAAACACGCCCTTTCCAAATACTGAACTGCAAACCTATTTTGCGATTCGGTAACAGGTTACCAAATCGCAAAATAGGGTTTGATACATGTAAAAAGACTTTTTTGTGTTAGCAAACGGGCCGATTCTGGGAATCGTCCTGTTTGCGAAAGCAAAATTTATTGATACATTTGGCCCGTGGTGTTATGGTCTCTTGGTCCACCCACACTAGTGGGGTACCGCTGTTATCAGGAGACATGTTGGAATTTTGGGTGGTAGGAAATGTGTGATCCCCAAAGATTCCAGAACTTTCCTCCGCAGAAATGTGAGGAAAATGTGTTTTTATCCAAAGGTTAAGATTTGCCAGGGCTTCTGGGTAAGAAAACCTTGTCAGATCCATGCAAATCACAACACCCATGACTCCATTAGGGTGCCGATCACGATCCGGCAAAAAAAAGGGCCGTACGACTCGTATCCGGTCTTTTTACCGTACGAATCGTACAAGTGCCGTACGAACTGGCAATCACGATTCGCATGGTAAAAAGTCCATACGAACCGC
Source organism: Triturus cristatus (assembly GCF_964204655.1). Lineage (NCBI taxonomy): Eukaryota > Metazoa > Chordata > Amphibia > Caudata > Salamandridae > Triturus > Triturus cristatus. The sequence goes on along the minus strand of NC_140589.1, from coordinate 1,821,385,068 downwards.
ACTGGGAACCATTCCCCACACGTCCCCGGGTCGGAAAATGTGTCCGACACGTCCTCGGACGATTCACCTTACAAACGTAAAAAGCCCAGTCCGACCGAGGAATCACGATCCAACCCGTGCGTCCGAGCCCACAACCGTATGGAAAAAACACCGTCCGCACCGAACTCCTATAGCAACCATAGAGACATGTGCCCGCAGACGCGCCCAACACTCCCCCCATCCCCCGTACGTCCGACACGTACCCCCCGTGTATGGATACCCCCACCCGTCCATGTACACCCCAGTACGTTCGAGTCGAACCCCCATCCCAGTACGTGTCGTACCACCGTCCATGTACACCCCAGTACGTACGAGTCGAACCCCCACCCCAGTACGTGTCGTACCACCGTCCATGTACACCCCAGTACGTTCCAGTCCCACCCCCACCCCTGTACGTGTCCGACCCCCATGTATGTACACCCCAGTACGTTCGAGTCGAACCCCCACCCCAGTACGTGTCGTACCACCGTCCATGTACACCCCAGTACGTTCCAGTCCCACCCCCACCCCTGTACGTGTCCGACCCCCATGTATGTACACCCCAGTACGTTCGAGTCGAACCCCCACCCCAGTACGTGTCGTACCACCGTCCATGTACACCCCAGTACGTACGATTCGAACCCCCACCCCAGTACGTGTCGTACCACCGTCCATGTACACCCCAGTACGTTCGACTCGAACCCCCACCCCAGTACGTGTCGTACCACCGTCTATGTACACCCCAGTACGTACGAGTCGAACCCCCACCCCAGTACGTGTCGTACCACCGTCCATGTACACCCCAGTACGTTCCAGTCCCACCCCCACCCCTGTACGTGTCCGACCCCCATGTATGTACACCCCAGTACGTTCGAGTCGAACCCCCACCCCAGTACGTGTCGTACCACCGTCCATGTACACCCCAGTACGTTCCAGTCCCACCCCCACCCCTGTACGTGTCCGACCCCCATGTATGTACACCCCAGTACGTTCGAGTCGAACCCCCACCCCAGTACGTGTCGTACCACCGTCCATGTACACCCCAGTACGTACGAGTCGAACCCCCACCCCAGTACGTGTCGTACCACCGTCCATGTACACCCCAGTACGTTCGACTCGAACCCCCACCCCAGTACGTGTCGTACCACCGTCTATGTACACCCCAGTACGTACGAGTCGAACCCCCACCCCAGTACGTGTCGTACCACCGTCCATGTACACCCCAGTACGTTCCAGTCCCACCCCCACCCCTGTACGTGTCCGACCCCCATGTATGTACACCCCAGTACGTTCGAGTCGAACCCCCACCCCAGTACGTGTCGTACCACCGTCCATGTACACCCCAGTACGTACGAGTCGAACCCCCACCCCAGTACGTGTCGTACCACCGTCCATGTACACCCCAGTACGTTCGACTCGAACCCCCACCCCAGTACGTGTCGTACCACCGTCTATGTACACCCCAGTACGTACGAGTCGAACCCCCACCCCAGTACGTGTCGTACCACCGTCCATGTACACCCCAGTACGTTCCAGTCCCACCCCCACCCCTGTACGTGTCCGACCCCCATGTATGTACACCCCAGTACGTTCGAGTCGAACCCCCACCCCAGTACGTGTCGTACCACCGTCCATGTACACCCCAGTACGTACGAGTCGAACCCCCACCCCAGTACGTGTCGTACCACCGTCCATGTACACCCCAGTACGTTCGACTCGAACCCCCACCCCAGTACGTGTCGTACCACCGTCTATGTACACCCCAGTACGTACGAGTCATACCCCCAACACAACCTCCCAAGTACGGAGCGCACACCAGGCCCCAACATCACAACCGCATGTACGAGTCGTACCAACCCACACACAAGGACAGCACCGTACAACCAAATGGCCCATCTACACACCGTACACACGCTCAAAACGCACGTACACAACCAGGACAAAACAAAACAACACAAGAAGACACTATTCGAATGGCACAAAGCCACTAAACATGGCCAACAAACACTACAAATACACCTTCACTGACCTGCAACTGCCAAAGACAAACAGAGGCCCAAAACACCACCACTACTTATAACACACCCACCCAAAATTCAAACACTGCCACACCCACCCATGGACCAATAAAAAGGGCACACACACACAAACCATGAGCCTTTGCAACAGACTCACTGCTGCCAGACACCACAGAACCATATACCAGGCTACACCACACCTAACACTTGCACACCTTCACACGACCACCCTCGCAAACACCCCCTCATCACATTCACACACACACACACACACACACACCCATCCACACACACCCCCCACCATCCCCACCCCCCCCCACCATCCCCACCCACACCCCTCACCATCCCCACCCACACCCCTCACCATGCCCACTACCAAGAATCCAAAGTTCAGTAACCGAGAGTTGGAGGTCCTTGTTGATCAAATCCTCAGAGTCGAGCCACAGATCTTTGGAACATTGGTCAGAAACACCAGCCTGGCAGCCAAAACAGCCATGTGGCAGACCATCGTTGATGCTGTGAATGCTGTTGCGGACACCAGAAGGACCAGGCAGGAATGCCAGAACAGGTGGTACGATCTGCGGAGGAGGGTCAGAGCCAAGAGGCAGGAGGAACACGACCAGGCCAACGCCACAGGAGGAGGGCCCTCCCGCAGACCCGTACACTACCATCCCTGGGAGGAGAGGGTGATGGCCATACTGCCGGTGGAGGCAGTCGAAGGATTAGAAGGACTCCGAGACCCGGGTGAGTACACAAACAACGCACCTCACATGGGGGGAACGGCATCCACAACCAAAATCACTAACAGGCACGCAACCACCACAAGCCATCGCATCACTCAACCACACTCCATGAGCACACACATGCCACTGCTGCCACCATGCCCCATGCACCCAGCTGGACAATGTCAAGTCACAGAAGACACCAACACATGACACGGCAACCCGGATGGCGGGAGGCTGGGCCCCAAAAATCACATAGTGCAACTCAGAAGCAGACAACAATGCCCTCTGCCCATATGGCCTAGGTCACAGCCAGACAAACAATGTGTCCCAACACAGGAATGACTTGCCAGCAAATGGCGGACGCCTTGCATCAACACATGGGGGTGAAGGCACTGTTTAGCACATGGCAGCAGCTAATGAACATCCAACATTGTGAAAGAGTGGCAGCACACACCACCACAGCAGCAGTGCACAGACACACATCACACCCAATGGGTGCCTGGAGAACAGAAACAAACTCACATCAAAAAGCCAAGGCCCACTCATAGATCTGCCAACAGTGTGTGCCCAGGAAGCTGGGCTGAGGTGACAGAGGGTGACACACAGAGGGAGGGAGAGGGGGACAGAGAGGGAGGGAGAGGGGGACAGAGAGGGAGGGAGACACAGGGAGAGCAAATCAGCCGTGTGGTGTGTGGGAATGTCTGCTCGTCAGCAGGTAGACTGCGTGCATGTAGACAAGGGTGGCCCGTGCCAGAACCCCCCCTCTTCTCCATGGCAAAACACAGGGCCATGTCACAACCTGTGCACGAGCACAATGACAGCTACCTGCATCACATAAGTGTGTGGGACAACTTCATGTGCACATGTACAGTGCTACACGGAAGGCGCCAATGCATGGCTCGCAACACCTGCCCACTCCACTGCTGACTGCAGTTACACTTGACGCAGCAAGTAAGACTGTGCCACACATAGTCAAAGGGGCCAAAGTGGTGCCCAAGGGACACACCCATGCACAAGTGCACTGTGAGTGGAATGCAAGACAGATCCTAATTCCAAGAGGAAATGTGCCAACTTTGGAAATGATGAAACATGGATGTCGCATGGAACAAAATTAACATTGTCTCTCTCACACACAGGTCAACGGCGTGGTGCACCCCCCAACACTGGGGGGGAAGACTCACAGGACCCGGATCTGCAGGAGCCCGATCCCACCGGCAGCGACCACTCTCACCACTCTGTGGACGACCCCGACCGACCTGGCCCCTCTGGTGTCCACCCTCCTGCAGCACCTGCGTCAGGTACAACTGTGCCAACCACCACCCCCACTCCTGCCACATCCCAGGAGACACCCAGGATCCCTGCCCCAACAACACAATGCAGCCAGGCTCGCCAGGAGGGACACGGTGTCCCGGGCACCCAGGAGGAGGCAGGCGACAACGCCAATGCCACCCCTCAGGGGTCCCGGAGACCCGATGTGCCCACAACGGCAGGCCAGGTGCAAGTGGGCAGGGGTGGTGGGAGTGGAGGACGGCGGAGGCGCGAGCCTGACCAGTTGGCTGGGGATCCGGTATTTTCCCATGTCCGTAACATCCTGGACTCATACCGGCAGGACACCACGGGCATGGCCCAGGTTGTGTCCGTCCTCGAGGGGATCAAGGCCCAGCAGGCCCAGCAACATGCGGAGCTACATGCCTGTCTACTGCAACACCAACGGAGGATGGAGGACAGACAGGCTGAGCAAGTGACGGCGTTCCAGGGGATTCACGCTACACTCCGTCGGATGGCCGACTACATGGCCGACCCTCCCTGTGCCAGAAGGCGGAGAACATCACCACCCACAGGGAGGGATCAGGAGGAGGAGGAGGAAACATCCGATGGAGCATCCCAGACGTCGTCACGGCCTGCTGCTGAGGGTCCCCGCAGGAGGCCGGGTCGTCCACGGAAAGGACCGTGAGGGTCGGCGCTACATCACCATCTCCCAGGACACCTGGCCTGGCACCTGGCCCACTGGAGCAACAGCATCACAGCATCAACAGACATCCTCTGCCACATGGCCCTGCTGGTCACCGGCTGACCAATGTTGACAAAGACTGTGGCATGGACTCTGAGGATTTACAATGGCAAGGACACCAACTCCCCTACTGAACTTTGGATTCCTAATTCCCGGAAAGCCCCTCACTTTGTCCCCCCCCCCCAATAATAAATCACACTATGAAGAGTAGATGCCTGCTGGTAGCATCATTACCTAACATGTGTCTTGTAAAGTCTAAACATGCATGAGTCATCTGTTGTCTTCAACCATCCACACCCTGGGGCCTGAGTCTGGCACAGGACACATGGGTCACAGTGTATTAGGCAAGACAGACATGGAGCACCATACACACCCGTGATGGGCCCAACCAGCTGAGGGGGTTGCCGAACCACCGTGCTGACACACATTGAGTACAGCAACAGTCATGCGCAGAGGTCAGGGATCCAGTACAGTGTCCTGGGGGGCACCCAGGTATGTGTAGACAGGTGGCAGAAACATGTCCTGCAAGCTTGAGTCCGGTGGATGCAGAGAATGGGGGCCTGTGCAACGTTGGATGCATGGGGATGGCACATGTCACAATACCCACACAGTCATAGACATCATGCCCAATACACAGTCTCAGCCCACACACACAGCTAGCATCTTGCCACGCGACACATTGACACATAGCCACAATCAGGGAATACCATGCCAGACAAGCAGGATGCACCGTGGCAACACACCAGCATTGACTGAGAAGAGGCACCTTGGAGGCATAGGGACACCTTTATTACTCATGTATTTGGGATTGCAGAGGCAACTCGAAGTACACATGAACACATCATGTGGAGTAACATGTGGGTCCAACACTGGCACCCCCCTGCAGCAGCACACATGCGTGCTCGCCATGGAACTGGAACACATGCGTCGGCTAACAGCTACATACCCACAGCTGCACACGGAGAGCCTGCCATACACCATAGATATGTGGATGTCGAAGTCCCACACCATGTCAAGCCAATGCTAACCAAATGTGTCCGAGGGCAGTGTCACACACATTGATGCCATCATCACAATCCCCTATCCCATCACTGATGACTGTCAACCAGGCAGACCAACTATTCAGGTGTACACAGCTGCATGTCGTGTCCCATGGGGATGCAACATGGCTGCAGAGGAAACAAACACCGACAGGGGCAGCGTGCACACATCGTGAACAACTGCCACACCCAATACACCCCAGATGCATCCCTTACCCCATGGAGACTTCCAAACGTGTCCGTGCCTGTAACGCTGAGTCAGCCCACGATGTCATGTCCATGAGGAATAGCCGTGCCACAACAATGCAACCAGCAGACGGCATGCGCAGGTACCTGGGGAAGAGAGACACACAAGAAGTCAGCCACAAAAAGCACAGCCACTTGCATGTGCATTTAATCGACACATGTATGGATGACAACATGCTAGGTCACAATTTTGACTGAGGAAGCACAACCATCACTGGCACCATCACTCCAGTGACACACCCACTCACACCTCTGACTCACGTGCCATACATGCAGGTGGAGACACACATCACAACGCATGCCACACGGGGACCAATGCGTGCACACTCAGACACTGGTACTCACCACTATGCAAAGAAGTCGCGTATGAGCCGAGTCCGGATGTCCTCTTGCGGCTCCTCATCCTCCACATCACTAGCCCCATTGCCAAGCCCTTCGTCCTCCACGGGTGGATGGTCCTCGTCATGTTGATTCAGGATGAGTGGCACAGCTCTTTCAACTGCCATGTTGTGCAGCATGCAGCAGACCATGAAGATCTTGCAGACCTTCGCCGGGGCATATGGTAGTGCACCGCCGGTCTTGTGGAGGCACCTGAATCGGCTCTTCAGCAGGCCAAACGTCCTCTCTATCACTCGCCTTGTCTGGCCATGGGCAGTGTTGTAGCGGAGCTGGGCCGGCGTGATGGGGTTGCGGAGAGGTGTGAGCAGCCAAGGCATGTTGGGATAGCCAGCGTCCCCTACATGGAAAGCACATGGACATTGTTAGAAGTGGTGAAGCGGTCGTGCTGGTAGGCCATACAGAATACAGGACAGACAGACTGTACCCACCAACAACACATGCCCGTTCGTTGCGCAGCTGCAACATCATGTCAGGCATCCCGCTACGCCTCATGATGTAGGCATCGTGTGCTGATCCTGGAAAACGAGCACAGACATGTGAAATCACCATGTTGGACAGACACACCACAAGGGCATTGATGGAGTGGTAGTGCTTCCGATTGCGGTACGCCACCTCCCGTGCGTGTGGTGGTACCAAAGCTACATGTGTCCCATCTATGGACCCAATGACATGGGGCATCCCTCCCAGGGCATAGAATCCACGCTTGACCTCAGTCATCTGTTCAGGGGATGGGAACTTGATGAAGTCATCCAGGTGAATCAACATGGCCTCTAAGAAATCATGCAGCACACCACTGAACATGCTCTGGGACATGCCACCAACATGAGCTATGGTATTTTGAAATGTACCCGTGGCAAGAAAATGTAGGGCAGCCATTACCTTCAGCTGGGGTGTCAGTGCCGTGGGATACCTGTGCTGCGGTTGCAGATGTGGTGCCAGTCTCGCCGTCAACTCCAGAATCAACGGTTGGGTGAAGCGGTAGAGCCTGATGCTGTCATTCTCCTGCATGGCAGCCAAGTCTGGAATTCTTCGGGCAAGAGGCGGCGCTCTGCAGTGATTTGGAAGTGACAACGAAGAGTGAGTGCACCACGACAACAACTCATGTGTACTGAGCACATGTTAATCTGGCAATACACACATGCTACATGGGGAGTCAGGTATGTGCTACATGGCCAGGACACGTAATGATGCAAGGTGACACTCCTTCAAAGACCCAGCTACACAGGGAGATTGAGAACCTCCCCATGCCACGCCATGGGAATAGCTGTGTCCCAGTGCAAGTGAACAGCCAGACGCAACACAGGAGTGACATACGCCCACACATCAGCAACAGTATGATGCCGATTGCAGAGATTGGTAGCGGAACACTGGAGCCACAGGTCACATGACATCACACTAGGCCAGCACACACACCTTGCCATGAAGGTGCACATGTCATGACTCACCACACATACCTTGTGAGGATGCTGACATGTCCTTGTCACGCTACTCCGTGTCCCATGCATACATGTGCACCTCACATCCGATACCACATGTGGCATGGTGTGCGGAACAGTGTGCAATGACAATCTACACACAGACACATGTTGGTTGCTGCAACGGCTGCAGCTTGTGAGGGTGCTCCAACATCAACCAAATGGGGAGCCCCCACACATACATGACATAGTCACATTGTGCACCGTGGGTAGTGACAAGTCTGGTGTCATTACCCCTGTACCGGGCATCTGGGGACACTTCCGTGTGTTGGTGTCCGTGCCATGCCAGTGTCGCTCACCCCAAGTGCGCAGTACGACATGCACACATGTCAAAGGAGTCAAGGGCATGCCTGGCACACACCGCACCATCACACAGTACATCTGTACACATCTCATCAGACATCTGGTGCCTTCTCGACTCAGGAGTAATGTTCCACATCACAGGCCTTTCACACCTGTGCCCCACACATGTGGTGATGCACAGACGGTGCCTCGATGTCCATCCATGGACAAGTATGTCCATCCATGGACAAGTATGTCCGCCCTATCCCTACCTGTGTGCCGCCTGTCACCATTGTGATGTGTGAATACCGCTGTACTGCTGCAAAGAGGGCCTGTGTGCGTTCCCATATCACTATGGGAGTGCTGCCGTATGTGTACCCATCGTGATGTCGAGCGTACAGGCATGTGTACGGCCCGTACCACTACGAGTACGCATACGCGAGCCCACCCATACTGATAGTGAGCGTACAGGCGTGTGTACGCTCCCTATCAGTAGGGGTGTTCTCGCGTATGCGTACTCGTAGTGATAGTGAGCGTACAGGCGTGTGTACGCTCCCTATCACTATGGGTGTTCTCGCGTATGCGTACTCATAGTGATGGTGAGCGTACAGGCGTGTGTACGGTCCGTACCACCATGAGTACGCATACGCGAGCACACCCATAGTGGTACGGACCATACACGCGTGCGTACGTTCACTATCACTATGGGTGTTCTCGCGTATGCGTACTCATAGTGATGGTGAGCGTACAGGCGTGTGTACGGTCCGTACCACCATGAGTACGCATACGCGAGCACACCCATAGTGGTACGGACCGTACACGCGTGCGTACGTTCACTATCACTATGGGTGTTCTCGCGTATGCGTACTCATAGTGATGGTGAGCGTACAGGCGTGTGTACGGTCCGTACCACCATGAGTACGCATACGCGAGCACACCCATAGTGGTACGGACCGTACACACGCCTGTACGGGCGTTGATATGCATTTGGGGTGCCCTAGGGCCCCGGAACGCACCGTACCGGTGTGTGAAGCTCCAAATTTCATAGGGGACACATGAGGGACAAGTATAAAGGCCTACATGCATGCTGGTTGTCATGGGGACCAAGTTCAAAATTCGATTTTGTTCTGGAAGGTGCACAGCAGAAGTCAGTTGGAATTAATCTACTTTGTTGCAATGTGTTTGTGGAGCTGACATCATGCAGGAGAATGAAACCGATAGAGTATACACAGACTGCTAGGTTTGAAGGGATTGGTGGAAACATAGGATGCAAATGTGAGTGACCAATCACTCTGTACTCCTGTGCATGAGACAGGGCAGCAAGGCACATATAAGGCAGCCAGGTCCCATGAGGGAGTACTTGCCTGCACATCTTTGAATTCGTCGACCCAGCTGCTGCTACTGATTACCTGGAACCATGTCAAGGTCTGTGGAGAGGACACAGCCATTCACCCTTGAGGAGAACATGGCATTGCTAGATGTGATCCTCCCACAGTACCCCATGCTGTATAGGCGTCCAGGGTATCAGGTGAGTGCATAGGCCACTGGCACAGACTGCCCCTATGTTGTGACTGTGACTTCTGGCATTGTGTCCTGGTGTGACACACATGCTATGTACTGTAGGGGGGTCCCAGGGGGGGGATGCCTGATGTCTCCCAGCCAGAGCATGCTGTGGTGCATATCTGCTCTCCTCTCTTGCATTGTGTTTACTGTGACATTCACTGCATGTGGCATTACACATTGTGCCTGTCCAATCCTCCAGGGTATGGAGCTACTACAGTCCTCCTGTGATTCTGTGGATACCCCAGTGTGACAGGTGACTGTGCCTGCAGATGTGTGTTTGTCCACTGTACCTATGCTGAGAGTGTCCACATGATGTGTTCGTCCCCTGGACATCTGTGTGTGTAAGTCCAATGTCATTTGTGTGGGGGCATATGTGTAGTGGACCACCCCAGATGCATGAGGCCTGGATATGCCCTGCACATCTCATGTGAGCAGGGAGCAGTGCTGTGTGTCTGACGTGCAGAGACAGCCCCACACCTGTGAGCCCCCCCAATCTAGTGGCACATGTGCAGTGAGCTTTGTATCTGCATTTGGAAATGGCAGGTGAATGTCCTGTGCCTGTGTGTGTCTGTGTACTCTGCTGAGGTGGCGTCAGTGGCCTGTGGCATGTGACTGCTCTGAGGTGCTGGCCTGACACAGGAGGTGTGTGTGCAGAGTCCTCCCAGCAGTGCCCTGAGACAGGAGGGGTGGGTGCCTATCACTCCCAGCAGTGCCCTGAGACAGGAGGGGTGGGTGCCTATCACTCCCAGCAGTGCCCTGAGACGGGAGGGGTGGGTGCAGAGTCCTCCCAGCAGTGCCCTGAGACAGGAGGGGTGGGTGCCTATCACTCCCAGCAGTGCCCTGAGACGGGAGGGGTGGGTGCCTATCACTCCCAGCAGTGCCCTGAGACAGGAGGGGTGGGTGCCTATCACTCCCAGCAGTGCCCTGAGACAGGAGGGGTGGGTGCCTATCACTCCCAGCAGTGCCCTGAGACGGGAGGGGTGGGTGCAGAGTCCTCCCAGCAGTGCCCTGAGACGGGAGGGGTGGGTGCAGAGTCCTCCCAGCAGTGCCCTGAGACAGGAGGGGTGGGTGCCTATCACTCCCAGCAGTGCCCTGAGACAGGAGGGGTGGGTGCCTATCACTCCCAGCAGTGCCCTGAGACGGGAGGGGTGGGTGCAGAGTCCTCCCAGCAGTGCCCTGAGACAGGAGGGGTGGGTGCCTATCACTCCCAGCAGTGCCCTGAGACGGGAGGGGTGGGTGCAGAGTCCTCCCAGCAGTGCCCTGAGACGGGAGGGGTGGGTGCAGAGTCCTCCCAGCAGTGCCCTGAGACAGGAGGGGTGGGTGCCTATCACTCCCAGCAGTGCCCTGAGACGGGAGGGGTGGGTGCAGAGTCCTCCCAGCAGTGCCCTGAGACAGGAGGGGTGGGTGCGATGCACAGTGTGAGCCTTGATCATTGATTGTGACATTGCCATCATTCCACCTGTGTACCCACAATGGCACGTACTGCTTTTTCCCTCCCAAGAGGATCATGTCCCTATGACAAAGGTGCAATGGGTTGGATGCATACTATGCCTTGTTGTGACCAGCTAATTTGTTCTCATATGTCTTTCTGTGACATGTGGCAGGTGTATTGATGTGGTGTCACTTGTTCTTCCTCACAGGTAGGCGCCACTGCCAAGGAGCAGATCTGGCAGACCGCCGTCAGTGCCGTGAGGGGTGTGGATGGTCGGAGGCGGAGCCTGTCCCAGGTGAGGAAACGCTGGCAGGATATCCGGTGCTGGACGCGGAGGATTGCACGGGTCCTGCTGGGGGACTCACCTGAGAGCCACAAGAACCGCGGGCGCCGCCGTCTGAGCCACCTCCACAGGCGTGTGCTGCCGGTGGTCTTTCCAGACTTGGAGAGGCGCTTACAGGAGAAGCAGCAGCCGGAAGGGGGTAGGTACATGTGTGTTTGTTGTGTGTCACCGGCATTTGTAAGGGCACAGTAGCATGAATTCACTGCCAGGGTTTAAAGGTGCTGTGCAGATCCAGTTTGCCCCAGTATAGCGCTGCCCTCCTGCAACCCTTCCCCTCCTTGCAATGTGTTCCCTGGTCTGTGTGTAGTCACTCCTTCACAAGGTAATGTAGGCTGGCGCTTTGTCCACGAGAACTATGCCTGTAGCATCATGTGTGGGGGTGGTGTGTAACAGGTTTTGGGACCTTGCCCGTGCCCTGTCCAGTTCACTGCATGTGGGTTCCATGTCAGTTGGCACTGATGCTGAGTCCAGACATGGGAGTTAGTCTCCCAAGTGTCATGCCTTACAGCGCGCATGTCCTATGTAGTGGCCTGTGACATGATGTGCATGAGTGTGCGATACGCATAGTGCAGGGATGGTGGCGTGTGTTGCAGTCATTACCATTCAGGAGCATGGAGTTGCGTGGCCACTACTGTCCCCTGGGGCACCTTTTCCTCAGTGTTGTATGTGTCATCACAAAACGTGGACACTCTCAGTGTCTACAGCGTAGGTTGTGCTCTGTGCCATTGTCCCCTGGCACCATGTATATTGACGTGCAATTTTGTACAGGTGTCCACTGTGCAGCCTGACCTGACTGTCCTTCTTCATACTCACAGTTGCCAGTGCCTGTGTGTCTTGTTATACTCATCTGAGGATGGGCACTGGTACCTCATTATTTGTACAGGCGCACCTTGGGTGTTTGGCGTCCAATCTTGCATTTTGCCTGCCCCTGTGTCTATCACCCAGACTATGAGTTGTCGGTGCCACCTGTGTCTCAACAATTTGCCACGTGTATGGGGTGGTTGGGGCGGGCAAGGCCTATATGTCAAATCCTGATTTCGACTTGCTGGGTCTGGGCAGTGTGTGATGTTTGTCTGGACACACACGCAAGGTGCAGTGACCCAGTCATGTTGGGCATGTTTTCAGCATGACCTATGCAGCATGTGTCTCAAGTTCATGGATATGGTCCCTGGTCATCGGTATTTTCGCCCACGCGGTGTGGTGCAGATGCAGTGCTGGAATGTCCCCAGGGCATGGGTGCTATGTCAGACTCCGTTTCCTGTCTTTTGCTATAGTCTAATGCTCCCCATGGTATTTCAGTGGCATGGTGGCTCAACCAACTGTGTGTTTCATGCCCTGCATCGGTACCTTGTTTAGTGGATGTTAGTGATCTTCCTTTTCAGGCTATGCAATGTAACCTATGTAGATTGGACTCATGTGACAGATGTGTACAGGTGTCTGATTAATTTCTGTCTCTCCACCCTACCCACAGCATCGTCGGGGGACACAGAGGGAGACATGGACACAGACCAGGCGGAGGGACCGAGCACCAGTGCCAGCCGTGACATCGGGGCTGGCACATCGAGTGGGACAGAGGCGGAGGACAGTGCGGCCGAGGACCTGTCGACTGGAACATCGGAATACGAAGCTGACAGGTCCGAGGAGGATGTCTCCGAGTGGGCGGAGGCTGCACCAGCAGCTAACAGTGGAACAACACCTCGCCCCGCCCCCTCCGTTCCCATCAGCCGCCTCCCACTTGCTCGTGTCCCTTCCCAGCGTGCCCGGTCACCGCATGTCTCCTTCCTACCAGGCACCGCACCCCCTGCCCCTGTCTCCACTGCTGCCGCCAATGCTGAGTCTGTGGACATCCAGCGGCAACTGCAGGTTGGTCAGGCTGCGATCCTTAATGCCCTCCATGCCCAGGGGCGAACCCTCAACAACATCGAGGCATACTTGGAGGGCATTCATTCTTCGCAGGCTGACCAACGCCAGTTGCTGAGGTCCATAGACTCCACACTGACTGCAGCAGTGGGTCTCCTGCAGCGCGACCTCCCCCCACCTACCCCTGCCCCATCCACAATTCCCACTCCCATGCCTGTCCCACGTACACACAGACGTCGGCATGCACCCACATCAACAGGCACAGGCACCACACCAGCAGGGAAGGTCCACCGCACTCCTCCTGACACGCACACACAGGGTGAGGTAGGCACACCCACTGGGTCGGGGGGCAAACGTGTGACACGCAGCCAGAGTGGGAGTCCGCATTCCACCCAATCCACTCCCTCCAAATCCCCTCCCCTCAGCTCTCCTGGCCACATCTCCCCCAAGGACTCCTTCATGGCCGCTCTGTCCCTGAGCCCCACAGTGACACCACCACGCAAGCGGTCAAGGAAGTCCTCGGTCAGGGTGGTTGATTCTCCCCCCCTGTCTACACCCTCCCCCGGTGGCGCTGCGACCCATCCCTCTGACCCCCCCCCTCCTTGGGGCCTGTGGATCCGTCGGGTGCAGGGGACTCCCTGGAGGACCTTGCAAAGGTGTGTAGTGCCATCCTGTCCTCCGCCTTTGGCCCTGCCCCACCCCCTGTGGTGGAGTCCTCCATCCCTGCACCCACAACGCCTCCCCTTTGCCCTGATGTCCCTGCGGTGCCTGGTGCTTCCCCCCCCCATGATGCCCTGACCCCTGTGGAAGACGATTGCATGTAACTGTGCAGGCAAGGTAGGGGACACGCATCCCACTGTGTCCCCCATCAGGATGAGACTCATTGACTGCCCTATGGGCTTTGTGACTATTGCACTGCCTGCGATCACCGGACATTGTGATCATGCTGAATAAAGCTTCATTTTTTTTTCATTCTAACACTACTGCTATGCTGGTTTTGGTGTTGGTGGGGCTGCTACATGGTTTTGGGTGGTGTTTATGTGTTGGGTGTGTGGGAAATGTAGTAGTGTGCTGCTCATTGGGGGGACCCTGGGATCTGTGTGCCATCACAAGGTGTTAGCTAACTTTCATTGTTCATGTAAGCAGTTACTGCATGGTGCAATTGTCCCAGGGTGTATTCCTTCCTCTGTGTACCCTGATATCTTCCCTGCAGGGTGTTCCCAATATTTAGCGCAGAGCTGTGTCTACATGAGCTGTGTGTGTGATGGAGCCCTTCTCCTTTGGCCATGCATGCAGGGCCATGTCTCCACCTGCAACATTCGTGGCATCCTTGGTGATCACTGTACTTGTGTATGGAGTCTGTTGACATGAGTTCATGGGGACATGTTCCCTTGTAGGCAGTATGCATGTGTGTACTTCCAGCCTCACACACATGTGTTACACCCCTCCTGTCTCAGGGCACTGCTGGGAGTGATAGGCACACACCCCTCCTGTCTCAGGGCACTGCTGGGAGTGATAGGCACACACCCCTCCTGTCTCAGGGCACTGCTGGGAGTGATAGGCACCCACCCCTCCTGTCTCAGGGCACTGCTGGGAGGACTCCACACCCACCCCTCCTGTCTCAGGGCACTGCTGGGAGGACTCCACACCCACCCCTCCTGTCTCAGGGCACTGCTGGGAGGACTCTGCACCCACCCCTCCTGTCTCTGGGCACTGCTGGGAGGACTCCACACCCACCCCTCCTGTCTCAGGGCACTGTTGGGAGGACTCTGCACCCACCCCTCCTGTCTCTGGGCACTGCTGGGAGTGATAGGCACCCACCCCTCCTGTCTCAGGGCACTGCTGGGAGGACTCCACACCCACCCCTCCTGTCTCTGGGCACTGCTGGGAGTGATAGGCACCCACCCCTCCTGTCTCAGGGCACTGCTGGGAGGACTCCACACCCACCCCTCCTGTCTCAGGGCACTGCTGGGAGGACTCCACACCCACCCCTCCTGTCTCAGGGCACTGCTGGGAGGACTCTGCACACACACCTCCTATTTCTGGATGTGTACGCTTGGAACATACACGGTGGGGGTAGGCTCCATGCATTCGAGGTGAGGGTACGAGTCGTACTTACACTGTTGGGGTGGGGGTACGCTCCATGCATACGCGGGTGAGGGTACGAGTCGTACTTACACTGTTGGGGTGGGGGTAGGCTCCATGCATTCGAGGTGAGGGTACGAGTCGTACTTACACTGTTGGGGTGGGGGTACGCTCCATGCATTCGAGGTGGGGGTATGAGTCGTACTTACACTGTTGGGGTGGGGGTACGCTCCATGCATACGCGGGTGTGGGTACGAGTCGTACTTACACTGTTGGGGTGTGGGTACGCTCCATGCATTCGAGGTGAGGGTACGAGTCGTACTTACACTGTTGGGGTGGGGGTACGCTCCATGCATTCGAGGTGGGGGTATGAGTCGTACTTACACTGTTGGGGTGGGGGTACGCTCCATGCATACGCGGGTGTGGGTACGAGTCGTACTTACACTGTTGGGGTGGGGTACGGTCCGTACGTCCGCGGGTGAGGGTACGAGTCGTACTTACACTGTTGGGGTGGGGGTACGCTCCATGCATTCGAGGTGGGGGTATGAGTCGTACTTACACTGTTGGGGTGGGGGTACGCTCCATGCATACGCGGGTGTGGGTACGAGTCGTACTTACACTGTTGGGGTGTGGGTAGGCTCCATGCATTCGAGGTGAGGGTACGAGTCGTACTTACACTGTTGGGGTGGGGGTACGCTCCATGCATTCGAGGTGGGGGTATGAGTCGTACTTACACTGTTGGGGTGGGGGTACGCTCCATGCATACGCGGGTGTGGGTATGAGTCGTACTTACACTGTTGGGGTGGGGTACGGTCCGTACGTCCGCGGGTGAGGGTACGAGTCGTACTTACACTGTTGGGGTGGGGGTACGCTCCATGCATTCGAGGTGGGGGTATGAGTCGTACTTACACTGTTGGGGTGGGGGTACGCTCCATGCATACGCGGGTGTGGGTACGAGTCGTACTTACACTGTTGGGGTGGGGTACGGTCCGTACGTCCGCGGGTGAGGGTACGAGTCGTACTTACACTGTTGGGGTGGGGGTACGCTCCATTCGTACGCGGGTGGGGGTAGGGTCCGTACATATCCGTCCCCACGCTATATGATGCTTGTGCGGGCCGTACCCAGGCCTTTGCCACGTGGGTACGATCCGTCCCGCCATTGTTGGGGTGACGTGGGTGTGGGCGTGGTACGTCTCGTACCCACGCTCTTCAGGCGTGGGTACGGGACGTACCTGTCTGGTTGTGTTGCCGGTTCGCGTGGTGACGGACTTCCGTTGTGGCGGTCGCTGGCTTGGCTGGACACGGCCCCACCCCCTCGTAGTGACCAGGGCATGGGAGTCAGGTATGTCGTGGGCATGTGTGCTGTGTGACTTTGGTGTGGGTTTTGTGGCCTGCCCTGGTCCTGCCACCCCCACCCCACCCCACTTTCCCCCCTCCCTTAGTTATTCTGACCTTCTGCGGCGTCTGCGTCGGAACCTGTAGAGGAGGTGGACTGCTATGAGGGCCGGGATGACACGTAGGTTCGGGTCCATGTCTGTCCGTCGCGTACGGGTCCTCCTTGTTCGCGTCGTCCTGTGTGTCCGTCGCGTACTGGTCCTCCTTGATCGCGTCGTCCTGTCTGTCCGTCGCGTACTGGTACTCCTTGTTCGCGTCGTCCTGTGTCGCGTGCTGGTCCTCCTTGTTCGCGTCGTCCTGTCTGTCCGTCGCGTACTGGTGGTCCTTGTTCGCGTCGTCCTGATTTCCCGGCAGTTTTTGGCAGCCGGAAAATATTCACCGTGCGGGATGACGTCGGTGCGAATCGTAATTCCTGGTTCGTGAATGGCAGGCTGCGAGCGTCCCGACGTCAGGTCGGCGCTTTCCCGGATGGCATTTGTAGGTTTATTTTGTTCGGTCGGGCTTTTTTACGATTCGTACGGGAATGGTGTTCCCGTGCGAATCGTAATTCCCTGTTAGTAAATTTTGACGGCCGGGTACGCGTCGGACGGAGAATATGCTCCGTCCGACGGTTCGTACCAGGTTTTTGCCGGATCGTGATCGGCACCTCGGTGTCTAATTAAAAAAAATTGCAGGTTTACTAGGTTTCCCTATGTGCTGGCTGAGCTGGGGCCAAAATCCACAGATACCCACATTGCAAAAACACCTGATCAGTTTACAGTGGAAAAATGTGATGTGTCTATGTTGCGTTTTTGGCCCTTTCCAGCTGTGGGCACTAGGCCTAACCACACAAGTGAGGTACCATTTTCATCAGGAGACTTGGAGAAATGCTAGGTGGTAGGACAGTTGCCTCTCCCTCCGGATTCCATAATTTTTCCCTCACAGAAATGTGAGGAAAATGTGTGTTTTTAGTCAAATTTTGAGATTTGCAAGAGCTTCTGTGTAAGAAAATCCAGTGAGAGCCACTCAAGTCACCCCACCCTGGATTTTCCTGGCATGTCTAGTTTCAAAAAATGTACTGGTTTGCTAGGTTTCCCTAGGTGATGGATGAGCTACGGCCCAAAATCCACAGGTACCTACATTGCAAAAAATGATCAGTTTACAGTGGAAAAATGTGATGTGTCTATTTGCATTTTGGGCCCTTTCCTGTTTTGTGCACAAAGCCTACCCACATAAGTGGGGTAGCATTTGTATCGGGAGACATGTTGGAACACAGTACTAGAACATTTGTTATTACCATTTGGATTTCTCTTCATTTGTGCCTTCCTAATGTAAGCCAGTGTGTAAGAAAGAAGACATTTTGAAAAATGCCCTCTGAATCACATGCTACTATGTGTACCCACAAATTCAGAAATGTACAATTAATCTCTGCTGCTAAACTCTGTAGCTGGTGGACATTTCAGAAATACCTAGGTTCCCTTCATTTTGGCTCCTCATAGCTTACCACATTAATTGCTCTATACTCAGTACACAATGAAAAGCCATTGCACAGTGCAGCTCAGTTGTTGGCTCTGGGTACCTCGAGTCCTTGGACAGCCCACAAACTCTATAGATCCCTTCAACCAGAAGAGCCTAGCGGATGTAATGATATATTATTTGTAAATCAGCCATTATGACAAAAAGTTACAGATTAAAACGTTGTGATACATGGCCATTTTCCTAATCATTTGCAGTATTTTTCTATTTCAATAGTTTGTTTCTTTGGAAAAACCTTGAAGGATCTACTCAAATGGCCACTTGCTGAATTCAGGATTTGTCTACTTTCAGAAATCTATAGCTTTACAGGTTCTTTCATGGGTTTTACACTGGTTTTTACCACAAACAGGAAAGTGGTTGAAAGCACAAACATTAGGTAAAATGGACTATCTCTCTAAAAATACCAAAACTGTGGTTTAAAAAACTGTTGTTTTTTATTCAGTTCTGCTTGCTCCTTAAAGCGGTGAAGAGGGTTACTTTATCACAGTAAACCTTTCATTGGCGCAATTGTTAGGAAAATAAAACAGACACTTTTTTGTGGAGCACTTTTTTCTTATTTTTCCCAAAAACTCAACATTTAGCTACATTGTGGCTATTTCCTGAGTCCCCTCTAAGGAAATTCACATGCCTAGGTACCTTTGGAATTATCAGGATGTTGGAAAAAAAGGACGAAAATTTGGTGTGGATACCTCACGTGGAAAAATGTTATGGCGACATAAGCTTGAAATACCTCAAATAGCCAAAAAAGGGCTCAACACTGGGGTGAAAAAGCATCATCAGTTGAGGGGTTAATGCAATGTGAAGATATTCTGACTGTCAGTGATAGTGACTGCCCAGTAAACATAATTGCACAGAAAGTCACCACATGGGTCTAAAATTGGAATGGACCAGACTCGAACTCCCCTTGGGAAGAGGGGCTTCAGCTCAATACTTGGCCACGCGACAGAGTATTTTGTAACCCTGGGCGGAGTTCGCGGAGTTGCACTTCGCGAAGTGCAAAAAAAACTCAGTCGCACTACGCGGAGCTCCGCGAGCGGTGGAGTACAGAAGAAAAATGCTGTTCGCGGTGATTGCACAGTGCCAGATGCTTGTCAGCACTGTGCAATTATTGCGAACAGCACCATGCACAGCGCAAGCTTACCTTTTCTGTCACTCGAGTAGATTTTTACGCGAGCAGCAGCTTTTTCAACGCGAACGGGCAGTTTCTTCATGCGAGTGGTCGCGAGCATTCGTGACCACTCGCAATGAGAAATAGAGTTTTTCGGAAATCCGCGAACTCCGCTTAACACGGAGTGCGGGAAACTCTGCAAACTCCGCGAGCGGATCGGAGTTCACCTCCCAGAGTTAGTATTTTGCTTGCTCTCCACCTCTCTCCAAACTATTTACAGCTGGATGAGCTTCAGTTTACTTTTCCAAATGCCCCTGTAGTCCTGGCACTCTTTTCCCAATCATTCCACCTTCATGAAAACCAGCAATGATGGAGGTTAAGTATCTAGCATTGGGGTAAAAGTAGCTGTTATCATATCCCATCCCCACTCACAAAAAACATGAGTGTCAAAGACAATCGAGCTACAGAGAAAGGCAGAATGCAAGAGTTGATCAGTTTATAAATAAGAGACCGAGACCGTGATTCAGTAGCAACCTGTCAGCACATAAATGCTAGTGGTTTGTTTTATTTTATTAGGGCTGCGATGCCTTTTATAACAAGCAGCGCTATTTGAATGTAAACTGGGTGATGTGGCATGCTGGCAATGGGTTAAATTACTGTTTGTTTTCATGTAGTGTTTCATATCACACTTGTTAGGTGCTTTAAATAGCATGTGTAAAGTATTACCCAGTATAATCATACTTAGTTTACCTACATCCGAAGGATGGATGGCCGAGTCTGCCCTGCCTGGATTCAAGCTCATGACCTATAGCTGTCAATGCCAAAACTAAACTCACATCTTTAATCCTCCTCTTGTTGTGAGTACCTCTTTTGGAATCTGGTATAACCTTCAAGGTTAGTGTGGGGATATTCCAGGCAGGTTCTATCACCTTCCCATTCAAGGAAACAATTTACTTAAGGGTTGAACCAGAAGCTCGCTTACCCATGTGGATTTGTTTGGAAGTTGAATCATTGCTGTGCAGGTCCCCCTGCTCATGATCTGTTGGTGGGGGGTTCTGCACTTTCTTTTTTCACCCTAGTTTATCTTCTCAGGGTTGAGACCTCCACGATGTTAGTTGAGGTGGTACCTGACTCCTATTACAGGACACGGTTGGGAAATTCTTAATACCATGAACCAACCATAGCTGTTAATATCTCTGACAATAGCAGCATGGGAACACTAGGTCCTGGTGGGCTGGCTCATGAAATAGTCATCAATTTCATCTAGGGGTTTGTAATTTACGGGCCTGGGTTTTTGGCTGGCCACTTCCTCTGACAAGTTTTTTTCTCTATATTCCCTGCTAATAGCGATGCATTTTTTTCTTTGCACATTGATTTTAACTAATAATCCAAAACATGTGGATACCCCTGATTCCATATGTTGATGTTCTGATTTGTAACTAAAACACTCAGCAGTGTGCAAGACCAAGAAATATCAGCTTCCGGGTTCTGAAAAAGTAACACCCAGGGAGGCTCTCTATTTTTGGAGGGACTGTGATATAATCCCTGTAGTTTTGAGATGCTTGGTAAATTCTCCCTAAACAGCCTTGTCTTTTTTCTAAAATCTGGACACAATAGCTCCCAGGGGTGTGCACACAGCCCCAGGACATTTAGCATTTGAGAGTTTTGAGGTATAATCTGGTCTCTGTGATCAGGTTTGCTTTCCTGGATCTCAGCTTTTGGTCAGATATATATTTTGGAAATTAAGCCTGTGATTTCTTTTGGATTGTGGACGTTAAATACTTTGAAGATGATACACGGTAATTTCAACGTTATCCTCTGCTCCAGCCAGGGAAGGTCTCCGGCTGATAAAAAGTGTGGGTGCTCTGTGTGTGTTTTTCCTCTGGCAGTTCTTCTGTGGTTGTGATGTTGCAGCTTTTCCAATAGGTGCTCCTGTTTCCTAAAGGTGTGTTGCAATCACCAGTCCCAGAAATGAAATGGTTTGTGTAAGTTTTTTAGGTGCATGCTTTTGGATGCTGGTCAAAGGCTCGTTGCCGTGGGGTACATGCTCATAATATAAGAACTGTGATGAGATATAGAAGAAACGGTAATGCTCTAAATACTGGAAACCTTCATTACATTGAGCCCTGCTCTCCCTCACCAGAGTGCTCGATTTTCTTACCTCTTTGCCTCACTCCCTAGTATGTGACTTGTGCCTTCAATTACTGTCTTACTTCGAAAGTACTGCAATTAAAACTTCTGAATAAGAAGTCAGGTATTTATGTCCTCAGGGCAAGAGGAGGGACTACTGCATTTAAAGGGCTAGAGCTGTTGCCCATTTCCTTGGCACGGCTCGCCCTGGTAAAGCGAAGATTGTGAGAATAAATAGTAGAAGTCAGTGTGCTGAAGATTACCCTTAAGTAAAAGTTTTTAAGTAAACCAGTACCGCCTTGGAAGGACAGTGGTACTGATATTAAAAAAAATATATATAGAAACTATGCGTAATTTTTCCCTACGTAGTACCACTTTAATTAAGTGGAAATAGGTAGGGGAAAATTATAAAACCTAATACTTACCTATATCTAAGACCCTAACCCAGAACACAGCGAAAATGACCTTAAAACAACAAGGCTGCCGTTAACTTTTGAAAAGGCAATCATTAGCCATTGACATCATGACTTGCTTTTGCTAGCTACTGCGGTGCTTTCACAAAATATTGTGAAATTACTGCGACAAAAGATATCACTAAGTTAAAATACCTTGTAAGTTTAAAAATACTTACCTTTACTATCCAAAAGCATCATCAACACACCACAATCTATATTAATGCCAAATTTAATTCAAATCTGTTCAGTTGTTTTCTATGGAAAATGCATTGGTGTCAAAACGCGTTTTGGGACACCCCCTTTTCCTTTGCACCCCCTTGACGAATCCCTGCAAAACTTTGCATTATCTGCCACTGTAGAAAAAGGAATAGGTCTGCAATGTTTTGTGGAGATTCGTCAAACAGGTGCAAAGTTTTTAGCAACCAAAAATCAGAGAAATTCCTATCTCTGGTAACCCTTCTTCGTGCCCTCCACAGCCCATTGTGCTGACACTGCCCTCCCGTCTTCCCTGCGTGGCCTATTTTGCTGCCGTTACCCCTGCTGCTTGGCCTATGTGGATTGCTTGTTGCCCCTGCCACCTCCCTCCTACCCTTCATTGTCCGAGTCGGTGCCCCTACCTCATCCCCCTGTCCTTAATGGTCAGTTGTTCCGACACCGCCCCTCCTGCCAGCCTGGCGAGGTCCGTTGTGCTGCATCTGCCCTTAGGCCTGCGCCGCATGGTCAGCCTTTGCCCCTGCTCCTTCACCTGTGCCCTCTAATGACAGAGTCTGTGCCCCTTCCTTTCCACAGTGGTCTAATGAACAATGACAGTGTTATAAGTCTGTATTTATGATAAAAGTGTGGCACACCTGAAGTCATCTGGATGGAGTCAAAACTGTAAAACCCAAAGCATTTCTATTAGAAAAGAACAAAATGAGGGATTTTTATGGCAAGTTCTATATAAAGCTAAAATGAGAGTACATTTTCAGAGCCGTCAAATAGCGACAGAGGACTTTCAAACGAGTTGCTATTTGTATGTTTTTATCCAATTGATAGTGTTGGTGTGCCAACCCATCTTTCACAATCTTAGCAAGGGCGTGCCAGCAGCTTGGACCGGGGGCGCTGAAGTCCCTATGCCGACTTTTCTGCTCCCGATCGGACCCCTCTCTCTGTCTCTCTCTCTCTCCCTCCCTCGCTCTCGCTCTCTCTCTCTCACTCTCTCTCTCTCGCTCTCTCTCTCTCTCTCTCTCCCTCGCTCTCGCTCTCTCTCCGCATTAAGAATGACAAACACTTTTTAAAGGTTTTTATAATGGATTATTAGCGGAAATATATTAAATATGCCACCAATAAAGTTAGGAGTAAAGTATCCAAATCATAAGTGCCGAGAACTCAGTAAAGTTCAATGGAAAATCCAGCAGAGATTCGCCTCGAAAGAATAGGAAAGGGAAGAATCTTTTTTACAGAGAAAGCCATAAACTCATATTTGATGGAGTCTAATTCATCATTCTATGTCTATATCACCGCACAGCATTCATCAGCTTTGGGGTCTTTTCTTTGGATTCTCCCAAGTCCTCCAGAGGGTCACAAGGAGCGCTTTGCATCTCTTCAACCTTCACCTCAAGTCTCTTTCTTTTTCTTCCCCTCGTTGCTGAGAGCTTCTTAAACCCACGGTCCATCCCATCGCTTGACGAAATTGTTTTGCAAAAATTTTGGAAGAGTGGCACACAAGAAGCTCTGATCAGTATCATCAAAAGGGGAGTTTAAAGCAGCTTCTTTAGCTCCGAGATATTTATTAGTTTAAGTGTAAAAAATACAGTGAACACTGCACAAAAATAAGCTTCCTCTACCCATACTTCCAAACCGCTCTCCTATCTTGGCAAAGCCTCTCCCAGTAGACCCAAATACAGAGCCTATTCCTTCCCAGGCATCTGTCTCTTCCACTTCAGTCAATTCATGCATATTATTTGTGATCTTAGTGATACAACTATCAAACTTGTTATCTGTTTTTGGGATGTATGCACAGCATTCCCGAGCATAAGTGACTTTGCAAACTCTGCCTTCCTTTGTGAGGAGCAAATCAAACGAAACGTTTTGCATAATCATAGCTCTCAAGCCATGCAATTCTTTATTTATGACGGTCAAGGCTCCTGCTGTGTTAGTAGTAAGCCGGTCCACTAGGGTCAAAAGCTTTCTAATCTTAACATTGTTTAATGCAACTCCTACTGGAGGCCTGACTGCTCCAAAAATATCACAAAGGATCTGCTTAAAGCTTTGTTTACTTCGTTTTATGTAGCAGTCAAGGGATAAATCTAGCTCATTAGATCCCAGGGAAAACTAAAGCTGCGTTATAACTACCTACCTAGTTATGTGGTAACTGGAAATAAGCTGACTCACCACACACATGATAGATGCCTTTGATACTCACCTCTAATTCAGCAAAGGTCCTGCCTTTGATCCAGTAACTGTACTCATATATGTTCCACCCCAATAGCTCGACAGTTTTGTTTCCTGTTTCCTTATCATACATAATGATCCCTTCTTGGTAACATAAATGGTAAACCAGGAGGGTGGTTCCTCTAAATTCTCCTTGCCCCTTTCAATAATGTATTGTGGACTAACTTTCTTTTCCCCTTCCTCTTCCTCTACTCGTATCCTCTCTATCAAATCGCCTATAAAAACTAGATCATTCTGGCAAAATCCACAGGGTACATCATGCATGCTTTGATTAGTAGCACTCATATTGGGTATCGGAGTAAAGAATTTCATCATATACTCACAATGATCCTTTTTGAAGGAATGATAAACATGTTAGTAGCCCACAAGTACATATTTGCATCATTCATAATTCGTAAATCTTCCAAAGACTTGTCATAATCAATGTTAAACCTCACAGTCTTAAGGTGGTCTTCCCAAACTTTTTGCCTGTTTGTCTCACCTTTTTGCTAAATTATTTTTGTTGGCCATAGG
This sequence comes from Triturus cristatus, assembly GCF_964204655.1. NCBI lineage: Eukaryota > Metazoa > Chordata > Amphibia > Caudata > Salamandridae > Triturus > Triturus cristatus. The sequence goes on along the minus strand of NC_140589.1, from coordinate 1,821,360,022 downwards.
ACTCTGAGCACTGTACCACTGCCAACCAGTGCTAAAGTGCATGTGCGTCTCTCCTAAAATAGGATTTGATTGACTTATCCAAACTGGCATATTTAATTTGTCTATAAGTTCCCTAGTAGAGTGCAATACATGTGCCCAGGGCCTGTAAATTAAATGCTACTAGTGGGCCTGCAGAACTGGTTGTGCCACCCACACTAGTAGCCCTTTAAATATGCCTCAGGCCTGCCACTGCAGAGCCTGTGTGTACAGTTTTACTTCCATGTCGACTTGGCATTTAAAACCCATTGCCAAGTCTGAAACTTCCCTTTTACTACATATACTTCACCTGTAAGGTAGGCCCTAGGTAACCCATAGGTCAGGGTGCTGTGTAACTAAGTAACTAAATGGTACGACATGTACTGCGAGGCATACCACTCTCATAGTTTAACATTGGAGATTCCTTGTTCTATTTATAAGCTGCAATTCCTGATTGAGAAAGAAAGCTCTGTTATGTTTAATATAATTGGAATGGTAATGATACATCCTCTTTGCTTGCAAAGTTGAATTTATCATTATTATTTTAGAAATACCACTTTTAGATGGCATTTCTCTTCTCAGTGTCAATGCAGCCAGTCTCCAATACATGTCTGGGTGACAGATGGGCTTTGTGCATTCCATCTAGACAGCCACACACAAAAGGAAGGTTAGGTGTGACTGAGTGCCCATCCACATCCTGATGGGTCATCCTGGGCAGAATAGAAGGGAGAAGCTGACACACCTGAATAAGCAGTGTCCTGTCACCACACAAAGGGCTGCACATCCCCCTGTAGAGAGTCTGGAGCCAGAGCTGGGAGGGAGGACCTCTGTGCACTTCAAAGCCCCTATCTGAATTCATCTCCACTTCAAAGCACTGGGTCTCTGACCCCACCAAATCATACACTACTGGACCTGTGAAGAAACTCTGCCAGGAGGAAGGACTGCTGTGCTGGTATAAGGACTGCCACTCTGCTGGACTGATGCTATGGAAGAACTGCTTTTCTGCTATGGTGCCCTGCTATCCTCTACATGTGCTGAGGAAGAACTGGACTCTTGCTTGAGCCCAGAGGGATCTCCAACGGCATGCTGGCTTGCCTCTTGTTCTGAGGCTCAGGGATATCAAAGTCTTACTCCCTGCTCCTGTGCCTGGTCCATTGTAAGTGGATCCAGGTGCTTGCTCAAGTGGAACCAACGCTTCCTCTGCTGCGTGAGGCAGAATCGATGCATGGCCAATAAAGTGGGAACAGAACCAGCGCATCACCATCATAACCGACACATGGGAACCACCGCATCATCGCCGCAGCAGGAAGGATGACCAGCGCATCCCCTCGATGGCGTGTAGAAACTCAGCGCATCTGCTTTGCAACCAATGCATCTCAGCGCATCACCATGATTGCGTGGAGAAAATGCACACAATGCCTCAACTGCAGGATCAACACCGGCTTGGTTGCACTCCACATCACGCTGTTGCGATCAGGATGAAGGTATTTCTGTTCAGAGGGCCTTGCATGGCTCCTGTCCCCGGCCCACGCTCTATCGCAATCATCCCAAACTCTTAACTTTACCTCATGCTGCGCAACCAGATAACTCCCATAGGTGCTTATTGCTTTTTTTATTTTTTATAAATTCTTTTTATTAACATACAGAAACATATTGGTCACTTCACAGTTTTAGGTCCTTGGAGTTACAGTGGTTCAGCCTTGGACCCTTAGACAGTCCTGCAATTTAATATGGTACAACTGAGCAGGATCAGACAATCTCGTCATTTTATTGGGTTAACATTTCCTCAAGGGGAGAAGAAACTGGGGGCTCACAGATGTTGCCGCGGTATGCATTCCAGGGAGACCAGACCGCTACCCACTTCCCGGGGCACCCTCTCGAAACATACACTATCTTTTCCTGCAGCATGCACCAGTGTTTGTCTTTCTTCCATGCTCCAAGCAATGGGGCCGCTTCCGCCCCCCACAGGCGCACTATGTTACGCTTTGCAATCACCAGCCCCATTGTTGCCCACAATTTGCCTTTTACCGGTAGGTCCGTGGGCTCCCAAATGTTTAAGAGGCATCGTTTAGCCTCAGCCGCAACCTTACCCCCCAAACCTTGCTTATACAGTCATGTATCTTTGCCCAGTATGTTCGAACTTGCGGGCATTCCCATAATACGTGAAGAAATGTCCCCCTTTCCCCACACCACCTCCGGCAGAGCCCATCCGCACTCCTCCCCATCAACACTAGTGTGGTGACCGAGATATACACCCGGTGTAGTATTTTGAGTTGTATCAGCCGCAATTTTGCCGATATCGCCACTTCTTTGGGGGAGGAGAGCGCCTCTCTCCATTCCTCCTCGTCAATTTCCAGGCCGTCCGCCTCCCACTTCCCCCTGAGGGGGCCTAGTGGATCCGGGGAGTGATGTATGAGTGTCTTGTATGTGAGGGATATCGCCCTTTCCGGTAAGTGGCCGTCTAATAATCTATCCTCTAGCGGGGAGGATTCCGGGAGCGTCGTCCCGGTGCTTATTGCTTTTGAGCGCTGTTTTTACTTTTATTATTCAAAAATTCATATCCTGACTTCTACATATTGGATTTTGTTGTTTTGGTCTAGTTTTATTTATAAAATCATAATCTATTTTTCTGAACTGATGTGGAGTCTTTTCGTGATGTTTCCACTGTATAACTGTTTGAAGTGTTCCACAAATACTTTACACATGACCTCTTAAGTTAAGCGTGCCTGCTCTGTGCCAAGCTACTAGAGGATGAGCAAAGGTTAATTTATGGTGTGTATCTGACTTACCCTGACTGCGATTGTGGTTCCTGCTTGGACAGGTTACATACCTCTGCCGGATCTCTGACATATTATCGAAAGACACATTATCGAACTACACAAATATCGCATCAAATATATCGACATCAAAATTATCGACATTGTATACTTAATTAAAAAACTGCACTAATATCGACACTACAATATCGTAATACAATTATATCGATCACACAAATATCGCACACATCAATATCGCAATACTAAATATCGACATAAGTAAATAAATATAACAAATGTAACAAATATCGATAACCAAAATATAGACATCAATAATATCGTTTTTTTAAATATATCGACAATGCTAATACTAATAAAACCAATACTTTAAACAACATAAATACAATATTTTGCGAAAACATACATTTTCCAATTATATTCTACTTAAACATAAACATTACATTTATAACGATCTAAATATTTAACAACATAATAAAAAAACACTGAAATAATTATCACATACACATTTCGAACACATTTTACACAATTACAACACATTATAAACAATCTTTTTATATATAATTATTTAAAACTCTCCTCCTTTAAAACTAAATATACTCTTACTTAGCATTTTCCATAAAAGGAAACCAATTAACTTGAAAAAATTCAAACCATCCAATAAAAGGCCACATACAGAAAACAACCAATAACATTCAAGAAACAATTTAAAACCACTATATAAACCAATTAAAACAAGTCTTCTACTGTGCCTTAAACCAAAGCATTGAACGAAGAAAAAACTCTGCTAAACAGAAGAAACCTACATCCTACTACTATTCTAAAAACGTAAGTAAATAATCTTTTCTAACTAAACTACCAAATTAAACTAAAACACTAATTTATCTTTACTCAAATAAATAACTAACTTATATATTCCATCTCTTTATGTTTCCACTACAGATATTACTCAAAACAGCTAAAGAAAATATTGAAGATTGCCAGAAAGGACTCACTAAAAAGTAAGTATACTATCAAAATACTTTATAAAATATTAATTGAATCCTACTCAAACCCCAAAACATCCTAAACCCCTAAACAAATCCATGTTCTCTTTTTTAAGTTTTTAAAAACCTGTATAAATAAACACCTATAATCTATACCACTCGGCATTAGGGAAGGCTCCGTTTGCTTAGGGAGAGGTTGGGCTCCTGCATCTTATTTATTAGGGAGGAGGGGCACATAGGAAGAGGGGTAGAGGACAGGGGTACATTGACATGGGGTGGGGGAGGGGGGGTAGAGAACTGGGTGGGAAGGTTGTTCCTTCTCCTGAATAATTGGTCTTGATGATAAATGTGTGGTTCTTCCGGGACAGGTGAAGGCAGGGGAATGTTTGTTGAGTTGTTGATTTGTAAAACAATAAAAAAAGTTTCTACAAAAAAAATTGTCTATACCAAACAGCAATACCACCCCACTTAAAAAAATAAACCAACCAAAACAATATGGTGCCGATCACGATCCGGTAAAAAAAATTCCCGTACGACTCGTATCCGGTCTTTTTACCGTACGAATCGTACAAGTGCCGTACAAACTGGCAATCACGATTCGCATGGTAAAAAGCCCATACGAGTCGCATTGGGAATAATTCCCCACACGTCCTCGGGTCGGAAAAAGTGTCTGACACGTCCTCGGACGATTTACCGTACAAACGTGAAAAGCGAAGTCCGACCGGGGAATCACGATCCGTCCCGGGCGTCCGAAAGTACAACCGTATGGTTAAAAGACCGTCCGCACCGAACTCCAATAGCAACCATGGAGACGTCCAAACAGGTGCCCGGTACGCGCCGTACCCCCCCCCCCAGCCCCCGCATGTACGCGCCGTACCCACCCCCCATCCCCCGCATGTACGCGCTGTAACCCCCTGTGCATGTACACCCGAGTACGTGTCGAACTGTACGTGTCGAACCCCCCGTGTATGTACACCCGAGTACGTGTCGAACTGTACGTGTCGAACCCCCCGTGCATGTACACCCGAGTACGTGTCGAACTGTACGTGTCGAACCCCCGTGTATGTACACCCGAGTATGTGTCGAACTGTACGTGTCGAACCCCCCCGTGCATGTACACCCGTGTACGTTCGAGTCGTACCCCCACCCGTGTATGTACGGTGCGTACCCCCAGCGCGTAGGGGTTCGACACGTACAGTTCGACACGTACTCGGGTGTACATACACGGGGGGTACGGCGCGTACATGCGGGGGCTGGGGGGGGTACGGCGCGTACATGCGGGGGCTGGGGGGGGTACGGCGCGTACATGCGGGGGCTGGGGGGGGTACGGCGCGTACATGCGGGGGCTGGGGGGGGTACGGCGCTTACCGGGCCACCTACTCTGGTCGTTTCGCGCCGTACTTCGCTTTTCCGGCACTTTTTGGGTGCCGTAAAAATATTGCCGTCCGGACTGCTGTCGGTTCGAATCGTACTTCCTGGTTCGTGAAACGCGGCCTGAGAGCGTCCCGACGTCACGTCGGCGCATTCCCCGGATCCCATTTGTATGTATCTTTTCGTCGGTCGGTGTTTTGTACGACTCGTACGGAAATGGTGTTTCCGTGCGAATCGTAATTGCATGTTTGTAAAGTTTTACGACCGGGTACGAGTCGGACGGAAAAAGGCCTCCGTCCGACGGTTCGTACCCGGTTTTTGCCGGATCGTAATTGGCACCTATATCTTCTTTAACTTTCAGAGACTACATCAACTAAACAGCATTTTGTCTACAAAGAACATCTTCATTCAAATACAACCAAAAACACTTGGTAAGTATATATAAAATAGTTTTTTTTTCCTATTTTTATAGAAATATATAAAGTACAATTGCATATATTTTCATATACATTTTTTCCAGATTTCTAACACATCAAGATGACAGAAGAAGCCCAATTTATAACTTCGCAGAAAGGAAAATTCCTATTGTGTTACATGGGTTACACATACACCCAAGAAAAGCAGACGGACCGAAAAGTGAACTGGAAGTGTTCTAAATATTATTCTAACAAATGCTACGGACGAGCAACAACAAGAGAAACAACTGTACTATATACAAGAGAGCATAACCATCCACCCAATCTCTCTGAAATAGAAGTCAGATCAACCCTTGAAAATATAAAAGAATTAAGCACTGGTTCACAAACTGCTACAAGTGTAATCCTAAAAGAACTATTACCTAGAGTGCCCAAAGAAGCAAGAGGCCAATTACCATCAATTGCTTCTATAAAAAGAACAATTGCTAGGACCAAAAAATCAACCACAACAACTATACCATCCCCTAAAACTTTTCAAGATATCATCATTCCACCAGAATTAACTATCACCCACAATAATGAACCTTTTATTTTTTTTGATAACAAAAGCACTGAAAAAAAGAATCATAATGTTTGCTACTGCAAACAATATAACTAAACTCCAACAATGCCAAACATGGATGATGGATGGCACCTTTACAATATGCCCAAAACCATTCTACCAGCTTTACACAATACACGGTCAATATCACAACACTTCCATACCTTTAATTTATGCACTATTACCTAACAAACAAAACACAACATATAATGAAATGCTAGGAAAACTAAAACAAGAATCAAATGATTTTTACCCTCAAAGAATTATCATAGACTTTGAGCAAGCCATGATAAATTGCATTCTAAAACTGTACCCCCATACAGCTATCCAAGGATGTTACTTCCATCTAAACCAATGTATATGGAGACATTTACAAAAATCTTCACGAAGGTGCCGATCACGATCCGGCAAAAACCGGGTACGAACCGTCGGACGGAGCATATTCTCCGTCCGACGCGTACCCGGTCGTCAAAATTTACTAACAGGGAATTACGATTCGCACGGGAACACCATTCCCGTACGAATCGTAAAAAAGCCCGACCGAACAAAATAAACCTACAAATGCCATCCGGGAAAGCGCCGACCTGACGTCGGGACGCTCGCAGCCTGCCATTCACGAACCAGGAATTACGATCCGCACCGACGTCATCCCGCACGGTGAATATTTTCCGGCTGCCAAAAACTGCCGGGAAATCAGGACGACGCGAACAAGGACCACCAGTACGCGACGGACAGACAGGACGACGCGAACAAGGAGGACCAGCACGCGACAGGACGACGCGAACAAGGAGTACCAGTACGCGACGGACAGACAGGACGACGCGATCAAGGAGGACCAGTACGCGACGGACAGAGAGGACGACGCGAACAAGGAGGACCCGTACGCGACGGACAGACATGGACCCGAACCTACGTGTCATCCCGGCCCTCATAGCAGTCCACCTCCTCTACAGGTTCCGACGCAGACGCCGCAGAAGGTCAGAATAACTAAGGGAGGGGGGAAAGTGGGGTGGGGTGGGGGTGGCAGGACCAGGGCAGGCCACAAAACCCACACCAAAGTCACACAGCACACATGCCCAGGACATACCTGACTCCCATGCCCTGGTCACTACGAGGGGGTGGGGCCGTGTCCAGCCAAGCCAGCGACCGCCACAACGGAAGTCCGTCACCACGCGAACCGGCAACACAACCAGACAGGTACGTCCCGTACCCATGCCTGAAGAGCGTGGGTACGAGACGTACCACGCCCACACCCACGTCACCCCAACAATGGCGGGACGGATCGTACCCACGTGGCAAAGGCCTGGGTACGGCCCGCACAAGCATCATATAGCGTGGGGACGGATATGTACGGACCCTACCCCCACCCGCGTACGAATGGAGCGTACCCCCACCCCAACAGTGTAAGTACGACTCGTACCCTCACCCGCGGACGTACGGACCGTACCCCACCCCAACAGTGTAAGTACGACTCGTACCCTCACCTCGAATGCATGGAGCGTACCCACACCCCAACAGTGTAAGTACGACTCGTACCCTCACCTCGAATGCATGGAGCGTACCCACACCCCAACAGTGTAAGTACGACTCGTACCCACACCCGCGTATGCATGGAGCGTACCCCCACCCCAACAGTGTAAGTACGACTCATACCCCCACCTCGAATGCATGGAGCGTACCCCCACCCCACCAGTGTAAGTACGACTCGTACCCTCACCCGCGTATGCATGGAGCGTACCCCCACCCCACCAGTGTAAGTACGACTCGTACCCTCACCCGCGTATGCATGGAGCGTACCCCCACCCCAACAGTGTAAGTACGACTCGTACCCTCACCCGCGGACGTACGGACCGTACCCCCACCCCCAACAGTGTAAGTACGACTCGTACCCACAGCCGCGGACGTACGGACCGTACCCCCACCCCCACCAGTGTAAGTATGACTCGTACCCTCGCCCGCGTATGCATGGAGCGTACCCCCACCCCACCAGTGTAAGTACGACTCGTACCCTCGCCCGCGTATGCATGGAGCGTACCCCCACCCCACCAGTGTAAGTACGACTCGTACCCTCACCCGCGTATGCATGGAGCGTACCCCCACCCCACCAGTGTAAGTACGACTCGTACCCTCACCCGCGTATGCATGGAGCGTACCCCCACCCCACCAGTGTAAGTACGACTCGTACCCTCACCCGCGTATGCATGGAGCGTACCCCCACCCCAACAGTGTAAGTACGACTCGTACCCTCACCTCGAATGCATGGAGCCTACCCCCACCGTGTATGTTCCAAGCGTACACATCCAGAAATAGGAGGTGTGTGTGCAGAGTCCTCCCAGCAGTGCCCTGAGACAGGAGGGGTGGGTGTGGAGTCCTCCCAGCAGTGCCCAGAGACAGGAGGGGTGGGTGTGGAGTCCTCCCAGCAGTGCCCTGAGACAGGAGGGGTGGGTGCAGAGTCCTCCCAGCAGTGCCCAGACGCAGGAGGGGTGGGTGCCTAACACTCCCAGCAGTGCCCAGAGACAGGAGGGGTGGGTGCAGAGTCCTCCCAGCAGTGCCCTGAGACAGGAGGGGTGGGTGTGGAGTCCTCCCAGCAGTGCCCTGAGACAGGAGGGGTGGGTGTGGAGTCCTCCCAGCAGTGCCCTGAGACAGGAGGGGTGGGTGCAGAGTCCTCCCAGCAGTGCCCTGAGACAGGAGGGGTGGGTGTGGAGTCCTCCCAGCAGTGCCCTGAGACAGGAGGGGTGGGTGTGGAGTCCTCCCAGCAGTGCCCTGAGACAGGAGGGGTGGGTGCCTATCACTCCCAGCAGTGCCCTGAGACAGGAGGGGTGTGTGCCTATCACTCCCAGCAGTGCCCTGAGACAGGAGGGATGGGTGCAGAGTCCTCCCAGCAGTGCCCTGAGACAGGAGGGGTGGGTGCCTATCACTCCCAGCAGTGCCCTGAGACAGGAGGGGTGTGTGCCTATCACTCCCAGCAGTGCCCAGAGACAGGAGGGGTGGGTGCCTATCACTCCCAGCAGTGCCCAGAGACAGGAGGGGTGGGTGCAGAGTCCTCCCAGCAGTGCCCAGACGCAGGAGGGGTGGGTGCCTAACACTCCCAGAAGTGCCCAGAGACAGGAGGGGTGGGTGCAGAGTCCTCCCAGCAGTGCCCTGAGACAGGAGGGGTGGGTGTGGAGTCCTCCCAGCAGTGCCCTGAGACAGGAGGGGTGGGTGCCTATCACTCCCAGCGGTGCCCTGAGACAGGAGGGGTGTGTGCCTATCACTCCCAGCAGTGCCCAGAGACAGGAGGGGTGGGTGCAGAGTCCTCCCAGCAGTGCCCTGAGACAGGAGGGGTGGGTGTGGAGTCCTCCCAGCAGTGCCCTGAGACAGGAGGGGTGGGTGTGGAGTCCTCCCAGCAGTGCCCTGAGACAGGAGGGGTGGGTGCCTATCACTCCAGCAGTGCCCTGAGACAGGAGGGGTGGGTGCCTATCACTCCCAGCAGTGCCCTGAGACAGGAGGGGTGTGTGCCTATCACTCCCAGCAGTGCCCTGAGACAGGAGGGGTGGGTGCAGAGTCCTCCCAGCAGTGCCCTGAGACAGGAGGGTGGGTGCCTATCACTCCCAGCAGTGCCCTGAGACAGGAGGGGTGTGTGCCTATCACTCCCAGCAGTGCCCAGAGACAGGAGGGGTGGATGCCTATCACTCCCAGCAGTGCCCAGAGACAGGAGGGGTGGGTGCAGAGTCCTCCCAGCAGTGCCCTGAGACAGGAGGGGTGGGTGTGGAGTCCTCCCAGCAGTGCCCTGAGACAGGAGGGGTGGGTGCCTATCACTCCCAGCGGTGCCCTGAGACAGGAGGGGTGTGTGCCTATCACTCCCAGCAGTGCCCAGAGACAGGAGGGGTGGGTGCAGAGTCCTCCCAGCAGTGCCCTGAGACAGGAGGGGTGGGTGTGGAGTCCTCCCAGCAGTGCCCTGAGACAGGAGGGGTGGGTGTGGAGTCCTCCCAGCAGTGCCCTGAGACAGGAGGGGTGGGTGCCTATCACTCCCAGCAGTGCCCTGAGACAGGAGGGGTGGGTGCCTATCACTCCCAGCAGTGCCCTGAGACAGGAGGGGTGTGTGCCTATCACTCCCAGCAGTGCCCTGAGACAGGAGGGGTGGGTGCAGAGTCCTCCCAGCAGTGCCCTGAGACAGGAGGGGTGGGTGCCTATCACTCCCAGCAGTGCCCTGAGACAGGAGGGGTGTGTGCCTATCACTCCCAGCAGTGCCCAGAGACAGGAGGGGTGGGTGCCTATCACTCCCAGCAGTGCCCAGAGACAGGAGGGGTGGGTGCCTATCACTCCCAGCAGTGCCCAGAGACAGGAGGGGTGGGTGCAGAGTCCTCCCAGCAGTGCCCTGAGACAGGAGGGGTGGGTGTGGAGTCCTCCCAGCAGTGCCCTGAGACAGGAGGGGTGGGTGCCTATCACTTCCAGCGGTGCCCTGAGACAGGAGGGGTGTGTGCCTATCACTCCCAGCAGTGCCCAGAGACAGGAGGGGTGGGTGCAGAGTCCTCCCAGCAGTGCCCTGAGACAGGAGGGGTGGGTGTGGAGTCCTCCCAGCAGTGCCCTGAGACAGGAGGGGTGGGTGTGGAGTCCTCCCAGCAGTGCCCTGAGACAGGAGGGGTGGGTGCCTATCACTCCCAGCAGTGCCCTGAGACAGGAGGGGTGGGTGCCTATCACTCCCAGCAGTGCCCTGAGACAGGAGGGGTGGGTGCAGAGTCCTCCCAGCAGTGCCCTGAGACAGGAGGGGTGGGTGTGGAGTCCTCCCAGCAGTGCCCTGAGACAGGAGGGGTGGGTGTGGAGTCCTCCCAGCAGTGCCCTGAGACAGGAGGGGTGGGTGCCTATCACTCCCAGCGGTGCCCTGAGACAGGAGGGGTGTGTGCCTATCACTCCCAGCAGTGCCCTGAGACAGGAGGGGTGTAACACATGTGTGTGAGGCTGGAAGTACACACATGCATACTGCCTACAAGGGAACATGTCCCCATGAACTCATGTCAACAGACTCCATACACAAGTACAGTGATCACCAAGGATGCCACGAATGTTGCAGGTGGAGACATGGCCCTGCATGCATGGCCAAAGGAGAAGGGCTCCATCACACACACAGCTCATGTAGACACAGCTCTGCGCTAAATATTGGGAACACCCTGCAGGGAAGATATCAGGGTACACAGAGGAAGGAATACACCCTGGGACAATTGCACCATGCAGTAACTGCTTACATGAACAATGAAAGTTAGCTAACACCTTGTGATGGCACACAGATCCCAGGGTCCCCCCAATGAGCAGCACACTACTACATTTCCCACACACCCAACACATAAACACCACCCAAAACCATGTAGCAGCCCCACCAACACCAAAACCAGCATAGCAGTAGTGTTAGAATGAAAAAAAAAATGAAGCTTTATTCAGCATGATCACAATGTCCGGTGATCGCAGGCAGTGCAATAGTCACAAAGCCCATAGGGCAGTCAATGAGTCTCATCCTGATGGGGGACACAGTGGGATGCGTGTCCCCTACCTTGCCTGCACAGTTACATGCAATCGTCTTCCACAGGGGTCAGGGCATCATGGGGGGGGGGGGGAAGCACCAGGCACCGCAGGGACATCAGGGCAAAGGGGAGGCGTTGTGGGTGCAGGGATGGAGGACTCCACCACAGGGGGTGGGGCAGGGCCAAAGGCGGAGGACAGGATGGCACTACACACCTTTGCAAGGTCCTCCAGGGAGTCCCCTGCACCCGACGGATCCACAGGCCCCAAGGAGGGGGGGGGGTCAGAGGGATGGGTCGCAGCGCCACCGGGGGAGGGTGTAGACAGGGGGGGAGAATCAACCACCCTGACCGAGGACTTCCTTGACCGCTTGCGTGGTGGGTCACTGTGGGGCTCAGGGACAGAGCGGCCATGAAGGAGTCCTTGGGGGAGATGTGGCCAGGAGAGCTGAGGGGAGGGGATTTGGAGGGAGTGGATTGGGTGGAATGCGGACTCCCACTCTGGCTGCGTGTCACACGTTTGCCCCCCGACCCAGTGGGTGTGCCTACCTCACCCTGTGTGTGCGTGTCAGGAGGAGTGCGGTGGACCTTCCCTGCTGGTGTGGTGCCTGTGCCTGTTGATGTGGGTGCATGCCGACGTCTGTGTGTACGTGGGACAGGCATGGGAGTGGGAATTGTGGATGGGGCAGGGGTAGGTGGGGGGAGGTCGCGCTGCAGGAGACCCACTGCTGCAGTCAGTGTGGAGTCTATGGACCTCAGCAACTGGCGTTGGTCAGCCTGCGAAGAATGAATGCCCTCCAAGTATGCCTCGATGTTGTTGAGGGTTCGCCCCTGGGCATGGAGGGCATTAAGGATCGCAGCCTGACCAACCTGCAGTTGCCGCTGGATGTCCACAGACTCAGCATTGGCGGCAGCAGTGGAGACAGGGGCAGGGGGTGCGGTGCCTGGTAGGAAGGAGACATGCGGTGACCGGGCACGCTGGGAAGGGACACGAGCAAGTGGGAGGTGGCTGATGGGAACGGAGGGGGCGGGGCGAGGTGTTGTTCCGCTGTTAGCTGCTGGTGCAGCCTCCGCCCACTCAGAGACATCCTCCTTGGACCTGTCAGCTTCGTATTCCGATGTTCCAGTCGACAGGTCCTCGGCCGCACTGTCCTCCGCCTCTGTCCCACTCGATGTGCCAGCCCCGATGTCATGGCTGGCACTGGTGCTCGGTCCCTCCGCCTGGTCTGTGTCCATGTCTCCCTCTGTGTCCCCCGACGATGCTGTGGGTAGGGTGGAGAGACAGAAATTAATCAGACACCTGTACACATCTGTCACATGAGTCCAATCTACATAGGTTACATTGCATAGCCTGAAAAGGAAGATCACTAACATCCACTAAACAAGGTACCGATGCAGGGCATGAAACACACAGTTGGTTGAGCCACCATGCCACTGAAATACCATGGGGAGCATTAGACTATAGCAAAAGACAGGAAACGGAGTCTGACATAGCACCCATGCCCTGGGGACATTCCAGCACTGCATCTGCACCACACCGCGTGGGCGAAAATACCGATGACCAGGGACCATATCCATGAACTTGAGACACATGCTGCATAGGTCATGCTGAAAACATGCTCAACATGACTGGGTCACTGCACCTTGCGTGTGTGTCCAGACAAACATCACACACTGCCCAGACCCAGCAAGTCGAAATCAGGATTTGACATATAGGCCTTGCCCGCCCCAACCACCCCATACACGTGGCAAATTGTTGAGACACAGGTGGCACCGACAACTCATAGTCTGGGTGATAAACACAGGGGCAGGCAAAATGCAAGATTGGACGCCAAACACCCAAGGTGCGCCTGTACAAATAATGAGGTACCAGTGCCCATCCTCAGATGAGTATAACAAGACACACAGGCACTGGCAACTGTGAGTATGAAGAAGGACAGTCAGGTCAGGCTGCACAGTGGACACCTGTACAAAATTGCACGTCAATATACATGGTGCCAGGGGACAATGGCACAGAGCACAACCTACGCTGTAGACACTGAGAGTGTCCACGTTTTGTGATGACACATACAACACTGAGGAAAAGGTGCCCCAGGGGACAGTAGTGGCCACGCAACTCCATGCTCCTGAATGGTAATGACTGCAACACACGCCACCATCCCTGCACTATGCGTATCGCACACTCATGCACATCATGTCACAGGCCACTACATAGGACATGCGCGCTGTAAGGCATGACACTTGGGAGACTAACTCCCATGTCTGGACTCAGCATCAGTGCCAACTGACATGGAACCCACATGCAGTGAACTGGACAGGGCACAGGCAAGGTCCCAAAACCTGTTACACACCACCCCCACACATGATGCTACAGGCATAGTTCTCGTGGACAAAGCGCCAGCCTACATTACCTTGTGAAGGAGTGACTACACACAGACCAGGGAACACATTGCAAGGAGGGGAAGGGTTGCAGGAGCGCAGCGCTATACTGGGGCAAACTGGATCTGCACAGCACCTTTAAACCCTGGCAGTGAATTCATGCTACTGTGCCCTTACAAATGCCGGTGACACACAACAAACACACATGTACCTACCCCCTTCCGGCTGCTGCTTCTCCTGTAAGCGCCTCTCCAAGTCTGGAAAGACCACCGGCAGCACACGCCTGTGGAGGTGGCTCAGACGGTGGCGCCCGCGGTTCTTGTGGCTCTCAGGTGAGTCCCCCAGCAGGACCCGTGCAATCCTCCGCGTCCAGCACCGGATATCCTGCCAGCGTTTCCTCACCTGGGACAGGCTCCGCCTCCGACCATCCACACCCCTCACGGCACTGACGGCGGTCTGCCAGATCTGCTCCTTGGCAGTGGCGCCTACCTGTGAGGAAGAACAAGTGACACCACATCAATACACCTGCCACATGTCACAGAGAGACATATGAGAACAAATTAGCTGGTTACAACAAGGCATAGTATGCATCCAACCCATTGCACCTTTGTCATAGGGACATGATCCTCTGGGGAGGGAAAAAGCAGTACGTGCCATTGTGGGTACACAGGTGGAATGATGGCAATGTCACAATCAATGATCAAGGCTCACACTGTGCATCGCACCCACCCCTCCTGTCTCAGGGCACTGCTGGGAGGACTCTGCACCCACCCCTCCCGTCTCAGGGCACTGCTGGGAGTGATAGGCACCCACCCCTCCTGTCTCAGGGCACTGCTGGTAGTGATAGGCACCCACCCCTCCTGTCTCAGGGCACTGCTGGGAGTGATAGGCACCCACCCCTCCTGTCTCAGGGCACTGCTGGGAGGACTCTGCACCCACCCCTCCCGTCTCAGGGCACTGCTGGTAGTGATAGGCACCCACCCCTCCTGTCTCAGGGCACTGCTGGGAGGACTCTGCACCCACCCCTCCCGTCTCAGGGCACTGCTGGGAGTGATAGGCACCCACCCCTCCTGTCTCAGGGCACTGCTGGGAGGACTCTGCACCCACCCCTCCCGTCTCAGGGCACTGCTGGTAGTGATAGGCACCCACCCCTCCTGTCTCAGGGCACTGCTGGTAGTGATAGGCACCCACCCCTCCTGTCTCAGGGCACTGCTGGGAGGACTCTGCACCCACCCCTCCCGTCTCAGGGCACTGCTGGGAGTGATAGGCACCCACCCCTCCTGTCTCAGGGCACTGCTGGGAGTGATAGGCACCCACCCCTCCTGTCTCAGGGCACTGCTGCGAGTGATAGGCACCCACCCCTCCTGTCTCAGGGCACTGCTGGTAGTGATAGGCACCCACCCCTCCTGTCTCAGGGCACTGCTGGGAGTGATAGGCACCCACCCCTCCTGTCTCAGGGCACTACTGGGAGGACTCTGCACCCACCCCTCCCGTCTCAGGGCACTGCTGGGAGTGATAGGCACCCACCCCTCCTGTCTCAGGGCACTGCTGGGAGTGATAGGCACCCACCCCTCCTGTCTCAGGGCACTGCTGGTAGTGATAGGCACCCACCCCTCCTGTCTCAGGGCACTGCTGGTAGTGATAGGCACCCACCCCTCCTGTCTCAGGGCACTGCTGGGAGTGATAGGCACCCACCCCTCCTGTCTCAGGGCACTGCTGGGAGGACTCTGCACCCACCCCTCCCGTCTCAGGGCACTGCTGGGAGTGATAGGCACCCACCCCTCCTGTCTCAGGGCACTGCTGGGAGTGATAGGCACCCACCCCTCCTGTCTCAGGGCACTGCTGGGAGGACTCTGCACACACACCTCCTGTGTCAGGCCAGCACCTCAGAGCAGTCACATGCCACAGGCCACTGACGCCACCTCAGCAGAGTACACAGACACACACAGGCACAGGACATTCACCTGCCATTGCCAAATGCAGATACAAAGCTCACTGCACATGTGCCACTAGATTGGGGGGGCTCACAGGTGTGGGGCTGTCTCTGCACGTCAGACACACAGCACTGCTCCCTGCTCACATGAGATGTGCAGGGCATATCCAGGCCTCATGCATCTGGGGTGGTCCACTACACATATGCCCCCACACAAATGACATTGGACTTACACACACAGATGTCCAGGGGACGAACACATCATGTGGACACTCTCAGCATAGGTACAGTGGACAAACACACATCTGCAGGCACAGTCACCTGTCACACTGGGGTAACCACAGAATCACAGGAGGACTGTAGTAGCTCCATACCCTGGAGGATTGGACAGGCACAATGTGTAATGCCACATGCAGTGAATGTCACAGTAAACACAATGCAAGAGAGGAGAGCAGATATGCACCACAGCATGCTCTGGCTGGGAGACATCAGGCATCCCCCCCCTGGGACCCCCCTACAGTACATAGCATGTGTGTCACACCAGGACACAATGCCAGAAGTCACAGTCACAACATAGGGGCAGTCTGTGCCAGTGGCCTATGCACTCACCTGATACCCTGGACGCCCATACAGCATGGGGTACTGTGGGAGGATCACATCTAGCAATGCCATGTTCTCCTCAAGGGTGAATGGCTGTGTCCTCTCCACAGACCTTGACATGGTTCCAGGTAATCAGTAGCAGCAGCTGGGTCGACGAATTCAAAGATGTGCAGGCAAGTACTCCCTCATGGGACCTGGCTGCCTTATATGTGCCTTGCTGCCCTGTCTCATGCACAGGAGTACAGAGTGATTGGTCACTCACATTTGCATCCTATGTTTCCACCAATCCCTTCAAACCTAGCAGTCTGTGTGTACTCTATCGGTTTCATTCTCCTGCATGATGTCAGCTCCACAAACACATTGCAACAAAGTAGATTAATTCCAACTGACTTCTGCTGTGCACCTTCCAGAACAAAATCGAATTTTGAACTTGGTCCCCATGACAACCAGCATGCATGTAGGCCTTTATACTTGTCCCTCATGTGTCCCCTATGTAATTTGGAGCTTCACACACAGGTACGGTGCGTTCCGGGGCCCTAGGGCACCCCAAATGCATATCAACGCCCGTACAGGCGTGTGTACGGTCCGTACCACTATGGGTGTGCTCGCGTATGCGTACTCATGGTGGTACGGACCGTACACAAGCCTGTACGCTCACTATCACTATGAGTACGCATACGCGAGAACACCCATAGTGATAGTGAACGTACGCACGCGTGTACGGTCCGTACCACTATGGGTGTGCTCGCGTATGCGTACTCATGGTGGTACGGACCGTACACACGCCTGTACGCTCACTATCACTATGAGTACGCATACGCGAGAACACCCATAGTGATAGTGAACGTACGCACGCGTGTACGGTCCGTACCACTATGGGTGTGCTCGCGTATGCGTACTCATGGTGGTACGGACCGTACACACGCCTGTACGCTCACTATCACTATGAGTACGCATACGCGAGAACACCCATAGTGATAGTGAACGTACGCACGCGTGTACGGTCCGTACCACTATGGGTGTGCTCGCGTATGCGTACTCATGGTGGTACGGACCGTACACACGCCTGTACGCTCACTATCACTACGAGTACGCATACGCGAGAACACCCCTACTGATAGGGAGCGTACACACGCCTGTACGCTCACTATCACTACGAGTACGCATACGCGAGAACACCCATAGTGATAGGGAGCGTACACACGCCTGTACGCTCACTATCAGTATGGGTGGGCTCGCGTATGCGTACTCGTAGTGGTACGGGCCGTACACATGCCTGTACGCTCGACATCACGATGGGTACACATACGGCAGCACTCCCATAGTGATATGGGAACGTACACAGGCCCTCTTTGCAGCAGTACAGCGGTATTCACACATCACAGTGGTGACAGGCGGCACACAGGTAGGGATAGGGCGGACATACTTGTCCATGGATGGACATACTTGTCCATGGATGGACATCGAGGCACCGTCTGTGCATCACCACATGTGTGGGGCACAGGTGTGAAAGGCCTGTGATGTGGAACATTACTCCAGAGTCGAGAAGGCACCAGATGTCTGATGAGATGTGTACAGATGTACTGTGTGATGGTGCGGTGTGTGCCAGGCATGCCCTTGACTCCTTTGACATGTGTGCATGTCGTACTGCGCACTTGGGGTGAGCGACACTGGCATGGCACGGACACCAACACACGGAAGTGTCCCCAGATGCCCGGTACAGGGGTAATGACACCAGACTTGTCACTACCCACGGTGCACAATGTGACTATGTCATGTATGTGTGGGGGCTCCCCATTTGGTTGATGTTGGAGCACCCTCACAAGCTGCAGCCGTTGCAGCAACCAACATGTGTCTGTGTGTAGATTGTCATTGCACACTGTTCCGCACACCATGCCACATGTGGTATCGGATGTGAGGTGCACATGTATGCATGGGACACGGAGTAGCGTGACAAGGACATGTCAGCATCCTCACAAGGTATGTGTGGTGAGTCATGACATGTGCACCTTCATGGCAAGGTGTGTGTGCTGGCCTAGTGTGATGTCATGTGACCTGTGGCTCCAGTGTTCCGCTACCAATCTCTGCAATCGGCATCATACTGCTGCTGATGTGTGGGCGTATGTCACTCCTGTGTTGCGTCTGGCTGTTCACTTGCACTGGGACACAGCTATTCCCATGGCGTGGCATGGGGAGGTTCTCAATCTCCCTGTGTAGCTGGGTCTTTGAAGGAGTGTCACCTTGCATCATTACATGTCCTGGCCATGTAGCACATACCTGACTCCCCATGTAGCATGTGTGTATTGCCAGATTAACATGTGCTCAGTACACATGAGTTGTTGTCGTGGTGCACTCACTCTTCGTTGTCACTTCCAAATCACTGCAGAGCGCCGCCTCTTGCCCGAAGAATTCCAGACTTGGCTGCCATGCAGGAGAATGACAGCATCCGGCTCTACCGCTTCACCCAACCGTTGATTCTGGAGTTGACGGCGAGACTGGCACCACACCTGCAACCGCAGCACAGGTATCCCACGGCACTGACACCCCAGCTGAAGGTAATGGCTGCCCTACATTTTCTTGCCACGGGTACATTTCAAAATACCATAGCTCATGTTGGTGGCATGTCCCAGAGCACGTTCAGTGGTGTGCTGCATGATTTCTTAGAGGCCATGTTGATTCACCTGGATGACTTCATCAAGTTCCCATCCCCTGAACAGATGACTGAGGTCAAGCGTGGATTCTATGCCCTGGGAGGGATGCCCCATGTCATTGGGTCCATAGATGGGACACATGTAGCTTTGGTACCACCACACGCACGGGAGGTGGCGTACCGCAATCGGAAGCACTACCACTCCATCAATGCCCTTGTGGTGTGTCTGTCCAACATGGTGATTTCACATGTCTGTGCTCGTTTTCCAGGATCAGCACACGATGCCTACATCATGAGGCGTAGCGGGATGCCTGACATGATGTTGCAGCTGCGCAACGAACGGGCATGTGTTGTTGGTGGGTACAGTCTGTCTGTCCTGTATTCTGTATGGCCTACCAGCACGACCGCTTCACCACTTCTAACAATGTCCATGTGCTTTCCATGTAGGGGACGCTGGCTATCCCAACATGCCTTGGCTGCTCACACCTCTCCGCAACCCCATCACGCCGGCCCAGCTCCGCTACAACACCGCCCATGGCCGGACAAGGCGAGTGATAGAGAGGACGTTTGGCCTGCTGAAGAGCCGATTCAGGTGCCTCCACAAGACCGGCGGCGCACTACCATATGCCCCGGCGAAGGTCTGCAAGATCTTCATGGTCTGCTGCATGCTGCACAACATGGCAGTTGAAAGAGCTGTGCCACTCATCCTGAATCAACATGACGAGGACCATCCACCCGTGGAGGACGAAGGGCTTGGCAATGGGGCTAGTGATGTGGAGGATGAGGAGCCGCAAGAGGACATCCGGACTCGGCTCATACGCGACTTCTTTGCATAGTGGTGAGTACCAGTGTCTGAGTGTGCACGCATTGGTCCCCGTGTGGCATGCGTTGTGATGTGTGTCTCCACCTGCATGTATCGGGTATTGACAGGTTGAGAGCCTGTATGTAACTGAGCACTGTTCACAAAGTGTCCTATCTGACACTGACTGGTTTGAAAAATATATGTTTAATTTTCAGCATTGAAACAAACAATTCTCTAGAGCTTTTCGCATTGTTTTCATATGAGGTAACGCATAAGAATGTAGCAGTTTGTACCAATACAAAAATAATGACATTTGTACTTAAACAGCTTGGTTACAAACATTTTTCACATATAGCACAAATTCAAATTGCATGTTTTAAACATGACGCAGTATAACAAAAAATACAACACAGCGGAAATTTTTAAATGCCCAATGCATTTCGGAACCAGCCGGTTCCTTCGTCAGGGGCCAATCTGAAAAATACAAAATGAACCATGTCGCTAGTTAGAATCATATTTTTGGGGCTCAATCTCGGTAACTCTAATAACGAGCAGGCATGTCTAACAACAAGTTACCTGTTTGTCTGCGTTGTGAATTGTTCTCTGAAACGGACAGAAATATGACGAAGTCAGCAACAACTAAGGTGATAAGATATACGTGAGAGAGGACAGTATGACATTGTCAACTTCACGCTTACCTGGGTGTGAGAAACTCGTGGTTCTGAAATTATGTAAGCGAACCAAATCATGTTAGTGAAATTAATCAGGACAAGAGTCCAATACATGTGCTCGATGATTAATAAGGGGTTACAACAGTGGTAATGTATCATACCTGTCGCAAGATGTTCGGGTCTGAAGCTGTGAGAAAAATAATTGCATTATGTCAACCGGTAACGTACCAGGTAAACTATACTAGACTAACAGAATATACTGAAGTACAATCTAAAGAGAGTTGCGTGCAATGCTAAACGGGTATCAATCTTACCTCCAAAGGTTTCGTAAAGAGCTGCAAAAAGAAAGAAAGAAACGTATTTTTTTTAAAAAACGAAGGAATTACCAGAGTGGTGTGATCATGGTAAACAGCGTACTAGACCAATGTGAAACATGGCGGAGAAACCTCACCTTAAAGATACTACGAGGGAGAAATAACCAGCGTCTCTGCAACACAAATAAGCGAATGCGAAGAATCAACTAAGAGAGCGCTTTTAAGAAAAACAAACCGGGACGTGAACCGGAAGTATACGACATGAACGATGGACTATGGAGGACTAGGTTGTCAGCCGGGTGATCTAAAAGTTCTATAGACTTAAATGGGTGCCATATTGGAACGGAGACGAAGGGCTGCGAAATGAGGGGGAAAGCATCATAGTGCATGAAATAATGTACGATAAGGAAGCGGAACAGTCAGAACAAGGATGTGTTCCGTGAACATTAATTTACCTGATCCTAATTTGAACAAATATGATCAAATGGTGTTTATAGGCATACATGGGTGCCATGTTGGAACAGAGTTGAGAGACTATGAGATGTGGGGGAAAAAACATCACAATGCATGAAATAATTACGAAATCAGAACGGAAAGGAAACAGAATAGTCTAAACGAGGTTGCGCTTGGTGAACATTGATGTGCCTAAACTTAAACTAAAAAATTGTTAAACAATGTCATTCTACTGAGAATAGGATGAGCAACTAATACATAAATAATGCGTAGATGATCTGCCATAAGAGGCAATGTGGGAAGTAGTAGACCCGCTGGGCAGTGCTGACGTTCGTGTTGTGCGAAATGAACCACATACAAAGTGTGATGATGAAATAAACACCGAAATGTGTTGACAAACACTAAGAGTCCCCTTAGAAACTATAATGTGCGTAGTAACCTGGAGAATCGTGCGTAAGATGTTGATATGTGTATGACATGATATGGGAGTTGTTTTGCTGTAATGTTCGTCATTGGTTCTGCAGTTTAGAGTCTAGCCCAGGGATTTGCTGGCTAGTAAATGAGCTAATGGTCAAATAAAGCACGACATGTCCAACCTATCATTAAGACCAGTTGGTGCCATGGTGTCCAGGAGTTTGATCCAAAAAACTTCCCTTTGGAGGAGTCTCAGGTGATTGTTGGTACCTTGTTGATGCTCCACATGTTCGATTATTTGAAATCTGAGTTGTGATATGGAGTGGCATGCTTCAAGCCAATGGGATGCCAGAGGAGAATTTTTACTCTGAGTTCTGATGCGGCTTTTATGTTCAGTCAGACGTGTTTTCATTTTCCGTTGAGTTTTTCCAATGTATAGTTTACCACACGGGCATTTGATCCCGTAGATTACATTGGAAGTATTGCAATCACTGGTGTGTCGTAAAAAAACGTCCTTGCCAGTGGTAGGATGTTTTAAGATGTTTCCTGGGATGATGTTGTTGCAGTGTGAACAATTATGACATTTCACCGTGCCTTTGTGGGTGCGGCAAGATTGAGGTCGTTTTTTGGTGGAAGATATTAGTTCACGGAGGTTTTGGCCCCTGGTGTAAGCATGCAGAGGCAGTTCACAGAAGATATTGTTAAAGTCAGTTTCATTGGATAGTAGTTCCCAACGTTTATTGATGATTCTTTTGATGGCTGTAGAACAGGTTGAATATCTAGATATGAAGACTATATTAGATTTGTTGATTTTTCTGGTGGGTGTTAGTAAGTCTTCACGTGATTTAGCCATTGCTCGTTGTGCACAAGAGTCAATGATAGTGGAAGGGTACCCTCGTTCATGGTATTTTTCTTTTTGTTCATTAATCTTGATAGTGCTGTCAACTATGTTGGAGCAGATACGTTTAATGCGGATGAACTGGGAATAAGGTAAATTGTGGATGAGGTTATTGGGATGAAAACTGGAGAAATGTAACGCATTGTTACGATCAGTGGGTTTGGTGTAGACTGTGGTTATTAATCCATGTCCATCGGGATTTTTATTGATGGTGACATCAAGGAATTGGATGGTTTGTGTTTCAATTTTGTGGGTGAATTGGATCCTAGAGTTATGGGAATTCAGAGTTGTTATCATTTCTTCAAGGAGTTGCTGGGAGTTGGTCCAAACCAGAAAGATGTCGTCAATGTATCGGCTGTAGGTGTAAATGTTTGACCACCACTGAGGTATATCCATAATAAACTCCTGTTCGAACATCGCCATGAAGATATTGGCGTACGAGGGAGCCCCTGGAAAACCCATAGAGGTTCCCGAGAGTTGGGCGTAAAATTGTTCATTCCATTTAAAGTAACTGTGATGAAGGCAAAAGTGCAAGAGTTGTAAGATGAAAACCTTCTGTGTATCAATGTCTTCACGTTGAAGTAGAGCCCATTCAACTGCCTCCATGCCTGTGGAGTGAGGAATAGAGGTGTAGAGAGCCACCACATCAATAGTGCACAATAACCAGGTGGATTGGATATTTGGTTGAATGAGCTGGAGTTTCTTGAGGAAGTCTGTGGTGTCCTTGGTGTATGACCACCAATTTTGCACGAATTTCTGTAAATAGTAATCCAAATATTTGCCTACGACATCAAAAATTGAACCACATCCAGAAACAATTGGTCTGAAGGGTGGTTGGTGTAGGTTTTTGTGTATTTTTGGTAACATGTAGAGGTGGGGTCTGCGTGGATCTGGTGTGGTAAGGAACTGTCTGGTTTGTTCGTCAATCCATCCTAGATCGTATGCTTTTTTCAGGATGTCTTGCAAGATGATTTCCAGCTGTGGTGTAGGATCGGTTTGTAATAGTAGGTATATTGATTGATCATTCACGTGAGTGTTGACCTGTTGTGAGTAGAATTCTGTGTCCATTATGACAATTGCTCCTCCCTTGTCAGCGGGTTGAATGGTAATATCTGGGTTTTTGGCAAGGGTTCTCAAGGTGAGCGTGAAGTTGACAATGTCATACTGTCCTCTCTCACGTATATCTTATCACCTTAGTTGTTGCTGACTTCGTCATATTTCTGTCCGTTTCAGAGAACAATTCACAACGCAGACAAACAGGTAACTTGTTGTTAGACATGCCTGCTCGTTATTAGAGTTACCGAGATTGAGCCCCAAAAATATGATTCTAACTAGCGACATGGTTCATTTTGTATTTTTCAGATTTGCCCCTGACGAAGGAACCGGCTGGTTCCGAAATGCATTGGGCATTTAAAAATTTCCGCTGTGTTGTATTTTTTGTTATACTGCGTCATGTTTAAAACATGCAATTTGAATTTGTGCTATATGTGAAAAATGTTTGTAACCAAGCTGTTTAAGTACAAATGTCATTAATTTGTATTGGTACAAACTGCTACATTCTTATGCGTTACCTCATATGAAAACAATGCGAAAAGCTCTAGAGAATTGTTTGTTTCAATGCTGAAAATTAAACATATATTTTTCAAACCAGTCAGTGTCAGATAGGACACTTTGTGAACAGTGCTCAGTTACATACAGGCTCTCAACCTGTCAATACCCGGTCTTTATCTCAGCAGGAGAGAACAAACTCCTACATAACTGATGCACCGTTGTTCTTTTCTATGGAGAATCATTGACTAAACTGTCACATCGTAGGAGTGCTCTCCCCATACAACTTCTGTTCCACCTGCATGTATGGCACGTGAGTCAGAGGTGTGAGTGGGTGTGTCACTGGAGTGATGGTGCCAGTGATGGTTGTGCTTCCTCAGTCAAAATTGTGACCTAGCATGTTGTCATCCATACATGTGTCGAGTAAATGCACATGCAAGTGGCTGTGCTTTTTGTGGCTGACTTCTTGTGTGTCTCTCTTCCCCAGGTACCTGCGCATGCCGTCTGCTGGTTGCATTGTTGTGGCACTGCTATTCCTCATGGACATGACATCGTGGGCTGACTCAGCGTTACAGGCACGGACACGTTTGGAAGTCTCCATGGGGTAAGGGATGCATCTGGGGTGTATTGGGTGTGGCAGTTGTTCACGATGTGTGCACGCTGCCCCTGTCGGTGTTTGTTTCCTCTGCAGCCATGTTGCATCCCCATGGGACACGACATGCAGCTGTGTACACCTGAATAGTTGGTCTGCCTGGTTGACAGTCATCAGTGATGGGATAGGGGATTGTGATGATGGCATCAATGTGTGTGACACTGCCCTCGGACACATTTGGTTAGCATTGGCTTGACATGGTGTGGGACTTCGACATCCACGTATCTATGGTGTATGGCAGGCTCTCCGTGTGCAGCTGTGGGTATGTAGCTGTTAGCCGACGCATGTGTTCCAGTTCCATGGCGAACACGCATGTGTGCTGCTGCAGGGGGGTGCCAGTGTTGGACCCACATGTTACTCCACATGATGTGTTCATGTGTACTTCGAGTTGCCTCTGCAATCCCAAATACATGAGTAATAAAGGTGTCCCTATGCCTCCAAGGTGCCTCTTCTCAGTCAATGCTGGTGTGTTGCCACGGTGCATCCTGCTTGTCTGGCATGGTATTCCCTGATTGTGGCTATGTGTCAATGTGTCGCGTGGCAAGATGCTAGCTGTGTGTGTGGGCTGAGACTGTGTATTGGGCATGATGTCTATGACTGTGTGGGTATTGTGACATGTGCCATCCCCATGCATCCAACGTTGCCCAGGCCCCCATTCTCTGCATCCACCGGACTCAAGCTTGCAGGACATGTTTCTGCCACCTGTCTACACATACCTGGGTGCCCCCCAGGACACTGTACTGGATCCCTGACCTCTGCGCATGACTGTTGCTGTACTCAATGTGTGTCAGCACGGTGGTTCGGCAACCCCCTCAGCTGGTTGGGCCCATCACGGGTGTGTATGGTGCTCCATGTCTGTCTTGCCTAATACACTGTGACCCATGTGTCCTGTGCCAGACTCAGGCCCCAGGGTGTGGATGGTTGAAGACAACAGATGACTCATGCATGTTTAGACTTTACAAGACACATGTTAGGTAATGATGCTACCAGCAGGCATCTACTCTTCATAGTGTGATTTATTATTGGGGGGGGGGACAAAGTGAGGGGCTTTCCGGGATTTTGGAATCCAATGTTCAGTAGGGGAGTTGGTGTCCTTGCCATTGTAAATCCTCAGAGTCCATGCCACAGTCTTTGTCAACATTGGTCAGCCGGTGACCAGCAGGGCCATGTGGCAGAGAATGTCTGTTGATGCTGTGATGCTGTTGCTCCAGTGGGCCAGGTGCCAGGCCAGGTGTCCTGGGAGATGGTGATGTAGCGCCGACCCTCACGGTCCTTTCCGTGGACGACCCGGCCTCCTGCGGGGACCCTCAGCAGCAGGCCGTGACAACGTCTGGGATGCTCCATCGGATGTTTCCTCCTCCTCCTCCTGATCCCTCCCTGTGGGTGGTGATGTTCTCCGCCTTCTGGCACAGGGAGGGTCGGCCATGTAGTCGGCCATCCGACGGAGTGTAGCGTGAATCCCCTGGAACGCCGTCACTTGCTCAGCCTGTCTGTCCTCCATCCTCCGTTGGTGTTGCAGTAGACAGGCATGTAGCTCCGCATGTTGCTGGGCCTGCTGGGCCTTGATCCCCTCGAGGACGGACACAACCTGGGCCATGCCCGTGGTGTCCTGCCGGTATGAGTCCAGGATGTTACGGACATGGGAAAATACCGGATCCCCAGCCAACTGGTCAGGCTCGCGCCTCCGCCGTCCTCCACTCCCACCACCCCTGCCCACTTGCACCTGGCCTGCCGTTGTGGGCACATCGGGTCTCCGGGACCCCTGAGGGGTGGCATTGGCGTTGTCGCCTGCCTCCTCCTGGGTGCCCGGGACACCGTGTCCCTCCTGGCGAGCCTGGCTGCATTGTGTTGTTGGGGCAGGGATCCTGGGTGTCTCCTGGGATGTGGCAGGAGTGGGGGTGGTGGTTGGCACAGTTGTACCTGACGCAGGTGCTGCAGGCGGTTGGACACCAGAGGGGCCAGGTCGGTCGGGGTCGTCCACAGAGTGATGAGAGTGGTCGCTGCCGGTGGGATCGGGCTCCTGCAGATCCGGGTCCTGTGAGTCTTCCCCCCCAGTGTTGGGGGGTGCACCACGCCGTTGACCTGTGTGTGAGAGAGACAATGTTAATTTTGTTCCATGCGACATCCATGTTTCATCATTTCCAAAGTTGGCA
This sequence comes from Triturus cristatus, assembly GCF_964204655.1. NCBI lineage: Eukaryota > Metazoa > Chordata > Amphibia > Caudata > Salamandridae > Triturus > Triturus cristatus. Next base: position 1,821,332,900 of record NC_140589.1, on the reverse strand, counting down.
CATTTCCTCTTGGAATTAGGATCTGTCTTGCATTCCACTCACAGTGCACTTGTGCATGGGTGTGTCCCTTGGGCACCACTTTGGCCCCTTTAACTATGTGTGGCACAGTCTTACTTGCTGCGTCAAGTGTAACTGCAGTCAGCAGTGGAGTGGGCAGGTGTTGCGAGCCATGCATTGGCGCCTTCCGTGTAGCACTGTACATGTGCACATGAAGTTGTCCCACACACTTATGTGATGCAGGTAGCTGTCATTGTGCTCGTGCACAGGTTGTGACATGGCCCTGTGTTTTGCCATGGAGAAGAGGGGGGGTTCTGGCACGGGCCACCCTTGTCTACATGCACGCAGTCTACCTGCTGACGAGCAGACATTCCCACACACCACACGGCTGATTTGCTCTCCCTGTGTCTCCCTCCCTCTCTGTCCCCCTCTCCCTCCCTCTCTGTCCCCCTCTCCCTCCCTCTCTGTCCCCCTCTCCCTCCCTCTCTGTCCCCCTCTCCCTCCCTCTGTGTGTCACCCTCTGTCACCTCAGCCCATCTTCCTGGGCACACACTGTTGGCAGATCTATGAGTGGGCCTTGGCTTGTTGATGTGAGTTTGTTTCTGTTCTCCAGGCACCCATTGGGTGTGATGTGTGTCTGTGCACTGCTGCTGTGGTGGTGTGTGCTGCCACTCTTTCACAATGTTGGATGTTCATTAGCTGCTGTCATGTGCTAAACAGTGCCTTCACCCCCATGTGTTGATGCAAGGCGTCCGCCATTTGCTGGCAAGTCATTCCTGTGTTGGGACACATTGTTTGTCTGGCTGTGACCTAGGCCATATGGGCAGAGGGCATTGTTGTCTGCTTCTGAGTTGCACTATGTGATTTTTGGGGCCCAGCCTCCCGCCATCCGGGTTGCCGTGTCATGTGTTGGTGTCTTCTGTGACTTGACATTGTCCAGCTGGGTGCATGGGGCATGGTGGCAGCAGTGGCATGTGTGTGCTCATGGAGTGTGGTTGAGTGATGCGATGGCTTGTGGTGGTTGCGTGCCTGTTAGTGATTTTGGTTGTGGATGCCGTTCCCCCCATGTGAGGTGCGTTGTTTGTGTACTCACCCGGGTCTCGGAGTCCTTCTAATCCTTCGACTGCCTCCACCGGCAGTATGGCCATCACCCTCTCCTCCCAGGGATGGTAGTGTACGGGTCTGCGGGAGGGCCCTCCTCCTGTGGCGTTGGCCTGGTCGTGTTCCTCCTGCCTCTTGGCTCTGACCCTCCTCCGCAGATCGTACCACCTGTTCTGGCATTCCTGCCTGGTCCTTCTGGTGTCCGCAACAGCATTCACAGCATCAACGATGGTCTGCCACATGGCTGTTTTGGCTGCCAGGCTGGTGTTTCTGACCAATGTTCCAAAGATCTGTGGCTCGACTCTGAGGATTTGATCAACAAGGACCTCCAACTCTTGGTTACTGAACTTTGGATTCTTGGTAGTGGGCATGGTGAGGGGTGTGGGTGGGGATGGTGGGGGTGGGGGTGGGGATGGTGGGGGGTGTGTGTGGATGGGTGTGTGTGTGTGTGTGTGTGTGAATGTGATGAGGGGGTGTTTGCGAGGGTGGTCGTGTAAAGGTGTGCAAGTGTTAGGTGTGGTGTAGCCTGGTATATGGTTCTGTGGTGTCTGGCAGCAGTGAGTCTGTTGCAAAGGCTCATGGTTTGTGTGTGTGTGCCCTTTTTATTGGTTCATGGGTGGGTGTGGCAGTGTTTGAATTTTGGGTGGGTGTGTTATAAGTAGTGGTGGTGTTTTGGCCCTCTGTTTGTCTTTGGCAGTTGCAGGTCAGTGAAGGTGTATTTGTAGTGTTTGTTGGCCATGTTTAGTGGCTTTGTGCCATTCGAATAGTGTCTTCTTGTGTTGTTTTGTTTTGTCCTGGTTGTGTACGTGCGTTTTGAGCGTGTGTACGGTGTGTAGATGGGCCATTTGGTTGTACGGTGCTGTCCTTGTGTGTGGGTTGGTACGACTCGTACATGGGGTTGTGATGTTGGGGCCTGGTGTGCGCTCCGTACTTAGGAGGTTGTGTTGGGGGTATGACTCGAACGTACTGGGGTGTACATGGACGGTGGTACGACACGTACTGGGGTGGGGGTTCGACTCGAACGTACTGGGGTGTACATACATGGGGGTCGGACACGTACAGGGGTGGGGGTGGGACTGGAACGTACTGGGGTGTACATGGACGGTGGTACGACACGTACTGGGGTGGGGGTTCGACTCGTACGTACTGGGGTGTACATGGACGGTGGTACGACACGTACTGTGGTGGGGGTTCGAGTCGAACGTACTGGGGTGTACATACATGGGGTCGGACACGTACAGGGGTGGGGGTTCGACTCGAACGTACTGGGGTGTACATACATGGGGGTCGGACACGTACAGGGGTGGGGGTGGGACTGGAACGTACTGGGGTGTACATGGACGGTGGTACGACACGTACTGGGGTGGGGGTTCGACTCGAACGTACTGGGGTGTACATAGACGGTGGTACGACACGTACTGGGGTGGGGGTTCGAGTCGAACGTACTGGGGTGTACATAGACGGTGGTACGACACGTACTGGGGTGGGGGTTCGAGTCGAACGTACTGGGGTGTACATGGACGGTGGTACGACACGTACTGGGGTGGGGGTTCGAGTCGAACGTACTGGGGTGTACATAGACGGTGGTACGACACGTACTGTGGTGGGGGTTCGAGTCGAACGTACTGGGGTGTACATAGACGGTGGTACGACACGTACTGGGGTGGGGGTTCGACTCGAACGTACTGGGGTGTACATACATGGGGGTCGGACACGTACAGGGGTGGGGGTGGGACTGGAACGTACTGGGGTGTACATGGACGGTGGTACGACACGTACTGGGGTGGGGGTTCGAGTCGAACGTACTGGGGTGTACATAGACGGTGGTACGACACGTACTGGGGTGGGGGTTCCACTCGAACGTACTGGGGTGTACATACATGGGGGTCGGACACGTACAGGGGTGGGGGTGGGACTGGAACGTACTGGGGTGTACATGGACGGTGGTACGACACGTACTGGGGTGGGGGTTCGACTCGTACGTACTGGGGTGTACATGGACGGTGGTACGACACGTACTGTGGTGGGGGTTCGAGTCGAACGTACTGGGGTGTACATACATGGGGGTCGGACACGTACAGGGGTGGGGGTTCGACTCGAACGTACTGGGGTGTACATACATGGGGGTCGGACACGTACAGGGGTGGGGGTGGGACTGGAACGTACTGGGGTGTACATGGACGGTGGTACGACACGTACTGGGGTGGGGGTTCGACTCGAACGTACTGGGGTGTACATAGACGGTGGTACGACACGTACTGGGGTGGGGGTTCGAGTTGAACGTACTGGGGTGTACATAGACGGTGGTACGACACGTACTGGGGTGGGGGTTCGAGTCGAACGTACTGGGGTGTACATGGACGGTGGTACGACACGTACTGGGGTGGAGGTTCGAGTCGAACGTACTGGGGTGTACATAGACGGTGGTACGACACGTACTGGGGTGGGGGTTCGACTCGAACGTACTGGGGTGTACATACATGGGGGTCGGACACGTACAGGGGTGGGGGTGGGACTGGAACGTACTGGGGTGTACATGGACGGTGGTACGACACGTACTGGGGTGGGGGTTCGACTCGTACGTACTGGGGTGTACATGGACGGTGGTACGACACGTACTGGGGTGGGGGTTCGACTCGAACGTACTGGGGTGTACATGGACGGGTGGGGGTATCCATACACGGGGGGTACGTGTCGGACGTACGGGGGATGGGGGGAGTGTTGGGCGCGTCTGCGGGCACATGTCTCTATGGTTGCTATAGGAGTTCGGTGCGGACGGTGTTTTTTTCATACGGTTGTGGGCTCGGACGCACGGGTTGGATCGTGATTCCTCGGTCGGACTTGGCTTTTTACGTTTGTAAGGTGAATCGTCCGAGGAGGTGTCGGACACATTTTCCGACCAGGGGACGTGTGGGGAATGGTTCCCAGTGCGGTTCGTATGGACTTTTTACCATGCGAATCGTGATTGCCAGTTCGTACGGCACTTGTACGATTCGTACGGTAAAAAGACCGGATACGAGTCGTACGGGCCTTTTTTTTGCCGGATCGTGATCGGCACCTAAGTGTAGAATATGCCACAAACATAAGTTTTGCACATCAAATAAAACTTCTAACAGCCCTAGTTTATGTACCAACCACAGATGTTGCAGAACATTACAATCTTTTATTAGAAAGTCCATTCTACAAACAAAATGAAGTAAAGTTATCTCCCCTCTTAGATTATTTTGAGGATACCTGGGTGGGGAGACTACACAGATCAGGCCATAGACGTCAGCCCAAGTTCCAAATACCTTGGTGGAATGTATATGTAAGTACACTCAACCAACAAGCCAAAACTAACAACGCCGTCGAGGGCTGGCATAATGCATTCCTAACTTCTACTGGGAGAACAACTCCAACACTACAAAAACTACTAATTGCCATACAAAAGGAACAAAGTTTCCAAGAATTAAGAATGCAACAATCTGTCCTACAATTAAAACCAAAACAATCTAGACAAACTACTCAAATACAAAAGGAACAAAGTTTCCAAGAATTAAGAATGCAACAATCTGTCCTACAATTAAAACCAAAACAATCTAGACAAACTACTCAAATGTATAATTACCTACAACAACAGGTACAGCTATACCCATCCAAAAGAGGACTTGAGTACTTAAATATAATAGCTCAAACTCTCTTCTAAACCCTTTCCAAAATATTAACCCACAATTCTACTAAAACAACTATCACAACATAAATAAACCACTTTATTAAATCACATATTTAATTATGTGGTCTAAAATATATAAATAATTTATATCTACATATATTTAGACAACATAATTAAACAAACCAAGTACACAACAACACTATTAAATATATAAGATTTGCCCAACCACAATTAAAATATTTAAATAAACTTACCTGTGTAGTTGCTCCAATGGGATAATAACATTCCTTCCAAATAAATCCAGGTAGTTCAAAATCCATAGGTATCAAAAAGAAATCCAAATAAAATGGAAAAATACAACTGTTTTTCGAAAAAAACGTCTACGCCAAAAAACGACTATCCATTAACCATAAAAATCCCGAAAAATATTAAAAAGGTAAATAACCGCTCCTGGAAACCCGAACAATAAAGGAAGTGTAAAATAAAGATTAGTAAACACTACTAATCCACACTTCCTTAAAAAAAAAAAGGTGTTTGAAAGAGACGAAAATATCTTCTCCGTAAAACCTACAAAAGAGAAACAAACATTCCCACCCACACACAAACACACATAATGCACCTAAAAACATCACTACAAACATTATTCAAACACTATAAAACTTTAACACACCTAAATAACAAAACACTAACAAAGCCACAAACACTGAACACAACGTAAATTATAAAACCGTATACAAACTATTACTAACACCCTAACTTCTAAAACATCAATCCATACACACTTATTACCACATTACTACTTCCACAAAACACTTAAAACTATTTAATAATAAAGAAAATAACTCTGGCCGAGCAGCTGATCCAAGATGGCGGAGTGAGGATCTGAGCCGAGCAGCTCACCAAGAGGCTTGCCCACCCTCTCTTCCTCTCCTATCGAAACGCCTGTAAAAATGTCTGCAAACCCTTAATCGAGTATGCTTCTACCTGTTTTAGCACACTCCGAATCTGGAAAAACCTGAAAACTTGAAAAAATCGCAATTAAAACGCTGACAAACCTGACAAAACCCTCGGACTCCTATATCCTGTATCCCGCCTCTGTGGATGCCGCAAATACCGCTACACAGCTATACAGCTACGGGGGAAGAAATCGAGGCGGCTTTCCATGCTGGAACTCCCGGGGACTACCCGACTCGTGCAGCGGATCCTACAAGGGTTATTACGGAGCTCAGGGATCAACTGGCTTAGTCTGTATCTACGGACTGCCTTTCACCCTCTCTCTCCAACCTCTCCAACCTCCCAGCTGAGCAAGATGCCCGCGAAACACCAACCTCGCGCAACCCGGCACACGAAACATCTCACCGGAGTCCTTCCAGCCGGAGCCGGCGCTGGAGCCGGAGCCGCCCGGGAAACAGGAGCAACAACCTCTGGGCTCTCCCAGACTGCCGCGACTTACCCCGACATCGATGAATCGGCAACCAACGGCTGTCCCATCATGGAGCATGCAATGACGGAACACGGCAAACAGGTACTGAGACCACCGATTCTGCTTGTTGACACGCGCTCTAAGGGGGCTAACAAACTCCATGCTATAAATTTGGCTAAGTCCTTGGACAAAAGCGGGGTGGACGTCATAGGCAAAAACAATCAGCTATCCCCTCCAGTCTCAGAACATATCGTCCAGGACGCTCTTATTGACTCTGAAGGGGTACTCTCATGCGGCAAACAAATTAGTAGTATCCAGGGGGCTGAGCAATCGAAACACCGACAGCCCTCCTTTTGTGACACCTCTCCGGGCCACAGTGCGACATCCATCAGCTCTCTGACTAAGCTGTCTGTTATACCCACGCTGCCTGTGCCCGCCCCTGTGTCTGATACTGGGGTTACACCAGAAACTGTGGTAACTACATGCGGCTCGGGCCTAGCTCTGCCTACGGGCTCACTACCTGCTACTGCATCCACCACTACCCCGCAACCCACCATTGCAAACTTATGCCTTACTAAAAATCTTGGTCCTAATATAATTATGGTTCCTCCAGATATAATGGCTCACAAGGAAAATATCGAGATCAACGAACAAACCCCTCTTGAGGTCTCTGTTGTCGAGGTCAGCACAGAGGATGAGGTCTTGTCAGAAGATGACTTAGTGGGAAAACCAACAAACGGGCCCTATGACCCTAAGATTAAACCTCGTGCTGGGAAAGCCCACAAACTTAAAAACAAAGTTCGAGCTAAAAGAGGTCGCAGAACAGTCCTATTAACACGTCCCCTCTTAAATAACACTCTGGATCAGAAAAAGGCTTTCGTGGACAAAAGCCCCCTAAGAAAATGGATTGTAGCAAAAGGCTTAGTCAAGAATCTGTCACAGAGGCTATCAGGCGCTAGCTTAATGGAAACCTTTGAGTCTTCAGATCTGTCTATCTCACCAGCCACATCTCCTCTCTCGGACACTCTTTGCTCTGTGGAGAACAATGCTTCACCTGCTTCATCTAAACCGCCAGCACTAGCGGGGCCAGTATGTCAAGAACTTACTACGACCTTCTATGGGTGTTCTTCTAATACCATCACCTCTGCCCCTCCTCTATCTCATCAAAAGGAACACTCAGGCGCCTCTCCCAAAAGTACATCTGGCCCTGAGCTAACTTCAACAGATCCGGCCTCAATAGACACTATACTACAGATTTTGAGAGACCAACGCGCCGAAGCTAAAGAACACTACATCCAACTGAGGGAGGATAATAGCAAAATGAGTACCTCATTACAAGATCTTGCTTCCAAATTGGGTGGGATCACCCAAGACATCGTGGGATTACAACAACGTGCGGTTGAGATCGAGGCGGCAAATCTTAATACAACAACAATAACAGAAAGACACGACACTCAACTGCTGACACTACAATCCAAAGTCGAGGATTTGGAGAATCGACAGAGACGATCCAACCTGAGACTTTTTGGGATTCCGGAGGGGTCTGAGGGGGCCGACCCGAGGTCTTATTTAGTGGGGCTGTTTCAAAAGGCCTTTCCAGATTTAGCAGACTGGGACTGGGACTCGCAAATCCAACGTGCCCATCGTCTTCCCTTAGCTATGAGAAACAGAAAGAGAGAGAATCAGCTCCCACGGCCTTTTATAAATTTTTTTTGGCAACTTTCTTTTACGCCAAGCTGTCTGGCAGAGAGCTCGTCCCAATGCCCCAGTAACTGTAGGGGAGATATCTTTCTTTGTCCGATCAGACCTGTGTAAGGAAACGATGGACAGGCGCTGGTCGCTACGCAAATTCATAGACCCCATCAAATCTGGTGGGGGCCAGGCTTTCCTGCAGGAGCCGGCCCGTCTTAAGGTCATTAAAAATGGTCGTACTCAGTTTTTCAACGACGCCAAAGAAGTGGAAGCATACATTTCTAGTTTTGGCACGATCTAGATCCTACAATGTCTGAGCAACTTCTCAGCGAAAATCTTTCTTCTCTTTTTTTTTTTTTTTTTTTGTAGGACCGTTTTTCTGTAGAGATTTGTTAGGCTTTGCGGCGAGCATCGGGGGAGAGGGATTGTGGGGGGGGGGGCACTCTTGGTTGTTCTGCTTTGTGCGCTGCCCCACCAGCGGCAGCTGTTGCTTAAGGGTGGTTCTTCCCCCTTGGGGGTGAGAACTAGGGTGGGGTGGGTGGTGGGGGGGTTTGGGTGGGTTAAAAATAATAAAAATATGCTTCAGGCTGTTGAGGAAAAATATTTTGAGGATAAATCAGTGCCGTCCTTTCGGTCATTATATATGACCTCATATATGAGCAATAACGCATACTTAATGTTACCCGTTTTTAGGCTGAAAAAATCAATTATCTTCCAATGTATGAAATAAAGATAATGGCTTGGAACGTAGCAGGGCTCAACAGTAAGAACAAGAGAATGTTAATTTCAGAGGAACTTAAGCTACACAATCCTCATTTTGTCTTACTCTCAGAGACACACATTGCCGGCAAAGACAAAAAACTACTCAAACAACTGGGCTACCAAATTTTGGTCTGCTCCACCTTTGGGCTTTCTACTAGAGGTGTGGCTATTCTCACAGACAAAAGATTCAAATCTGAAACACTGCAGACCTTTCACAGCCAAGACGGAAGTCTGGCGATGGTCCAACTCCGCTTCGATAACCATACGTATGTTCTTTGTGTAGTATATGGCTCTAACATGGATGATCCAAGCATCTTTGATCTACTGAACATAAAACTCCTGGGTTGGGACGGAGAACCCATTATCATGGGGGATTTTAATTGTATAATGAATTATAAAATAGACACAACCTATTCAGGAAGCTTTCACAGGATGCACAAAACTAGGTCATCCATACACGATATCTGTCGCATCCACAACATCAAGGATGCTTGGCGATATCTAAATCCGAATACACCAGGATACACTTACTACTCGGCACCACATAGATCTTGCTCTAGGCTGGATATGGCACTAATTAGCGACAATCTACTAAAACAAAGCACGATGATCCTATGTCCTCGAATTTCTTCAGACCACAATGCAATAATCCTAGCAATCACAATATTACACATCAGGGCTCCTCCTAGATCTTTTTCCTTTCCCAGGAACTTACTTTCTGACGCACAATATGTGTCACAGCTTAAAATACATCTGACCGAATTTCTGCATATCAACATTGAGACTACCTCTTGTTTCATAGTCTGGGACGCATGCAAAGCGGCTATTAGGGGCTTTACCCAAGCTTATGTAATCAGGAAAAACATTGAATATAGAGAGCATAAGGCACAGATTATTTCCGAAATCGCATCCCAAGAAGCAACCTTGGCTTCTGCACTCCGATTAAATCTACCTGGGATTACAGATATCAGCCTCAAACTTTGCTCACTCAAAAATGAGGCTAAAAAGAAATTCATCCAAAAGAGCAGCGCAAACATTTATAAATACAAGTTCTCACAATATGAAAGCGGAGATAAGATTGGCAAAATTCTCGCTTATAAGGTTGCTGAGGATAGAGCCCATACACGGATCACAAGCATCCGGGGCAGTGATGGTAAAATTTTCAACCAACAGATAGAAATAGTAGAACAATTTGCGGACTACTATAGCACATTATATACTCCAGAAAATACTCCCAAACTGGAAGCAATCCAGGATTATGTTGATAAATTTCTAACCAATCCAGAGTCTAACACTATGCAAGAATCGATGTCAGACATTATCACAGGAGCCGAACTACATCAGGCAATAGAACTATTACCAGCAGGGAAGGCTGCAGGGGAGGATACAATCCCTTTGGAGATTTACAAAATTTGCATAGTCGAATTGGGGCCTTTGCTACTGGAGGTTATACAATCAGTTGGGCGCAATGGAAAGGCACCAAAATCATGGAATAGGGCAAAAATAATATTTTTTCCAAAGAAGAATAAACCAAAAGAGGAGAGAGGGTCATATCGACCTATATCATTGATCAATACCGATGCTAAAATATTCGCTAAAATACTAGCTATAAGACTGTCTCCCTTCCTGCCCTTAATTGTTAACCCCCAACAACACGGGTTTATAATAGGGAGGGACACAACAGCTCACGTAAATATGGCTATCACGGCATTTGATGTGGCAGAGACAGAATCCACCCCGCTCGGCATGATTCTATTAGATGCCGAGAAGGCTTTTGATCGAGTGGGCTGGGACTACCTCTGGTGTGTCCTATCTAAGCTGGGCTTCGGGGGGCAATTCTTACGAGCTATACAGGCTTTGTATGACAACCCAACAGCCTATACATCTTATGGGGGTCTGTCATCCAAAGAGTTTTCAATTCTACGAGGCACTCGCCAGGGCTGCCCTCTCTCGCCTCTTCTATTTGCCCTCTCACTGGAACCATTCCTGCACGCTCTCCAGTTACAAACCCAAATCGTTCCTTTCAGGTCTGGCAACCAAACACTAAAAATAACTGCATATGCCGACGATATCGCGGTCTATTCACAGGACATTGTGGCAGCACTCCAAGGCATAGTTACTGAGGCCGAAAAATTTGGGATGGTTTCCGGCTATAGGCTCAACTTACAGAAGACCCAAATCATAACCAACTATACTCCCGCTGTCCCAGTCCCGGAGATCTGCAAAAATGCCACTTACTTAGGTGTTAAGTTAACGGCCAAAATCCAAGAAATTAACAACATTAATTACAATGAACTAGTTAAATCTACCATTTCACTATTAAAAAAATGGCACAGACTACCACTGAATATCATCGGCAGAATCAACCTAATCAAGATGAAGGTATTACCCAAATTCATGTACCTATTTCGCTCTATTCCGTTGGCCCTAAACAACCTGTTTTTTAAACAACTAGACGGAGCATTCAGTAGCTTTATATGGGGCTATAAAAAATCGAGGAGGTCACTGAATTCTTTGAAAAACAACATAAACGCGGGAGGGCTTAATTTTCCCGATTTTAAATTATATTTTTGGTCTGCTTTTGTTTTCCGCTTTCGTTCATTATTAAACCAAGGTGGAACACTCTTTTTTCACTCCTTTATGCTAAAGCAAGACGCTAACCAGTTCTTATTACGAGTGAACGACCCCAACTACTTTAAAAGAGTAAAATTCAAGACCGCAAGAGATATTGCAAAGATATGGGCTAACATTCTTATTTTTTGTAAAACTAATTTTTACCACTCAAAACTATTGTTGTGGGGGAACCCGGGTCTCCCGGCAATTTTCAATGAACATAGTGCTCAAAGTTGGTCAAGACGGGGCATTAGGCATTTAGGGGACCTATATGGCACGCAAGGCTTTCTGGACTTTAACACACTTAAACTGCTTTATAGCCTCTCGGAATCTATGAGATATAAGCACAGACAGATACACGACTACCTGGTGAACAAAAAACGAATATCTGAGACTACAGACTCCGATATCTGGACCCACTTCCACTCCTCAACAATCAAATCAGCAATAAGTAATACTTATAGCTTTTTAACCAATTTCAAACAAAATGATTGCTCTAAATTAGCCGCCAAATGGAGCAGGGTCTTAGACACAAATGTCACTTCGAAAGATATAGAACGTTCCCTATCTAATATTAACAGCAGTGTTCACTCTTCCAGCCTGAGGCTACAACAATTTAGAACGACTTGCATGCTATATTATACACCAGAAATCATCTCCAGGTGGTCCCCCAACAACGCTACGAACGACCATACCAAATGCCCCAAATGTTCGGCCCACGCAGCTGACTTGGCACACATGCTGTTCTCTTGTCCCACTCTTAAGGATTACTGGTCAGACATCCGTAAAGTTCTTGAAATTAGGTCAATCCAGCTCCCCTCATTCTCTGCCTCCTTCGTCTTATTAGATATCAACCCCACCCCTTTCTCTCAGGGTGCTCTGGCTTCAATCCTCATGTCTTGTGCTAAACTAACTCTTGCCAGAGCCTGGATCTGCCCTGACCCACCATCGGTGTGGGATTGGTGGACATTAGTAATCGAGATCTACTCAATGGAGGCTTCATTAGCTAATCTTAGGGGGACTCGCTCCTTGATAAAATTTGAAAAGAAATGGGGTGAATTCATGGAATAGTGTTGCTCTTTCTCTGAGTTTAATCTCGCTTACTTGTCTGGACTTTATTTTTTTATTTATTTTTTTTTTTTTTTCATACTTCCTTATATTTTCTTTTTCCTCCCTCTTTGTGAACAAACATATGTATTATTGTACGTTTTACTCACCAGCCTGTTCAATAAAAAAAATAAAAAAAAATAAAAAAATAAAGAAAATAACTCTTACCTTCTCAAACGCGAAACAGCTCCCGACCGCGACCTGGATTCTACCAAAATAACCCAAAACAACAGCGAGCGGTTACAAAATAAAAGACCCAAACAAACATAACAACTAAGAAAATCCCAAAAAATGCCCTAACTATTTATTTAACATTACACATTACTTTAAAAATTAGTAAAACATTAGAATAAAATACTCAAAAATAATACCTATTTTTTTTATATATGTGAAAATTATTTAACTTATAAAAATAAATATAATAAATAAAATATATTTATTAATATAATAATCAAACTGTATACATTACCCAAAAAAATGTATGAACATGATATAATTAATATATTGTATCTACAACATACCAAAACTAAAAATAAAAAGAAATATTCTAAAATGTAAATAATTTCAATATTATTTATCTAATATAAATATTAATAATTAAAATATATTTATCATATATTTCAAAACATACAATTTCTTATAAATCCAAATAAAGTCTAAAAATATTGAGAGTACACAATATAAATAAAAAAATATTAAACAGCTATAAAAATCACAATTGTTATTTTTTTATTATTTTGTCTGTTCATATATTAATGTCCAAAATATACATTAAACAAATATATATCCATTATAAAAAAAGTATTACAATAATACAAATGTTAAATATTAATTATGTTATTACATGTTTATTTCAATGATTTAATTATTATAATATGCGTAATAATAAACAATATTTTCTCTCTAATTAATATACATTCCAACAACTATAAAACAAATCTTATTTTCCTTTCTACTATTTTATACAAAAATTTGGAATTTGCATTCTGATATAACTTCTATCTTTTATCCAAACAAAACTAAAATCTACAGATTTGTTGTAAATTAAAACAAATTAATTTAACTGTTCCTATTCAACTGTATATTTAATTCTAATATTTGCTAGTTACCAAACTTAATTAACATACTACTCCCACTACATACTGAACTTAATTAATTTACTATTCTCACTCCAACCTATATTAAATTAGAGTAGTTGCTGGACACTGAACTGAATTAATTTACTATTCCCACTCCAGTCTATATTTAATTAATATAAGTGCTGGACACTGAACTTAATTAATTTACTATTCTCACTCCAACCTATATTAAATTAGAGTAGGTGCTGGACACTGAACTGAATTAATTTACTATTCCCACTCCAGTCTATATTTAATTAATATAAGTGCTGGACACTGAACTTAATTAATTTACTATTCTCACTCCAACCTATATTAAATTAGAGTAGGTGCTGGACACTGAACTGAATTAATTTACTATTCCCACTCCAGTCTATATTTAATTAAGATAAGTGCTGCACACTGAACTTAATTAATTTACTATTCTCACTTCAATCTATATTTAATTAGGGTAGGTGCTGGACACTGAACTGAATTAATTTACTATTCCCACTCCACTCTATATTTAATTAAGATAAGTGCTGGACACTGAACTTAATTAATTTACTATTCTCACTCCAACCTATATTTAATTAGAGTATGTGCTGGACACTGAACTTAATTAATGTACTATTCCCACTCCAGACTATCTTTAATTAATATAAGTGCTGGACACTGAACTTAATTAATTTACTATTCTCACTCCAACCTATATTAAATTAGAGTAGGTGCTGGACACTGAACTGAATTAATTTACTATTCCCACTCCAGTCTATATTTAATTAAGATAAGTGCTGGACACTGAACTTAATTAATTTACTATTCTCACTCCAACCTATATTTAATTAGAGTATGTGCTGGACACTGAACTTAATTAATTTACTATTCCCACTCCAGTCTATATTTAATTAAGATAAGTGCTGGACACTGAACTTAATTAATGTACTATTCTCACTCCAATCTATATTTAATTAGGGTAGGTGCTGGACACTGAACTGAATTAATTTACTATTCCCACTCCAGTCTTTATTAAATTAAGATAAGTGCTGGACACTGAACTTAATTAATTTACTATTCTCACTCCAACCTATATTGAATTAGAGTATGTGCTGGACACTGAACGTAATTAATTTACTATTCCCACTCCAGACTATCTTTAATTAATATAAGTGCTGGACACTGAAATTAATTAATTTACTATTCTCACTCCAACCTATATTAAATTAGAGTAGGTGCTGGACACTGAACTGAATTAATTTACTATTCCCACTCCAGTCTATATTTAATTAAGATAAGTGCTGGACACTGAACTTAATTAATTTACTATTCTCACTCCAACCTATATTTAATTAGAGTATGTGCTGGACACTGAACTTAATTAATTTACTATTCCCACTCCAGTCTATATTAAATTAAAATAAGTGCTGGACACTGAACTTAATTAATTTACTATTCTCACTCCAATCTATATTTAATTAGGGTAGGTGCTGGACACTGAACTGAATTAATTTACTATTTCCACTCCAGTCTATATGAAATTAAGATAACTGCTGGACATTAAACTTAATTAATTTACTATTCTCATTCCAATCTATATTTAATTAGGGTAGGTGCTGGACACTGAACTGAATTAATTTACTATTCCCACTCCAGTCTATATTAAATTAAGATAAGTGCTGGACACTGAACTTAATTAATTTACTATTCTCACTCCAATCTATATTTAATTAGGGTAGGTGCTGGACACTGAACTGAATTAATTTACTATTCCCACTCCAGTCTTTATTAAATTAAGATAAGTGCTGGACACTGAACTTAATTAATTTACTATTCTCACTCCAACCTATATTGAATTAGAGTATGTGCTGGACACTGAACGTAATTAATTTACTATTCCCACTCCAGACTATCTTTAATTAATATAAGTGCTGGACACTGAAATTAATTAATTTACTATTCTCACTCCAACCTATATTAAATTAGAGTAGGTGCTGGACACTGAACTGAATTAATTTACTATTCCCACTCCAGTCTATATTTAATTAAGATAAGTGCTGGACACTGAACTTAATTAATTTACTATTCTCACTCCAACCTATATTTAATTAGAGTATGTGCTGGACACTGAACTTAATTAATTTACTATTCCCACTCCAGTCTATATTAAATTAAAATAAGTGCTGGACACTGAACTTAATTAATTTACTATTCTCACTCCAATCTATATTTAATTAGGGTAGGTGCTGGACACTGAACTGAATTAATTTACTATTCCCACTCCAGTCTATATGAAATTAAGATAACTGCTGGACACTAAACTTAATTAATTTACTATTCTCACTCCAACCTATATTTAATTAGGGTAGGTGCTGGACACTGAACTGAATTAATTTACTATTCCCACTCCAGTCTATATTAAATTAAGATAAGTGCTGGACACTGAACTTAATTAATTTACTATTCTCACTCCAACCTATATTACATTAGAGTAGGTGCTGGACACTGAACTAAATTTATTTACTATTCCCACTCCAGTCTATATTTAATTAAGATAAGTGCTGGACACTGAACTTAATTAATTTACTATTCTCACTCCAACCTATATTTAATTAGAGTATGTGCTGGACACTGAACTTAATTAATTTACTATTCCCACTCCAGTCTATATTTAATTAAGATAAGTGCTGGACACTGAACTTAATTAATTTACTATTCTCACTCAAATCTATATTTAATTATTGTAGTTGCAAAACACTAAACTTAATTAATTTAGTATTCCCACTCATAAATATATTAAATTACACTAGATCATGTATACTAATCTTAATTAATTTTATATTCCCACTCCAATATGTATTTAATTACAGTAATTGCAATACAAATATATAAATATAAATATATAAAAATAAAATATGTTTAATCATTATTATTAAATTTCCATAAAAAAATACCAACACTTATCCTCTACAAATCCAAATCCCCAATCTAAAATGTATCCCAAAATATTATATTATAATATATTATATTTTAATATAAATTACTCAATATTACAAATTTAAAATAAATTTTTAAAACACTCCCCACCCTTATCCCCTATAAGCCAACATCCCAAGCCCCAAAGAAATTTAAAATTGTACTATCAAAATCAAAATGTATACATACTTTTTATACAATATTACCAACATTTTACACATTTTTATCAAACTCCACACCCTCATCCCCATAACACAACATCTCACTCCTAAAATTAAAGATAACATTCGAAATTTTATTATAATTTTCTAAATTTTGTATACAAATTATTCATACATAAATCAAATTTTTTTAAACACTCCCCACCCTCATCCCCTATAACCCAACATCCCACTCCTAAAAGATAATATAAAAAATATATTTTTATTCCAAATTTCAAATAAAATGTTTTAATTTTTCAAAATTTAAAATATTTTTTTACAACAATTCCCACCCTTATCCCCTATAACTCAACATTCCACTCCAATAATTTTAACTAAATTTCTAAATTAAATTTAAAATTACAAATTTTTTTTATAAACAATTCAAAAATATATAAACATTTGCAAAACACTTCCCACCCTTATTCCCTATAACCCAACATCCCACTCCTAAAATTATTTTTAAATTTCTAAATTAAAATTAAAATTTCTACATAATTTTTTTTAAACATTCTAAAACATATAAACAGTTTTAAAACACTTCCCACCCTTATCCCCTATAACCCAACATCCCGCTCCTAAAATTATTTCTAAAATTCTAAATTTAATTTACAATTTCTAAATTATATTTTTTTTAAATTTAAAAATATATAAACATTTTTAAAACACTTCCCACCCTTATCCCCTATAAACCAACATCCCGCTCCTAAAATTATTTCTCAAATTCTAAATTTAATTTACAATTTCTAAATATTTTTTTTTTAAAATTAAATAATATATAAACATTTTTAAAACACTTCCCACCCTTATCCCCTATAACCCAACATCCCGCTCCTAATTTTTTTTTTTTAAATCTAAATTTATATTAAAATTTCTAACTAAAGTTTTGTAAAAATTAAAAAAAATTAAAAACATTTTTAAAACACTTCCCACCCTTATACCCTGTAACCCAACATCCCGCTCCTAAAATTAAATATACATTTCAAATTTGAATTAAAATTTACTATTTAAATTCTACAATATATTAAAAAAATAATTAACTTTTTTAAAACACTCCCCACCCTTATCCCCTATAACCCAACATCCCGCCCCTAAAACAATAAAAATATTTCTCATATTATATACATTTTAACTATTTATACAAACAACTTCAAAATATTTACTAAACACACAATAACGATATTTTCACATGTCGATATTATTACTAACGATATTACTTACATCGACATATAATAAAAAAAAAAATCGATATTTTGCACATCGATATTATCTATTTCGATATTTTGTACAGTAGATATTTTTGAATCGATATTTATGTCCCTCGATATTTAAAAGTCGATATATAGACTGCTCACCACCTCTGCCAACCAGAAACCCAATTTCTAACAATCAAAATAAAACATCTTAATGGAATTCTGCTGATAATATAGGTTGAGAAAGACAGAACAGGAGAAAGAGTTGGATAGAGGTAAATTAAAAGATGCCGCCCTTCAGCCTCAGAGGTGGAAGGTAGGAGCAGACGTGACAGATCTCTACCTACATAATTTTCACTTGCTCAGCTAGCATTTGGGTAATAGATGTAACAACTATACACATTACCATGCTGTGGTTGTGTGAAATTTTATTTTCATGCACTGGGTACTGACAACAAGCCTAATCGTGGTGTTTACCGGAGAATGAGGGATATCTTTACCCAGCAGATAGATGTCCAACATCCACCCAACCATGGAAACAGTGATGGCAACTGCCAGAACTTAAACTAAGAATTTGCAGCCTTGCTGTGCCATTTTAGCTTAACTCTGATGAAAGAAATAGATTGTACTCTTAGAGTGAAGCAATTAGTCCTCTGATTTCTACCGTATCGCCACTACCCTATCTCGAAAGCTACAGTGATTTTTATTTTGCATCAGCTGAAGGCCTAAGGCTCTATTATCCTCTGATCATTACCCTAGCTCTCTAATCGTCCTTTTCAACATTTGTCAGTGATTTTCTTAAATGCGTTCCTTGTGTGATTTGCTCTGACCTCAGGGAGGCTGGTCAATATCCATCAGGCAGCCATTAGATTTGATATTGATCTTTGTAAGGTATGATCAATTTGGACTTGAGTATGTTCGATTGACCTTTCTCTCTCATAGGTCGGGTGGGAGCTGTCAAATCTGTGCTCTTATCCACAATGTCAGGTTGTTCAGCAGGTTCTAGTTCTTCTGACTCAGTAACTTCCCTTATTGTCTCAGGTCCTTTCCTAGTCATTAACAGTCTTTTTTGGCTTGTTGTGGCCCTTGACCAGCCTTCTTCGGTCGAGCCATGATTCTTAGAGGTGCTTGTGATTTCTGGCTCTGATGAGGCTGATTCACTCTCAGAGGTGGAATCTTTTCTAGCTGTACCTCTCTCTGATTCCTGAGTCTTCACTTGGACAGGTTTATTCAGCTTTCCACGAGTTTTGGTGTATATTCTTAACCCAGTGGTTGAGATTGCAGTTGTCGCTGGGATGACAAATCCATCACCTGCTCTTGTTCCTGTTGAAGCTTTACTCTGGGCGATTGTGAGCCTTCAAACTGGTCTTCTTTGGAGTCTTCAGAATTTCAAACTGAGAGTTACTTGAAAAATTGGTGGATGTTGGCTGCCCGTCTTTCTCTTCTTGTCTTACCTTCTTTGTATGGGAGGCATGCACCCAGTTCGGCAGACCAGCACACTTGACAGCATTGTTGGTGACCAGGATCAGCTGATATGGGCCTCTCTAGCACTCCTCCAGACGAGACTTGCTGATGTGTTTCTTTGTGTGAGCCAAATCGCCGGGGTTCAGGTCATGCCCTGGAGACTCTCGGACAGCTGGAATAGCAGCATCAACCTAATGGGATATAGACCGTACCACATCAGCCTATCCCTTGCAGTACTTGAAAAACAGATCAGCGGTGACATTCACAAGAGCAGCTGCTGGAACAGAAGGAATTTGCATGGCTCTTCCCATCAATACCTCGTGAGGTGGTAATCCTGTTTGTCTACTGTGGGTGCTTCAACTGTTCATCAACACCAAGGAAGACCACATAATAGAAGTAGAGGCACAGACCTTGGCCAGTTTAGCTTTGATCATTCCATTCAGCCTCTCTACAATGCCTGAAGCTTTGAACCTATAACTGCAATGGAATCTTATCTATCCCTAACACTGTGCTTAGGAACTGCCTTATCTCATTCTTGAAGTGGGTTCCTTGATCAGATTCAAGATGAACTAGCATCCCGAATCGTGGTATCAACTCCCTCAACAATAGTTTGGTGACTGTCACACTGTCACACCTCCTGATGGGATATTGCTTCAACCCATAGGAAAATGTATCACACAATGACAATGATATACCTCAGTTGGTAACATCTGGAGGCAGTTGAAGGAACCATCAGACATCCTGATGTGGCTCACAGTCACTACAACCTTTTTGCCCACATTTTGTTTCAAACAAGTAGCAAAACGTTGACACAAACTCTCCATTGCAGGAAAATGGAGATTGTGCTAATGTAATTTAAAAGGGGACACCATCCCATCTCTTCCCACATGTGTTGGACCATGCATGTGTTGTACCATAACAGGTGACATCGAATCAGGGAGCACTGGCTTCCCATCAGTAGACACCCAAATGTCACTAGCATCCTTTACACATACCATCTTTTCCCATTTAGCCTTCTCAACTTCTAGGGTAGTATGTTGCAATTATAACAGTTTAATAAATGTATGTACAGTGTTTGACAGCATATTTGACACCGTTTCTTCCTCGGCAATGCATGGCTCATCTAGGTGAAAGATGCTGGACTCAAGAGCACAATATTGTGTGATTTCATCCGCATAGCGGATTGCTTTGGTGACAAATTCACTGCTAGTCTTGTATGTGCAGCACACTTCACCACTGTGATTTCTTCTGATAATTGCAAGGCTTCCAAGTTGATTGGAGACATATAACCCATTTCTAATTATGAAGTTAGCGGAGGTCATGAAACCTCGCTGTGACCACAACTGCCCAAAGTCGTGCACAACGGCAAACCCATACCGGCTGTCACTATAAATAGTAACTCGAGAGCCTTCTGATAAACAGCAGGCTCTGGTGAGGGCAATTAATTCAGCTACTTGTGTATACATTACATGGCAAAGGTAGGATGCTTCCACAACTTCACTCAAGGTGCACATAGCATAGGTGGCTCTTAGAATGCCCTGTTCGTCTCTCAGACAAAACCCATCGGCAAAAAGAGTATAATCAGATTCGGGAATGGGTACATCCAGTATGTCTGGATTGATTTTGTAGATAACTTGGTAGCATTGACACAGTCATGGTCAAAGTCTCTCTCCTCATCTCTCTCTGGAGTTGGCAATAGAAAAGCACGGTTTAGTGTATTACATCTCCTGATAGAAACATTCTTGGCAGCCAAAATTATCTCATAGTGGGTTAAACGACTGTTTGAAGATTTCATTTGAATGAGAGACCATTACGATCATTACCATCAGTGGGTAGCCAATCACTAGCTCTACTTTTTACTGAATGCTAAGGCTCTCCACTGAAACTGCTTTGAGACAACAAGGTAATGCTGCTGCTACCGAATCAAGAGTCACTGAAAAGTACCCAATGAGATGCTTAGCACAGATAAAACACACCCATTTCTCCCATGGCAAAAGAGCACAAAGTCCTTGGTATAGACTGGCATTCCAAGAGCGGGTGCGCTGCAAAGTAAGTTTTTGAACTCCTGGAAGGCTTCCACGCTTTCGCCATCCTTTGGCACTGGGTCAATGACGTTAGTGTGCTTCAGCCTCAGTAAAGCTTTGCCACAAAAGAAAAGTTTGGGATCCATTGTCGGCAATAGCCAACCATCCCGAGGCAAATGTGTATTTCTTTCTCTGTGGTTGGGAACTTCATCTTGAGGATTGTTTCACACGTTCATGGGACACTTCCCCGATTCCCTTTTCTATCTGATGTCTCAGATACATGACTTCCTTTTACAATACTGTAATTTTTTTGGGGGGAACTATATGTCCATTCTCAGCCAAATGGTTCAGTAAAGCAAAGGTGTCTTGTCTACAGGCTTCCTTGGTTTTCAACCCGATCAAGAGGTCATCGATGTACTGGATTAGGGTCAAGCTACAGGGTAACTGCAGAGACTCTATATTCTCTTCAAGTATCTTATTGAAACATGATGGACTTTCGAAGTACCCTTGATGAGCGCAACACTTCAGGAGAGTATTCTTATGGAATCGAAACACGAAGATAAACTGTCCATCGTCATGAAGGGTGAACTGGGAAGAAAGCTTGGCAAAGTTCAATGACATGGAACAACAATTTGGTTAATTTTCCAAGGATCTTGCACAATCTGCCACTTCTTGTTGACTTTTTGTAAGGTCATGATCGGAGAATTTTATGGACTACCGATGACTTCCTTTATAATGCCCTGTTCTATCATGCTCTCGATAACAGGGGAAATTATGGCAATGGCTTCTGCAGTCATCTTGCAAAGATGCGTTTGAGGATAGACTGCATTGGCCAAAGGGTTATCTTTAGGGGTTAAGCTTCCTCAATCAATCCAATCTCACTTCCAGTGAAATCACACACTTCTTCTCTGACTGTCTCCTTCAAATCAATGGGTTAGTCCTCTTTGGTAACAACCAGATAAAGCTTGACACCAGGTTCTGGTCTCTGTAGCTTGAATTCTGCATCTGCTGTTTGGTTCTCAATACCAACTCCATCCTGCATACAGTAAATGATGCAGTTAAGTTGTTACAAAGGAGATTCCTTCCTATCAAGCTTACAGGACTTGAATCACACACCCTGAACTGATGTTGTTCCTTGATGTCTCCGATTTTAACTGGGACATGGGCAGTAATCTGATTGGTGTGCTGCTGATTACTAATACCTATAACTTGGACCTCTTTACGAGAGAGAGGTTGTTTTGGGATCTCAACTGTTCTAACAGTCGAGCGAGTGGCTACTGTGCCTATCTAGAAATTACTGGGATGTCGGTTAAACTCTCTATGTACATATGATCCACTTTAGTCCACCTCTAGGACTGTGCCATGCACACATTCCTCCTCCACCCTCAGGAACCATCATTGGGCCTAATCAAAGCTTGCGTATCTCGCAAACATCAAAGGGACTGAAGCACCAATGGATTATGGGGAACCCTATGGCTCGGTTGGAAATGCGGAATTCCTCCTTGCATTTGCATAGGTCCAGGGGAATTTTGCGACATATCTGATTTTGTAACCTCTGGAGTTGACATAGGAGGTCTGGGAATCAGGGGAAGCTTTTCCTGACCCACAAAATTCGCAGCTTGGGCATTAATTGTGGCACAATCAGGATTGTAGTGATACTCTTGCTTCCAATATCCGACCTTGTTGCAAATGTGACAAGAGGCAACCTTCTTTAGGGCACTTATACTGGTTCCAAGCTGTTAGATGTCCCCCAAACATTTTGCCATCCGCCTCCATTTTTGCTGATCTTGTTGACCTTAGGACCCTGCACACTTTACCACTGCTAACCAGTGCTAAGGTGCATGTGCTCACTCCTTAAAACATGGTAATGTTGGCTTATCCTCTGTTGGCATATTTTATTTGCTTGTAAGTCCTTAATAATGTGGCACTACATGTGTCTAGGACCTGTAAATTAAATGCTACTAGTGGGCCTGCAGCACTGTTTGTGCCTCTCACTTGAGTAGCCCTCTAAACAGGGGGCGTGTCTACTCACGTCGCCGTGAGCAGACAGGTTTTCTGCTCGTGAGCAGACGTGAGCAGACAGGTTTTCTGCTCATTCCGTCGCAACCACCAATTATCCTGCATCTGGCTGCCGTTGATCAGCCGTAGTTCCTCGGATTTGCTGCGGAGCACACCGTGGGTGTCTCGCAACTCCGCTGAAGCCCTTTTGTGGCAGTCGTAGTCCCTGGGAAGCCAGGCATTGCAGCGGAGACTCGGGCCCATGCTTGCGGCCCTTCCACCACCGGACCTCTGCTGGGAGCGTTCCCGCTCACAGGCGCCTGATCTGCCACTGTTGGCTCCCCTCTGGGCATTGTGCTGCACCGCGGGCCTCACGGCCGGGGTGGAGGATCGATAGCATGGAGCGCAGCTCAATCGAGGCCCCTGCGCATCTGTTAACATCGAGGGAGCGCTGCTGTCCATGTTACAGGTGGGTCCATCCACAGACACAGGTAGGGCGCCCGCGCTCTATTTTCCCCTGGGCCTGCCTTGCACCTCATGGCTTCTGCTCGCAACATCGGATGGGGACTCGGTGTTCCTCTGTGGGCTCTCCCCTGTCATGGTTCTGGACTTATCAACCTGCACCGGAGAGGCCTGGGACTTCTTCACTAGATTAGCGCATCCTGCTGTGTACCCTCCACACCCACACCCAAGGATGTTGTGGAAGCGTTACTGCACCACACCAGAGACAGGCCCGACCATGCTCTCAGGTAGTCCGCCTGCGCTCTACACGCCCCGGGGCATACCTTGATCCTCCTGGTGCACACTGGCAACGTTGATTGGGGGCCTGATAACCACATGTGGGCTCCCCACCTCCCCATATTTACGAACCCTCCATTCTGCTTAATAGTGGCCTGAGACTTCCCCACTGGAATAGTGTATTTCGTAGGCGCAGAGTGGCCCACGAGGCCTGTCCATACCATGACGCCCTCCTGACCTGCTACAGACAGGCAGCAATCCCCGCACCATCCTGCCTCATCGAGATCTACGGCGTGGGCTGTGCTTTTGTGCACTGCTTTGATACTGGCACCCCCTGAATGATTGCACTGCGGGGTCTGACACTTTCTTCTCCTTGCTGAGCCACGCAGCATAATTGGCATCATCACTCAGTGCCCGGACCCGGGCACTGCGCCTGCGGCGGGGGCAGGGACCAAAGCCTACCCCCTCATTGTCTGGGGGCCCACCCAGCGGTAGGCACAAGTATTGGATCCAGCACGCCCTTGCACCCATCTCTCGGACACTAACGGAGTACCATCGCGACCAGGATGGGCAAGACAAAACCAGAGAAGCAGCGCCACTGGCCACTGATTCACAGGGCCCACCGTCTGGCGCCACAGGTGCCGACCATTCGCTAGCAGGCCAACCTAAGCCACAGGCTGACCTCTCGCACCACCTCGATGAACTCATGGCGGCAGTGATTGACATCAAATCCTCCCTGGTCCCTAAAATATATGCGCTAAGTGCAGAGTTCAGTTTCCTGCGTGACAACCATAAAAAGTTGAAAGACAGAATGGCGGATGTGGAATCCACGATCGCAACTGTAAAGCCCTCCGTGTCCTCCATGGTAGCCCAAATCAAGACACTGCAAGAGGAGGTGAATTACCTCAGACATCGTGTTAAAGACCAAGAAGGCAGAGCGCGTCGGAACAATGTGCACCTGGTGGGCCTGCCGGAACGCGCAGATGGACAAAACATGGAGCTATACATGGAAACCTGGTTCCCGGACACTATACTTCAAGGAAAGCCCTCCAAGTTCTTCTCCGTGCAGCGAGCCCATAGAGTCCCAGGGGGCCCTCATCGACCAGGCGCTCCTCTTAGGCCGGTGGTCGCACGCCTCTTGAACTACGGTGATAGGGACCACATCTTGCAGGTCACAAGAGCCCACGGCCCGTGGGTAAATGGAGAACGCGGAGGTGCACTTATACCCAGACTACACGTTAGCAGTACAGCGCCACAGGGCATCCTTTATGGACGTTAAGTGCTGTCTCCGCGAGCATGAGATAAAGTACGCACAACAATACTCGGCCACGCTGCACATACAACATAAAGGTACTACGGTTTTCTGTCAATCTCCTGAAGATGCTTGGAACTGGGTGGAACAGAACGGAGTGGCGGCAGCTCGGAAATCCACGGAGGGCCCCGTCAACAACAATGGAAGAAGGTTACACACTGCGGACGCCCTGGTCTGCTCCGTGGACAACA
This sequence comes from Triturus cristatus, assembly GCF_964204655.1. Taxonomy (NCBI): domain Eukaryota; kingdom Metazoa; phylum Chordata; class Amphibia; order Caudata; family Salamandridae; genus Triturus; species Triturus cristatus. Next base: position 1,821,307,363 of record NC_140589.1, on the reverse strand, counting down.
CCCCACCAAGGCCCAAGCAGCGCAGGAAAGGGAGCAAGCTCTCAAATATGCCGAAAAGCATGGAGCGCCACTTCCCCTCTCCGCTCAGAGTCAGAGGAGGAGGCCCCTCCGGAACTGGATTACTCCTTATCGTACTCACAGCAACAGTTGATGCAGGGTGACGGCCCCAACGTGATGCCTCAGACCTCTGATGAACTGCGCTAGCTACTTATGGCACTGCGACTCACCTGAACTGAGTAGCACAGGCTAATGGAACATTATATCCAAGCAGGAGGTGACCGCTGTTTGTAAGTTTTCGTCATTCCTTGGATGGCTGTCTCATAAACACTCGTCTACGGTGGTCAGCAGGTGACAGCGGGACTGAGCGAATATCCACACGCCCCACACATGATAAGTGACTGTTACAGACCTATCTTGAGTTTTGTAATTTGCTGTTTTCTTTATTCTTTCAATTCCTTATGTTTGCATGCAAGTGCATATGGCCTCTTGCCTGTTGGCAAGAAGCCTGGGGTGGGGGGGTCGGTTTATAGTATACTACAAAATGTCAGTCCATAGTATATACCTGTGGGCTACTCTATAATGTAGAATTGTCCTCTGCGTGCTACTTCACTGTCTGTTGCATGTGGGTAATGCACACATATTAGGTTCTTTTGGTTCTTTTTGCTCTTACTGTTGTGAATGCATGGGAATGATTATTTATTGTTGACCTGGAATGTGTGCGGCCTGGCTGGTTGTGCCTAGAGACATAAAGTCTACCAGTACACAAGTAGACACAAGATTGCCATAGCTCTCCTTCAGGAGACTCATTTAACACAAAAAACACTGCAGTCGCTCAGTTAAAGATGGAGGGGCATGGTCATAGGCACAACTTATTCAGGCTACGCAAGGGGGACCTTGATTTGGGTGGCACTGGGTATGCCATTACAGATAATGCACATGCGCATTGACCCTCAGGACCGTTATATGGTACTGGAAGACTCTTTAGACGGTCGACCACTGTCTGTGGTTTCACTCTACGTGCCCAACTCAGGGAAATCTACATTCCTTCAGACGACTGTTTGAAGATTTCATTTGAATGAGAGACCATTACGATCATTACCATCAGTGGGTAGCCAATCACTAGCTGTACTTTTTACTGAATGCTAAGGCTCTCCACTGAAACTGCTTTGAGACAACAAGGTAATGCTGCTGCTACCGAATCAAGAGTCACTGAAAAGTACCCAATGAGATGCTTAGCACAGATAAAACACACCCATTTCTCCCATGGCAAAAGAGCACAAAGTCCTTGGTATAGACTGGCATTCCAAGAGCGGGTGCGCTGCAAAGTAAGTTTTTGAACTCCTGGAAGGCTTCCACGCTTTCGCCATCCTTTGGCACTGGGTCAATGATGTTAGTGTGCTTCAGCCTCAGTTAAGCTTTGCCACAAAGGAAAAGTTTGGGATCCATTGTCGGCAATAGCCAACCATCCCGAGGCAAATGTGTATTTCTTTCTCTGTGGTTGGGAACTTCATCTTGAGGATTGTTTCACACGTTCATGGGACACTTCCCCGATTCCCTTTTCTATCTGATGTCTCAGATACATGACTTCCTTTTACAATACTGTAATTTTTTTGGGGGGAACTATATGTCCATTCTCAGCCAAATGGTTCAGTAAAGCAAAGGTGTCTTGTCTACAGGCTTCCTTGGTTTTCAACCCGATCAAGAGGTCATCGATGTACTGGATTAGGGTCAAGCTACAGGGTAACTGCAGAGACTCTATATTCTCTTCAAGTATCTTATTGAAACATGATGGACTTTCGAAGTACCCTTGATGAGCGCAACACTTCAGGAGAGTATTCTTATGGAATCGAAACACGAAGATAAACTGTCCATCGTCATGAAGGGTGAACTGGGAAGAAAGCTTGGCAAAGTTCAATGACATGGAACAACAATTTGGTTAATTTTCCAAGGATCTTGCACAATCTGCCACTTCTTGTTGACTTTTTGTAAGGTCATGATCGGAGAATTTTATGGACTACCGATGACTTCCTTTATAATGCCCTGTTCTATCATGCTCTCGATAACAGGGGAAATTATGGCAATGGCTTCTGCAGTCATCTTGCAAAGATGCGTTTGAGGATAGACTGCATTGGCCAAAGGGTTATCTTTAGGGGTTAAGCTTCCTCAATCAATCCAATCTCACTTCCAGTGAAATCACACACTTCTTCTCTGACTGTCTCCTTCAAATCAATGGGTTAGTCCTCTTTGGTAACAACCAGATAAAGCTTGACACCAGGTTCTGGTCTCTGTAGCTTGAATTCTGCATCTGCTGTTTGGTTCTCAATACCAACTCCATCCTGCATACAGTAAATGATGCAGTTAAGTTGTTACAAAGGAGATTCCTTCCTATCAAGCTTACAGGACTTGAATCACACACCCTGAACTGATGTTGTTCCTTGATGTCTCCGATTTTAACTGGGACATGGGCAGTAATCTGATTGGTGTGCTGCTGATTACTAATACCTATAACTTGGACCTCTTTACGAGAGAGAGGTTGTTTTGGGATCTCAACTGTTCTAACAGTCGAGCGAGTGGCTACTGTGCCTATCTAGAAATTACTGGGATGTCGGTTAAACTCTCTATGTACATATGATCCACTTTAGTCCACCTCTAGGACTGTGCCATGCACACATTCCTCCTCCACCCTCAGGAACCATCATTGGGCCTAATCAAAGCTTGCGTATCTCGCAAACATCAAAGGGACTGAAGCACCAATGGATTATGGGGAACCCTATGGCTCGGTTGGAAATGCGGAATTCCTCCTTGCATTTGCATAGGTCCAGGGGAATTTTGCGACATATCTGATTTTGTAACCTCTGGAGTTGACATAGGAGGTCTGGGAATCAGGGGAAGCTTTTCCTGACCCACAAAATTCGCAGCTTGGGCATTAATTGTGGCACAATCAGGATTGTAGTGATACTCTTGCTTCCAATATCCGACCTTGTTGCAAATGTGACAAGAGGCAACCTTCTTTAGGGCACTTATACTGGTTCCAAGCTGTTAGATGTCCCCCAAACATTTTGCCATCCGCCTCCATTTTTGCTGATCTTGTTGACCTTAGGACCCTGCACACTTTACCACTGCTAACCAGTGCTAAGGTGCATGTGCTCACTCCTTAAAACATGGTAATGTTGGCTTATCCTCTGTTGGCATATTTTATTTGCTTGTAAGTCCTTAATAATGTGGCACTACATGTGTCTAGGACCTGTAAATTAAATGCTACTAGTGGGCCTGCAGCACTGTTTGTGCCTCTCACTTGAGTAGCCCTCTAAACAGGGGGCGTGTCTACTCACGTCGCCGTGAGCAGACAGGTTTTCTGCTCGTGAGCAGACGTGAGCAGACAGGTTTTCTGCTCATTCCGTCGCAACCACCAATTATCCTGCATCTGGCTGCCGTTGATCAGCCGTAGTTCCTCGGATTTGCTGCGGAGCACACCGTGGGTGTCTCGCAACTCCGCTGAAGCCCTTTTGTGGCAGTCGTAGTCCCTGGGAAGCCAGGCATTGCAGCGGAGACTCGGGCCCATGCTTGCGGCCCTTCCACCACCGGACCTCTGCTGGGAGCGTTCCCGCTCACAGGCGCCTGATCTGCCACTGTTGGCTCCCCTCTGGGCATTGTGCTGCACCGCGGGCCTCACGGCCGGGGTGGAGGATCGATAGCATGGAGCGCAGCTCAATAGAGGCCCCTGCGCATCTGTTAACATCGAGGGAGCGCTGCTGTCCATGTTACAGGTGGGTCCATCCACAGACACAGGTAGGGCGCCCGCGCTCTATTTTCCCCTGGGCCTGCCTTGCACCTCATGGCTTCTGCTCGCAACATCGGATGGGGACTCGGTGTTCCTCTGTGGGCTCTCCCCTGTCATGGTTCTGGACTTATCAACCTGCACCGGAGAGGCCTGGGACTTCTTCACTAGATTAGCGCATCCTGCTGTGTACCCTCCACACCCACACCCAAGGATGTTGTGGAAGCGTTACTGCACCACACCAGAGACAGGCCCGACCATGCTCTCAGGTAGTCCGCCTGCGCTCTACACGCCCCGGGGCATACCTTGATCCTCCTGGTGCACACTGGCAACGTTGATTGGGGGCCTGATAACCACATGTGGGCTCCCCACCTCCCCATATTTACGAACCCTCCATTCTGCTTAATAGTGGCCTGAGACTTCCCCACTGGAATAGTGTATTTCGTAGGCGCAGAGTGGCCCACGAGGCCTGTCCATACCATGACGCCCTCCTGACCTGCTACAGACAGGCAGCAATCCCCGCACCATCCTGCCTCATCGAGATCTACGGCGTGGGCTGTGCTTTTGTGCACTGCTTTGATACTGGCACCCCCTGAATGATTGCACTGCGGGGTCTGACACTTTCTTCTCCTTGCTGAGCCACGCAGCATAATTGGCATCATCACTCAGTGCCCGGACCCGGGCACTGCGCCTGCGGCGGGGGCAGGGACCAAAGCCTACCCCCTCATTGTCTGGGGGCCCACCCAGCGGTAGGCACAAGTATTGGATCCAGCACGCCCTTGCACCCATCTCTCGGACACTAACGGAGTACCATCGCGACCAGGATGGGCAAGACAAAACCAGAGAAGCAGCGCCACTGGCCACTGATTCACAGGGCCCACCGTCTGGCGCCACAGGTGCCGACCATTCGCTAGCAGGCCAACCTAAGCCACAGGCTGACCTCTCGCACCACCTCGATGAACTCATGGCGGCAGTGATTGACATCAAATCCTCCCTGGTCCCTAAAATATATGCGCTAAGTGCAGAGTTCAGTTTCCTGCGTGACAACCATAAAAAGTTGAAAGACAGAATGGCGGATGTGGAATCCACGATCGCAACTGTAAAGCCCTCCGTGTCCTCCATGGTAGCCCAAATCAAGACACTGCAAGAGGAGGTGAATTACCTCAGACATCGTGTTAAAGACCAAGAAGGCAGAGCGCGTCGGAACAATGTGCACCTGGTGGGCCTGCCGGAACGCGCAGATGGACAAAACATGGAGCTATACATGGAAACCTGGTTCCCGGACACTATACTTCAAGGAAAGCCCTCCAAGTTCTTCTCCGTGCAGCGAGCCCATAGAGTCCCAGGGGGCCCTCATCGACCAGGCGCTCCTCTTAGGCCGGTGGTCGCACGCCTCTTGAACTACGGTGATAGGGACCACATCTTGCAGGTCACAAGAGCCCACGGCCCGTGGGTAAATGGAGAACGCGGAGGTGCACTTATACCCAGACTACACGTTAGCAGTACAGCGCCACAGGGCATCCTTTATGGACGTTAAGTGCTGTCTCCGCGAGCATGAGATAAAGTACGCACAACAATACTCGGCCACGCTGCACATACAACATAAAGGTACTACGGTTTTCTGTCAATCTCCTGAAGATGCTTGGAACTGGGTGGAACAGAACGGAGTGGCGGCAGCTCGGAAATCCACGGAGGGCCCCGTCAACAACAATGGAAGAAGGTTACACACTGCGGACGCCCTGGTCTGCTCCGTGGACAACACCCCACCAAGGCCCAAGCAGCGCAGGAAAGGGAGCAAGCTCTCAAATATGCCGAAAAGCATGGAGCGCCACTTCCCCTCTCCGCTCAGAGTCAGAGGAGGAGGCCCCTCCGGAACTGGATTACTCCTTATCGTACTCACAGCAACAGTTGATGCAGGGTGACGGCCCCAACGTGATGCCTCAGACCTCTGATGAACTGCGCTAGCTACTTATGGCACTGCGACTCACCTGAACTGAGTAGCACAGGCTAATGGAACATTATATCCAAGCAGGAGGTGACCGCTGTTTGTAAGTTTTCGTCATTCCTTGGATGGCTGTCTCATAAACACTCGTCTACGGTGGTCAGCAGGTGACAGCGGGACTGAGCGAATATCCACACGCCCCACACATGATAAGTGACTGTTACAGACCTATCTTGAGTTTTGTAATTTGCTGTTTTCTTTATTCTTTCAATTCCTTATGTTTGCATGCAAGTGCATATGGCCTCTTGCCTGTTGGCAAGAAGCCTGGGGTGGGGGGGTCGGTTTATAGTATACTACAAAATGTCAGTCCATAGTATATACCTGTGGGCTACTCTATAATGTAGAATTGTCCTCTGCGTGCTACTTCACTGTCTGTTGCATGTGGGTAATGCACACCTATTAGGTTCTTTTGGTTCTTTTTGCTCTTACTGTTGTGAATGCATGGGAATGATTATTTATTGTTGACCTGGAATGTGTGCGGCCTGGCTGGTTGTGCCTAGAGACATAAAGTCTACCAGTACACAAGTAGACACAAGATTGCCATAGCTCTCCTTCAGGAGACTCATTTAACACAACAAACACTGCAGTCGCTCAGTAAAAGATGGAGGGGCATGGTCATAGGCACAACTTATTCAGGCTACGCAAGGGGGACCTTGATTTGGGTGGCACTGGGTATGCCATTACAGATAATGCACATGCGCATTGACGCTCAGGACCGTTATATGGTACTGGAAGACTCTTTAGACGGTCGACCACTGTCTGTGGTTTCACTCTACGTGCCCAACTCAGGGAAATCTACATTCCTTCAGACACTAACCCCGGCTCTCCTTAGGGATCCATTGGTACCCACTTACTGGGGGGGGCGATTATAATGGCGTTCCCGATTTAATCCTTGACTGTTCTTGCCCTCTCCTCCCTGGAGCTCAGGCTGTTGGACTTGCACACACTATGACTGCTTGGGCCACGCAGATGCAATTGTTTGATGGCTGGCGAGCAAAACATTCCACAGACCCGGTATACTCACACTACTCCACTCTCCATGATCTGTACATGCATATAGATGCCATCTACTGCACGGGAACAGCGCTGACACATATAGCTCATGCTGAGTATTTAGTTTGCACGAACTTGGACCATACCCCCCTGCAAATTCAACTGACTTGAGGTGCATCCAGACCCAGCATACCGACCTGGTGACTCCCTCTGGAAGCACTTCATGACCAGGCTCTAAGTGCTGCCATCTCGCAGTCCATAACCACATACTTCAATACCAATGAAGGAACGGCCACACATGCCAGCATTGAATGGGACGCTCTGAAAATCGTTCTGCGTGGGCAGGTCATGCAGGCAGTGAATGGTACTCGCTTGACATTAACTAAGGAAATCCAAGGGTTAGAGGCCAACATGTTACACCAGTAGCGCACGGCCCCCATGGATCCGCACATATTACCTGCACTCTCCAAAACCAAGTTAGCACATAAGTAAGCACTGGATAAACTTTGTGCCCAAGATTATAAGCAGTACTTGGCCAGACGCCACATGGACGGTGACAAAGCAGACAAGACGCTTGCTTGGTTGTTGAGGAGCAACCCTACGCAACATCCTATCACTGCAATATATACCCGGGATGGTACCCTAGTTAACACACAAGATCAGATTAATGACTCTTTCCATGAATATTATGTGTCAGTATACAAGGCCCCAGACTCAGGTGACCCTCAGGCAATGCATCTGTTTTTAGAACAGGCGGCCCTCACACAAGTAACGCAGGACCAATACTCTGAACTAGAGGCTTCACTCACGGTAACTGAAATCTCGGACACTATTAAGCAGCTAACTAGAGGCAAAACTCCTGGAATGGAAGGCTGGCCCACGGAATTCTATGCTACCTACTCAACTCAGCTAGCTCACCCTATTTCAGGAATCCTTCGATGGGGGCAAATTGCCTTCTTCTCTCTGCGGGGCTGTGCTAGTAGTCCTCCCAAAACCTGGTCGGGACCCCCTACTCATGAGCTCGTACTGCCCGTTGTCCTTACTTACGTCAGACTACAAAATCCTGGGTAAATTGTTGGCCAACAGGCTGCTGGGAGCTGCTCCCCTTTTGGTCCACATGGACCAGAACGGGTTTGTCCTGGGTAGGAGCATGGGGTTGAATCATCGACGCTTGTTTAAACTCCTAGAATGGGCCCAAACGGTTCCTGAGCAACACTGGATAGCAGCCCTAGACCTAGAAAAGGCCTTCGATACCCTGGGATGGGATTATCTACATGCGGTACTGGCTCGATTTGGCATAGGGACAAAGTTCCTACGGTGGGTGAAGATATTATACACTAATCAACGTGCTCGTGTGAAAACAGGCCGAGTCATCTCGCCACCCTTTGATATTGAGCGCGGCACCAGGCAGGGTTGCCCACTCTCACCCATTCTGTTCGCCTTGGCCATGGAGCCCCTGGCCTGCGCGCACCGCAGTCATGTTATAGACTGGGGCATTTGAGTGCATACACAGTGGCATATAGTGTCCCTTTATGCGGATGACGCAATGATTTATTTATGCCATCAGGAATGGGTGCTCTGAGGCCTAGTGGACCTCTAGACACTCATGTGCGAATGTCGGGCTTGAAAGTCAATTTGGATAAATCCGTCTTATTTCTGATGTCATCCATCACAGTCGAACAAAGGCAGCGGCAGCCTCATGCCGCGCTTGCCAGAGCTTATGACTCATTTAAATACTTGGGTGTCCAGATCTACCAATCCCCGTCTGATCTGATAGACGGTAATCTGAGGAAGGCGATCGCCAGTGCCAGAGCGTCTCTCTCGTTCTGGACCGCCCTCCGCCTATCTCCCATGGGCCGGATAGCCATATCTAAGATGCTCCTCCTCACTAGGCTCCTATATTATTTCACCGTTCTCCCCTACAGACCGCCTCAGAAACTTTTCCACAACCTCTGTTCCCTGTTAGTATCTCTGATATGAGGAAACTCCAGGGCGAGGGTAGCACTCTCAAAGCTTTACCTTCCTATATCTGAGGGAGGAGTGGGTGCGCCCAATTACGAGCTATATTATGCAGCTGCCCAGCTCCAGTGGCCTACGTGCTGGCTTGCAAAGAAGAGCCTAGCTGAACTAGTCACTTGGGCAATGACGTTGTTGTGACCAGACCTGCTAGAATGGCTATCAGGCACTAGAACGCAGCTTCAGAGGACGGAGGGCTGCACTCTGTTACATGCAACCCGTAGCGCCTGGTCGCCTTACGTGACACCCAATCGCCGCCCTCCGTCATATGCCCCAGACATCCCCATTGAGACGTCACCAAGTACATTCACCCATCTAAAGCGCCTGGAATTGGTAGAATGGCAGGCAGCTAGACTGACAACTTGGGGAGATTTATACGTTGACTCCGTTCTGTGTGATTTTGATGCTTTGAGGGATGACTATGGGGTGGCACCCGGAACATTCCTTCTCTATGCTACACTAACACAACAGGCAACACGTATCTGGGGGGACATAAGTGTGGCACCACCAATCTCTGAAGCCTTGCAGACACTATAGATGCATGGGTCTGGCAGGAAAGCCATCACGGCCATCTATTATTCTCACAGAACGGACACGGCCCCCGTATTGTCCCCACTACGTAAATACTGGACAGCGGTGCTCTCCACCGAAATCACAGACAAGCAATGGCAACAATGCGTAGGAAACCACAAGACCATCTCAAGGAATGCTCACAAATTCACACAATTTAACTATTGGCATCACACATACTTTACCCCACACAGGCTGGCGCGAATGTATCTGACCTCCATGAATATTTGCCCCAGGTGCCATGACATGGGTGCTGACTTTCTACGTATGGTTTGGACGTGCTCCCACATCAGAACATACTGGGGGAAGGTCTCTGACTTAACGGCTGTGGCATCGGGAACCACAATTCCAATTCAGGGTGCTCACTATCTTCTAGGGATTACAAAAAGGAACGCACGCTGTAAGAATCTCAACAAATTAATTGACCTGGCACTGGTTCTGGCCAAACGCACTCTGGCAATGACCTGGAAGTCCTCGGCGTGCCCATCCACTAGACACTGGCTCCTTGCTCTTAGGCGTGCCCTATGGGCCAAACACGACACATTGAAGTCTCAGCCCCCATGACCAACGGCCCGGGCGCAGCCTGTGGATTGGCAACACTATGTAACCACCATAGAGTCCAGACTTCGGTACACACAGGACTATGGGCGAAATGACGTTAGCACTGACGCCACACATGATTAGCATAACTGGGATGCTCCGTACACCCACACTGGGGTATGCACATAGGCGTAGAGGTGGGTCATGCACAAGCGGGCACGGTATTCAGATATAACTGTCCCACGCCTCCGGCACGGCTTGGTCGCAGTTACACACAATGTAACATGTGCTCTGCATAATCCCTCCACAACCTTGCTCCCATAATAGCACCCATTATGGCAGGACCGTGATAGCTTGCACTACGCATAAGCGGCACATTCAGCGGGAGCATAATCTTGACACATGTAGGACAGGCACACTAGTAAGGTGGTATCAAGTTTAATAGTTTATTTCTTTTACGTTATGTTTTAATACAGCTTTGTGCAGTAACATCTGCTGTTAATTTCTTAAGTGAATTAATGTCATCACTGATTGGTAGTAATGTTGAGCACAGCGATTCGCCCCCCCACCCAGTAGGCACAATAATGCAAATGGAGATGTACTACATTTTATACTTTACTATGACGTATTTACAGCTGTATGTTGTGTTGTGCGTAAAATTGATAAAGATTTTTTTTTAAAGTAGCCCTCTAAACATGTCTCAGTTCTGCCAATGCAGCCTGTGTGTGCAGTTTTAAACTTCCATTTCTACTCGGCAAAATAAACCTTTTGCGAAACCAAAACTGTCCTTTGTAATATATATGTCATCCATAGGGTAGGCCCTAAATAGCCCCTAGGGGCGGGTGCAATGTATCTAAAAAGTGGGACATATCATTTTAAGTTTTACATGTCCAGGTAGCGGAAAACTCTTAAATTCGTTTTTCACCACTACTTGGCCTGCCTTTCCTATAGACTAACATTGGAGTTACCTTATTACATTTAATGAACTGAAGTTTCCAAATGGGATCAGGTACTCAGTTCATGTATGGTGAAGTCGTATTTCAAATTACAATTTTGAAAATGCCACTTTTAGAAAGTGTTCAAAAACAATGGGGTAACCCTGTGTTCCTCAGAACCTGGGTATGTATAAAGAAAGCTACAAATGGTTCTGTCGGATAAGACAATTGCTTATACGTGCACGAGAAATTAATCATGAGGAAACCATTTAAATACAAGAAATACATATCTTTACAAATTGAAATTGGAACACAAAGGACAAACGATTTTGACAGAGAGGTAAGTTTTTTTACTTTTGCTCTATAGATCATATATTCATATCGGGCTGTCAAAGATTGAAAAGTGACATAGAATGAAATGAATAAAGTGACTAGGTGACATAAGTGAATCAGTGGTATTTACATATTAGTGAACCGACAATACAAAAAGATATACAGCAAATAATGATGGGGTCCGACCAATGCCACTAGCAATCTAATGTCTCTGGTACACACAAAAGAGCTTAATAGGTGTTTGGATGGACCAGAAGACCTAATGGACTTGGACCAGTAAATACATCGACGTTTCGACCCTGACGTATGCGTAATTAGGAAAGTGTCATGGCGGGTCTTCTTCAGGTCAAGGAAACAGTAAAAGACAGCCATCTTCAAATGAAAATTGGGGAGCCTCTGGTTGCAAAATTAATTAGACTGAGGCACAGGATTACAAGGACTCGTCATGCTTGTATTGAAAACACATTTTAGCTTATGATCACCTTCAAATGGTAATTAGGGATGCCTCTTTAAGTGAGATTAATTGGCTTGAGGCACGGGATGCAAGGCCTGGTCATGCTTTGTATTGAAGGGGAGAGCATGCCTGGAAGATTGTGATCTGGTTGCAGTGACTCATAGCCAGCTGCAGGGGCTGGTCACGGAAAACATCGGGTAGATGGGGGCTTCTCATTAATTGCCGCCTTCCCCGAATATCCAGTGATTTGCGGTCTTCGTGCCGTTTTTTTCCAAATTTCTGTGGGCCGAGCTGCTGGCTTGCATGTTACCGTCTTGTATGACTCCAAGACAGCCTGCCTTTTAGAAGCCCGGCCACGTAGCACATCAGGGTGACATGAGATCCCAAGCGTGCTCGGGAGAATGCAGCAGCTAGATGGATTGCCTTCCTTGGCCTTTAGTGCCTGTAGCCTGTCTCTGGGTCGCTTGACTGGGTGTAGCTGACAATTGTGCTTTGTGTATTGCTTCTAGACAGCCACACACAATAGAGAGACTAGGTGTGCCTGGATGGGTCATCATTGGCAGGATGGGAGGACGAAGCTGGGTCTAGCACTACTTACACTTGAATAGGCTGTTTCCTACCTTCACTCAAAGGGCCGCATATACCCCCTGTAGTAAGTCTAGAGCCAGGACAGGGAAGGCAGGAAAGGCGGGGGAACTTCAAAGGTAAACCTCTAGAAGCTTCTCCCCCCCACTTCAAAGGCACACCTGGGTATAAATACTGGACCTCAGACACCAGCTCTTCAGTACACTTCTGAACCTGTAGATACTCTGCCAGGAAGGACTGCTGTGCTGCTGAAGGACTGCTACTCTGCTGGACTGCTGCCTTGCTGGACTGCTGCTTTGCTGTCCTCTTGATTGGTGAGAAGGGCTGGACCTGCATTTCTTGAACCCAGAATGCCAGAGCGACTCCAAGGGCTAGTTGGCTGGTCTCCTGATCTAACGCCTAGGGGACACAACACGCGTCCAAAAACCTTGCACCTGCACCTGGACTCTTGCATATGTGAATCTACCCTCCAAGTGGTGCCACCCCAGTCCTGGACCCTTGGACGTGGGACTAACGTGCTCTGCTAGGCCCTGTGATACCAGCAGAACTAACGCCTCTCCTCTGCTGCATGGCGCAACCCCGAGCAGAACTGCTGCATCGTCGCTGCTGCATGGATCAGAACCATTGCAAAGACCCGCACTGCAGCCCATCGCCTCATCAGAACTGTCAATACATGAGGCATCCTCATAGCTGGCCCTCGTATCTCTCATCGATAACAGCCTCAACGATGATGCCGGACTTTGCATTGCAGCCTCACAGCTCCTCATAACCGACACATCACCCTGAATGCCTGACGTATCCTCAACACTGGACTTTTAATCACAAGACCTCGTCATCAGTCTACTCAACGACGCTGCAGAATGTCAAACCACCACCTCTCTGCATCTCAGAACTGACGTATTGCTTCGGCTGCGTGCCGCATCTTTGAAGTGGATCTTCACAACACTCCGCAAACCAAGATTTAAGGTACTCTGTTCAGGGAGCCTAGCTGGGTCCCTGTAGCTGGCTCATGCTCCATTGCGGTTGGCCTGAACGTGTGAGTTTGTCCCAGTTCAGTGCGACCAGGTATCTACATTTGGCGCTTAATGCCTTTTGGTGGTATTGTTACTGAAAGCTTTAAAATTGAATAGCTCAGGTTATACTGATTGGATTATTGTCATTTTGGTCTTGTGTTATTTATTAAAAATTACCCTATGTTTCTAAATCTGTTGTGGGATCCTTTTGTGGGGTGTTTTTACTGTTACTGTTTGAAGTATTGCACAAATACTTTACACATTGCCTCTGAGATAAGCGTGACTGCTTTGTGCCAAGTGTTCCTAGGGTTGTGGTGCAGGTTGATTTAGGGTTTGTTTGTCACTTCACCCTGAGAAGAATTGTGGTTGCTACTTGAGAAGGGTTTCACCCCCCCTCAATCGGTAACCCAATTACTTACACTGGCGTGTTACCTCAACCTCTCCCTACTCCCAGGGCATTTCCTTCATACGCCATGAAAATTACTTGCATGCTCGTCATCATAATGGAGTTAATTTTGGGCCCTTAAAGGGGTACATTAAATCCCTTCAGTCCTCCGATTTGTGCTAATTGGGTCTGGACTATCAATTACTTTTCCTTTAGCCCCTTTCTCTTAGCTTCTATTCTAATATGTCACTGCCATATTTTCCATACTGCAGTATTTCGTCAGGGGGTTTACTCTTCCAACAAGGAACACCTTGGCCAATCTGTTTGCTAATTTTGAGTCGTAGTCCTTGCACATAGGAGGCGAGGAACCCTCCCATGTTATCTCCAAGTGGATCGTTTAGTTCACTGTGCTCCCTGTACACCTGCATCAACCTCTCAAATTATGCATACAAGGAATCTTTAGGTTCTTGGGGAGGGTTGGAAAATCTTGGGCCAATTTATTTCCTTTTGGAGAACCTTAGACTTTAAGCGTTTTATAACTTCCTCGTATTTGGTCTTGACAAGGGGTGAAGGTGCATTTGTTCCTGCTACCCTAGGGGGCTCCAGAGTCGACCCTTCTACTGCACTGTTCATTGTGCCCGTAGGTCCTTTGGGAGCCCCACTTCAAACCATACATCCATATCCTCCCACAGGACCTTTGAAATGGTCACAGGGGATCCATCTGTGTATACTACTTATCGGGATTTCCCCTTAACTTCGTATGAGGATACATAGAGATGAAGAGATCTGTCCAGGACCACTGGACATGTACATATGCTCCTCCCTGTACTTCCTTCAGAGGGTGTTCCCTCACTCCCTCTCCTGCAGCTTCTCCCTCATTCTTTTTGGCAACCTCGTTCTTTTGTTTCACCTTAATCCTTTCCTTTTTTACCACAATTCTCTACACTTCTTGGTCTCACTACAATCCCAAATGTTCTTAATTAAGTCTCTTGCATGAGCTCTCAATTCCTCCGACTTTAACAACTTCAATTCCTTTTCACTTGTCATCATCCTAACATTCTCCTGCAATGTCTTTTTGTGTGTGCAAATCTACTCCACATTCATCCGCCACCTTCTCCATTCTCACATGTGCCTCTTGTGCTACCCTCTCTGCTTCTTTGCTCATGTAGAGAAATACGCTCTGATTGTAATGTCCTGAGAATTCTATCCCAATGTTACCCGTAACGATTTCTTTAAACTCGGCTTTCAGTTGGGCAACATTAACGCCCACATGTGTGAACGTTTTCTGCATTCACAAACTGTGCGATTTGTTAAAATCAGCCGTTTGCGAATTCAATATAGCCTTTTATGGTGTATGAAAGGCTTTGTAGTCACAATTTTAAGTAATCACAAACATTGCGATTACTTAAAATTGCGACTACAAATAGCGAATCACAAATTGCAATTTCCTCAGCACATGTATGAAGCATTTTCTAAATGCAAACTGTGCATTTAGGAAAATGCAATTACGGTAACCATGTGCAAACTGCATTTTTCAAAGTGCCATGTAGCGCCAACATGTCCTTAGGCCATGTGTGCGCTTTACATGTTCACATTTATTTGTTCAGGAGTGCTTCAGGTGGGCCTTAGGCCCCTAGGCTCCCTTGGCCTTGCATTACCTAATTTGCCATTACCAATTAGGTAATCGCAAATTAGTTAATGCAATACCATTCGCACCTAGGGGCCTTTTGGCCCATAGGAACGAATGGAGTAATATTACCTAATAGCGATTTATTATTCACCGAATCGCTATTAGGTAATATTAAGGAATCGCCATATCTTTGGCGATTCCTTATATACATAGCATTTTGCGATTACCAAATAGCGATTCTGTGAAAATTTCTATTTGGTTATCGCAAAATGCTTATTTGATACATGTGGCTGTAAGTCTTTGTGAAGTGTGTCCTATGCTTGATGGGGTAACTGGTAGAGCTGCAATAATCATTTGACCTACCACCAGGAACCTGTCCGAAACCTTGCCCTGCAGAGGACCCAGCTCTAATATGTCGGCCTTTGGTGTGGAATCTTGCGGTACACTTTGAATGCTCTGGCATAGTGGATGCTACCAGTTGTCTCAGTGGGGGAAGTGGTTGAGACACCTGCCAAAGGTTTTCTGCTTGTCGAAGCTGCACAAAGGGTGAAACAGTGATTTCTGTATAGCTGGTGGGTGCGCAAGCTTCTGTAGGGGTTGTAGTGTCTGTCCTAGTCTCAGTTGCTACCGGAGCTGTAACGCTTGCTGCGGTTCCTGTGTTATATGGGGGTGGTCTTGTGTTGAGGAGCTAGTCAATGAAGGGCGTCCTCCTCCTTGTTCTCAGCTCTTGTCTCATTTTTATATTTCTCTTTCTCCCATAGCTTTTCCTTTGTTATCTGTTCACTCTCTAGCAAAGGGTAAGCTCCGAAGGTCTCAATTCTTGCCTTCGCTTTTTCTGTCATTTATGATCCTGCGCACTTATCTATGAATGAGCCCTACTGCAGACTTGTAATGCAAACATCTTCCTTTACTTCTCCCTTGCCACCTGCTCCTAAAGATTTAAAGCCTCAAACACTGTGGGCCTAGGCTGAGATTTCAAATCGTATATCCATCATCTCAACTGTGGATTCTGGGAATAGTGAAAGTTCCACTCAGTGGGAGCAGTAGTTCTCCATCTGTGGACATACATCAGTGCCTTAGGCTAAGCCATATGCATGTGTGTAGCCCTTTCTTTACTGTCATCTCCCTAGATGGTGTACTTACCAGATTAAACTTTTCTTCCTTATTTGCATATTTCTCTTTTTTCGCAAAAGGGATTTCCCATACTAGTAAATACTCAATCACTCTTCATTCCAATCTCACGCTTTCTTTGTACTGGTGTGTTCCCAATCCTACCAATTCAATTACCTCTCTGGCAAAGGTCACCCTATCGCAGTGCGGCTACAGCGTTCACCAGCTAATCCATGTGCTGCACTAAAATGACGCAACAACCGAATATTGGCAGAACTGCCAGAACCGCTTTTCACTACATTTCTTCGTTTGTCTGCTTCGTCTACATAGAAATCTGTATAACAGCAAGAATGCTACTCACTTCTATGCAACATTAGACTCGACCCGCGGGAGTTACTGTACTCCGCGCGCTCACTTCCCGTGCACTAAGGAATGCACCTCTACAGAGTCCAATTTATACACTTGTACAAGAGAAAGTTATGTCCCTCTTTTGGTGTTACTGATAGCGCATCACAGTACACATCACCTTAGCCGACAAGTTCAACAATTCAGTAAATCTAACTTGATGTACCTCTCTTTGACTTCATAGCGTACGTATAACAACTTGCGCATTCATCAAAAATGAAAATATATCATTAATAACACAATAACTATTGATCCCACAAATCCAAAAGCTAAAGCCACATAATAATTATCCTCAAAATCCATCCATTGCATTCCACCACAATACACCTATTACAATTGCCAACATACACTGCCTCTCCTCTCACGTCTCTATCATCATTTGCATGCGTGCAAATCCCTACTGATACTCCATCTTCCTTCTTCAGCCACCTTGTCTTCCAGGACCAGGATCAGGTTGAGACTCAGGCAATATGGATCTCGGGTAAAAAATGGCTGAACCATGAAGGTGCACTAGTCGATTCCATTGACGATTGGGTTGAACTAGTAGTAATCAAATCCAATTGGAACCATCAGCTCTGCTACCAGATCTGTCGGTGCGACAACCCATCTTTCACAATCTTACCAAAGGGGAGACAATGGCTTGGACCTGGAGCAGTGTAGTCCCTATATGGACTTTGGTGCTCCCCGATCGAACCTGTCTCCATTTTTCTCTTGTTAATCCAAATGAAGTATCAGAACTGTAACATTCTCATTAAGAATGACAAACACAGATCAATATTGGAAAGGTTTATATAATGGATTATTAATCGAAATACATGAAATGCACCATCAAGAAAGTTAGCAGCAAAATATATAAATCCTAAGTGCCAAGAACTCAGTAAAGTTCAATGGAAAATCCAGCAGAGATTGGCCTTGTAAAAACAGGGAAAGGGAAAGATTCCTTTTACAGAGAAATCAGATCCTTCTATAGGACTTTGGACAAAGGTTTTCATACATTACTACACAAGTACATAGTTTTCAGGAAATGCACCAATGACGAAGAAAGATTTTACTATAAAATTCATTCAAAGATTCTCTCATAATACTATTGCATTGAACTCAGCAGTTCTCGCAGTTTATTCAAGTGCTTTAAATTGTCACGTTGTATAAGCAACAGCCTGGGATAGTTGGGATCTCCTTGGTTAGGTGCAGCATGATGAGAAGCTTCTGGAAATGCTCACTGTCTTTGAGTGCAAAGCTCACAATTCTTTATTTATAACAGAGAAACAACAGTATTAATCATCACATGGTGTTCTGCAACATCATTTCATGATGGAGGGCAATGTAAACACAGATCATGTTAGCGCAAGCTAGGTTTCTAATCCATTTTAAGCTAAGAAAAACAAGTACACAGCTCTTCCAGTCACCTATTTGTTGCAAGAGTTATGTAAGTATTTTGTACACTTGTATCCTTGGTATATATTTGAGTTACATTAGGGGATTTGCGCTGCACTTGAGATTTTTCTTCTCGGGCGGCCATCTTGATAGATTTTTGTGTTATCAAAACTCCTCGTTTCTTTTTAATTTTTTTTTTTATAATTCTTTTTATTATGGAACTGAAATTGACAATACAACAGAAACTTACAACCAAAATTAAAGCAATCGTCAAGATGGGTGCATCACTGAAAATAAAAGCCTCAGAAATGTGATCAATAATAATGAAAATAGATCGTAGCAATGACATACAGGCAGATCGCAGTCTTCACTTCTAAAGGGATTCTCTCTCTACATTACAAGGAGCACCATCTGCAAAAGGGCACATAAAAGACCTCTATATTCATTCCATGAGACTCCTCATTTCTTAATTTACTACACTATCCTCGGTAGGAAATGTTTCAGATCCTTTTTTCCAGCATTGATTCCATCAAGATGGAATTCATGTGTGCCACACTTTTGTCATGAATACAACATGTTAACACTCTAGCTGCTCATTAGAACACTGTGGTAAAGATGCAGTCGATCACCAGAGAGTTAACTGGTAGGCTGCTGATGGTGTTGAACGTATATTTCAGTCTGCATGCCAGAATGTTTTATTCAAATGGATGAGGAAGGTATTTGAGAAGTTACACAAAATGTGTCCTAATTTTGCTTTCTACAGATCTAACCATTATTTCTGTGACAAAACGGCCACCCTAATCTTCTTAATTTCTAAGGGAAATGTGTTAAGTTTTACAGTTTTGATTCAACAAAGATGACTTCAGGTGTGCCACACTTTTGTCATAAAGAAGAATGTTAGCGCTCTAGTTGTTAATTAGAACACTGTAGGATGCTGCAGTAGGACACAGGGGAATCAACTGACAGGCGCTGCAGCTGTTAGAAGTATGTTTTAACCACTTCATCAGACTTTATTCTCACATGGCTGAAGAAGATAGTATGAATTTAAAGAAAATATGGTCTCATTTTAGCTTCTGTAGCACCTTCCACACCTAATATATGAGAAAACCTCTAGTAGCAAGGAAAAGAATAACAGGACAATGTGGAAGGAAAACAATACATACAATATGGAGAGGTCAGCTGTCTAGATCAGCTGGGACCTCATGCAGATGCCACCAATCAGGATACAGTGCATAGTGTGATTATGTCTGCTGAGCAGAAACCACCACGCCTTTGCCAACTTGCCAAAGAAAGGTTTCATGAAAATCAACTCAGAACAAATCTCAAAACTTGGACTGCAAGGCTGGAAAACATTCAAATGTGAAATAGAAGAGTAATAAGAAGAAATATTTCCAAATATTGTAGGTTTAGCCAACTGTATTCAAACTGGAAGAGAAGAATACCACTAGAATACCTGGGAGAGGTGGGAGGGATAATCTTTGCCTCCTTTTCTTCAACAGAACCCAAACCTCCTTTCACGTTACTGGTAGAGATTCACATTCTATTACAAGACCGGAGGCTTGATTACGACAAGCTTAAAGCTGTGCAATAACATTACAAGAAACATGTTCTATTGGTTTGAAATAGAAGGTTCAAAAGGTGGGTTCTCTTGGCTAATCTGCTGGTTTAAAGTTGTCCGCCAGGCGTCCTGCTGAGATTAAAGTTTCTCTAGCTCCTCTAACCGAGTGGGCTCCGCACATGGAAAAGTCCATACTAGCTTGAGCCATGATCCATCTAAACCACCTGACCAAGGTAGATGGAGACATCGGGGCTTAAGGTTTCTTGAAAGATATCAGTAATTGAGATGCTCCTGAAGAATGAAATGTTTGGGATTCGTAACAATGAAGACAGGAGACCACATTTTATTTTTAAATTCATGAAAAGAAGAGTAAAATATTGAGACGGAATTAGCCTTTTGTACGCCTTGTAATTTAAAGAGGTACTCCCTGTGGAGAAAAAGATTTATTATCAACATTAAGTGATTTAGTATCTGACACTCTTCTAAACAATAACAAAAATAGAAGTCTAGTTAATTTTGTAGGTAACTGTTTCAATGAAAGAAATTCATTGTGAGGACAAGAGAGCATACATTTCAATACTACCTTTAAATACCACAGGGTTGAGTATTTAGGTTTTGGACATGGACGTCAATTCACCAAAATGCTAGAGGTAGCGGAAGTGACATCGCCATCCATTTGACCTTTACTTTTGCTCACACACACATGTTTACACATACTAAGACATTCGCACACACTCATGCACATAAACACACTCTCACCTGCAAGCATGCATACAACATATGATTAACAGCATTTTTTACTTACCTTAGCTTCTAGACAGGGTCATATTCCAGCTAACGTACTCCATTATTTATTACACTAATAGTGAACAATATTATTCACTATTTGTATAATCAAAAAATGACAGAAACCAGGCAAGTGGAGCACCAACCTGTGTCCATTAGGAAGAGCTTCCCTGTGTTCCAGGCACTGCCTTAGCCACCTCAGTAGCCAGGAACAGGAAGGGCCAAGCCAGGGGTATTAGTAGTTCTGAGACATGCCAACTGACCTGAAATCTTCCACGCCATAAGAAGAAGATATCCCCTGAGTATCAGATCATGAGGTTTACCCTCAGGATTCAAAAGTAGTTGTGGGAAGGTATGAACAAGTGTTGAAAAATCTGCAGAGATTTCCAGAAATTGAGGGAACCGCACATGATAGGGCCGAAAGGGAGTTACTATCACCAATGTGGCTTGGTCCCATCTAACATGAGGAAGAATACAGTGGACCATTGCGAAAGGAGGAAAGGCGTATGCATGGGGAAAACTCTAGGGTTGTAGGAAAGTCACCACCACTTCTGCAACTGGATCTGGTCTCCAGCTGAAGAAGCGAGGGAGCTTGTTCAGACGCGAAGCAAACAGATGTCCCCAGACATGAAGAAACCTGCAGAAAACATTGGGATGAACGGACCTATCACTGCTGTTGACAAGGAACCTGGATCCCCAATTTGCAAAAGAATTGGGGAGGTCTAGAATACATTCTGCTTTGAGGATAATTCCCCTTTTCGGCCAATACTGCCATGAATCCTTGGAGATATCTGCTAGTACTTTGGATTTTGTCCCTCCTAATTATTTTATCTACGTGCCGCTGAGACATTGTCCATCCGCAGAATGACAAAACTGTTTGATTTTGAAGGAGTCAAACTTTTTATGGCGAAACAAACTGCAAGCAGTTCTAAGCAATTTACATGATACTAAGTTTCGTCTGGAGACGATTTTCCTTCTGTTACATTATTTCCACATCTTGCTCTTCAACCTGTTCTGCTGGTGTCTAACCCTAGCGTGATATATGTGGCCTGACCAAAAATGGATCTTCGTTTCCAGGCTTCCACCTGGGAGAGCCACCACTCCAACTTCTACTGAGCCTCTGTGGAATGGGAGACTAATGATGAGTTGGGAAGGCCCATGCGAATATGAAGAGCCTTTAGACGTTGAAGTGCTCCATAATAAAAAGTTAGGGGAAAATTGCTTGAATGACTGCTGCTAGCAGGCCAACAATCCTTGCTAATCTGCGCAGAAAAGATTTGCTTAGCCTCAGTGCCAATTTTATCTCTTTCTTGATCAGTTTGATCCTATTTTGAGGAAGAAAGAGAGGAGATTTCTTCGAATCAATGATGAACCCCTAAAACTGAATTGACAGAGAAGAGATTAGGATAGATTTCTTTGGACTTATCATAAATCCCTAGGTTTGAAGGAAGGATATTGCAAACCGAGTCTGTACAAGAAGTAATTGTTTGGACTTGGCCATCAATAACATGTCTATTTTATATTGGATCGGGACTTTCTGAATTGCTCCTTTGGATAACAAATCCTGAATCTCTTGCAGAATTAGTTTGAATTCCAAGGCACTGAATACTATTGGTCCATGAGGAATGAACTGTAGATAGGAGGAAATAAAATTCTATCTGATAACCTTAAATTGTTTGCAAAACCCACTGGTGAAAGGATAATTAGTTTCCAGTTTTTGAGAAAGAGAGCCAGTCTGCCACCCAACTTTCTTGAGGAAAAAAGATTTAAACAATGTGATCTACATGAATTGGCACGGGATTTCCCTCTGCCTCACCGTTATCGACCTCTGTAGTGATTTTCCTTTTCCTTTTGCAGGTAGAAAGGAGCATATCCTGGCTTGTCTCTGAAACCTGAAGTATGTCCAGAAGTCTGGCATGTGTACGGATGGTCGATAGTAGCTCTGTTGAGAGTTGCTGGAGGAGCGTACCCTTCCGTGTTCACCTTTGTATAAAACACAAAGCGAAAAAACCTTCGTTTTGTTGAGCCTTGCCTAAAGAAGTTAAAGTTACTGTAATAGAATTCCAAAAATTTGCAAGGTGCCACCCACAAATGATTAATATTGTGTCTAAAATCTGCTTTTACCATTTATATGCGCTCCTTTTAGTGACCATCAAAAACAGGCTTTCGCTACAATGGGTTCAGGCTATGCTCACTCTGCCTCTTGTTTTTTTGTAATTTATTTTCAGGACACAGGGACCATGTTCCTGAGTTCTGTAATGGTTGCCACAACATATTGTTCAGTTTGTGACCAGCCATTCAGGATTGACTAGTCTCCTTTAATGTGGCCAAGCAGAATATCTGGACGCCAACTGTCAAGATATCACTAACTTTTGAACCTTAATTTCACAAAAACCGCTTTAAAAATGGATTTACATGAAATTACAAAAAACAGGCTTTATCCATAGATATCTGGCTTTCTGCCAAATTTAATGTAATTCTGTCCAGCCATTTTTTTCTAAAATGCTGTCTACAATTCCAGTGGCAAATAAGATGGGAAAAGTTAATTTAGGTCCCTCCCTTTTTGTCGGAACCTAATTGATGAATCACTCTAGAGTTTTCCAGGAAGGTGCTGAGGTGGATAAACTTGTATTTTGGAAAGGTTAGTGAAGATTCTTCAAATGGCACCAAAGTTTTTAGCACAAAAAAAGCATTCTTCCTATAAAAACACTGACCTAAATATATCTACACAGTGGCAAGGCCCTGTGGATGAAGGCTATGCATGGTGGGGGATTGGCTATACATACGATAATAAAATATAACTTTACGTAAAAAAAAAACTAGAACTCACTGAAAAGAACAAAGGTTAAAGTGACATTATACTTAGGAGAAAATATCAGTTACAACATGCTGCTAAAAACATAAAAATAAACTGAAATTCACCAGTTATAGCTATCTCAAGTAACTAGAACCCGCTCTGCCACTTTGCACAGTTTTCTCATCTATAATTTTATTCCAAATATTGTAGTGATATTATTGCTGATGTTATAGATCATGTCATGAGTGATATAATATGTGAAGTAATTAGCAGTGCATGGCGAGGGTGCTAGCTATAGTTATCTTAGGGCATGAGTTATAGTTTCTTAAGATAACTATAACTGGTGAATTTCAGTGGTTTTGTACATCTACAATGGCATCTTTTAACTGACATTTTCACCTAATTATAATGTCACTTTGACCATTGTTTTTTTCAGTGAATTTCTAGAGTTTAACGAAAAGTAATATTTTATAACCATATATAAAGCAAACCCCCGTGCGTGACGGTGTTGGCAGCATAACCAGCAGTCAGGCCCTGCATCCAACCCCCAGTCAGCAACCAGTCCTACTCCGGCGTGAGGTAGACCACAGGGCCTGCCCTGCAACCAGGCCCTGAGTCGCACCACTTGTAAACAGCCAACCCAACGCCACACACGGCCTTCTGGCATGCACAGCGTGTAGTTGGTCTCGCAGATCCTAGCTGCACTCAGGTAGACTTACTGACTTTGCCAAAGAGTAAGAATACCAAAATATAAAAAGTGACCCTAGTATCATTTTTCTTCAAAAATCCCCAATATTTTAAGTCTGGTGTACATTTCAGTAATTCAATGCAATGTTTAATAATAGTGATTATTATAAAAATGTTTATTAAACATATAAAAAAAAATACATATGTATGATGTGTCTGTGAGTCTTTCTTTTAACATAGTTGTTTATATTGAAATTTGTGGGATAGAAAGACTAAGACATAGGGCTTGATTCACAAAAGTAAACTTAGACCAAAAGTCTAAGTTTAGACCTATAGTCTAACTTTACTACTACTAAAGTTCGACTTTTCATCTAAGTTTAGACCAAAAGTCTAAATTAGCCCAAACGTCTAACTTTACTACTTCTACTAAAGTTAGACTTTTAGTCTAAGTTTGACTTCCGGTCTAAACGTAGACCAAAAGTCTAACTTTAGTAGCAGTAAAGTTATACTTTTGGTCTAAGTTATACTTTTTGTCTAAACTTAGACCAAAAGTCTAACTTTACTACTACTAAAGTTAGACCTCGCTCCTCGCTGCAGCTGCTCACCACCATGGCTCTCTCGCTACCGGAAGCTCCTGGACCTACCCATTTTCGTGACTGACGGCTTACCCTGTAACGTCCCATGCACCAACTAGACAAAAGGTAGCACTTTCTAGTAAAGTTTTGTGACAATTTTTCTGTTCTCCTTTTGAAGTGTGGCACCTCATCATATTATGAAGTGTCTGTTACAACAGACATGGTCGTCTGTAAACCCTTTCTGAAGGTATGATGCTTGTCTCAATAGCTGCCCTATTTTTGTTCAGTAAACTCTTAGAAAAGACACAAGGTCTAATATTTTTCTTCGTTGGATTTGGCAGCAAGTCCAAAAGACATTCTGTTTTTCGACTGGACTTCACAGGCAGTAATATGCCCAGGCATCTTAATCTCTTTAGCCGTAACTTTGGCATTGATTATCTGGGCCCTGCCAAATTAAAAAAAATCCTCTGTTATTCAATTAACTTGTTGTATTATTCTTGCATTGATATATGCAAATGGGCAGTCTTTTTACTGTGGTTGAACTGTTTGGTGGTTGTTCTATGTTGTGCACTATAGACTTAGCAAATGAAAAAAACTACAGTGCACCCTTAGGGGCAAAAGTAGGGCAAGGGGATAGACTGAGTACTTAAGGCAACATCATCAACAACACCAATGGGGGTGATGTTTGTATAGTACAGGCACACCACATATGTACACAAAGCACAACACATAGATCAACACAAGACTTTAGGCTCTTGCGTTGTCATTCCAAACAAATTGCCAAAATTAAATAGAGGCAAAGATGCACATCATCATACCTGAGGGCACAGAGGCAAATGTATACTGGCAACCATGTGTACTGTAGTGAACACAGCTGATATGCAGCCAAACAGCTGACATGCAGCCACACAGCTGCCAAATGACTCACTATTGTTTGAAACCCATTTAGCTAGCCCTAGATTTTTGATTAAATCACTTTCCATGTTTGATTTCCAAGCCCAAATGTACAGTCTCCAGAATGCCTAATTCTCTTAGATAAAAATCCAGAACTTGATGAAGTGGTTACCCATGGCATGGGCAAAAAGGAACATGTGAGTTGATGAAAGTAAAATTTCAAAAAAGCAAATCCTCAACTGATTTGGTAAGATGTTGATAATTTTAAATTTTTTTTGTTTTGCCACTGTTAAGAGATTTAGGGGCTGATTCTATGCGACCCGTAAAGGCTCCAACCATCGGCCGCTCGGTTTACTTTCGGACTTCTGCATTATAATGCTGGCGGTCGGAAAGTAAACCGGCCAGTTATTCCAGCTGCCTTCCGATGGGCTCAAGGAACCCGTCAGCCAGTCGGAACCGGCTCTTAATCCCAAAGGGTAGGCCTTTCCCTTGGGATTACGATGCACAGTTTCTGGCATGGCTTCCATGACAGCCTGTCCGACATGGAAACCATGTCGAAAAGTGTGTTTGGGGGTTCACAGCAGGGGCCCCTTAGGTGTGCGGCCTCCGGTTGGGGGCGAGGGGGTACCTATGGTGCCCCCTGTTGATACTTGCACCCCGTGGCAGGCACCTTAAGGTGCAGGAATGAACAACACCTCCCACTTCTCAATGGGTAACACAAGCTCCCATTGAGAAATGAGAGTATGTGACCAAACAGTGTTTGGTGGCATTCTCAGGTCTGCCCTCCAGTTATCCGTTTGGGGGGGCAGGACACATCCAGTGTATTGCAAGGCAGCATTTGGCTCATACAAGTCCTATAAGGGTAAACTTATGCCGCATTTGTGAATCGTGACCCAGTTAGTGGGGCAGGAAGTACACCTAAAACATAGTTTTCATTGAGGACTCAATATGAATCCTTCCAACGTCCCACAACCTCCTCCGTATTTCCGTCCAATCATCCTGCAGTCACACGCAGGTTCAAGTCATGTGAGGGAACGTCGTTGCTTCCATGCCACACTTAGATCTCGCCAATGTGCTGCATTGAAGCAAGACAGTCGCTGTGTGAGCTTGAAGCGGATGTTCCTGGCTACCTCACAGACCTGTGCAAATGCTCACCGCGACGTTCCCTCCGAGAGGGGCTGCGGCAGATCTGCCAACCATCTGTCCCTAATCTTCTTTAAGTTGACAGTGTGGTCAGCCTTCAGAGCTTTATATATGTGTGAAATTAATCCCTTGGTGGAGCCCAAGTCAAGCAACAATTGCAGTATATGTGATTCTTCCGGTTCATCTGGAAAAGTCACTCACAGCTTGTGGGTGGTGCTGGAAACTTTTGCATATTGATGGAACTGACCAGATGGCAGCTGATAACGTTCCCTTACATCATCAAATGAGAGGAAGGCACCAATAATATACGGATCCCCAGCCGTCAAGCAACTCGCAGCGTACCATCGTGTGAGATCCACCAGAAACTGCTTAAACACCAAAGGGGGAGCTGCCGAGCATATGGGGTCCTGCGGAGAACCAAAGAAACTACCCACTCCCAAACCCCTGCGACCTGGCGGACTATGAATAGGTAATCAGGAGGAACCTGTGTCTGCCTGCTCACATCAAAGAAACCAGGAGACTATTCAAATCTATGTACTCAGTGGAATGCAGCCAAGGGAGTCCTGAAGCACATAGAGGCAGCTCTGAAGTAGAACCATTTTGTTGAGGGCCACTCTCCTCATAATAGAAAGTGGAGGCGGTTCCAGAATAGGACAGAGGCAGTTAGACCCATAACGACTGCTCCCATGTTCAGCCTATAATTTGCCTTCGCCATATGAGTGACCTGTATACCCAAACAGCTAAATGGGTCATGCTTCCATCACAGTGCTGCCACAGGGAGAGTGGCAGCATTCACCCTACCAGTCCTGCAGCGGGAAAAGGGTCGACTTCCTGAGGTTGACACGTAAGCCTGAGACCGTTCCAAATCAGGATAACAAGAGCACGGGTACTGACCTCTCCGAGTAGCAAACATGGAGCAATGTGTCGCCTGCATACAAACAGACAATGTGAGTTCGCCTTCCTACCAAGATGCTCCATCGGGACATATCACGGCGCAACCGTACAGCGCAAGGCTCCATTGCCAGGGCGAAAAGAAGTGGAGACAGCGGACAGCCCTGTTGCGTGCCCCTTTCTATCGGGATGGTCTCTGAGATCACACCACCACTGCAGAGCCATGCTATTGACAGTTCGTAAAGTAGCCGAACCCAGGACATATTTTCCTGGCCCAGACCCATCCTCCTCAGGTTCTCTCAAAGGTATTCCCAGCTTAAAGTATCAAATGCTTTTTCAATGTCCAGAGTGACCATCGCTGCTGGAACATCAACACCTGTCATCGAGTGAACAATGTGGGAGAGTCTAAACAAGTATTTGCAACAAGGGGACCCGTTTGTCGCACCACCATGTGTATTTTGATTGTTTAAGTACAAAGTTGATTGTTGCCCACTGCAAATGGCTAGCCATAAATTTAAGCCATTAATACTTCAAAATGTCTTAACACACATTAGAGAGGCAACTTCAGGCAAACTCATGATTAAAAGCAATGTGCTAAATGTTTAACGCAGATAGATGGATTGATAGGTAATTTTCTTAGTTTATGAAATGCTTTATTCAAGAACTTCTGACTGGAGAACACAATGCCACGCAGTCAATGCGTTTTGCCCGGTAATGGGCTTCTTCAGGGCTGCAAACGTATACAGACATGGCTTACATTATTTTCTCGTACAAACAGTGCGGATTACATTTAATCCCTACACACATAAATACAATAGAAGACAAACTCTTCTTAATACATTAATTGTCGCACACCAATATTTTCTGAGCACATAATTTCACCCACATTTTGCACAGTACAACAAATTTCCTATATATTTCTTGACTCCCTAGCATTAGACCATTTTATATAAAACATTTGTCCATTGTTTACAAGTTAAAACCAAGACTCAAGTCATCATACATTATAGCTTCTTTATATTGGCATTTTTTTACTACTCTCACCAGTATAAGACCAAATTCAAGGATTCTCCACATTGTGTTATTGGAATGGACTGTTAAAAAATGTGCTTGAACGAGTGCTTTATGATGTTATTATCAGCTCAAATAAGTATGTACTATAATATTCAAAATGTTAAAAATAGCAAATAACCCAACACCCTCATCCACCAACCCATCATCTGGGAGGGTTCAAATGATTCAAACTTGGGGTGTACATACATCGCGTGTGATGTCCTCATATCTTATTACTTCAAGAAAAAGAGAAACCAAACCACCTAAAACAAACGCAAAGTTCAGGGGAAAAAAAAGAGGCATTCCGAAGTAAACGGTATTGTGTATGGATGCTTAGTTCAGTATCCCAAACCCCGACTACAAAGGTTTTACGTTATGGGTTAACTATTTTATTTCACTTACCCAAAAAACAGTTGTGCATTCATCCTTAATTTCTAGAGGAAGACTTGTCCATCAAATACTCGTAATCCATACATAGTTTCGGTACACGAATTCTGTTGACCAAGAAATAAAAATCCACAATAAGTGCTATCACCTAGTTCCCATATTATAAAAAGGATTCAACAAAGTCCGTATTCTCTACATGATTGGTGTTAGGTGATGTGTAATACCATTACTACTTCAAATATTAGGCAAACATGAAACCAGTACATCAAGGAATATTAACAGATGGGTTATCTCCAGGATCGAGTATGGATACAAGGCAGAAGACTTTTTCCTCTCTAAGTGCAGGGCAAACTATCACGAACACAACAAGATGGTGGAACTCATTCTACTTAAGAACTTCTTTCTATATGATGACACATGTTTCCAGTAGCTCCAAGGTACAGCGATGGGGTTCAAATTTGCCCCATCGTATGCAAATCTTTTCATGGGGTAGGTGAAGCTTGTCCATTCTTGGGCTCCATGTAGGAAGCTGGCTCTGTATATACTATACCAAAGTGAAGTATAGTATGCACAGAGTCCAGTGGAACCCAAAAGATGGGCAGCGGTAAAGTAGATAGCACCTCACTCTCTATTTGTGGCAGTGTGGTCAAGCAGTAAGGCTTTATCAGAGGACCGTGTTAAGCATTTGTTGTACACACTCAGTCAGCAAATGAATTCACACACTCAAAGACTGAACTTCAGACCAATTGTATTTGTATAAAACATTTTTAGTTGTTTTATTTTCTAGAACTAAGCAAGCCTGGCACAGGTAAGCAATAAATAATTTACAGTAGTAATGCAGTTTGTAAATAGTTTGAATTGCAATTGTAAATGTACATTGATTTGATTACAAAGTGTTACTGGTAATGCAATGCTTTTCAGAATACAGTACATATTCTTTGTATAGGAGACTTTGTAGAATATCATGTAAGTTACTTTTCAGATTACTTTTCTTACACAGTGCAGTATACCTGGATACTGCACTGGGACATTTCCTGTAAACAAGTAAGTAAAAGCGTTTTTGTTATTTAGTACAAGTTTAAAGAATTTCTTTAGATTTCCCCACTCCACACTTAGAAACTTTTCATAGAAAAACCGTCAAAGTTATCCTATGAAGGAAACAGTGTTATCGGTTTAAAGGTAAGTACTTTGTTGTGGGAGTTGTTGTTCTAGGGTTAGACTCAGGGGTCCCCCAGGGTCAAAGATGCACTCTTGTTACACCCTCAGCGGCACTAGGGCGGCCGGGTGCAGAGTGCTGAGGCCCAATGTTATCCAACGGGGGATAGGGGGCCTCTGATTGGTGGCTGTTGACGAGCAGGCCACTGGGTTGTGGGAGCTAAGCTCCTGGACTTAAGCTCAGGGCAAATGAGGGTTTAGGCCAGCACAAAAGATGCACCCTAAGCGGCACTGGGGTGGCCAGGTGCAGAGTGCTGTTTTGGCGTTGGAAGCCCTGTAGCTTTCAATGGGGAGTCTCCGGTTTGCAAAAGCACTGAAGGCTCAGGGACGAAGGTCTTCTGGGTGGATCACCACTTAGAGAGGTAAGTTAGGATCTTGGGGATTGATTAGGCACCATCGGTTGGCCCCCAAGGCCATGGTAGGGGTGCCTCTTAGGGTCTGATCTTCTTACCAGCTCCTGGTCACAGTTGGGGGGACCTTCTGGTTTGAGGCTGCAGGCTTTGGCTGGAGGCTTGAGGCTGGTCAGGGGTCGCCGGTTCTTGGGTCAGGATTGCCGACGAGACCTCCTCTTGGTGTTGGGCCACTCGAACTTGGGCCGTGGGCGTCAGGTGCAGAGTTGTGCAAACTCGCAGATCTTTGCAGAGCTGGAGTCTGTTGTTTGAACAAATCTGGTGTTCATGGGAGACAGAGTCTGTGGGATTGAAGGCAGGCTGGTCCTCCGGGTTTGCCGAGGTTGCTGGCTGCAGGACACAAAGGTATTTTGCTGGAGCAGGTTCGAGGTGGGAACAGGCCGGTAGGGCTGGGGCCAAGTCAGTGGGCGTCCTCCTCTTGTTCGGCACGGCTGTTCGGTCCTTCTTCTTCTTTTCTTCTTCCAGGTTCTGGTCTGAGGAAGCAAGGTTCTGGGGTGCCCCTAAATACTAGATTTAGGGGTGTTACAGGTAGGTAAAAGGTTGGGACCAATGGGTCCCTTCCCTGGGGTGGGTACACCACCTATTATGCCACCCTCCAGTGGGGGGGGGAGCATAAGCTTTTCCCTGGTTGGCTGAGTCCCCCCATCTGCAAGATGGCGGGGACTGAGAGTTGTGCTTCATCTTGCCCCGCCACCTGAGGGGTGGAGTTGGCAGAGGTGGGCACATCTCTGTTCCTCACTTGCTTTTCGTGCCGGTTCTCCCACCTAAAGTGGGAGTCAGAACCAGTGGGGACCAGTTGCTGAAAGCAGCAAGTGGCCTGGGGAAGCTCACAAAGGCGGCAAGCCTTTGAAGCTTCTCCTTCGTGGACCCTGCCCTTCCTGGGAGAGGAGGCTTGTCCCTGGATGTGCATTGTTTCAGGCCCCCAAGAGCGGCAGGCTCTCGACCCAGGGGTCCAGAAACATGTCTGGTGGTGTCAGTTGAAAGCAGCCACTCAGCCTGGACACTAGTGGCAGGTCATTTTTCAGGGGGTATCTCTAAGATGCTTTCTGTGTGCATTTTACATTAAATCCCACACTGGCATCAGTGTGGGTTTAATGTGCTGAGAAGTTTGATACCAAACTTCTCAGTTTCCAGTGTAGCCATTATGGTGCTGTGGAGTTCTTAATGACAAACTCTCAGCACTATATACTCTTAATGGCAGTACTACACTTACAATGTCTAAGAGTTGACTTAGACACTGTAGGGGTACAGGGTTCATGCACCTGTACCCCCACCACGGGTATAGTGCGCCTAGGGGTGACTGATCTATGCCAGGGCAGTGGTTAGTAGGCATGGCACACAGGGATGTGTGCCATGTCGACTCTTCACTTTGTTCTGCACCAAGACATTCACCCTGCCAAGGCAGTGTGTGAGTGTAGTGGTACAGGGCCTCTAAGGGTTTCACAGTAAGTACTGCAGCCCTTAGGGGTCTTCTCTGGTCACAGTGCCCTGGATACCTGTGGTACCATTTACCAGGGACTGACCTGTGGCCAGAGATGCCAATTGGGTTTTGTTTTCAATGCAGTTTTAGGGAAAGAGACATAGTCCCTAGGTACCTGATTGGCAGGAGCCCAGGGCGCACTCAGTCAAAGTACATCAGCAGTTCAGCAAAACATGGGTGCTACCATGCAGAAAGAGGGCACTTTCTCACACTCCATCAGCTTCACAATAGTCGAAGGATGTTCACTATTGGGAATGATACGTAGACGATATTATTATTGTCTGGACAGGCACAGGTTAGGGGTTTAGGTCTTATTTTGAATATTTAAACAACAACCCATTCAATGTGAAATTCAAATTGAATATGTCCCAAACCTGTATTCAGTTCCTGGATGTAGAATTCTATGCACAAGACCATACCGTACACAGTACCCTGTTCCGAAAGGAAACAGCGGTTAATAGCACACAACATTATCAGAGTGTACTTCCTCCATGCACAAAACGGGCTATTCCATAAGGAGAAATGAACAATATGTGTAGAAACTGCAGTGAGGAAAAACAATTTGACAAACCCACCAATCAAGTAATCCTGAGGCTTAAGAATAGAAGTTACAAGGAAAATGACCTCCAAAAAGCAGCAGCCAGAGCCTGAAATGTTAAACGCAGTGACACTTTGAAGGTTAGAGACAAGAATACAATGGAACGTCTGTTGTTCATCACCGCAAACTCTAGTATGAACCAAGAAGTCTTTAAAATTTTAAATAGACACTGGGTATTGTTGATAGGTGTGCCTGGGGTAGGTCAACATCTCACTAAGAGACCTTGCATAACTTATAAGAAGGTGAAGGACCATCAGGGAAATTATCTGTCTCAGTTACACTGGTCTAAATCCGGAATCACAGGAAACTTGGCTACAACGGCCTAAGGTTTTTTTTTCCTTCTGGTAATTGCAAGCAGTGTCACCTGGGACAAAAAACTATGAAGTTCGAATATAACACCAAAAGAACACACACCATCAAACACTACATAAATTGTCAATCATGTTATGCTATTTATGTAATTGTGTCTGAGGTAAGATCTATGTGGGAGCACTATGCGGCCACTTAAAACACGGATTATGGAACATCGCAGTTCATGGCTAAATGGGGATCATTCATATCCCTTAGTTTCACATGAATGTACTGCAGGGACAAATAGAGCCAATTTCAAATTTCATGCCATAGATCTCGCCCTTCCTTATCAGAGAGGAGGATATGGAGAACTTTTCCTCTGACAGTTAGAAGCCAAGTGGATTTGTGAGCTGAGATCAGATAATGAAGGGCTCAACTTAGACCATGAGCTTCATTATATTTGAGAAGGATGCTGATGTGTGTGTGATCTAGTGGTCTTTAAAGGGTGATGCTAATTCTTGGAAGTATAACTGATTAATGATTAGCGAAGTTTAGCGGTCATCTGAAATGATAAAACAATGAGTGATGAATTCTTTGGAAAGTGATGCCAATTCCTGGATTCATAACTGATTAATGGTTAGAGATGTACAGAGTTCATTTGTCACGTTGAAATAACGAGTGGTAAAATCTCTTCTGTGACAAGCTCAAGCCGCAAGACATGCGAAATAGGAGTATAAGGTTATCTGTAATTTAAGATGACCTTTAATTATATATAATTGTTCTAAAGAGTGGTGGCAATTCTTAGTGCCGAGCTCTGAATTTCGGTTCCGCACACCAGGGGACTACTGTTATTTATAGGAAGTCTGAACATGTTTTGTGAAATCTTGTTAGTATGGTATGGAAAACAATAGATTCGGTTGTGTGGGTATGTAACTGTAAGTAATGATGATTAATTAGAAAAACGTGCAATGTATTCATGCGCGTAATGAAAAGAGTCAGCGGTCTAGTAGACAAGACACTGAAATTGTAACATACGTGCAAAAAGCAAGGAACTCACAAGAACTGCCACATTTACGCAAGCGCAATAGCAGGTCGAACTCATGGTCTAGTTGTTATGGCTCGAAATGTTTTTTGGGTATTTAAGCCAGCCCCAAAAACAATGGTGGTTTGACAAACCTTCCAAGATGCCAAATTCCCTTAGATGCAACTTCAATGGCCGAACACGAGTAAGCAGTAAGGGATCTGTTTATACTGTTAACTTGTTGACCGTATGCCTCGGCTACAGGGAGTGGGTGATATAATATAATATGACCGACCTATGAGGCAGAGTGAGGAATACATGTCGTGGTTCGCCAAATACGGGCTCTATGTGGCAAGGTGTTTCTTATTCAATCATGCTGAGTTTTTCCCAACATATATCACTGTATGTTATAAACAAGCACATACTTGCATGAAGTTCGTTAAACTTGTCTTATACGTGAGGTTGTGACAATTTATATGTATGGCGTGGTTAGCCAAATGTGGGCACAGGGTGGTGAAGTACTCCTTGCCTGATCATACATACTTATTTGACCTGATAATACCATCATGTAGCACTCATTCAAGCACATTTGTTAACAGTCCATTCCAATAACACAATGTTGAGAATCCTTGAATATGATCTTATACCGTTGAGAGTGGTAAAAAGAGATGCCAGTATAAAGAAGCATTAATGTATGATGACTTGAGTCTTGGATTTAGCTTGTAAATAATGGACAAATAATGTTTTATATAGAATGGTCTAAAGCTATGGAGTCAAGAAATACATATGAAATTAATTGTACTGTGTTAAATCTTGGTGAAATTATGTGCTCAAAAATTATTGGTATGCGACCATTGATGTATTAAAAAGAGTTTGTGTTTGATTGTATTTATGTAGGGATTAAATATAAACAACGCTGTTTGTACAAGAAAGTAATGCAAGCCATTTCTGTATATGTTTGCAGCCCTGAAAAAGCCCATAGCTGGGTGAAATGCGTTGGCTGTACCGAATTGTTTTCTCCAGTCAGAAGATTTTGAAAAAAGAATTGCATAAACTAAGAAAATTACCTCTCGATTCATCGATCTGCATTGAACATTTAGCACATTGCTTTTACTCATGTGTTTCCCTGAAGTTGCATCTCTAATGTGTTTTAAGAAAATGTGGGGGAGTCGCCTCATATTCACATATCTCCCTCTGCCAAGTCTGAACCCACACTGGTCTTCATAGACCAAATGGGTAAACGCACTACATTCTGAACAAAAATGGGTGCCCTAACGACCCCAAGTAAGTTTTAATTCAAACTGACAGGCTTCTCTTATTTCCCTCTAGAAACTTACTTCTATTGCATAGGTGAGGATTAGGGGTGGGCGGAATTTGCGGAATTAACTTCCGCAAATTATCGCGAGAATGTAGAAAATTTCCGCAAACACGCCGGAAATATCGCGAAGACGCGGAAGTTTTTTTGCCGCGTGTTCGCGGTATTTTTTGCGTGATCGCGGGTCGCCAACTTACCCATGCGGTTGCTCACAGGCGCGGCCATCTTGTTTTCACTTGTCCCGCCCTCTGGCGATGTTTACTTCCTGTTCCGGGTCGCGCAATGCATGTTCGCGGTCGATATTTCCTGTTCGCGACCGCTTTTACTTGATCGCGTTGCTTTTTGCTTGCTCAGGGAGAAAATATCGCGCGAACTTGCGCATGCGGTCGCAATGGGCGCGGCCATCTTGTTTTCCACTCTATTGCATGGTTCTGGGGCCTGATTTTCAATCCTCCCTAAATCTTTTCAATCCTTTGTTTATAGCCACTTTTTTTGGATCTTTATTACTTATTATTTCTCTAACTATTTTCCTGCCTCTATATTTTTGGTTTTTGTGTACTTTTTTATTGTTTTTTAGCTACTTTTTCTCTTTGTATTGCCCGCTATTTATTTCCTTTACTCCTTTATTTATTTTACCTTTTCTTTCCCGCCCCGTCCCCAGAACCATGTCCAAGGGCAGGGCTGTTCGCCGGCGCAGCCAGAGCCGCGACCGCCTTCCTTGCGGAAGGCGGCGCCCACAAGGGGTGCATGCACGGGCCTTATTTGGGGAGGCGGAGTTGGCTGCACTAATTTTCTTTGTGCAGCGCCACCTCCCCTCAACCCTGGCAGCAGGTGGCAGGCCTGGGTCTGGGTACGGCCTCCGGGAGCGTCGGCAGCGGTGGGGGAAGGTGCGCCGGGCAGTGTCGCGCATCTCTGGGGTCCGGCGCACCCAGGCACAGCTGACGCACCGGTGGTCCGACATCCTGGACCGTGAGCAGGACCTGCTGGACCTGCTAGGAGTGGAGGTCCCGGGGCTTGGTGAGTACCTATTTAATTATTACAACTTTGTGTCTGTTCTTCTGCTCTATGTTATATATTGCGAATATCTTTTTTTCCTTCCAACCAGCTAGAATGTTGCTGCTTGCAATACATTCCAGGTTAATAACGTTTAAAAGTCTTCTGTGATTATGACACAGGTGCTCTTCTGCGCTACTACTAATCTTACTTGTTTGCAGCTTTGCGTTTGCGCTTGCTTAGCGTGATTCTTTACGAGTTTATTTTAGAGAAATTAAGTTACGTAATGCTACAGTGACTCACGTCCACTCCTTACTTTGTCCTGTCACTAATAGATAGGGGCGGATTGATACATAGGTTTAGGTACTTTGTATGAGCTTCTAATTGGTTAGTGGTATGCGTGATGCCCCCCTCACTCAGTTACGTGACGTGCTGCTAGTACGGCAGTCTTTAGAACCTTTCTAGTTTGTTCAATGAGTGGAGGTAGGCTTTGCAGTTACCTAGCAGTAGCAGATCAGCATCAATCAAACCAAAATTTGGTGTATACAAAAAATGTAGTCATGTTCATGTGTCCTCCATGATTGGATCATACACATTGTTGAGGAATACAGTGGAAATGCATACTTAATGTACAATTGGCATGCCTGGAATAGGTGGGCTAGGTTGGGTGGTACGTTGTACTAATACTTAGGCTTACTTGTAACTTAGTTTTCTGGAATCAGAATGGAAGAATGGATTACTGTTGATAAATAGTAACTTAAGTAGTCGAACTGCGAATCCCCCGATATTACATGTTGACCAGATGAGGTCGGTCAATGTAGTTATTGCAATTGTTTACATAAGTGTTTTTTGACCGTTGTTGAAAAATATTGTATTTGCTTAAGTTGACACCATCCATCAATGTTTGTCTCTTTCTTATATTTTTCCTGTTCATCAGCACCCAGGGGCAGACGGGCAGGGACTGGGCAGTCGGCGGGACAGGAACAGCACCAGGAGGACACCGCTGAGGGCTCCTCTGCTGGCCCCAGTAAGTCTTCTTGTTTTTAATAATATTTCTTATTCCATAACTTTTACTGCCCCATTTCTCCCGAACTATAGTGTGTTTCCAAATGCTATTTTTTTACCACCAATTATCCTTCGATCTGTACGGTTTCAAAAAGCTTATCCCTGCCTCCGCTATGATGACTGAGTACTACTACATACTATCAGTCTGTCTGTCTGTACTGTAGTAGCTAGTCTTGCCCAGTTGGCCAGTGCCACTCTTTGTGAAAGGTTGTAATATAAAACTCATATTCACCAGTAGCTCGTACAATCCGTTGGGTCGTTGTCTTGTACTACTTTTTACTCTTGTTGATGTTTAGGCTTTGAAAATTCACAGCAACAACAGCCCTACCAGATTTCTTAATATTTTGATATGATACCCTATAGGACATACCACTGTTGTAGGGATCTTGCACATACATTTGCACCAGAAAATAGGATGTTGGTGATGGTAGGTTGGACCTTCCTTGCACACCTCAATCAGAAATTCCGCACCCACCACAATTCCACTGCTTGACTATAGTACTGTCTTGTCATACCTATTAGGTCTCGGAACCCTCCCCCCAAGATAACCAACAAGTAGACAACCCAGAACATAACACACCCAACCTCTGTCGTGGAAGCAATTCACATGCACACCCTTACTTTAATTTGCTCACTCGTGTAAGTTAGTCCACTCCACACCAAATACCACAAAGTCTATGTAAGTTTAAAATTTTTATTTCAATTTGAGAAGGTCTGTACACTGTTTTCTTAGCAGCACCAACTGGCAAATCAATAACATTAAAACAATATACATTGTTACACTTATACAGTTGGGAATTAAATCATGATAACTGAAGTGGTGGAAGGCAGCACCACCATCCCATAGCAATTTAGTTTATATACATTTATAAATGAAGATGTGAGTGAAGGGACCCCTCACCTCAGAGGAACCTAGTACTGGTAGTTGGTGCATCGTTCAGAAGCTCTGGTTCGTAGAAGGGAATCTTGCGTCTGTAATGCGAAAAAAGAAATGGTGTGCGTTAGTATATTGCAACTTGCAAGCATTTCTCAGCCGTGCCAAAAAGTGTAGCATCTATGGATAAGCAATATGGACTAACAGTAACAGTAGTACACCAGTTCTTCCTAAAAAAGTGGCTTGTTAATGTTTGTTGACCGCTTGTACGCAGCGCGTAGACTAGACAGTAGCAGTGTGAGGCAGGTCATGTGGGCTCAAAGGTGTCTTAAGAAGCTGCAAGGTAAAGGTAACGTCACATGTGCATGGCTAGGGCTAATCAAGCAAATGCTACAATGATCATATAACTTAGTGTCTACTCTACTACTACCTGATTTGTACTAGTGATTTATGTTAGTATTAACTCATTTTTCAACCTTGCTACTGATCAATAGGGGGGAGGTGTATATGTCGCCTAATAAATGTGTAATGTTTTCTAGGCGCACTACCGACCACCATTGCTGGGGCCAGCGAAGGCGACGCCGAGGGCGAGGATGCGGCAGTTGCAGATAGCAATGAAGGGGGAGTGGCAGCACCAGTGGCAGGCGGTGGTAAGTTAGATTCATAATCTTTAACTATTGTTGAACTTGACAGCACACTCACTGCAAAGGTGTACTGTATGTATATGTATACTGTACAGTTGTGA
This sequence comes from Triturus cristatus, assembly GCF_964204655.1. Classification (NCBI taxonomy): domain Eukaryota; kingdom Metazoa; phylum Chordata; class Amphibia; order Caudata; family Salamandridae; genus Triturus; species Triturus cristatus. Next base: position 1,821,268,462 of record NC_140589.1, on the reverse strand, counting down.
ATTAGGGCCCCATTAGGATGGTGGGCGTATTGCCCCCGCCGGGCTGGCTGGAATTCACTGCCGTCACAGCAGGGGCAAACCTCCCGCCATCCCTGTAGAAAATATTCAGACATGTCCAGGCGGAAAAGGGTTCAATATGGCGGTGGTGTCTCTCTCACCACACCGGCAGCCATATAATCTGCATTTTGGAATGCCTTTGCGTGGCGGCATTGCCGTCCGCCACGGAAAGGCATGCACACATTGCAGAGTATGCTTGGGGGTCCCCATGGAGGGTACCTACCGATGCTATGGTACCCCCCCGACTTTCAAAGCAAAACGTGACAGGCTCCGTGCGAGGCCCGTCATGTTGTGCTTGGAAAAGCAGCACAACATTTTAGCATTGCTTTCAGCAAAGCCAACCAGAATTTAAATTTAAAATAACAGGGTGCGCCCGCCACTGTGCCGGGCGCATCATCCTAATTAATTGTCCCCACGGGACCCCCACCCTTTTTAGCAGTCGGATGGCGGGCGGACAAAGTCCGCCCGCTATCCGATGTCGTAAGTAAGTATGAGTTCTTGGGGACGTTTGAAGAGTGAACTAGAAGACTAGAATTCCCTTTAATTGGTATAGGACTAGGAGTCGGAGTATTGAGTAACCAATGTCCTCATCTATCTGATTTCAACTCCGCTTTGAAAGTTTTATGGAGAAGAGCACCTGGTGCACTGTTCAACTAAAAAGTGTAAGACAGGTGGAAGGAAGAAGGACGGGCGACATTTAAAATGTTATGTACTACTGTGCTTTATTTTATAGTGCTACTCTACCATGCCACTATGTGTATAAATAATTACCTTGTCCTACTGTTTTATTAAGACTATATTTTACAATTGTCTTGTTTTTTTCTTTTTGATACACAGCAACTCCGAAACTCAACCGGAAGGAGTTGGCCGCCAAGGCACGGCGCCGGAAGCTGGAGGCAATCCAGCAGGAATACCGGCGGCTGGTGGTCCTAGCCGAGGAGGAGGAGGAGGCTGCTGCAGCTACTGAAGGCTCCTCCAGTGCCCCGGGCCCCAGCCACCGCCCTCCAGCGGTACGGCGCCACCGCCGGGCGGCTGCCCGCCGCCACCGTGTCATCTCCGGTGCCCCCCCCACTGTGGCTGCAACTGCCGCGGCCTTAGACGCCGCGTCGCCCATTTAGAGGACCAGATTCGTGTCCTCCTCCAGTCCCGCCCCACCAGTTAGTCCCTGTCACTGCCCCTTTTTTAATTCCTGTTCGTTCTTCACTCGTTTGGGCGTTCTCTATTTCTATGGACAGTCGTTGGGGTTAGGGAGGTGGGTGGGTCAGCTTTTGTGGGTTTAGTTTATTTGTTAGGGTCAATTAAATATATTTTTCTATGTTACATGCAATGTTGTTAATGTTTTGTAGGTGGGGTAACTGTTTTACATCACACTGTTTCTTTGCTGGTGCATGGCCGCCCATAGCGTGTGTTTGATTTCAATAATTTGCTGACTGTATAAGACACAAACAGATAGATGCGACACACCTCACTCATTGACTGGTCCTACTATGCATTCTTTGGAGTGGTGTTTAAAACTGACATCATTGACAACATGTCCATTATTGATTCTGCCTCCCCCAAACTTCTCTCTTACCGGTGCTTGATGTTTATGTCCAACTGTGGCACAGCACTGGCTGCATGGTGAAGATGGTTTCCTTTTTCATACATGCCATGATTGGGGTGGTGGTGGTAGTATAGTAGTAGTAGTATACACTGGCAGGGTGGCAGCATTTCCAAAAAAAGAAAAGGAGATAGTCAATCGCCTTTGAGAGACTGTTACAGGAGTAGTTGAATGAAGTACATCACAGAATTTACCGAGCTACAATTATATGCTCAAATATTTGACAAAAAAACTGAATGCTGGTTATTATGAGGATAGCCTACTAGACAGAGTTACAAACTATAGTTTTGTCGACTTGACTATGCCTACAGTCTAACAGTTAGTGCTGTATATGAGGAATGACAACAAACAAATCCAATCAATGCCGGCAATTCATGCTGAGGTATATGTTCCTTTGTTAAATAAAATAACCTCTGAAATATCCTACTCATGGGTGGGCAAGCAGAAGAAGATCATCGCTCTGCATTGAAATTGAAGTAGTGTTGCTTTCACCACATCCGCCCCAGCAAGTGTGTGATTAAGTATTGGTGTACATTTAATTTAGTTACACCTCGACAATAAGTCACACAGCCCGGGGGAAGAGGGTTAGGGTCCGTTGATTGGATGGGAAGGGGGATTTTGGGAAAGGTTTGACATAGAAAAACAGTATGCATACATAGACAAACAAACGACAATCATTGAAGACTACCATACCATATCCATTCCATATGTTAAGGTATAAAAAGGAAATGCATGCATGATGAGACCCAGATTACATACACTTCTATTTCTTGTTCTGTTCCGGCCTTAATACTTTAACAGATAGCAAATAGAAATTTTAAATATTGGTAGTGAAGAATCGTAAACACAGAGCAAACGTAATGATGATTGATAATAACAACTCCAAGAACACACTGTTGTAAAGAATGTATACAAGATATTAATCAAATTATTTAAAAGAAGTGAAAAGTGGATACTGTTACTGTCTTATCCTGGTCAAAAATGTGGACTGGTTTTTTGCATCTCGGCATTCCTCTTGCTCCTCTCGTCCATCAATCTTGGGTGTGTCGCCTCACCACTCGCCACTGCCCGGCTGGAATAAAAAGGTGATTGATTGGTAAGGTAATTAATATGCATTGTAATGTTTTACAAAGTTTTGGACAAGGCCCGGCCTGTAATTTTAGATTGAAAACCAAAGGGGATATTCAGAAAGAAAGTGAAAACAAATGCACAAGTGATGGTGTAGTGCAACAAGAACACTTTCCGAGGTGGCATGTAAGCATATGCATCATCTCTACTGTAGTCTGTTTCCAGCATAGACCTTCAACAGTAACAGGAGAGATCAGGCCCACAGTGCTTACCATTAGCACATCCTACGTTAACACTTTAGAGTCCTTTTTTTTTCTCTCAAAGAGTTGGACAAACGCAAAGCACATTATCCATTCCAGACATAGCATTTTACAGTTAAAGTTAGTAAAATCAATGCACTGCAGTCATCCCACCGCTACACTCTATTCAACTTCTACACAGACATTTGGGTGTGCTGTGGTTGTTGTTCACGTGTTTACCTTTAGGCTTTTCCGTTTTATGCCACTCATGAAACATCCTCCAGTCCTGACTTCATCATCAGCTCTGATACTTCTACTGACTGAAGATCGGCCTGCAGTACAAGTGTAATTTTTATAACACAACAAGAGTAGAAATATAAATATTACTGACTTGAGTCATTCTTTATTGTGTACAGAAAGATAGATTACCACTAGTACACTTTGACATCACTTTGTGCACAACAAACAACGCAAACACAAAGACCAATAGCTCAGAGTCAGGTGTCCAATGCATGCCATTAATTATCATCATTTATTACCTGTTCCTTCTCATCTTAAGTTAACGGGCCGTCTCTTTCGCCATCATCATGACGGACGGTGCTGTTAAGTCACAGTCATTTGCATTGCGCAGATTGAGTGAGTCCCCTTCCTGTATTGAATTAAAAGCAATGTATCACCAAGATGCAGGAGAAGTACACATTTCTTGTTTGCCAGAAGGGGAAAATTAGTAATTACTAGTGTGTTCTGTAGAAAGTTGATTATTACATCAATTCATGCGCAACACACACCACAAAATCTACATCATTCAGTCTGCTATTCTGCGGCCAATGCATGGCATCAATCATTACCTGTTGCATCTCATCTCGTTAACGCTGCAGGCCGTCTCTTTCGCCATCATCATCATGGACGGTGCTGTTAAGTCACAGTCATTTGCATTGCGCAGATTGAGTGAGTCCCCTTCCTGTATTGAATTAAAAGCAATGTATCACCAAGATGCAGGAGAAGTACACATTTCTTGTTTGCCAGAAGGGGAAAATTAGTGTTCTGTAGAATGTTGATTAGTGGCAGTGCACAATTACATCAATTCATTCATGCGCAACACACACAACAAAATCTACATCATTCAGTCTGCTATTCTGCGGCCAATGCATGGCATCAATCATTACCTGTTGCATCTTATTTTCAGTTAATGGCCAGTCTCTCTCGGCTCTGAAGGAGGATAGCTATAGAAGTCATCAGATTCATGGTCCACTTGTTTTGGAAGGACGAGGAAAGTTTGAATTTGTTGTTACCATCATCCAATCATCATTCATGAGGGAAATGGAATTGACCAGGAGATGCAGTATGATCGAGCGGAGGAGCTGGATTCTGAGGACTGTAGTGTCAAATGGCAGACACCTGAAACTTGTATCTTAAATTAGAAGATTAGAAGACGGTGATAATGCATTGGTTGCGATTCACAAGTTTATAACCGGAACAGACACAAACAAAGGGGGAAAAAAGGGAGGAAGACAGTAAGTGCGAGCCTAATTGTCAGGGAAGTATAGCTCGTCCTCAAACTCTGGGGGATCTTCCAGTAGTAGGTAATCATCTGACACAATACTTCCGTCACCTGAGCCGCTGTCCTCATCTTCCTCTGTTGATTCATGCATTGTGTAATTCGGTGGTATGAAGTGCTGATTCATTTTGATCATTGTTAACCTCTCCACGTTTTTGGGAGATAGACTGGTCCTTCTCAAGGTTACAATGGAACCAGCAGCACTGAAAACACGTTCGGAAGAGACACTTGCGACAGGGCAAGCCAGATAGCTTATCGCCAGCCTGCTGAGCTGTGGCCAATCAGACCTTTTCCTATACCAATACTGCACTGGGTTTTGATCAACGTACACCTCTGTTGGGTCGTCCAGATAGGCCTGGACCATCCGCTCAATGTTCAGGGTTGCTGCTGGTAAGCTTTTGTGCTGTTTTTTCTGTGCATCAGCACTGTGCTTAAGGCCCATCTTTACATACCAATCTGATAATGATTGTACTCGGCCGAATGATCCAGTTATTGTTTTTGTAGTCGATGGTGATGGTGAGTGTTGCGATTGTGAGCCAACCGCACTGCCCTCAGCCGACGAAGTTGCACTTGATTCTGCATGGCCTGCTTCAGTATCAGTACTTGTTGTGGGTTGATGTGGCGGGCTTTTAATTAGCAGCCCTTCCTTTTCAAACTTGATGGCTGCTTCAGCTATACAACTTTTGTAGCGGGCAACATCATTGTCGGAAAAAGAAAGGAATAGTCCTAATTTTGCACGTGGATCCAGAATTGTGGCACAAATGTAATGTTCTTGTGACAAAATTTTATTTTGTATCCTTACATTTTCTGATAAGCGCCTGGATAAGCTCTCCACCAAGTCATGGGCTTGCCTTCTGTCCTCTACACCTTTGTAGGATTCAGACACATTATTCAGCTCATGCTCTAGCATTTGCAACAATGGGATAGCTTGGCCCATTGTACAGTCCTCCTTGCTGACTTCACGTGTGAAGACCTCAAAAGGAGACAGCATCTCAGTCAGGCATTGAATTAGGGTCCATTGCTCCCTCTGAAGGGTCATGCCTTTAACACTAGCATCACTGCTTCTGTACCAGACATAATCATTGAGTGACCTGTGCTGTTCGTACAGACGATCAAGCATGTAATACGTTGAGTTCCAACGTGTTGCCACCTCCTGGATGAGTGCCTTGACTGGCATCCTACGCTCACGTTGGAGGATCCTCAGCTGCTTCCGAGCTTTAAAAGAATGGCTGAAATGAGTGCATATTCTTCGGCAGATGGACAGTAAATTGCTTACTATGGGTTCTTTTTTCAGAAAGTCTTGCACTATAATGTTTATGCAGTGTGCCAAACACGGAACCCTGAAATAGGAACCAAGTTCCATGGCCTTAAGTACATTACTGCCATTGTCTGTGGCAACAAAACCAATACCAAGCCCTCTGGGCCGCAGCCATTCCAAAACCTTGGTGCGAAACTCTTCTAAAATGTTTTCAGCCGTATGAGATTTCTCCATGGCGAACATGGCTACAGTTGCATGTTTCCGAGTACCTTAAAAAATCGCAGCTGTGTCAGCAACACCTCGTGCAGATAGTTGATCCTTAACCCCCACAAAAGAGATCCAGTGTGCAGTGATGCACATGTAATCTGTGGCTTGGCAACTGGTCCACATGTCTGTTGTCAGGTGGATATTGTGCACAGCACTCTTCTGCAAAGCTTGTCCAACCAATTCCAGCACATCATGATGTAGTGCCGGAACAGCAATTCTTGCGAAATAGGACCGGCTTGGAACTTTCCATTTCGGGCAGATGGCAGACACAAATTCAAGGAAACCCACCCCTTCCACAAATGAAAAAGGAAGAAGGTCCAGCGCTAACATTTTAGCCAGCTTCGCATTGTACAATCGTGCCGTTGGGTGGTTGCGTTGGAACTGCCCCTCCAACCTAAACATGCTGTCAATGGTAGGCTGGCTTACTTTCCTTAGTGGTGCCATTAACCCACTAAGGCTCAACGACACAGATTGTCTCATTGAGGTACTCGCCGGTCGCCTTGGTGTCTCACCCACACTCTGAGTATGGCTCTTACTGCGGTGCCACTCTGATGTTACTGAGGAGGATGTGGGCGTTACCACTGCAGTGACTGCACTACTGGAGACAGGGCTAGAAATGCCTCCCTGTTCTTCACCTGCCACCACAATTATATCGCTCCCTGATTCCTGACCAACTTCAAAGGGTTTAGTTTTCCTACTTTCTTTTAACTTAAGTAGGTGATCCTCCCACACAATAGTGTGGTGTATTCTGAGATGACTTGCTTGTCCTCCGGTACCATAGTTTGTACCAAGCTTACCACGCCGAACACCTTGCCGACAAATTGCGCATATAGCAACGTTCTCCTCCTTGGCGCTAACAGAAAAGAAGTCCCAAACTGGGGAGGAGAACTTTCTGGCACTGCTGGATGTGCCACTTTCAACACCAGATGAACTTGAGGGGGTGCTTGAAAATATGTGACCCTGTCCACCTACACTGTGACTTTTACTACCACTTCCTACTGAGATGGTTGAGCTGGATGTAGGTCCCTGCCGGGCCTTGGAAAATATGGCAGCTGGAGGTAGTGGTGGTGTAACCTGTGTTGGTGAGATCCGTGCTACATCCCGCTCAGTAGCAGCCTTTCTGGATAGGGTTAGAATGTCGGTCTCCAATCCCTTTGGGGCGGGAGTAATGTGCGTGATGACTGGCTCGTCTTCATCAACATCATCACCCCCCTCTTCTACATCTACCTCCATAACTCTAAGTTTTTCTGGGACCTTCCTTTTCAGAAGCAATGTCTTGTGGCGTACTTCACTCTCAGACCGAGCTGGTGGGACCCAAGTGTCATCACGATCATCAGAAGCGGGGCTTGAAGAAGAAGATGATGGACTAAGCCTCCTTTTCCTTGCTGGTGGTCTGGAAGACAATAGATGTTCTGAAACAGTGGTTTGACTTCGCTCCGCTTTGTCTGCAGGAAGCTCGATTTCCTGAAATGCCCCTACGTCAGGAGCAACAACTACTATGGTGGGCTGTTGCGGCGGCTGCTGCTGTTCTGGTTGCGGCGGCTGCTGCTGTTCTGGTTGCGGCGGCTGCTGCTGTTCTGGTTGCGGCGGCTGCTGCTGTTCTGGTTGCGGCGGCTGCTGCTGTTCTGGTTGCGGCGGCTGCTGCTGTTCTGGTTGCGGCTGCTGCTGCTGTTCTGGTTGCGGCTGCTGCTGCTGTTCTTGTTGCGGCGGCTGCTGCTGTTCTTGTTGCGGCGGCTGCTGCTGCTGTTCTTGTTGCGGCGGCTGCTGCTGCTGTTCTTGTTGCGGCGGCTGCTGCTGCTGTTCTTGTTGCGGCTGCACACTGATCTGCTGAGTTTGCGCCTGCGTTGAACTTGATTGTGTATTACTTTGCGGTAATGGCATTTCTTCAACAACGCTGCCCGTTAGTAGACTGGCTACCTCTGCGACAGTAAAGCCCTTGGGCCTAGGTTGGTGGGGTTGCTGGACCGCTGTGCTGCTCCCAGCTTGGTTCCCGGACAACGCTTTGGTGCCAAAAAAAACCTTGGCCGGCACACCACCAGTCGTGGTTAATGGCACTTCCTTTTTCTGTTCCTTCTTCTCACCAGCAACTTTCTTGGTACTGGACCTGGTACCTTTCTTTGGGGCCATCTTATTCCGACGTCAGGCAGGAGGCAGATGCACAACAAGTTCTGGTCACACGTGGGCGTGATGCGCAGCAGGACTTCTGTCTGGCTGGCAGTACAACGGGTAGCCAGGTGATGCCGATGACACCTCCTACTCTGTCTTTTGTGCACCTAAAAGCAAAGAAGACAGGAGAAGAACATCAGTGAAAGTTGCATTTGTTTTTGTGGTTCAGTTACTTAGTACTGTACTAGTGCAAACAAAAGATAGTCTAGCCCAGGGGTCTCCAACCTTTTCTGTAGTGAGAGCTACTTCTAATCAGTGAAAATCATCGTGAGCTACTTAAGGCCAAGCAGCTTGCGCATTTTTCTAAGAGACCTCTCCATACGCCCATCTGTAAGGGCTACACTAGTGTTTGAACTACAGTTGACTGCACAACCACAGATTGTTGTCGTTTGTGTATTGTTGAGGGCAGGAAGGTAATATTTCTAACAACATTACTACAATAATATGGCTAGCCAAGTGACCTAATATCGGTTGTAACACGTTCACACAGTCCTGGCTTTTAGATTAAATCTTGCATGCTGACATTTAGAGCCCAAACTTCCAATTCTAAAAGCACATACACAAGGCCCAGAATGCAACGTGCTGTTGGGCAGAAAGCCAAGATTGGATGAGAGTCGCATGTGACGTGTCTGGTGGCATTTCTGGAAATGGAATATGGACATATATTTTCATGAAGACACATTTACACCTTGCTTTTCCAGCCTTCTTTAGTCTATTACTTAAATTACATTATTTGTGATTCGAAGCGTTGCTATTTAAAAAAAAAAAAAAATCCCTCTTTAAAACGTAATTTTATGTTCTTGTTGTCCATCTGCCTTAGCCGTAGAGAATGGGCTTGTTTTTATGAATTTGGCCGGACAAACTGCCACCATGTGTAACCCACCTTGACTGCCATCTCCTGTGTAATGTTGTTGAGTTGTAAGATAACAGTGGGGCAGAGTGTGCCTTGGGGCCTCCGACCTTCCAGTTAGGCAGAGGTAATGTATATGATGAGCATTTTACACCCCCTGACAGCACAGACACTTGGTACATAATGGATATGCAGCGTGACACCCCTGACAATACACACACTTTTCACATAATGGATGTGAAGTGTAACAACCCCTGGCATCAGAACTTCCCTCAACGTCCCACAGGTGGACAATTTTTGATATTCTAAGAAGCATTGCCTCACCGTAAAAATGATCTGGCATAAGACTGAACACAAACATGGTAGCAAGCATGCCTAATGTTTTATTTCAGCGAGCCTTTGAAATTTGCACTCATATGAAATTGCATGTGTACCATTTTAATTGTTTACATTTAACATTTTTCAGTTCTTAAAACTATTCTTTCAAGCGGAAAAATAAATCACTTTCTGTTTCCTTGCAGTGTGCAAATATCAAGTTAGTTTAAATAGGAGAGAAATCATCACATAAATAGAGTCTGCAGCGTTTAACTCCGTTTCTCTTTTGTTAATGGTTTCATGTGACCTGACAGGGGCTCGCTACGGGTGTGGAGCTTATGAGGCCTGTATAGGGTTCTTTAGCTTACCTGCTGCTCCGGTCAAACTGGTGGCATGCTGAACAAGGCAGGTGGTACGGGTCTCGGTGGCAGTTTATTACTGCTTGCACCATCTGCACATTTTCCAGCACCGGCCGCTCCGCTCCACTCTGCCATGCCTGCTGCTCTGCACCGGCACTCCACGCGCAGGATGAAAAGCGCGGTGCCAGGATGTGAAAGGCAGGTGGTTCTGAGACTTCTGGAGGAACAACGTCATCCTCCTTGGCCCGCCCACCCCTCCACAGCTAAACTCAGGCTAATCTGAGCAGCTGGTTTGGGTGAGGGAGATCAACATAAAAAAAAGGCCGAAATGCTCTCAACGATGTTCATGGGCTATTAAATTGCGATATTACCGGGCGAGCTACTCACTGGGCCTTGGCGAGCTACCGGTAGCTCGCGATCGACCGGTTGGAGACCCGTGGTCTAGCCATTTATGAATTTTTTTTAACTAGAGCTATGTTATACTACTAGTACTGTGTACAGCCACACACTACACTCTCAGGAAGGTGATCACATAGAAAACACTTGATCAATAAAGCTGTGGCTACCTGCTCTGATCCTAGTGGATGAAAAAGCAGGCCTGTTGGCAGACAAGGCCAGGCAAGCTTGCAGGCCTAGGCCTCAAAATGGCCACCAGCCACATGGCCAGGCCCAACAACATCAGCAAGGCCACCCCAAAAAACACACTTCCCCAACTCAATCCAATGCCATCCATGCCCTAAATGATGTCTAAATTCAACAGAGCACACAGAAAACAGTAGATTACTAAAGCTGTGTCTACCTGCTCTGGTAGCAGTGGATGAAAGCAGGCCTGTTGGCAGACAAGGCCAGGCAAGCTTGCAGGCCTAGGCCTCAAAATGGCCACCAGCCACATGGCCAGGCCCAACAACATCAGCAAGGCCACCCCAAAAAACACACTTCCCCAACTCAATCCAATGCCATCCATGCCCTAAATGATGTCTAAATTCAACAGAGCACACAGAAAACAGTAGATTACTAAAGCTGTGGCTACCTGCTCTGGTAGCAGTGGATGAAAGCAGGCCTGTTGGCAGACAAGGCCAGGCAAGCTTGCAGGCCTAGGCCTCAAAATGGCCACCAGCCACATGGCCAGGCCCAACAACATCAGCAAGGCCACCCCAAAAAACACACTTCCCCAACTCAATCCAATGCCATCCATGCCCAAAATGATGTCTAAATTCAACAGAGCAAACAGAAAACAGTAGATTACTAAAGCTGTGGCTACCTGCTCTGGTAGCAGTGGATGAAAGCAGGCCTGTTGGCAGACAAGGCCAGGCAAGCTTGCAGGCCTAGGCCTCAAAATGGCCACCAGCCACATGGCCAGGCCCAACAACATCAGCAAGGCCACCCCAAAAAACACACTTCCCCAACTCAATCCAATGCCATCCATGCCCTAAATGATGTCTAAATGCAACAGAGCACACAGAAAACAGTAGATTACTAAAGCTGTGGCTACCTGCTCTGGTAGCAGTGGATGAAAGCAGGCTGTTGGCAGACAAGGCCAGGCAAGCTTGCAGGCCTAGGCCTCAAAATGGCCACCAGCCACATGGCCAGGCCCAACAACATCAGCAAGGCCACCCCAAAAAACACACTTCCCCAACTCAATCCAATGCCATCCATGCCCAAAATGATGTCTAAATTCAACAGAGCACACAGAAAACAGTAGATTACTAAAGCTGTGGCTACCTGCTCTGGTAGCAGTGGATGAAAGCAGGCCTGTTGGCAGACAAGGCCAGGCAAGCTTGCAGGCCTAGGCCTCAAAATGGCCACCAGCCACATGGCCAGGCCCAACAACATCAGCAAGGCCACCCCAAAAAACACACTTCCCCAACTCAATCCAATGCCATCCATGCCCTAAATGATGTCTAAATTCAACAGAGCACACAGAAAACAGTAGATTACTAAAGCTGTGGCTACCTGCTCTGGTAGCAGTGGATGAAAGCAGGCCTGTTGGCAGACAAGGCCAGGCAAGCTTGCAGGCCTAGGCCTCAAAATGGCCACCAGCCACATGGCCAGGCCCAACAACATCAGCAAGGCCACCCCAAAAAACACACTTCCCCAACTCAATCCAATGCCATCCATGCCCAAAATGATGTCTAAATTCAACAGAGCACACAGAAAACAGTAGATTACTAAAGCTGTGGCTACCTGCTCTGGTAGCAGTGGATGAAAGCAGGCCTGTTGGCAGACAAGGCCAGGCAAGCTTGCAGGCCTAGGCCTCAAAATGGCCACCAGCCACATGGCCAGGCCCAACAACATCAGCAAGGCCACCCCAAAAAACACACTTCCCCAACTCAATCCAATGCCATCCATGCCCTAAATGATGTCTAAATTCAACAGAGCACACAGAAAACAGTAGATTACTAAAGCTGTGGCTACCTGCTCTGGTAGCAGTGGATGAAAGCAGGCCTGTTGGCAGACAAGGCCAGGCAAGCTTGCAGGCCTAGGCCTCAAAATGGCCACCAGCCACATGGCCAGGCCCAACAACATCAGCAAGGCCACCCCAAAAAACACACTTCCCCAACTCAATCCAATGCCATCCATGCCCAAAATGATGTCTAAATTCAACAGAGCACACAGAAAACAGTAGATTACTAAAGCTGTGGCTACCTGCTCTGGTAGCAGTGGATGAAAGCAGGCCTGTTGGCAGACAAGGCCAGGCAAGCTTGCAGGCCTAGGCCTCAAAATGGCTACCAGCCACATGGCCAGGACCAACAACATCAGCAAGGCCACCCCAAAAAACACACTTCCCCAACTCAATCCAATGCCATCCATGCCCTAAATGATGTCTAAATTCAACAGAGCACACAGAAAACAGTAGATTACTAAAGCTGTGGCTACCTGCTCTGGTAGCAGTGGATGAAAGCAGGCCTGTTGGCAGACAAGGCCAGGCAAGCTTGCAGGCCTATGCCTCAAAATGGCCACCAGCCACATGGCCAGGCCCAACAACATCAGCAAGGCCACCCCAAAAAACACACTTCCCCAACTCAATCCAATGCCATCCATGCCCAAAATGATGTCTAAATTCAACAGAGCACACAGAAAACAGTAGATTACTAAAGCTGTGGCTACCTGCTCTGGTAGCAGTGGATGAAAGCAGGCCTGTTGGCAGACAAGGCCAGGCAAGCTTGCAGGCCTAGGCCTCAAAATGGCCACCAGCCACATGGCCAGGCCCAACAACATCAGCAAGGCCACCCCAAAAAACACACTTCCCCAACTCAATCCAATGCCATCCATGCCCAAAATGATGTCTAAATTCAACAGAGCACACAGAAAACAGTAGATTACTAAAGCTGTGGCTACCTGCTCTGGTAGCAGTGGATGAAAGCAGGCCTGTTGGCAGACAAGGCCAGGCAAGCTTGCAGGCCTAGGCCTCAAAATGGCCACCAGCCACATGGCCAGGCCCAACAACATCAGCAAGGCCACCCCAAAAAACACACTTCCCCAACTCAATCCAATGCCATCCATGCCCTAAATGTGATTGAAAATGAAATATATTCAAAAAACAAAAGTAACAGTTGCTTCATCATGCACACACACACCCATGAGGCCATGCCCATGGCTAGCTCGGGCCTACTACTACAACCCACAAAATAAAAAATAAAAAAAATAAAAAAAAGGAATGATGATAATTAATTATCAAAAATAAATTGTAGTTACACAACAACTGCAATGCCCACAATCAAACACAACAACCACTTACTTGTAAAATATCCTATTCCAAAAATCCTGAAATCCAATTGCAATGATGCAGCAGACAAAAAGAGTGATCTTTCCAGCTCCAAATCCAAAGGCAGAATGAGCAGGAGATGGACAAAGCACTGGGAGGAGCCTGCTGGACAGGAACAGGAAGTTGGAGAATCTGTGTCACTTCCTCCCTCTCTCCACCTTGTAAAAAAATGACTCCTTGCACAAAAAAGGAAAGCCAAATGTGAATGTAAGGAGTTCTTTTCATCCAAAATCAGTATTTGCAGATGGTTTCATGCTGCTAGAGCCGATATTCCTCTCCAAATTGTAAATTTTACGTTGTTGAGTTCTCGGGCTTCACATTACTTCCGCCGGCGTGTCGAAAACGATATGATCGCGTTCTCTTCTTTGTCCATGTCGCGTTGGATATGACGTGTTCGCGGTCTCTTTCTCCTGTTCGCGTTCGATTTCATGTGCCCGCGTCCTCATTCTCTGGCTCGCGATGTAGAATGACATGTTCGAGATCTCAATCTTCTCATACTCGCGCGGTGCATGATCGCGAGAAGAAAGACGTGATCGCGTGACAAATGACGTGATCGCGTGAAAAATGACTTGAATGCGGCCGCGAACTCTCGCGAGACAGCGCAAAATGGCTACCAAAATCCAACATCTTGTGGAGAACGCGACCGGGTCAAGAAAACTTGTCGGAGAACGCAGGGATTCAGGTAAGGCGATCGCGCGCGCGCGAGAATGTATTGTTTTACAGCGCGAGCAAGAAAAAAATTATCGCTAAGCTGCGGAATGCGGAAATTTTGACATTTTCGCGCTTTACGCGGAACGCGAAAATGCCAAAATATCGCAATTTCCGCGAACGGAATTTTGGCCCAGGCCTAGTGAGGATGACATTGTTATCCTCCTATTCACCTACACTTTCTACCCTCTCCCACCACTTATTTGCCCCACCACTTCCTCTTTTAAGCAAAAGTAAGTTTCAACTTCTGTTTGCTCTCTTGTGATGAGGTAATTAAAACTAATTATCCTAATGATAGTTTTTCAGAACTTGCACCAAGTGTCTCCTAACCCCATTAGCTGCGTTATTTACATATGTTCGGTACTACCAACAAGCACTGGTAAAGCCAATAGGCCTTTGCAACGCCCAAGCTCCGAGGTATTGGCGTTGTCAATCAGAATGTCTTTCGACCGTATTTAATCCCCTAACTGATGTACTGACACAGTGGTGTGACTCCAACAAGAAAAAATGTTAAAAGGAAAGATGGATGGGGTAAAACATCAAACATTGATTTGCAAAAAGAAAGTAACATAGAGACACAAATCTTAGGAGTAAGGGATTGGACAAGTGCAACTATGTGGTTGAATTACACTGAAAGAGACAGATTTGGCTTTTTACGGTGCAAAATGACAGCTCAGCTAATTATACAAACATAGAAATATATAAAACACAGAGGCAAACAGTAAGTGACTCAGGTTGCCTTAAAGGAACGTTGGACAACAAGCCAATAGGTCTCGCCTACGGGAGGTATTGACTTGGTGCACAGCAGCTAAAACATTTACAAATTTGATACCACATGTGGGGGAGACCTATTGCCTTTGCCTTCGTTTCTTTTTCATGCTTACTTGCAGCCTGTCTCTGCTCTGTAAGCTGCTTATTGTCTGGCAGCAGGGCTTTTTGCTGAGCATTTAAGGTATGATAATAAGCTTAATATAATAGACTGTGCAACAGCTTAACTTCATACTTCGAGCATGACAGTTCTCTGCCAAAAAGAAATCCGTCTTCAGAACTAGAGCATACACCCAGGTCCTATTGCGTCAAACTTTTGAAGACAAGAAGAAAAGGCTCAAGCAATCATTAGTTCGCACGCAGTTTTAGACCTGTCTGCCTGTGCAGCTGGGTTCTGTTTTTCATTTGACTGATGTGGACTCCTTGGAGCAGCACTTCAGTTAACCCACAAAGTAAATGTTTGTGACTTTTCTTGATCCTTGGACTTGCTGTCCCTTGGCCAACATTGGATTATTAATCATGGATCTGTGAAGTTCACATGTGGCCCCAGACGGTTCACTGAGAGTACATCGAAACCATAAATATTGTGCTACCAAAATATCCTGTGAAAAATATCGATCACAAAAATATCTCTTTTCTGTTCATATAATGGTAAGTACAAAAATATCGGGAAAAAATATAGTTATACACTAATATCAGAAAAATATTGGTTTTTAATATATACATATATAGTTTAAAAATAGTAAATATCTATTTTAACTTGTAACATTAGTCTAATGTTAATTAAATAATATTTACATATATATATATACACTTATTTAAACACACACATATATTTATATGTGTATGTTGATGCATGCATATATAAACTAAAACTAATAGTAAAAATATTAATTATAATTTATATTATAATTTTCTTTTTTAATTTACTAATATCACAAGTATATATATATATATATATATATATATATATATATATATATCTATATATATATATTTTAGCACCACAGCAGTCCCGGTTGGGTTTCCGAGGCTCTCACACGGGTGGTCCGAGTTCGGGCTACTGGCGGCCCCAATTTATACTCAAAATCCTCCGCTATTAGCAGAAAGTACTCGGACACTCCTGCATGCTTAATAAAGTTTTAAAGGCTTCAAAAACGACACGTTTCGGCTTGTGCCTTTGCTCACGCTCTTAGTTACACAGATTCATCATTTGCGATTATATCCACTTCCTGGACTACACCCATATGATATATACAAAACAGTGTGAAATGCAGCGGCCATCTTAAGACTATGTAAAATTCATTATACGCCTTACCAATATTACATATCATGTTCTGAGACCTGTGGGTGGCCCTAATATATCATGATCCAAAGCATTTTACAATCATATGCCCGCAATACATTCTAACTTCATTTTTCAAATATTAACAGTTCTGTAACCGCTGTTTGACCCATGTGCTAAGCACCGAATATATCTGTGCTTCTAAATTCAGAAGACAAATAATATTTGACTAACTTCTGAAAGTGTACCCCCCTCGTGGGCAATCTGCCTATGCACTGATTTTGTTAATACAAGGCGTTGATTCCTATTGCACATATTGAGTCAAATTAGACCTACATCTTGCCCCAGTGGGCATAAATAATCAAAATGTACTGAACGGTGAATATTGCCAAACCCACAAGTTCATATAAACACACTAAGAAAAAATCACGCCACATAAGTTGCTGCCACAGTTGAAGAAAAAAGTGCCCACACCTACAAAAAATAGAAAATACCAAATATTAAAATTAGTTAAAACAGAATTCTGCACAAATTATTACATATTTCCAATGCTTCAAGTATTCAAATGGATAGCCAGTTCTTCACTAGAAATTAAACCATTTGGTTCCAAGGTCTCAAAATCAATAATATACCTAGATTTCAGTTTACGTAATGAGAGTTCGCAGTTGCCACCCCTAACATTGATTGATACTGCATTGATTACAACCATTCTCAGCAATTTCTCATCCTGGAAATGGCACTTGTGGAAATGACGTGCTACGGGATACTGTCTATTTTGTGTCTTATAGCACGAATATGCTCTAACACTCTCTTCTTCGCACAATGTATCGTGCTCCCTATATATAACTTATTACAGGGGCAGATCAGAGCATACACGCAGTACATGGTATTAAATGTTAGAGGTTTTTTAATCAAGAACTCTCTGTTCGAGTTAGGTAATACAAGCTTGACGCAATAAATACTCTTGCTGCAAGCTTTGCAGTTTTTACAACAACAAAATCCCTGGCGGCCGCTATTGCTCCCTCTTTCCAATCCGGTTACATGATTGTGGCTCAGTTCATCATGAAGTGAGTGACTTTTCTTGAAAGTAATCTGCAGATTGCTGCTTATATTTTTCTTAAGGTTGTCATCAGTTAATAACAGGTGCCAGTGTTTGTTCAATATTCTACGCACCTCATGTGCCTGACCAGAGAAAGTCGTCATAAATCTCATAGTTTCAGAATTATCATCTCGTTTTACTGGGTGTAATCCCAGGCCCAACCCCGGATGAGGAGGTCTTGGCGGATGAGGGAAGCCAGGGGTTCCATTGCTAATGCAAATAGAAGCAGTGAGAGTGGGCAGCCCTGGCGAGTGCCCCTCTGGATAGGAAATGTCTCCGAGAACACGCCGTTGATAAGGACCGTTGCCTTGGGAGTAGAATAGAGGACCCGGATGAGGTGTCGGAACGCGGGACCTAGACCCAACCTCTCCAACACATTTTCGAGGTAGCCCCAATCTACCGTATCAAAGGCTTTCTTAAAATTTATGAAGAGCAAAGCCAGATACGAGGTGAGGTGATGGCGATGTGCAAGAGCGAGATGGAGGCGGCGTATGCAATGTCGGTTACCCCGGGCAGGCATGAAGCCGCATTGATCAGGGTGAACCAGTGCTTGCAAGTGGGGGAGGAGTCGTTGTGCCACCACAGTGGCGAAGAGTTTGACCTCCGTGTTGAAAAGGGAGATTGGGCTGTAGTCTGCACAGGCAAGGGATGGCGGCTGTGTCTTCGGGAGGACTACATTAGTGGCCACATCCATCTCAGGCAGGAAGGACCCTTTGTCTATTACATAATTAAACAACTCCACCAAGTGCGGGACCAATGTGTCCCGGTAGGTCGCGTAATATTCTTGGGGATAACCGTCGGGACCGGGCATTTTGCCGGAGTGCAACAGTGAAATAGCCCCCTGTATCTCTTCCGGTGTGAAAGGAAGGTTTCGGCCAATAAGGTCGCCAGGGAAGACCGGGGGGTTTCGGCTGCGTAGACGGCCGCATAATAGCCGGAGAATGTTCGAGCGATGGCTTGGGAAGTGACGTGGTGGGCTCCGTTCTCACCCGAATCTCGGGAATGATGCGATTGGCCTTGGGATAGGACACTAAGTAATGTAACAGTGTGCCATTTTTATCGCATCAGCGATACACGCGCGCCACAGAGGAGCGCCAGCGCATTTTAGCGGACTCCAGCGAGATCTGGTAAATCTCTTCTCGGATTAGTGTGAGTTGTTGAGCGGAGTTATCGTCATCATTGGTATCCTGGGCGCCTTCCAGCTGTGTCGCCTGGGCCTCCAGCTGTGTGAGCCGGGCGGATTATTCCAAACGTTTCACGTGGACCAGACCTCTACCCACCCCTCGTATCACAGCATTGCCGGCTTCCCATAGGGTTCCTGGCGAGGAGACTGAGGCCGCGTTGGTAGAGAAGTAATGTTTCAGTTCCTGCCCGAGGGATTAGACAAAGTTTGCATCCCGCAGGAACCAGGCGTTCATCCGCCATGCCATACGGGTGCCGTTAGGAGGGTTCCCGAGACGGAGTGAGTGATCTGTGATGCCCCTGGGTAAGACCGTGGCCCCGGGCATCAAATGACAGTCCGTGGCGGATAGCAGGAATAGTTCAATACGAGAGTGTTGTGAGCTGCTGAAGTGTGTGTGTACTGTTCCTTGCGGGGGTTCCACACTCTCCAGGTGTTGCAGAGATCCAGGGCGGAGGACCAGTAAGACAGTCGCTTTGCAGATGTTAGGCGGCAAGCTGATGGAACGCTGGTCGTGTCGAGAGAGGGTTGCAGGACAGCGTTAAAGTCGCCCCCAACAACCGTCAGACCCTGTGGAAAGGAGGTGAGAACCAGCGTAAGGTGGTGGAGGGCAGAGGCCATGGTAGCGGGGGGAATGTATGTACACAGAAGATTGAGGGGGTGTCCTTCGATTGTGCCCATCAGGGCCACTTAGTGGCCCTGTATGTCTGTTTCGGCCTGTGTCAGGGTGAAGGGAAGCCCCTTCCGAAGTAGTATGGCCACCCCCCGGGAGCCCCGTGTAAAACCGGAGTGCCAAACCCTGTCAAACCCATCCCGGGCAAGGAAGTTACATTGTGAGCCCAGAAGGTGTGTTTCTTGCAAGAACAGAATATCTGCCGCGTGTCGCTGGGCGTTACGAAGAACAGCTGTACGTTTGATCCGGTCCAATAGACTGTTAACGTTCCAGGAGGGGATGTGAAGGGCCTAATGTAAAGTAGACGCCATCCTGCTGGGTAGTGTGTGAGAGAGGGGACACAAGCGCAAGTAAGCCCGGGTCCCAAGGGAGACAATGTTCCGTATCCGGGGCCTCAGGCAGAGGGCGCGCGATCTGGTGAGTCTCGTGTCGTCATCAAAGGCATGTGTGCATGTGTGGCTACCAATAAAAACAGGGAACAGCGGCCCGTGGGCGGCTAAAAACAACAAACATTTGGTAGACCACGGTCCCCCCCCTCCCTCGCCCCCCAACTCCCCCACCCTACACTTCTGAAAATGAAGCATCTGTCGACCTGAGAAGGAAAACAATTCAAAACAACAATCCTACAATAGGACTAGGTGCTAAGCTACAATGGTTAGCGGAACATAGACATGGCAGAGATGGACCCCCCTCCATGTGTTCGGATAAAGATTCGTCAACAGCTGCAGTTACACATAGGGCAGTTAGACAACAGGGACTGCAAGTAAGCCCAGGGAGTGAAGTAGGAAGTAAGTCACAGAGCATGAGGAAGCCATGATGTCGGATCACCCCCCCCCCCCATTGGACCAATACAGTTGGGACTAATATGCAACAAGGACTGCTAGTGGGTCCTGAGACTGAATTAGGAAACAGATCATAAAACCGGTAGATATACTGAAGCCGGATCGCCTCCAGCTTAGGGATTAAGAGAGAGGTCTTGCTGTGTGGGCTTTGAGAAGTGAAATGGAAAGTGTCTGATGCCGGCCTCTTTCAAGTATCCTCATCTTCACCGGATCCGTGGGGCGCAGGGCTCCTAGACAGGTCGGAGTCGGACACGGCCTGACGTAGGGACTCTGAGGGGCCCGAAATACCGCTCAAGTCAATCAGCAAGGTGGTCGGGCCGGGGGTGCCGGATCTCCGAGTTGAAGCCTGGGAGAGAGGGCGCTGGGACGGTGCACCTGGTGATCGGGATGCCTCCCCCGATGGTCGTTTTTCTTGCGGTACATAGTCCGGCGTCTCAGGGGCTTAGGTAGAGTCAGGAGTGGCAGCGAGGGGGCTCGTGCACAGGGGAAGAAACCGGCCAGTTCATGAGGGGCCGTTCCTCCGTGAGCCAGGTCCATGCTGCCTGAGGGCTATCAAAGAAGACTGTTTTGTTTTGGAAGATAAATTTGAGCCGGGCCGGGAAGAGAAGGCCGTAGTGGAGACTCATGTTACAGAGCTTCTGTTTAACCTCATTGTATGTTCGACGCTGGGCCTGCACCTCACTGGTGTAATCCGGGAAGACCATGATCCTGGCGTTCTGAAACTGCAATGGGCCCTGAGCCCTGGCCACCCCGAGGTTGGCGTCTCTGTCCCGGAAATTAAGGACCCTCAGGATTATGGGTCGGGCAGGGGCTCCGGGCGGAGGCATGGGAGCCAAGGACCGGTGAACCCGTTCAACGGTGAACCAGGGTGAGAAGGAATCTTTGGGCATCCAGGAGCGCACCCAGGTTTCCACAAATGTGTCGGCATGACCCTGCTCCACTCCCTCGGGAAAACCTACAAGGCGTAGGTTGTTTCTTCGTGACCTGTTTTCGGCGTCCTCAGCCCTTCAGCGGAGCTCCGAGGTCTGGGTCTGGAGACGCGCCACCTGAGTCTTGAGTTGGTCAATGGCTTCCTCCGCCATGGAGATACGGGCCTCCGCCTCCGTGACTCGAGCCGTCGCATTGCGCAAGTCCTGGCGAATGAGAGCCATATCGACCCTCACTTCTCCAATTTTGTTTTCGACCGATGTTTGCGACGCGCCTATCGCTTGAAAGATGGTGGTGAGATCACCCCCGGTGGCGCCAGGCACGTTGGGCATCCCACCTCAATGGTCCCGGTCTGACGTGGTGAATTGGTCCATTTTTGTTTGAGTTTGGGGGGCCAGATTCTGCAGGGTGCGGTTTCTGCCCATTGCCACCAGGGGCAGAATCCGACCAACACAGGCAGGGGCGAGCAATGGTCCCGCATAGGAGGAGGGGGTTACCGTCGACACCCAGACCGTCAATACTCAGGTCCGGGCGCCCAAGACCCCCCCCCACAGGCCCAAGGAAGGCAAGATCAGCTCGGTGACTCAATCCCAATGGCAGGACCGGGTGAAATGATCCAGCGGAGGGCGGCCGCGTCAGACCAGGCGACAGCCACGGCCACAGTCTCCAAGTCCAGTCCCCAAGTCCGGCCGAGGCGGCTTCCCCTCCAAGAGAGTAGTTTAGAGGTTTGGATCGGACAGCGGCCCAGGGGGAGCCGAGGCCCGTGGTCCGGAGACGAAGGGGCCCCTTTCGAGTCCTCCCGTCGGATCCAAGGAAGCACCCCCGACAGGGAGCGTGGTGTGGAAGGGAGCGGAGTCAGTGTATCCAAGAAGGAGGGGAGTGGAGGCGCCATCTCGCTGCCACCCGACGCAGTGGCCGAACCCCACCCTGGACCCCCTTCACCGGAGGTTTCCACCGGCTGGGCGACAAGAGAGTCACTCGCAACCCTGGGGCCCAGATGTCCCGGCAGCGTCGGGTGCGCCGGTACTCCCACAGGAAATCACCATAGCGTGGTGAATCAGACTCTGGGCAGCCCAGTCGATCGCGACCGGGGAGGCCACACACCGGTCAGGAGATAAGCAGGTGGTCGGCAATGATGGCAAACTGAAGGAGCAGGCCCAGGACTGCAGGAGCAGGCCCAGAACTGGAGGGGGGGTGGGGGCACCAGGTCACCCCTCCGCCCCGCCACCCGACATAGTGGCCGATCCCCAACCCCAAACCCAAGCCCCACTCACCGATGACTCCCACGGCGCTGTCAGCAGGATTCCGGCCCCTCCTCCACACCAGCCAGGGCCCGACCGGGGCTCCCAGCTGGGCCCAGGATCAGCAGTGAAGGCCAGACCAAGGCCCACTGCCCCCCGCAGGCCAGGAATCCCCAGTGGGCCAAGACAAGGACCCTGCGTCCCGGGAGCAGTGCAGCAGCCAGCAGGGGGGGCTGAACCCCTCGGGGCATTGGCGGCAGAGCCTCTGCGGGTCTCATCAGGAGTCAGCAGGCCGCACTCCCTGTTGGCCCAGGTACATTTAAGAGGGAGGGAAAACAGGCAGATCTCCCACGGCAGCGCTCGGAGGGCCCGCAGGGCAGGGCAGGCTCCAGGCGCGATGGGGCACCAGCAACGATCTTCCCCACGTGCCGCTGCCCGACAATGGCAGCCAAGCCCCCTCTCGTCCCCAGGCACCGCGACTCACCACAAGCTGTCAGAGATGGACTGGTTCCGGTCGGAGAGGAGCGCCCGCTCCCCAGCACAGACGAAGCGATTCCTCTCTCAGCCGCAGGTCTCAGCGCGTCTATTTCCCCTTTTGAGCTCCAGGTAGGTGCAGCCGCTACCCCAGCCGCTGGGAGGGCCCCGAAGGAGGAGGAATCAGCGGCGCCTATGCCCCACAGCACCGGAGCGGGCCACCGGTGGAAGCCGCCATTTTGTGTACTCAGCGGCAGGCAGGGCTAGAACCGGCCGATGGAGGCTCTAATCCTGTACAAAAATAGCTCAGGACTCAGCAAAAGGGGCAGAGGGTCTCTGGCAGCAGTAAACAGGGGCAAAGGGCAGCAGTCAACGGCGGATGCAAGGCGGATGACGGAGGGGGTCCGGAGCACTCTCAGAGTGCGACCGTCATCTTGACGCTTCAGGCCTGAATAATGAATGTTTAACGTATTGGGGGCATATGATTGTAAAATAATTTGGATCATGATATATTATGGCCACCCACAGGTCTCAGAACATGATATGTAATATTGGTAAGGCGTATTATGGATTTTACATCGTCTTAAGATGGCCGCCGCATTTAACACTGTTTTGTATATATCATATGGGTGTAGTCTCTCTTCTACTTTTTAAAGGAAATGGATAAAATCTCAAATGAAGAATCTGTGTAACTAAGAGCGTGAGCAAGGCACAAGCCGAAACACGTCATTTTTGAAGCCATTAAAACTTAATTAAGCATGCAGGAGTGTCTGAGTACTTTCTGCTAATAGCGGAGGATTTGGAGTATATATATCCGGATCACTGTATCCATGTTTTCCAGGCCACCCAAGGAGCGGATCAGTGTGGTTTGAGGCGTTTTGAGGACTCAGGAGGAGTATTTGTTTTAAACTGCCTCGACTACCACAGCCCTGAACAGCGCTCTTAATGTTATCCTGATGGTTTTGTTTTACAGACATTGCCGGCTGAAGTCACTTGCCTAGCATGCGGTGAGAGAGCCTGTTGGGACTTGCAGTTTACTACTGGGAGTGCAGGTCTGTGTGTGACTTTTAACTGGCCTATCAGGAGAGCCACCAATGGCAGAACGGCTGGAGGAATTTAAACGGAACTGTGGTTGATCGGGGGAGGAGCGGGCATTTGAGAAAGGCAATGTCCGAAACGCGTCATGCCCATGCTCTTTGAAATAAATCCCCTGTTTGAAGTACCCCATGGTGTCCCTGCGGTTCTTTCAAGCAAAAGGATCTCTTTGTGGCATATATATATATACAAATAAAAATTAAAAATAAAAACTATAACAAAGTATAAAACACTTGAAACATTACAATTTAATTATACATAAAAAGTAAACAACAGAAAAAAATATTTTTGACTAAAAATATCTTTTAAAAATAACACACATTTCCCAATATAAAAAAAAATATTAAATAAACAAACAAATAAAAAGACAAAATAAAAAAATACTAACAAAATTATTACATTTAAGAAATAATAAATATACTATTCCCACTCCAGTCAATGCAACAGTAGGGAAAGTGGTGGACCAAGGAGGAGTAAATGTACTGTTCCCACTCCAGTCTGTGTAACAGTAGGGAAAGTGGTGGACCAAGGAGGAGTAAAATTTACTATTCCCCCTCCAATATGTGTACGAGTAGGGAAAGCATTGGACTCAGAAGGGGTCAAATTTACTGTTCCCCCTCCAGTCGGTGTAACAGTAGGAAAAGCAGTGGACTCAGGAGGGGTAAAATGTACTATTTCCCCTCCAATATGTGTAACAGTAGGGAGAGCATTGGACTCCGAAGGGGAAACCTTTACTATTCCCCCTTCAGTGGGTGTAACAGTAGGAAAGGCATTGGACTCAGAAGGGGTAACATTTACTATTCCCCCTCCAGTCTGTGCAACAGTAGGGAAAGCACTGGACTCCAGAGGGGTACAATTTACTATTCCCACTTCAGTCAGTGCAACAGTAGGGAAAGCAAAACGTTAAATTGCAGAGGGGAAAGCGTTGGACTGAAGAGGGGTGAAAGTTCCTATTCTCACTCTAGTCTGTGCAGCAGTAGGGAAAGTACTTCACTTCAAATACACACCATGTTTTAAAACATGAATTAATTGAACAAAAAAAAACTGTCACTATACAAATTTTATATATATATATATATATACATACATATACATACACTCATTTTAAAAACAGGGTACATAATTATAATTCTTTTAATAATATCAAATAAAAGATGCCATTAATTGATTATTTAATTAAATTCCCACACTATGCTACCATATAACTAGAAGCCCAAATTTAAAATATAATAAAAATAAAAATGTATAACACAGTTTATATATTAAGTAATACAAACATAATTAACAACTTCCCACCCTATGCCCCTAAAACACAACACACACCTAATATATAACATAAATATATTTATTAAATAATTGACATAGTTACACATAAATTACACATTTTATTTAAAATTATTAATTCATCAAAATGTAATATTTATTTAATTACCTTCTCACCCTACACCCCTACAAAACCAACAACCTGTACCTAAAATATAACTTGAAAAATATAATAATGACAATAATGATCAATTAAATAATTCTATTAATTACAAAAACAATTATTAATTATCCTTAATTTACTCCCCGCCCTGTACCTCTATAAACCTCTCAACCCACTAGAACCCTATAAATTACAGTTTAATAAAAAATTACGTAATATTACAAACTTTACTAAAAACATTAACAACAATTATACAAACAATATATAACACATACAATTACAATATTATTTAAAACACAAACATAATTATAAAACAATATTTTTACAATATATTGTAAACTATATTAACAAAATAGATATTCTTTAAAACGATATAACGTACCTTAAATAATTGATTTTTTTTGTCAACAATATTCCTGCATCAAGGTATTTCTGTGACACGATATTAAAAACTCCATATTAATGTCACTCAATATTTATGACTCGATGACCAATGACGCCCCAGATGTCATCGGTGTCAATCAAGGTGAAGCAATAGCTAGTTGTTGTCTGGAAGCTCTGAGCGACCTGGAACAGATTCACCCACTGGGTAAGCAAGGGCACGAATGCAAGCAAGTAAAATGCCCCTGATACCCTCTGTGATTTGAAGGGTAGTAAAAGAGGCACAACTGGGGTGCAGTGGACCCCTCTCAACATTTGGCCCTGTTGTCACTGCACCTGCAGCAATATTGATAGCTATGCTCCTGAATTCAACTCAATGAGTGGCAGTTAGCAGCTTGGTGGGACCCTGTAGAATAGAGTAGATTAGGGACCTGCGTCTGGGTGAGAAAAGCAATAGACTGAGAGTGATGCGTTGGGAAGGTGTCAAGCCCCCTGGGCCCAGTGTTCTCCCCATTTTACCTCGCATAAGCCAATAGGTCTCTATTTACTGTACGAGTTGTGTAGAGTGTTGTGAGAAAGGCCTGTGTGCAAGCTGTTATAAGCGCCTTTTTGTGATTCTTCTTTGATATACATTGGTGAGACACTGCAGGCAGTGAGGGATTCCACAATGTATTCTGTGCGTTGTCCCTGAAGGACACTTCACCCATCAGATAATGATTGTGAGGTTACGGATGTGTCTTGTGTGTCTGTGTTAAAATGTGTGTATTATTACTTTTGAGGAGGTGCCTGTGGCTGTTTGTTATGGGTGTATGCTTGTGTGCATTTACACACACACACACACACACACACACATGTGGTTTGTGATATAGCAGTTCTAGAGCGCAATTGGGTGTCATTGGAGTGCCTGTGCATGTGTGTTTTGTGTGCATTTACACATGCTCGTGTGATGTGCCCATGAGTGTGTATTTATTCTGGGGATGATGAACTAAATGTGCAAGCCCAGTAAGGAAGTCACCAAGAATCCTGCAAGCAGTCGATCAACACGGCAGGCAGCTCACAGTCCCCAGTTGTCTGCAGTACTGTGCAGCATAATGCACATACATTATTTTACTGAATCAGAGACCACACACAGAAGCTGGCATTACCGAGCTCTCTGGTTACGGCAGATGTGATTATGTGGAGAAATTTAATTGAAGTGAAAAAGAAATTGAGCGGGCAGTCTGATGCCGCATGGTGTAAATAATGTGTCTAGTTGGAGCTCTACTCAAAAATACTGATATGCCAACAACGTATTGTGCAGAAACGATAGCAGTGAAGATACAAGGTCTGATTATGTATTTCTAATCTGATAGAGACATCTAGCTGCAGATTCCTTAACTTAGAATTATCCCCAGGCGTCAGGCTGGATCCGGAATTTTTCTTTTGCAGCAGCACCTCTGCGCGCCGGGGGATGGCGCCACACAACCCCGCCCTGACGTCGTCCAGGTCATATAAGTCCATCCCGGTGCGCTGACGTCAGTTTTCCTTCTTTTACGTGTGAAACGCGGATCCGGTGTAACCGGTTCCTCTGGCTTCGCGTCTAGAACAGTGTGCGATGCCTTCGGGATTTAAAACGTGTACCTACTGTTCGCGGCAAATGTCCGCGACGGACCCACACCTTATCTGTATGTGGTGCCTGGGTGAGCACCATGACTCGACGGATTGCGACGCCTGCCAACAACTCAAGCCGAAGTCCCGGCGGGAGCGCCGGATGAAGCTACTTTCGGCTCGCCTGTCCCGGTCGGAGTCGCCACGGTCCCCGGCCTCCTCTTCAGCAGCAGGTTCAGGTGGCAGTGGGTTCCGTTTGCAACGTCAGTCGCCGTCTGGTTCCCACATGCGTTGCCCGCCCCTTCCTGGTAAATCCCGGCGCATGTCGCCGAGGTCCTCGACCTCCCTTCCTTCTGTTGTCGGGGGCACTAGTTCATGGATTTCTCCGGACGTGCGCCCCCGGGATGTTGTCCCTCCCCTATCCACTTTTTCCCAGCACGGGGCTGACACGGACCCAGATGGCGGCCTATGCAGTGGCCCATCAGGCCTCCCTCGGGTCCCCTCCTCTCCATGGGGCGTCTCGGACCCTCCGCTACGTGCAGGGTCTCTAGTGGACTCGCCGGTGGGTTCGCCCCCGGCGCCGTCTGAGCCCCTTGCCTCTCGGGATGATGGAGATATGGCCTTGTCAGGACGCAGCCCGGCAGGGTCCCCCTGTTTGACCCATAGTCCCCCCTACCGCGCCGCATAGTCCTGTGGGGCTCCCTGTGGCATTGCAGGTGGATACTGGCTCTCGCAGCTTTGCTCCGAGCCTGCCTCGGCCTTCCAGACAGGCGGCTGCCTTTTTGGAGGCTGAGCTGGCGCCGGTTCGGCGCCGTAGGCTTGCATCCCCGGCTCCGGCACAGTTCCTTTCTTTGGAACCCGAGCCTGTTGTAGTTGAGGCTCAGTCGGCGCCGGTCTGGCGCTGTAGGCTTGCTTCCCTGGCTCCGACACCGTTCCGTTCTTCGGAACCGGAGCCTGTCATGGTTGAAGTCGTGTCGGCGCTGGACGAGGCCGAATGGGTGCCGGACGAGGCTGAGTCGGCGCCAGATAAGGCAGAGTCAGCACCCGCCGAGGACGCCCTGGCGCCGCCTCGACGCCGAGTCGGCGCCAGATGTGGCAGAGTAGGCACCTGCCGAGGACGCCCTGGCCCCGCCTCAATGCTGGATCATTGACTCCTCTCCGGAGGCTTCCGGGGGGAGTTCGGCGTCACCCCGACCTCTGGCGACGCCTCTCCCCCCCTGGAATTTGTGGCTCCGGCAGACTCTCTGCCTCCTCAGGAGTCTCATCAGGACCCTCATTCATCAATGGGGCTTCTTTCGTTTGGACATTGGGCTCATCCTCCATTCATCGGACAACCCCCTTGGGGTGGGAGGCTCAGTTTACAGCCCTCACCCACGGATGAGTTACTGTCCCCTCCTCAGAGGTCTACCGAGGCTGGTGCTGCATTTATAAGATGCTTCCTTGCCCACCCACATTCTGAATATGCAGCCCCCTTCGGTCGCCCTGCCTGTTGACCAATTGTTGGATGTCCTCCACCACGGGTCGGAAAACGTTGAGCTGCTTCTGCCTTTTGAAACTTCTCTGTATGATGTCCTTTGGGCACCAGGGCTCGGCAGGCATCGGGTGATCCGGTGGGTCATTCTATCATGCACTGCCACTGCCCTGCTCCAAACGAACTAGTTTGCTTGTTTGTTCATCCAGACGTTCAGGGGCTTGTTCTGCAAACTGCTTTTCCTTCCTTGCCTCAGCTGCTGCTTCCTCCCTCCCGGGAGTCCAGATGGCTGGAGTCGTGGGGTCGTAATATTTTCGCCTCCACTAGCGCATCTCTTCGCTCACTCAATACAGTGTTCGTCTTGGCTCGGGCTACTTCTGCCCTTTGGGAATCTGCTGAGTCTCTTCTATCTTCCGCCTCTGAGGGCATTCGTGTTAACCGTCTCCATCTTCACCATGACGGCCGTGATCTGGCGGAATTTACTATCCGGTTGACCCTGGATACCTCGGATTCCTTAGGCCGAGCTATGGCTGGTTCAGTCGCACTACGATGCCATGCTTGGTTGCGGGATGGCGTCTTCCCGGAGAATATCCGGGAACGCCTTGTTGACCTGCCCTTTGATGGGGTCTTTTTGTTTGATACTCATGCCGATCCGGCGGTTCAGTGCCTCCTTGCGGGCTTTCGCCCTCCCCCATAGGTCTGTACTTAGCTGGTCTCAGGATGTCAAATCCTGGGGTAATTACCCTTTCTTTTAGCGTCCACCAGTTGGACTATGCGTTTTTGGGCTGGCAGTAAGCCTACTGTTCCACAGGTTGTTGTATTCTGTCCTCTGACTGTAGTTTACCCTAAGAGGTGTTCCCCTGTTTTCTTGGGGGTGTGATATACTCCAGGTGGGGTACCTCTATGCTATTGTGTAGCTCTGCTTTGCACCACGCAGGCATGTAGGTCATGTAGGTCTCTTTGGGCTCTCTACGTCTACTGACGCATTTATCTTACCGTTGGACGGTTTTCAGTGTTGTGCCTTCTGGCGCTGCCTCCTACATGCCACGGGTCTCGCCTTGCTTGAGCCTTGCGTGTGTGCCTCGTTCTCCTCTTCTAGTTTTTTGTCCTTGTACTAACTCCTTTTAGTCTATTTCAACACACTTCAAATGAGGCTGCCTCCTGCCACAGGTGCATTAGGTGGGTCCCTCCTATATAGTGCCAGCAGCTGCGTGGTCTCGGGGCCCGCCCCCCTTTGATATATATAGATATATATATACATACCCACGGGTTGACCGCTGGTATCCCTTTTTACACACCTCCACCTCTCTTCATTTCTGCGAGGTCCTACATCCCCGTTTTTCGGGGAGCATTTGGGTGCCTTGTGCTCAAGCTTGCCATCATTCTGCACGGCGGTGTTTTTCTTAGCACGTTTATAGTGCACTTCAGTGCCTTTTCCTGCATCTTCAACACTGGAAATTCCTAGGGTTCCGTTCTCTGGGGTGGACCTCCACTTCTGGATGCTCTTGCCTTTGGGGTCTTGTCTGTCCCATTCATGTACTGCACAGTCCCTCTCTTCTGTGGGGGTGCATTTCCCCTCCGGGTTGGAGGTGGTGGTCTGGAGATCTGATGTTGTTCTCAACTGCTATGCGTGTTCTTCTTTACGGTTCCTTTAGGCACCTTCGGTGCCTTGGATACCACACCCTTCGGATGTGTCTTTGTCCTTTGGATGTCACCCTAAACGGTGTCTAGTGTGCCTGCGGGACAGCTCCTCTGATGCAGGTCGTCCCAGGTGTTACGCCCTGTGTCTCTGTCTTCCGTGGGTGCATTCTCCCCTTGGCCTTCAAACTGCCTTGTTGGGCAGTCCTATCCTCGTCTTCGCTACGCCACTTTGTTGTCTTTGTAGATGTCTGCTAAGGGCATGCTCTTGTTGTGGTCTGCCTCGGTGTGCTTCAGCGTGGTGTTCTCCGCCCCTGTCGACTTTGTGTGACTAAGTGTGCACCAGGCGTGTCTTATGTTCCCACATGTACTTCTGAGACGTTGCTCAGTTCCTGCCTCTTGCCCTTCGCTTCCTGGATGCTGTCTGTACTGCCTACCTTGCAAGGGCTCGCCTGGTAGGCTCTGGTTACGTCCCTCCATATTGCCCTCTAGCTTTCGTGGGTGTCCACTTAGTGCACCATTGATCTCTGGGAGTAGTTCCTCGTTATGAACTCTCTCTTCAGTTCTGGGGTATGGCTTAGTGCCGTTTCTACATCTCATACTCACACAGGTATGGTCCCGTGCCATTCTGGCAGTCTTGTGATACCTTGCCTCCCTTTGTCTTTAGCTCTCTGAGCTGCTTGGGTTGCTGACGGGCTGCATCGCCACAGCTTTCCCCATAGTCTGTCACTTTGGGGCTGGCTTAGTGGTATCGGGCACTTTCTATTGTTCTGTCGCAGACCCACCCCCCCCTTGGGTTATGGCTGTGGTATCTATTCTAAGTTAAGGAGTCTGCGGCTAGATGTCTCTATCAGATGTATGAGTTACTTACCTTCATTAACGATGTATCTGGTAGAGATGTTGTCTAGCCGCAGATTCCTTAATGCCCACCCATCCTCCCCGTTCTGCGAGGACCTTGCCAGGTGGGCTTCTCCACTTCTCAACGACCAGCCCGATCGGCGATAAGATCACAAAACCAGGGGCATAACACAGTCCCCTGCAGACCCCGCGGTGCGTGGGGGCCCCACGCTCCAGGGGCCCCTTCACTCTAAGCGGAGGGAGACGGCTGCGCCTGTAAGCAAGCCTCTTCAGCCTCCCCAAGTCCCCATAAATTAAACTGTGCGCGCACACCACGGTGACAGCATCTAAGCCTCCGAGTCTTCCCTCTCATTCTGTCTCGCTCCTCAGTTAGTGAAAACCGAGACTTCAAGAAACAGATATTACCCTCTCTTTCCTCCTTTTGTTTATTTGCTCCCCTGTGAAATGGATCCAAAAAAGAATAACATTTTTGCTGGAAACGTTGTCTTTTTCTGACACAAGTGCAGCCTCCGGGTGGAGAGAAATAAAACATTCCAAATTTGAAAAATAAATAACTAATTAAAGCAAGACAGAGTGGTTGCAAGGTGGCCAGATTGATTTCTTTACACAGAAACACATTAGCGCTACTTTACAGTGTTTGCCAGTGAAATGATACTTTTGTTTTCTCCTCTCTCTTTGAACAACATTGTTTTCCCTGGGTGGGAAAGTGCACCTTGTCTGGAGGTACTGAAATACCTGCTTGATGGGTGAATTGGAAAACAAAATGTGTACAGCGATTGTGTGTTTACGAATGTGGTCTTTTTAAACCATACTGCCTATGTTTTGAAAGAATATAAGCAATGGGCACTGAAACGGGTCTCTTCCGGGCCCTGTAGTCATGGGCTTACCTTTTCATGCAAAAGCACTCACTAATTTCAGAATAATGAGCGTAAAAGGAAAAAGGTAACCATGTTGTTCCTGCTTACATTTTACATGCTTTACTTAATCTTGCATTCCCTATGAGTGTTTGCTTGTTCTAGGATGTTGTTAATTTTTTTTAGGCAGCATATTGCTCTTGTCTAGTGCGTAATTAGAATTGAATCACATCCAGGTGTTTATAGCGGGTCAGTGCAGTGCAAGTTTCTCTAAGTGGGGCAGTATGGTGTTCAGTGGGGGAGAGAATGTGGCGCTATGGTCAGAGCTGCTGAAGTGGAACTGGTAAATCAGGTTCCTCCTTAATGACCAGGCTCCCAGACCACTCTCCTGAGGGAGCACATTCCTGTGCTACACCTTAGAAGGCGCCGCAAGATCTTAAAAGCCCTGGTGTCTTAGCACCAGCAGGTGGACCCTAGCGGTGGCAAGTGTGGATTAACCTTGAAGGCCTGTCCACCACTATCCATGAAGTTCAACTCCAGTCTTGGGGACAGACCTGTGAAGCAGCACACCATAGAGTGGCAGTGACTCTGTCACTGAGGTCACAGGACCCTTGAGCAGGGTGGTTCTAGGGCAGTACGACCGCACCTGGTGCTAACTTCAGGTGGGGTCATCGTGTTTTTAAGTATATTATGGTTTTAAAAGCACTTGCCTCCTTCATGGCCTCCAACATTTTTGGGCAACAATAAAAATGTCTTGATAACTCCAGTGATTAATATTCTTAGTAGAGAGAGATGGTGTTTTGTCTAGTGGAAGGTTTGACTCATGAAAAGGAATGGCAGAGGTGTAATGTGCATGCTGCTAAGAACATGTACCACACATATCACAAAGTGCACATAAAATGAATAGGTCAGTGGGTTACTGCTTTTGTCAGAGAGACCCTATTGTTACCTGCAGTTAATAAGTTAAAATCCTAACATAGAACAGTGAGCTATTAACTGTCATGTAAGAGCTGCATGCAAACTCCAAGGTATAAGTTAGAGCGTTATGTTTTTTCCCCCAGTCTTCGATTATCCTAATGTTGCAAAAAAGGGTTCATTTGGGTAGAAATCAATTCTGATTATTAAAGAGAACCCCCAACCATGGTATTATGTTTTTAATTCTGAGTTTGTGTTTCTGCAGACCAATCACTATTAAACTATGCTGCCTACTAGTATGGTTGTCATGTGACTCCTACACCTTGTAGTCCTTTGTCTTATGTAACATTTCCTACACAGTGATTTACACACATATGCATGATTGTCTCTGTGTAATATGTGTGATGTAAAGTGCTCTGATACCCTACACTGGTATTAGTGGTGCTGTAAATTTTCTGATACTTTATTATTTTGAATGTTTTACACATGCTAACAGTCTCTGCAAATATTTTTCCTTATTAGTACTAGTGGAACATACAACTGCAGTACTGAGAAAGGTGACCAGTCAACCTTTGCACAGGGCCTTCCACTTCACAGCAGCACAAGTCACATTTTTTAGTAACTTTTGATGTGTTTGAGCTATAAGCAATTTATTAGTTAAAATCGTCAGATTATGCAGCAGATGATGTATTATGTGGCAAATATGGCAAAGCCATAGTTATGTGGAAAACATTTGCAAACTAGGATATTTTGCCATTCATGTTTGAACTCTCTCTCTAGGCATCTTGAAGCTGGAAAACTCCTGCATTCATCCCAAACTGGGTTTCGCCCCTCTCAAGGGACTGAAACAGCCTTACCGGCAGTCGTGGTAGAGTCTAGAAGGATTCTTGATGCAGGTGGTTCTCTAGCCGTGATATTGTTAGATCTCAGCGCGGCCTTTGATATGGTTAATCACTGTATCCTAATGCATCGACTCAAAGATCTGGGTGTGACAGGAACAGCCCTGAATTGGCTGTGCTCTTTCCTCGAGAGTAGATCCTTCCAGGTCTTCGAGGGCAAGGTCATTTCAAGCCCTAGGCCCCTTTATTGTGGAGTGCCTCAGGGGTCGTCCCTGAGTCCCACTCTCTTTATGGTTTACATGGCTTCTCTCGCAGACATTGTTCTACCCTTTGGGGTGCATATAATTACATATGCCGACAACACTCAATTAGTGGTGGCATTTAACTACAAAAGCAGTTCCCCTACTTGTCTTGGCCCATGCCTCGAGGAAGTGATGAGGTGGATGTGCCATTCCCATCTAAAACTGAACGGTGATAAGACCGAGCTTATGTTGCTCGGTAATCCCTCCCCCTCGAGGTTTCCTCTATCTGACCAGCATGTATGGGCCCTGTGCCTATCCCCAAATCCGAAATAAAGCGTTTGGGTTTCTGGCTTGATTCTGAGCTTAGCTTTTAAACCCAAACAAGGAAAGTTGTTGCCTCCTACTTCGGTATTCTAAGACTGCTGCGTAAAGTGTTGCCTTTGCTACCCCCTCAAGCAAGAAAGCTCGTGGTCCAGGCACTTGTCTTATCCCACCTGGACTACGGCAACACTCTTTATCTCGGTGCTCCCTGTGGGGTCTTTAAGAAACTTCAAATCATGCAAAATTGTGCCGCAAGGATTCTTGAGGGTACTCCAAGCCGCCACTCAGCCAAAGCTGCACTTAGGTCTTTACATTGGCTTTCTATTCAGGAAAGAGTCCACTTTAAAACCCTCTGCACCACCCATAAGATGCTAGGGGGTGTGGGACCAGCAATCATTTCTACCTTTGTCCAGCCCTACCAAGCCAACAGGCGGTTACGTTCAAATGACCTCCACCTGGCGTCTGTTCCCAGAATCAAGAGGTCCAGAAGTGGCGGCCGGCTCTTCTCTTACAACGCCGCTAAACTCTGGAACTCCTTGCCGCTTCAGCTACGTAAAGAGCCAGACCACACAGTCTTCCGCAGGAGGCTCAAAACCTGGCTTTTCCCTAATTGATTGCCACAGCTTAGTACGGTTTCTGCCCTAGCGCTGGGATGCCTTTGGGTAACCATGCGCTTTATAAATGCTATTTCATTTCATTTCATTCATTTCATTTCATCTGCTCTTGTGGAAAAAGGGAGGAGAAGTGCTGATGACAGAAACTCCATGGCTGGGAGACAAATGGCTTGCGATTCCACTTTTAAGGATATTTGGGACATTCTGTGATTGGAAATGTATCCCACTTTGTGAATGTTTTTTAATGTCAATAACACATATTTAACCTTAAATAAACATGTGTATCCATTGGTTAAATTAAATAATGTAATAAGCTGTAACAGGTTAGTGAAATGGGAAACGAATACTAAAAATTGGGATATTTTGCTTTTTCTGCCACACCTTTCACTCCGCCCACTGACCCAATCCATTGGTTATTCCCGCCCTCTGATTCTCCTCCCACAGTTCATCTACTTTTTTCCCCCCACTTCGACCACTGCCTGGCACTAACATGTATTAGAGACAACTGTGGGCTTTTACCACTGGGTCTCTTAGAGAATGACACCTCTGGTCCATACACGGGGGCTAAACACAGCACGTTTCTGGGATCTCCACACAACGTGTTTGCTATTTGACGCCAGACTTCTGCAGCATGTGTTGAGGAAATTAAACATCCCCTTGTGCTTGTATAAAACATAGCTGCCAAGTGGCATTGGCACCATGTTGTGTCCATTGGTAGCTTTTATCCAACAACACTTTGCATGCTGGAATGTTTAACCCCTTACTTAGATGGTCACAGCACAACTCCCAGAATGCAAGGCGCTGTTGGCTTAAAATCCAGGCCTGTCTGGCAGTGTCACACGTGACGAGACAGCCATTTGGAGGCAATGGTGAATCTGTAATTTAGCAGGCATGCCTATACTCTTAGTAAATTGTAAATACCGCCAGTGTTAACACACTGGGGTCTGAGGCCTCTGTTTGTTATGAACTAAGGCCCAGTCTGGTGGTTCAGGTCAGTCCTTGTGAGGGAAGCTGCTGGACTTGTTTTTACCATGCACCTTGAAAGTATTTTCACCTTGATGCAAGAAGAAAGTTGGATTGTTTTACAAAACATGCTTGATTTTTGTATATTGCTGGACCGGTGATTGCTTTATTTTGCACTTTGAAAGTATTTGCACTTTTTCTTTTGCTTTACTAACTACAGTTTGTATAGATTGTCAATAGGTACTTGCTGATATGGTTTGTTTTTATTCTACATGCAGTGTTATTTATGGTGTATTGCATGCACTTGTCTGTAATACATGTACCTTAAATCTTGTATTTAGCATTGTTGACACTACAGAAATGATAAATTAAAACAGACAAACATCTGCATCAATGTTCTGAAGCATCCAAACAGTTTTCTTCCTCAGCCTTGTTTGCCTGTCTGTTTTGCAGTGCTTACTAATAAAGACATTATGACTGAAATTGCTTCCTCAGTTCACGTTATTATCATGCACAACCCTTGACAGTCGCTAGTGTGTGGCATGCAGATAATTCACCAGTCTATTTCTCTTGACTTTTGCAGGATACTGAGTTATAGCTTGTGTACTTCTCATGTAAATTGTCAGTCGAGTTTTTATGGAATTGCAGCTTTGGGTTGGTCTTTCAAAGTTTCAAGGTATTGGCAATTCTATTTCAGACCCTTCATAGTAGTTCTTTGTTCTTCAGCCATAGGCAGTTCCTGAGACAATATGACCGCTCCTTGGCATTGTTCTGATTGCTGCCTCAGTTAAATAATCTGCTTTTGACAGTATTGTTACAAATGGCATAGCTTGTATGTTAAGAGTGTTTCCCACTTTCTCATTAGAACTTAGAGAAAGACAATATAGAGGCATTTCATTTAAATGTTGGAGGTTTCAAATCAAAATATGCTAGATTTCTGGGTGGTAGTGCAAAGTGGTAGATGGAGGGCTGCGCCGCCGGGGGAGGGGGGCCCCCTCCATGTGCTTTGCAGGGGGGCCCCCTCAAGTTTTGTTACGCCACTGCACAAAACATGTGATAAGGCGCATTAGCAGCAGGAATTAACACCTGCTCTGACCTGGTGCAAAGCCAGGCGACAACTGGCAACAGAAAAGGGAGCACAGACCACAGCCACACCTGTAGACCAACAGATGCCATGGAGCCACTGATCATGCAGCGCAGAGCCCCAACAGGGACACAACACCCCCAGCCACCACACCAGGACTGCCACCCCCCGTATACCCTTCGCCTCCCCCGGACCAACACTGAGGCAGTGCAGACCAAGACAACGGACCTTCCGAAAACACACCAGCCTCACAGACCCAACTCCAGAGAATGTCATTGCCCACTACAGGCACAAAAGGACAACCATCCTATGCATCCTGGCCACCATTGCCCACAGGCTGACGGTACCAACACATCGGACAACCAACATCCCTCCGCAGACAAAGTTGCTGGCTGTGCTGCACATGTGGGCCTCAGGGACATTCCAACCAACAACCGCCAGAGTGGGAGATGTCTCACAGCCAGCCCATCAAAGTTCATCACAACTGTCTTTTTTTGTTTGAATATCTTTATTACATTTTATCTTTTATCATACAGTTATAGCACATCAATGCACATAATGAACGTACAGTGTAGTAATTTCTGCCATGGGCCTGTGTACATAAGGTCGGGTGTTACATCCAAGCATTTGTGACAAAATTTTACATCCGAAGGGCACATAGCGGTATGTATGTATATGGACCATTAGTTCAAACTGCATACGCATACCATTGTCCCCATTAATATGTCAATATGTGTATCCCATGCATGTTCCGCTTATACAGAAGCTGTCAGTGTGCAGATGCATCAGGCGCCGGGGAGATGCCCATCGCATTCCCGGCATCTCCTGTGACTCACATCACAATACCTCTTGTGTAGTATGTGCTCATAATAGTAAATGATGCAGGATACCAACCATTTTTTGATTTGCAAAACATGAACTACAACTGAAAATAAAAAGAGGGGGGGAGAGAAAAACAGAGAGAAGGAAAATAAATAATAGAAAGAGATGTCAGATACCAGATGGAGCATGAAACCGTTAGGTGAGTGGTCGTCTGAGGTAAGTTGCGGCGAAGCAACATCGTTTGTAATGAAAGCGGGTTACATTGTCTGTTTCGATCACAGTCGTGTGGATGCTAGGGCAACTTATGACTAAATATGTACTTACAGAATGTCCCCGAGGCCTGCGTAGCTGTGTTTCAGATCAACGGATACAGTTAAATTCAGCACTATACAGGGCAGAATGCACTCATCAATCAAGTCCTCCAGCGGCATCACCTGCCTGTTGTATGGGAGGTGTGTGTGGTATTGCTTGAGGGTATATAAGGGCTTGGAGAATTTCATCCCAGGATTGTGCTATGGGGTACTTCCGTAACCCCGCCGTTTCCTCCCTGTGAAGGGCGGTGCTCTCCGCCTGCGCCCATAACTCTAGGGATTTCTTCCAACTGAGTGATTCAGGGGGATCCTTTTGCTTCCATCGTTTATTAATTAGCCGTTTCGCAGTTATTAGGCCTAGGTCGCAAAACCTGGAGCTTACCTTGTTAGCTTTATTGTGTGTATAAAATCCCAGTATGCAAACCTCCCACGTGCTAGGCACCTGAGTGTTCGTGCAGTTCGTAAGTGTCTCAGTCATTGTGTGCCAGTAGGGCAGCAGTAAGGGACAAGACCACAACATATGTAGGAAGTCGGCATCCGGAAGCTGACATCTCGGACAACTAGAAGTAGTGATGTTTAAATATTTGTTTATTTTGTCTGACGAAAGGTACGCTCTGTGTAATATGTACGTTTGTGTTTAAACCGTGAATTATGTGGTATGTGTGTGGCGCTAGTTAAGACACGGTCCCACTCTTTGTCTGTCCAGGGCCTACCTCTATCCACAGCCCAGTGCGTTCGAAGACTCTGCGGCGGTTTCAGTACGTGCACGAGCAAGGCTTGCACCAGCCAGTGGACTACATGCGACCCCTCCCCCATGAAATGTAGGTACTGCATCAGCTGGTGTGTTGGCGGCTCAGCTGTCAGATCTCCCCATGTCAGCATCAATGTTCTCACAATAGCCGCATGTAGGAGAAACTGTCCCGCCGGTATACCACTATCGGTTAGGGTCGCAAAGGGCACAAGAGCACCATCTACGTACAGGTCTCCCACTGTTTCCACCCCAGCCTCATGCCAAGCTGATAATGCAATATCCGTTATCGCGCCTCCGCCTCCGGGCGTCCCCGTGAGTGGCAATATCGGGGCATAGGGGATCGTGTCTTTGGTAAGCTGTAGGCTTCTCCGGAAGCATCTCTGAGCAAGCCCTACGTGGATCTGCTGCGGATGGGGGAGCTTTGCCAGCGGATGAACCAAACTGTATATTCTGGACTGCGTCCACGGGGGCGATCCGGTTGCTGTATCTGCTAGGTCCCTACCACACAACCATTTTGTGACCCATTGCAGTTGGGCAGCTAGGTAGTAAGGCTCCAGATGCAGGACCGCTAAACCTCCCTGTTCAGGCGGCGCATATAATTTCTGCAGTGCTACTCTGGGCCTTCCCGTATTCCAGATTAATCCACGAATCAATCCTTCCAGTTCCCGAAACACACGCACCGGAACATACACAGGCAGGTTTGCGAAATAATACAGTAGTCGCGGTAAGACTATCATTTTAACTAAGGTGATACGACTCATAACATTTAGTGGTAGGGTCTTCCAAAACTGTATCTGTGCCTTAATAGATGAGATGGCGCGCACTAGGTTGCCATCCAGTATATCCGCAGGGGACCTTTATATCTAGACGCCTAGATACCGGAACGTAGTCGGATACCAGGTGAGTGTGGTTCCGTTAATGATTACATCAGACTCCGCCACGTCGTGCTGGAAAGAATAAACGTGTTCAACAGAGCCAGAGGGCGGTAGGAACCCAGGAGGTCGGAATCTCTGCCCGGTTTCAGAAGGGAGACCAGCAACGCCTCATTTTGTGTAGGCGTGAGTGTCGAATCCTCTAATGCTCTTGTGTACACCCGCTGCAATTCCGGTATCAATATGACTGAGTAAGCTTTATAAAACTCAGCCGGTAGTCCATCCGGACCCGGAGACTTGCCGTTTGAAAGGGAAAAGATGCTATCCTTGATTTCCTCCGGCAGCAGAGGAGCGTCAAGTTCCTCTTGCTGGCTAGGTGCCAGTTGCAGCAGTGTGAGGGCAGAAAGAAAGTTCCTAATGTCCGCATCTGTATCTTGCAGGTAAGTCTTGTATAATTTAGAGTAGTGTTCCACAAAAGCACTATGTATGTCATGTTGTGTATGCACAGTGACGCCCCGCACAGTCCTGATAGACGTCACTGTCGTGGCAACCGCCTCTTGTCGGATCAGCCATGACAGCAGTTTTCCTGGTTTGTCCCCCATATGGTGAGTCCAGCGCCCAGTGCGGCGCATAGTTCAAAAGTCGGAGTCGTTCCATCAGTCTGGAGTGTTCCTCCCTATCCTGCGCCAGCGTTGCCGTGCGGCCCCTCACTGCCTCACCCTCTCCATGAAGTAATTTATGTTCAAGCTGCTTGAGCTCATCCTCCAATTGCCTCCGCATACCCGCCTGCGCTCCCAGGCAACCGCCCCTGACCACCACCTTAAATGCGTCCCATTCTACCAGCGGGGATATGGCCGTATCCGCATTGTTTTTTAAAATATTGAGCAATATTGGTCGCCATCAGGTTACGGAAAGCCACATCCAGCAGGACATCCGGCTGCAACCGCCAAGTGGGGATCGGCGCCCGGGGGCATTCCCAGACCACCTCCAGCACATGCGGATTGTGATCTGAGTGTGTCCTACCTAGATAGTAGGCTCCTGTGACGTGCGGAAGCAGCTCTTCTGAAAACATGCAACGGTCTAACCGTACATGCAACCCATGAGCACCCGAATAATAAGAGTACACTTTGTCATGGGGGTTACGGTGCCTCCAGACGTCCCGCAGGTGCCACTGTGCTGCCCAGCTAGTTAACGCCTTCATGGTCCTATAGGTGTTTGTGCCCGGGAGGGGCAGAAAAGAGCGGTCCAGTGAGGCATCCAGCACACTATTATAATCTCCCCCCAAGAACATAGGGATATCATGCCATGGTGCCAGAACTCGTGAGAGTTTATCAAGAAATGCAGCCTGCTCATTTTTAGGGGCATAAAGTGACGCTATGACAACCTGACGGCCATTTAGTGTACCCTAACCACAACATATCTACCCTCCGTGTCTATCAATGAATCTGTAATTTGAAATGGTGCCCCTGGTCGCACCCACAGAAGCGCACCTCGGGCAAAAGCCGAGTAACCCGTAGCGCATAATTGACCTCACCAGCGGCGATGTAGGCGTTGAATTTCCGTCTTAGCTAAATGGGTCTCTTGGAGAAGAGCTATCTGTAGGTGATGTCGCTTGAGGAAAGAATATATCTGATACCTGCGGGATGGTGAATGCAGGCCTCTCACATTCCATGTACCGATTCTAAGTGTAGCCATGACATGTGTGATCCCCTGATGGGAAATGTGTTCGTGGCAGCCCAGCAATCAGAAGCGGTGCATATAATC
The DNA here is from genome assembly GCF_964204655.1 of Triturus cristatus. Lineage (NCBI taxonomy): Eukaryota > Metazoa > Chordata > Amphibia > Caudata > Salamandridae > Triturus > Triturus cristatus. The sequence goes on along the minus strand of NC_140589.1, from coordinate 1,821,226,954 downwards.
TGGCAATGGACGACTCACCCAGCTTTCTAAATCGTGATGTGATATGTTGTGTGATCCGGCATGTAATAGGTGACATCTCAATAAAAACTCCCAATAACAACAAAAGCATGAATAATACCAAAAGGGCGGAAATGCAACTAGCAATCGTCCAAACTCTCAATAGAGACAACAGTTAAAACATTTGGGGGTACGCTGCGCGTTATTGTGTGATGACTGGCAATCTATATATTCCATTTCGCAGAGGCTACCCGTCTTCAGGCAAAGTTCAATGGAATAGGAGGACCATTCGCATGAAGCGCATTGTCACTCGCTAGTATAGAGGCGTGTGGAGGAACATAAGTGGTAGAAGAAGAGTATATAAGTAAGCCCACCCGCCTGGCCCGGTTCAAATGGACACCGCCCGTCCCCCATCAGCGCTGAGAGGTCTATCAGCAACCATCATTTATACTTGTTCAGCAGACAGCCACGCCCCCCCCATGCAGCCCACAGTACCTCTGATTGTAGTGCAAGTAACGACGGAATCCCGCTATGCCTATATTATGGTATCAGCTGTCTGTGGCGTGACATCCGGCTGTCCATTTGAGTCTTGTGAAGGCTAGAGGCCGTATTCGTGGTCGTCATTGCTTGTCTGGTCGTGTTGGCTGGAGTTGGAAGCACCCTCGTCTATCAGGGAGCCGCTGATTTCTGCTACCGCCTGAAGGGCCTCCCGCTGCCCGCTGAGGATCAGATCCGTGTGCGGCCCCATAGGCGACGAAGATGGCATCCGCTCTCTCGCAGCCCTCCTCTCCCTCCGGCGTCGACGGAAGGGAACCCTCGGTTTCGGAAGTGGCGCCGTTGCGACAGGGTCCCGCGGTCCTGCAGCGGCGAAAGTGTCCATCCAATCCTCTGCTTCCTCCGATGTGGCGAAGAAGTGCGTTTTGTCATTCGCGACCACACGCAGCCGCGCCGGAAAAAGTAGCGAGTACTTCAGGTTGTGCTTATGGAGGCGCCTCTTCACCGTCATGAATGAAAACCTCCGTCTCTGCACCTGCATGGTATAGTCCGGAAAAAACATCACTTTGTTATTGTCAATTTGGACATCTTGCAGCTTCCTGGTTTCGTGAAGGATCGAGTCCCTGTCTCTATAGTTAATGAGCCTTATAAGTAGAGGCCTTGGATTCGAACCTGTGGGATGGGGTCTCGCCGGGACTCTGTGTGTGCGTTCTATGACAAAGTGGGGCGAGAGAGTTCCATTGGGGAGCAGGTTCCTGAGCCAGGACTCCATGTGAGAGGTAGGCTTCTCTCCTTCCCATCGCTCCGGCATACCCACTATGCGCACATTATTGCGTCGGGCCCCCCCTTCAGCATCTTCGGCCCTTTCCTCCAGAAATTCCACTCGATTTAATTAGTTCTGCACGTGTTTATCTGTTTGAGCCACCTGCGGTTTGATCTCTGCAAGAGTAGTTTCCAACGCGGTGGTGCGATCCACCAACTTTCGGTGATCCGCATGCAAGTGAGTGAGATCGATGGCCACCTTGTCAATTTTGGACTCCAGGGAGGTGCGGGTCTGGTTAATAGGTTCCTCCAGTCGCTCGACCGCAGCAAGCACCGCGTCTAATTTGCTCGCGGTTTGGTCCGTGAGGCCCTGCCTCGCCATCTTGTCTTGTATGGTCTTGGTAGAGGGCAGTGCGTACCTCCCGTTCCAGCCCACGCGTGGGTGCCACCCGACATGAGGCGCAGTAAGTGTCCGCAGATGCCGCGTCCCACCCAAGATGGCTCCAGTACACTCGCTCAGGACCACAGAGAGGCACCCTCACAGGCAACAGTCACTGACACTGCACTCACCGCGCGCCCTGCCGTCGTCCGCAACTCCGGTGAGCATGACAGTACATCCCCCTCCCTACAGAGGCCGACGAAGACGCAGCTTATCGGGAAAACGCACGTGGAAGGTGCGTACCAATCTGGGAGCATGAACACTTCTCGTTGGTTCCCAGGAATTTTTCTCCATGTGGTATCCTTTCCAGGAAATAAGATACCATAAAGAGGAGCCCCTCATTTTGGAGTCCAATATCCTAGAAACCTCATATTCGGGTTCACCGTCCACAAACACAGGAGGGGGTGTTTTCTTCACCGGCATGTAGGAGGGTTTCAGCAAGGATACATGGAACACCGAATGGATTCTCATATATTTTGGCAAGGCCAAACGGACTGAGACAGGGTTAATGCACTTTATCACCTTGTAGGGCCCTAAGTAGCGAGGGTTAAAGATACTATATCTGCGGAATCTGATGTTCCTCGTGGATAACCAGACCACATCGCCTGGCATATAAGGGGGACTTTACCTACGGCGTACATCCGCATGTCTTTTGTATCTTGTTTTCGCTTTCTGAAGATTCAACTGCGTCTTTTTGATAGTGTGTTGTATATGTTTCACTCTGTTCTGTACTTCAGGTAATTTATGATCCATCCCAGGGTGGACCAAAGGCAAGAATCTAGGATGAAACCCATAGTTGCTGTAGTAAGGGGTATGATTGGTGGACTGGTGGGTCGCACTGTTGTAAGCTGTTTCTGCCACCCACAACAGATCCACCCACTCATCAGAGTTTCTTTTACATAGAACCGTAGATACTGTTTTAGGGTTTGATTTAAACGCTCAGTCTGCCCGACCGTTTGCGGATGGTAACTTGTGGATTTTGCTGATTTTATGTGCAAGGCCTCACACCACTCTTTTCAGAAGTGCTCCGTGAATTGGGAACCCCTATCAGATACAATAGTGGAGTGCACGCCATGTAATCGTACTATCTGACTCAGAAGAATTTTAGCCAACTGCCCAGAAGTTGGTAGCGTCTTGCAGGCAATGAAATGCCCCATTTCTGTGAGACTGTCTACTACCACCAAGACTACAGTGTGCCCTTGATCTTTATGCAATCCTACTATAAAATCTATGGAGATAGTATTCCATGGAATCGAGGGAGTGGGTAATGGCTGCAACAACCCTTGAGCTTTCCTGTGATCAGTTTTCGCTTTTGCACAGGTTTCACATTTCTGTACAAAAAGTGCCATGTCGGTCTTAACTGAAGGCCACCAAAAATATCTCAAAATTCTATCTAGTGTTTTGTTGATGCCATTGTGACCTGCACTGGGAACCATATGACACCAATGGAGCACTCTTTCGTGCAATGCTTTTGAGGGAATTAACATTTGTTGATTTCTGATCTGCACCCCTTGTCTCATCTTCCATTGAGGATGTTCTTTGAGCCATTTCCTCCATAAGGGAGTTGTGCTTGCACGAGCCACAGAACGTAAAAACTGTTCAGAGTGCACAACGCCTATGACTTGATCAGGGGCCAATATGGAAAAAGTTTGTTTGTTCTCCTGGCCGTTCACTGTTTCCTGTCTGGTAAGAGCATCCGCTTTCCCATTTTCTGCACCAGGCCTGTAGGTAACAATATAATCAAATTCAGAGAAAAACAGCATCCAGCGCATTTGCCTGGGGGACAATAAGCGGGCTGACCTCATAAACTGTAGATTTGGATGGTCCGTGTATACTGTGACTACATGCTTGGCCCCCATCAGATGATGTCTTCATGTAGAGAAGGCATCCTTAATGTCCATTAGCTCTTTTTCCGCAATGGTGTACCTAGTTTCAGCCTCATTGAGTTTGCGAGACATGTAGGCTACTGGATGTAGCTGTCCTTTCTTTGCATCCCTTTGTGACAGAATTGCACCCACTGCCATGTCTGAAGCATCTGCTTCTACTACAAACGGCTTCTCAGATCTGGGTGGGCTAAAACCGGGGCTGAGGTAAAGGCTCCCTTCAGCTGAGAAAAGGAGGCTTCGGTTTCTTTAGTCCATTCAAACGGGACGTTTTTTCTTAACAGTTTTGTTATCGGTGTAACCATCTTTGAAAACTGTGGTATAAACCTTCGGTAGAAATTAGCGAAGCCCAAAAAACATTGGACTTCCTTTACATTGACTGGTTGTGGCCAGTCTTTTACAGCTTTTATTTTACGATCAGACATTTCCAATCCGTGTGGTGAAATGATTACTCCTAAAAACTCCACCCTCTGAACATGGAATTCGCATTTACTCAGCTTGCAGAATAATCCATTGTCACGCAGGGCTTGCAGGACCAAACACACATGCTGGTAATGCTGGTCCACGGAATCAGAATAAATCAAAATATTGTCAATATAAACTACTGTGAAAACCTCCAGATACTCCCGCAACACTTAATTCAGGAAGAATTCAAAAGCAGCTGGAGCATTACACAGCCCAAAGGGCATCATTGTATATTCAAACAACCCAAAACGAGTGCGAAACGCTGTTTTCCACTCATCACCCTTCCTTACCCTGACTAGGTGATAAGCGCCTTTTAAATCCAGCCATGTGTATATTTGAGCTCTTTTCACCTGATCCAATAGAACAGGGAGGAGGGGTAGGGGATACCTGTTATTTATGGTAATGTGGTTCAGGGCTCTAAAATCGATGCACGCGTGTTTTTCCCTGTTTGCTTTCGGTATGAAAAACAAAGGGGAGGCTGCAGGAGACTTAGAAGGTCTTATGAAACCATTCACCAAATATTGATCCAAATAAGATTTGAGATGCTCGTTTTCCGCGTCCGTGAGAGCATAGATCCTGCTACACGGTACCACTGCACCTGGCACTAGGTCGATTTGACAGTCATATGACCTATGAGGGGGCAACACATTGGCTTGTTGTTCGTTGAACACTTCCCTGTACTGTTCATATTGCACAGGTAAAGTAATGTCCTGCTCTGCAGTGGTAGCAATGTGCAGAAGGGTGGCTAAGGCTTTTACAGGAAGATTACTATGTTCTTGACTGCCATGTTCCTTACATTCCGGACTATTAAAAAGGATTGTCCTGGCAACCCAATCTATGGAAGGATTGTGCTTGACCAACCAAGGCAATCCTAGAATGATGCCATACTGCGGTGCTCGTATGATGTTGAAGGTTAGGGACTCTATATGTGAAGGCTCACAGCGCACTAATAAGGCTCTTGTGGAGAAACCGATGGGTCCCGTACTCAATTCCCACCCATCTATGGCCAAGAAAGTTTCAGGTACCTCTTTCCTAACTAAAGACAGCTGTAAGTCATCTGCCAAGGCCTCATCCATAAACAACCCAGTGGCCCCTGAGTCTATCATAGCTTCCAGGTCTCTCCACCCATTTGTCAACTGGATACAGATCGGGATCCTAAAATGTTTTGACGTGATCGCCTGCATACCCTGAGTTGGAGGGATTACTAAGCCGCTCAAAAAGCCCCCCCCAGTACCTTTGAGCGTTCTAGTTTTCCGACTTAGGGGACACAGGTACACTCATGCTACCAAACCCGGGTTTGTTCTTGGGTTTAGCTAGGCAATCCTTTACAAAATGGCCTTTCTTGCCACAATACAAACATAGTCCATTCTTGCGTCTTTGATCTCGTTCCTCCTGTGATAAAGGAGCCCTAACCGTTCCTATCTCCATAGGTTCAGGCCCTCCGGCCGTGCTGGGTTTGGAGAACCTTGGCTTTTCGTATCTAGAAAAAACCCTATCAGGTTTTTTCCTATCGGTCCTATGATCATTCATCCTGCTATCTAACCTCAAGGCCAAATTAATAAGATCAGTGCACGTGGCTGGTTGAGGATCTACCTGGGCTATCACGTCCTTGAGCTCCTCTCGTAATCCCTGGTGAAACAAGGCTACTCTCTTCTCCTCAGGCCACCCAGTCTCTGATATCAATCGCTGAAAGGTATTCAAATACACAACTAAATCTTTATTGCCTTGCCTCAGTTCCAACAACTCCCTATCTGCTGAAAAACTATGGGCACGTCTATCAAAGATCTTCTCAAACTCTTTTCTAAATCCGTCAATAAAGGATCATCATTACGAACCAACGGGACAGCTCACAAAGCGGCATCTCCAGCCAGATATGAAATAAGGAAAGCCACCCTCGCTTGATTAGTAGGAAATACCCTAGGTTTACAGGTAAAGTGCAACAACACCTGTGTCATAAAAACCTGTACCTTGCTCTCATCCCCTGTGAACCTTTCGGGGGCCGCCAAAGGTATAGGTGTGGGAAATTCCTGCTGAACCATTACTAAGGCCACCATAACATCCTCTAAGGTGGCCATCATCAACCCAACACCGATCAGGAGAGAATAAATTCTTGGGCTGCAAATTCTGTCAAGGTTTTATTCCAAACTCCCAGGATCGGTGTGTTGCTCAAATGGGTCCACCTCTCAATCGCTCCACCCTCTGTTGCTATAACAGCGCAGCGGGTAAGAATGATTAAGCGAGGGAAGGAAAGGATGGGGACAGCGGGGAGGGAGACCTACAAAATAAGATAAAACACAATTAAAGGCCTATTCTACTTCCATTAATAATTGACCAAAATCTCAGTTCACTATACGGAGCAATAACTACCTGTAAAGGAAAAACAAAACGTGTGTTCTTGTAACCAAGTTCTTGATGAGGATATCGTATATATGAAGGCTCTTTATATGCAACACAAAGGAGAAAAATACTCCATGTTATGTATCGATACGCTAAGCACTAACACAACACACACACTTGCTCACACACACTCTGTACCCACCACAATGAATGTTGATACTTGCATCACAGAGGGGGTTGAGCCTAACTCACACCAAAACCCCTGCTAGGAGAAAGATCACAAGAGCATATAATGTATTTTTAGAGATACTCATCATCATAAACGAAATATGCGGAACTGGCATTAACCTCATGCCAAACACTCCTCTGTTGTTTCAGCACAGTTAATAACATGAATCACAACGCCAAGCACTCCTCTGCTGTTTCAGCACAGCTAATAACTTGAATCACAGTTCCATAAAAATAAGGCGTATATCAGGTGAAGACACAACACTTCGGTACACAGCACACGTTGGAGGTATAGCTTCCCACCTCTAGTATAAGGGCATATGTTATGCAATTGAGCACAACGTTCTGATACACATCCGTGTGAGGTTTTTTAAAGTTATGCCCCCCGAGCGGTGACAACCCAACCCTTACCGCCCTTCTAGACAGCGTCCAAATGGGTCAGAATCCCAGAGGGTGGTTCTTCCTCCGTTTGAGTTTCCCAGCCGAACAGAATTCGCAGCACTGATCGCTGCCTCCACCCAGCCTAAGTGAATTCTGGGTAGGCGCGTCATCGGAAGCGGAACCTGGGAAATGTAGTTCTGTCCTAGGACGCAGGTGAATGCTGACACTGCGCTCGCCGCGCACCCTGCCGTCGTCCGCAACTCCGGTGAGCATGACAGGCAGAGTTGAGTCTGATCGCTAGGATCTTCGCGTATATTTTGCAGTCTATGTTAATCAGTGCGATAGGTCTGTAATTTTTCGGTGAGAGTTGGTCCTTCTCTTCCTTCGGAATGACTATTATGTTTGCTTCCGACATGGTGTGTGGCGTGGTCCCTTTAGATGCTGTGTGGTTAAAAACCTTGCTTCATGGTTGGTTTTAGCTGGTCTAAGAAAGTTTTGTAGAACAAGGCTGTAAACCCGTCTGGGCCAGGAGCTTTGTTATCCTTTAGGGATGTGACAGCCATTTCGATCTCTGTGTAGTTAATTTCCTGTCCTAGCCTGATTTTATCTTCAGCGTCTAGTTGCGGGAGGTTGAGTTTTTCTAAGTATTTGGTACAGTCTTCTATATTTAGGGCCTGGTCATTCTTATTGAGTTCCTGATAGAATTCTTTGAAGTTGAAGGTCCTAAGGATGTCTTTGTGTTTGGTATGGATTTTATTGTTAGGGTCTTTGATGGATGAGATGACAAACTGGTTTTGTTTGTGTTTGAGATAGGAAGCAAGCAGTTTCCCTGCTTTGTTAACTTCACATAGGTTAAGAGCTTTATATTTATTAATCCATAACCCTGGCCTCTCACTTAGTATTTTGTTGTATTCATATTTCTTTTGAGTTAGAGAAGCAAGGAGCTCACTATTGTGTAAGGAAGTTGCGTGGGACTGCTCTAACTTTTTGATCTCCTGTTCTAGCTGAGTTAATCTCAGGTTGGTGCTCTTGTTTATTTTTGCCTTTATACAAATTATTGTACCCCTGACAGTAGCTTTCAGTGCTTCCCAGAGTGTATTAGTGCTAGTCTCCGGAGTGTTGTTGTGTTTAAGGTAGTCTGTTATAGCGTCTTCAATCTTTTTTTTGTTCGCCTGGTCTGAAAGTACATCACTGTTAAAGCGCCATCTCTTAGGCACTGCCTCATTGTGACACCCTGCCAGTTTTAGGCTAATACACGAGTGGTCCGACACTAACCTTGGGGCTATGTCTGTGTGTTCGATTAGTCGTGTATAGGAGCCAGAGGTGAGGAGATAGTCTATCCTGGAGTATGAGTTATGGGGGTTAGAGTAAAAGGTGTAGTCTCTACTGTCTGGATGCTGTAGGCGCCACGCATCCTTAAGGTTAAATTTGGAGCAGATGTTTTGTTGTACAGTCTGTGAGCTCGTGGGGTGGTATTGGCAGGTGGACTGTCTACCCGTTATGTGGTCTAGAGGGATGTTGAAGTCCCCTGCTGCTTCCATGAGGTCATTTTGATGGAAACCTTCCAATGTGCTAGACACCCCGGACCAAAAAGCTGGGTCATCCGTGTTGGGGCCGTATATGTTTGCTACGTGGATTAGCTCTTCCCCCCTTCTCAGATGCGTGACCAGGAGCCTGCCATCGTCATACTGAGACTTTGAGTCTGGCGAGATGTTGGATCTTTTCGATATTAGGGTAATTACCCCCGTTTCTTTTTAACGGCCAGCGAGCAAGCCATTTGTGAGATCCAGTTACCTCTAATGAGTTTGGCATCATCCCCAGACAGCTTTGTTTCCTTTAGAAGGATTAGATCCCCTTTAGTTTTGGCTAGGTATTCTAGGATTTTACGGTGCTTGATTGGGTGGTTACAACCTTTAACGTTTAGGGACACTATGTTGAGGTCAGTTGCCAGGGTGAGTGTGTTATTGCAGGCCATCAGATGGGGTCTTGTGTGGTAGATACATCGGTTCTATTCCTTAAGGAGCCGGAGGTTGCTACCCAGACCCAGGAGGGGATAGGTAGCTGGCCGCCCCCCCAGCTATGCATAAATTGGATACATTTCCCATGTGCCTCGAATACAATCTAAGCAGATTTTTAGGGTGCACTTGCATGCCATATCTCACTTGTCGTGCATACAATAAGAAGTGCCCACCACTGTTTGTAGAAGAGAAAGAGGTTAGAAAGGGAAAAGAAACTAGAAAACAGAGAAAACTAATACTAAGAAGCACCAAGGTGGGTGCCCCGTCCCCACAGGCAACATTCTGCAACCTCTCGCTACCCACAACCACTCCACCCATGCCTCGGTATTCTTGTCCACATAACACCTAAGATATTGTTTAAGAGTCTGATTCAGACATTCAGTTTGCCCAACCGTCTGCGTATAATAACTAGTGGACAAGGCCACAGAAAGATGTAAGGCCTTACAACATGCTTTCCAAAACTGGGCTGTAAACTGTGTTTCCCTGTCTGATACTATGATTCTCGGGAGACCGTGCAACCTTACAATGTTAATCAACAACAACCGAGCATATTGACCTGCTGTTGGGAGTTGTTTACATGCTATGAAATGTCCCAACTTAGTTAAGTAATCCACCACCACTAGTATAGTAGTGCACCCTTGATTTCTGGGCAACCCCTCAATAAAATCCAACAATATGTTTTCCCAAGGCATCATGGGGGTTGGGAGAGGACACAATAATTTTTGTTTTTCATGGTGTCTGTTTTGTTTTGGGTACACACCACATATTTTTTGACCCACAGAATCACATCCATTCAAACACTAGGCCACCAAAATTGACTTAAAATTCTCTCTTGGGTCTTTTCTATGCCATTATGTCCGGCACACGTAATCGCATGACACCACTGAAATACTTGTTGTATTAATGTATCTGTCGGTATCAACATCTTTTTTCCTCAGATGGCAATCCCTTGTTTGATCTGCCATTCTGGGTGACTTTTCAACCAAGTCCCCCACTTAAATGTCCGAATTTCTTGTGCTATTTGTCTCTAGAGGGGGTCACAAGGAAGGGCACAGATTACTCGCTGAGGGTCAATGATAGCTCTTTCAGATTTCACTTCTGTTTCTTTCATGGTGTCTTGCCTTGTAAGGGCATCCGCCTTTTTGTTCTCACTGACTAGTCTGTAGGTGATTATGAAATGATATCCAGTAAAGAATAGCATCCATCTGAGCTGTCTTGGTGTAAGCTGTCGGGCGGCCCGCATAAATTGAAGGTTGTGAACACCGTAACCACGTGCCGGGCACACATCAGCCAGTGTCTCTACTCAACAAATGTGTCTCTGATCGCCAGTAATTCTTATTCTGCGATTGAGTAATTCCTTTCAGCTTCATTTAACTTCCGTGACATGTAGGCCACTTGATGCATTTGTCCTGTGGTTACGTTTCGTTGAGACAACACCGCTGCCATCGCCATTTTCGAAGTGTGTGCTTCAATAATGAAGGGGTTCTCAGGAAAGACATTAGTCAAGACAGGTGCAGTGGTAAATGCTTGTTTCAGTCCGTCAAATGCCTTCTGAGCTTCTTCCGTCCGCTGAAATATCGTCTTCATACGTAGCAGTTTTGTTATAGGGGTTACCAGACGAGAAAACTGATTGATGAAACGCCTGTAGAAATTGGGGAATCCTAAGAAACATTGGACGTCAGGCACGGTTTGCGGTCTGGGCCACTCTCTCACTGCTAATACCTTCCTTTCGGCCGTCTCCTGCCCCTGTGGCGCGAGCATCACTTCCAAAAATTCCACGGATGAGGCATGAAATTTCCATTTCGTTAATTTGCAGACCAATACGTGCCTATGAAGGGTGCATAAGACTGCACTCACGTGTAGTACATGACTTTCATCACTTTCGGAATAAATGAGAATGTCTCCTATATACACCACCACGTATTTATCCAAATATTCACGTAGCACATCATTTAGGAAGAACTGAAATGCCAGGAGGAGCATTACATAGCCCAAACGGCATTACCAGGTAGTCGAACAACCCATACTGGGTTTTGAATGCCGTCTTCCATTCGTCTCCCTCTCTCATGCGCACTAGATGTTAAGCCCCTTTGAGATCAAGTTTGGTATACACCACCGCTTTTTTTACTTGTTCCAGTAGCACAGGAATTAAGTAAAGAGGATACTGATTCCTCACCGTGATGGCGTTCAATGAGCGAAAGTCTATACAATGTCTCCACTCCCCATTAGCTTTGGGTATAAAGAATAACGGAGAGTCTGCTGGGGATTTTGAGTGTAGGATAAAGCCTATTTCCAAGTATTTCCCCAGATAACTTTGTAGATGATCATTCTCAGGCTCCTTCAAAGCATACATTCTCCCACATGGCACCACTGCTCCCGGTATGAGATCAATCTGGCAGTCGTATTGTCTTTGTGGGGGTAGGACTTCTGCCATTTCATTGCTGAAGACATCCACAAATTCCTGATATCGTGCAGGCAGAACAATCTCTTTCTCAGCTGCTGTAGCAATGAATTGGATGTTGGCTAGAGCTCTGGCAGGTTGTTCCACTGGCATAACACAATGGTTTTGGCAATAGCTGGAGCTGAATATCACCTTGTTCTCAGTTCAATTGATCTCCGGGTTGTGTTTCCGGAGCCAGGGTAATCCTAAAATAATCCCATATTGAGGGGCTTGAATAATGCTAAACGGCAGTATCTCTGTATGTCTGGATTCAAACATGATGGACAACGTAACAAATTGGTCCGTACTCCAATAGTTTACCATCTACAGCAAAGACCTGTTCAGTAATTTTCTTCTCCATCAGGGTAAGACCGAGTCTTTTGGCCTCTGCGTGAGCCATAAAACATCCGGGTTCTCCTGAGTCAATCATGGCACATACTGATCGACAATCCGTGGACCTCCTCATCTGGACATCGATGTACAAATGATCTGGGGAAGACATAGCAGGTTGATGTATAGAAGGGATGCTAATCTGACTTGAGGCTAACCCTTCGCACCGCCTCGAGCTCTCTAGTTTTCCAACGTCTTTCTCCCAACCATGGCCTGGACTTGTCCGTCTCCTGATCGAGGACCTCTGGGTCTGGATAAACAATCGCAAATGAAATGTCCTTTCTTGCCCAATAGAGGTAAAGTCCTTTCTTAAGCCTGTCTTCTCTTTCCTCCGATGTTAAGGACGCTCGCACCGTCCCTATTTCCATGGGTTCATGCAGCGTAACGGGGTGTGAGCCAACAGGTCTTTGTCGTTCAAACCGAAAATACATCCTTTCCTTCCTCTTACTGTCTCCCTTTCTTTTACTGAGACGGTGATCCAAACGTAACGTTAAATCGATCAAGTCTTCACAGGATACAGGTTGGGGATCTATTTGAGCGATAACATCTTTTAACTCCTCCATAAGCCCTTGATAGAAGACTGCAGCTAGTTTAGATTGGGGCCAGTTGGTTTCGGCCACAAGTCTCCTAAAGGTGTTTAAATACCCCACCAGATCTTTGCTACCCTGTCGTAGTTCAAGCAATTCGTTTTCAGCTGAAAGGGATGCTGATCCCCTATCAAAGACCTTATCAAAATCCATTCTAAAGGCCTCCCAATATAACAGGGGATCGTCTCGACTCACAAAAGGTACCGCCCACTGTGCTGCCTCCCCCTCTAAATAGGAGATTAAGAAGGCCACTCTGGCTTGATTAGAGGTAAAGGTTTTAGCTTTACAATTGAAGTGTAGTGTAACTTGACCTGAGTTAGAAACACCTGTGCTTTACTGGGATTGCCATAAAACCGCTCTGACGGGGCTAAGGGTATAGGAGTGGGCACCTCAACTACTACTGGAGGGGGTTGTGATTGTGATCCACTCCCTACCTCAAACGGCTTACGCTGCATGCGTTCTACCCTAGGCTTTAGAGCTGTGGTTTCATTACGTGATGCTGTTAGTTCTACCTGTACTGTTGCAAGGGCTGCTTTGATGTCTTCTAGGGTGGCCATCCTTCCTCAAACCAACCAGGAGGACACAAAAACTATTTTTCTGTCAGGCTTGGCGTATCCTCAGGGTTGGATCGATGCTAGTAGGGGTCCACCTCTCAATAGCTTAAAGTCTGAGAACCATCACAGCACAGACTATTGAAGTGATTAAGCGGGTGAAGGCAAGGTAGGGATCAGCTGGGAGGGAGATCTGTGACAGATAAACAGAATTAATACGATTTCTCAATATCGTAGTGCGCCCTCTCCCCCACCTCCTCTATATCCTCAATATTTATACCTGTAACTAAAAAGGAACAAAAAGGAAAATATTCAGGATTGGGAGCAGTCTTCTCAAGGTTTGTACAAAGCTGCATAAAGGTAAGGAGGCAATAGGTATAGTTAAGAGAAGGTGCAAAAGAAAAGGATCGTGGATACAGTGTGTTTAAATGGTCTACTACTATGCTCCTGTCCTTCATCTACATACCCTTAGTCTTGTCCTGCGTTAATTCACAGGGGATGTGTGAACTTAGTCCTCCTGAGTTCCCACACGGTTCCCCTGTCGGAAGCAGAAGACACAACAAGAAACACAAAACAGGATCAACATGCTATTTCCCTCATAGCTTTAATCTTCATAGGAGTACCTCTGTTTAAGGTCACTGAACTTAGTAGAAATTCCAAAAGTAATTGAGGGCATACAAGATAAGTAGCCTGTATAGGTTTGTAGTTCACAACCAAAGTTTGACTCCCAACAACTGGATCGGAACACACTCTGTATAATAGTTTGTGCCACTGTTGCAAAATTCAGAACATGCAAAAAACAAAGTTTATCCTTGTTTATTCTCTCCACGAGTTGGTGGGATCTGACATGCTGCGGCCCAAAAAAGGGCTGCAGCACAAGCCTCACTGCTAACAGGCATGTATGTGAACATCCCAGCACAGTGTGGCAGGCACCATGCGGTGCCTGCCATGCGGTGCAGGGATGTTTAGTGGGGCACCGTAGTTGCCCGCCCCGGACCCCATACCGGAGGTCCAGGGAGGAAGGGGGGCCCAAAGTCACAATCCACCTGCCTTTTCATGACAGGTTAAACGGCCAGCAGAAAGGGACATCGTAATCCCTACGGCAGTATTGTAGGGATTGCAGTCCCTCTGACGGGCTCCTTGAGCCCGCCGGATGCGTGGCGGTCGGTCTCTCCGCCATCCCTCCATCCGTCTGCCATCGTAATGCGTCGGGCAGTCCTCCAGCGTCCAATGGCTGTGGGACCGCCACCGACGGCCTGACGGTTGCGGTCCGACTGCCATCGTAATCAGGCCCTTAGTCATGTGATCTATTGCTGTCAGGGCCGGCTCTAGGGCGGTGCGACCGGAGCCACCGCACCGGGTGCTGACTTCGGTGGGGGCGCCCTATTTGCAAGTACATTATTCTTTTAAAAGCACCTGCTGCCGCGTTCCTGGCCTCCAGACATTTTCAGGCAATTATATAAATGTCAAGATAACTTCTGTGATTAATGTTCTTCCTGGAGGAGATGAGTTTTATCAAGTGGAAGTTTTGACTCATCCAAACGTAGCACAGAGGTTTAATGTGCCTGCTCGAAAGAAAATGTACCATTCACATCACAAAGTGCATATGATGCAAATAGGTCAGTGGGTTACTGCTTTTGTCTGACAGATCCTTTTGTTACTTGCATTTTATACATTATACATTATAATCCTAACATAGAAGAGTGAGCTATGAACTGTCATCAAAGAGCTGCATGCAAACTGCAAGGTGTAGTTTAAAGCATTATGATTTTACCCCAGTCTTTCATTATCCTAATGTTGCAAAAAAGGTTTGGATAGAAACCAATTCTGATGATTGAAGAGAACCCCCAATCATGGTGTTAAGTTTTAAATTCTGAGTTCTCCAGACCAAACATTATTAAACTATACTGCCTCAAGGTATGGATGACGTGACGTGACTCCTACACCTTGCTGTCCTCTGCCTTATGTAACATTTCCTATACACTGATGTACACACCTATGATTGATTGTGTGTCATGTAAAGTGCTCTGACACCCTACACTGGTATGAGTGGTGGCAGCGCTATAAGACTCATTAAACACATCCTAGAGAGAATGGTAATGGAGACAGACTAGAGGGGCAGTGGTAAAGAGTGGCAGTGAGGGAATCCGTGACGGTGGTGGTCATTGGGGGGCACCAACAAGCATTGTCGCACTGGGCGCCACCAGCGCTAAAGCCGGCTCTGATTGCTGTTTCTTTTACTGGTATTGTGACTTGTTAATGATTTGCTTTTGAAAAATTCACTAAACATCTATGTAAATAGAAAGCTGCATGTGTTTACAATGTTCCACATGCTCTGGACCCAGTGCAGCAAATCACTGTAATGGGTCATGAGGTGATTTGTGAGGATGAACCAGTATACATGGTTCTGCTTCTGAAAGGTGAACATTCTCTAAGAGCAAATGTCTGATTCAAATACTTCCTATTGGGACAAAATAGCAACAACAGGGGAAACATCATGTGACAGGTTATTGCATAAAAAAGCCAACCTCCATTCTTGAAGCATGGCCGTTTCTCACTCAATCCATTGGAAATCTGTCATTTTTACCTGGAGCACTTGAGTCACTTATTCTTATATCACCAAAGAGGAATTCTCCTTCACATGAAAGAACACCTAAACAGAGCCTACTGGCTACATGAGAGTAGGAAGTGAGGTCAGGACACCACTGTGAACAAGCAATACATGCCTGTAGCCTTCCTCTTTCATAAATGTGGCGCTGACAGAGGACAGAAAGAAACTTACCATTGACTCACGACCACAAGGCCCAGATTTGCTGTCCTTATTGCAAAAACATCTGCAGAACTCAGTTGTGCACAAGCCAGAAAAAAACACGGCAAAAGATTTACCTGCCATCAACATCATCGGTGTCGCTTGCACTAAATCATGCTATCCTGCATGATAGTGAGTCTTGCATAGTTGCACAGAGGCGAGCCAGCTGTGTCTACCCTGGGATGTGTACTGAAATGCTATCCCACATGAAATGGAAACCTGCATAGTTACACAGAGGCGAGTCAGCTGTGTCTAGGCTAGAATTTATACTGAAATGCTATCCTGCATGACAGTAGGTCTTGCAGAGTTGCACAGATTGCTATCCTGCATGATATGCAGTACTGCATAGTTGCACAGAGGCGAGCTAGCAGTGTCTAGCATAGGATTTGTACTGAAATGCTATCCTGCATGATATTCAGTCTTGCATAGTTGCACAGAGGCGAGCTAGCAGTGTCTAGCATAGGATTTGTACTGAAATGCTATCCTGCATGATATTCAGTCTTGCATAGTTGCACAGAGGCGAGCTAGCAGTGTCTAGCATAGGATTTCTACTGAAATGCTATCCTGCATGATATTCAGTCTTGCATAGTCGCACAGAGGTGAGCCAGCTGTGTCTAGCCAGGATTTGTACTGAAATTATATCCTGCATGATATTCAGTCTTGCATAGTCGCACAGAGGCGAGCCAGCTGCGTCTAGCCAGGATTTGTACTGAAATTATATCCTGCATGATATTCAGTCTTGCATAGTCGCACAGAGGCGAGCCAGCTGCGTCTAGCCAGGATTTGTACTGAAATGCTATTCTGCATAAATATGGAACCTTGCATAGTTGCACAGAGGCGAGTCAGCTGTGTCTAGCCTAGAGTTTTTACTGACATCCTATTCTATATGATATTCAGTCTTGCATAGTTGCACAGAGTCGAGCCAGAAGTGTCTAGCCTCGGATCGGTACTGAAATGCTATCTTGCATGATAGTCAGTCTTGCATAGTTGCACAGAGGTGTGTCAGCAGTGTCTAGCCTAGGATTTGTACTTAAGCTACACCTTTCAGTGCAAAGTCCTAGTTGTAGACACCAGCACAGGGGTAAGACATATCATTTATGGTAATGGACTGATCAAAGATAGGCGCATGTAGAGTCAATTGGAGAAATGTGGCTTTGTTCCAAAACCTAAGGTGAAAAACTAAGATGTCACCACTTGCATACATCATCAGGGTAATAGCACAAAGGGATTTGATCAAAGTTTGAGGGTCAGTGTTCAGAGCACATGAAATGTAGTATGTCGCTGCTGTTTGCGTTGCTTGGCAATGTTTTGCATGTGCACGAAATCCAGCGCAAACCTTTAGTAAATCTCAGCTCAGGCCCCAGTTGTCCATAACCATGAATCTAATACTGGAAAGCAAAGTAAGATGACAGAAGATGAAAGGAAAAAATGAATGCTAATTAGCATCCCATAAAAATGTGCAATAACGTTATGGAATGGAAAATATTGAGGTTGTGGTAAAGCCGTTCACAATTTGGGTATCATTCAAAGTAGTACGAGAGACCACATTTTAGAGCGAGAGAGAGACAGAGACAGAGACAGGGACATTAAGATGTAAAGAAAAAAGGCAGAACACGAGGGAGAATGGTAGGGAAAAAGATACATGACGAGGGAGTGGTTGCATATGAAGGTTTAGTGTTAATGCACTATGCAGACGCCATATTTACTGAAAGAAGGTTGAGTGTGGGAGCATGTGCATTTGTCATTTCTTTAAGCATGCAAGGAAATTTGCCCCATTGGACAGCTGCCTTTCTCTGGACTGATGGCATTTTCCGAAGATATGGACTCGTCTAGACTGGCAGAGCAGATTCAATGACATCACTGCATTGCCTATCATCCATTTACACAGGTTGTGACATCATTGCATTTCTCATCATCAATCTGTACAGGAAGTGAGTTCACTGTTTTCCTGTCAAGACCAGAGAGATTACAAGAGGCCATATGTCATATGAATAATAGTTGTTTTTAAATATATATTCTCTAGCCATAGTGTCCTTGCTGAAGGGTAAATCTGCAGTGAAATGCAAGCCATGTAAACTTTTCTCATTTACTGGCAAAGTATTGGCCTCCTGTAAAGTGATCAGCATGTGTATCATATAAACAAGAACACAGCCCATTTAATTCAAATTCAGCAATAAAAATAGTGTCCATGTTTTAAGTCAATGACGTTTCGATTCCTTAATGTCATGAGGGATCATCATCAGGACTCTGAGAAGATCGAGCCCAAGGGAGGAGCTAAAATGGGACCACAACACAAACAATATACAGTATTTACTCTTTTTACACAGGCCTAAAAAAACAAAGACTTGTGAAAAAAATTATTAGGAAAAAGTCAGACTGCTTGCATAACTGAAACGTATTGAAAAGGGTGGGTACTAAAAAGGGGGGGCACTCCTCGGGCACCAGTAAGCATCTGGAAATTACCTGTGGGAAGAGAGGGACTCGCGCGTTAAGGTCCAATGGAAAAAATTGCCTGGGAAGGCAAATGTAGAAGGGTCAAATTAGCTGTATTGATGGAAAGGTCAGCAGGTAACCATTGGGCAAGGCAGGTGCATACCCTGTATGGACATGAAGGGTAAGTGGTGATTTTTAACTCTGTGCCCAGTTTTTGAGCAAGGATCAACTGCCCGCCCTACTAACCAGTGGGAAATGCCTGGAAAAATCACACAGAAACCCAGTACGAGGACTACATGGTGAAGACAATAGAGCCAACTGGTAATGTGACTGCGGGCTGGTGTAGTTATAAGTAGTTTGAGGTTAAAGGTCACAAGGACGAAGCATAACAAGCAATGGTAATGCATCGGTTTTGCCTATGTAATGAATAATAAGCTGTTTCTATCAATCACCATCCGGCACAAAGAAAAGAGCTCCGATACAAGTCTCACGATAGTGGAGAGGATGTGGCGCAGCCCCAGAGCTGCTGACTGGAGAGCTGGGGATCCCAGTTTGAGTCTTAGTGGCGCAGCATCTTGTGATTCTGGGCAAATCACTTGATCTATCCCGGTGATCAGTGGTGCTATATAAATCTGCTGCAAGAGGGAAAAGCAGAAAGAGGGAAAACGTTATTAAAAATAGTTCCACCAAAGCGAATGTCAATAGTATTTCGGCAATGGGACACTGATAAGAGAAGCAGACGAGAAACAAGAATTAGTAAATGCAGAAAAATATGCTGCAGCCAATAGAAATGGAGGAAAGGTAAGTGGCAAGCACAGAAACCAATGAAAAGCCAGGAAAGAGAGGGGGCGAATGTACATGTAAGATATAAGTTTATATTAAAAACCATAGATTTCACAAGCACAGCGCAAGCAAAACCTAATAACCAGTGGAGATGGGCTTCTAAAATCAGTGGCCTTCTTGGGATGGGCAGAGTTGTTAGCCCCCAGTGGCCATCTTGAAGCGGAGTCTGTTCAAAGTGGGCCCTTTGTGAAACGGAATTGTGGCTCATCCTATTGTGCAAAACAGAAGCAGTAAAGGGCTGTGAATAATACTATATAAGAACAGAATTAAACAAGCATTGGCATAGCCAATAGTTCTCGCCTTTGGGACCTTGTAATGTTTAGCTAGACCTACTGATTTTGCCAATTTTTGTAAGCTATGTTGTAAAGTATTGTGGCTGTTGCACA
The DNA here is from genome assembly GCF_964204655.1 of Triturus cristatus. Classification (NCBI taxonomy): domain Eukaryota; kingdom Metazoa; phylum Chordata; class Amphibia; order Caudata; family Salamandridae; genus Triturus; species Triturus cristatus. The sequence goes on along the minus strand of NC_140589.1, from coordinate 1,821,207,510 downwards.
GCATGCTTATAAGTTATAATAAAAAAGTATTATAAGCATTTGTGTTACTTTATGTATCACGTAGAAGGCATTGTGTACAACCGCAGACCTTATTAAAAAATTATTAATCATAAATAATGTTTGTATATTTTTTCCCTTGCATTAGTGGCAACTTCTTTCTGCATGTTGTAATGCCTGTTTGTTAAGGTGGGGGTGCTGCACAGCACTGATGCCTGGGTGGTGCAGCATACATACAGCAACCCTGAACATAAGTGACCATTGCTCTCTGTTGTGAAGCCAAGGTTTGGACATGCATTTAGTATTAACACCTTTATCACCCACTGCTCTGTAAGAAATTCACACTCCTGTCTTCCTGCAGGATTGTTGGTGCTTCAGTCCATCTGTGTCAATCAAGTCGCAGTTGTGGTGGTAAGAGAAGGAAAACCCTGAGTAAACTTTAGTTTATAAAGGGATTTCCCTTCGTAGCACACCACTGCGCCATTGATTCATTTTGCACCACACAACCTCCGAGGGGCTTCAATCGCATCTAGATTACTACATGAATAAACCGGCGTGATTAACATCAAAACGCCCCACGGAGCTTGCGGCAACTTTTTTGTTTCATGAATTCAATCTCACTGAGCCATACGGCATTCACTAAGCTGGTTTAAAGCATCCGAAGGAGTCAGGGGTGCTGGAAAGGGGCTCCTTGAGCACAAAACAGTGCTGCAGTTGGTGTAGGATTTTCGACAGTTTCCATTGTTAAGCTGAGGATAGTACAGGCATTTCAAGTTGTAGGGTGACGCTGGCAGACAGCGAGCAGATGATTGGGAGAGGAGGATTCCATTAGGTTTGAGACCCTGCACTCCTATTTTTAATTCCTAGTAGACACACTGACACTGCATGTCATACACAATCCCTGAAAGACCCAGGGAAGGGGAAAAACATGTCTATTTTTATGCAACTCAATGGTTGGAATTGTTGAACTGGAAATTCAGTTGACATTCAACCAATTTTCTCCAAACATTATAATGACATCTGAAAAAACACAGATTTTCATCTCAAATACATGCTTTTCGGAGTCGATAATAACAGTATTACAAGAGGGGAGTCATCTGCCCTTTGAATCTTATAAATGTAAACAAAAAAATAGCTCCTCCAATACAAGGCAAAAGTCATAACACGTAACAGAAAACCGTAAAGCTCTTACCCTAAGCCTTAGTCGTTAAAAGGTGATAGCTCAAAGCTATGAGAATAATCTATCTGGGGGTTTGTGAGGTCTTGGGCACTTGCCAATGTCGGTTTTTGTGCTCGGGAGATGCTTGCAGTTGGCATTATAAGCTGACAGGCAGGGACATCTTAAGAATTTGGGGGGCCCTGGGCCAAACGTATTTTGGGGGCCCCTGGTCAGAACAGCTTTGATTATATGATCTAATTTCAGCTCTTTCGTGCTGTCTTTGACCAGGCCACTGACAGTGCACAGGCAAACTGCTCCACATTCTAAATGTGTTTACGTCTAATATTTAGGGATAGTGACATGTATGTTCAATATTGTAACACAGCAGCTACTGACTAACATTACCGCAAATAACCTCTATGACACAATCTCATTTCTCATATGTCAGGTCCTGTTTTGATCTAAAAGAACTTTTTTTAATGGATTTTACTTGAAACATATAAACAAGAAAAACAGGAGCAAGCCCGTTAGCCCAGTTGAGACCGGGTATATGTAATAGCAAAAACAATATCTCAACAGGGAAATTATGTACAGGGACCAATAAGCACAAGATTTAATCAAAAAACCAAAAAGGGGCAAGGGAGACCAAAAGGAATGAAAAGGTAATGATTTATAATTAAATACACAATTGGTATATACAGTTTAAAGTAACCATAACAATCATATGTGCACTGATAGTGAAGTCAACAAGTGAACGGCACAGTGACATAAGTGTTAAAAGGACAACATAGTGCGGCAAAGAACTATTCGAAAAATAAATTCAGGGTCAAGACAAAGATATATACAATAGACAGTTTACAAAGCGATATTTTTAAAAAATCACAAATGGCCCTTTAACAAGCCGCGATTACTGCTGTCAAGTCGACGACGTTTCAACCTCCTTGCGTTGAGATCATCATCAGGACTATGGTTACCAGAGTATTAAAAATACCTGTGTATGAAATTGTTTAATTCACAGCGGAGGGAATCACTTTGGAAGTGATTCCCTCCGGACTGATCCCGTTTCTGAAAATTAGGCTCGACACCTCGAATTGCTGATTAATACAGTGTCTAAAACCTTCACTGCTGTTTGCTCCAACTGCCCTCGATTCCCAGACCCCATTTCAATTACTGATATTATCTGATACGGGCCTCCCTTCATTGGCGGACCTCCATTGATGTTCTAATACACCTTTCCTTCAACCTTTAATTGGAGTTATATCCCCTTGTACTCAGCCATGACGCTGTGAATTAAACAATTTCATACACAGGTATTTTTAATACTCTGGTAACCATAGTCCTGATGATGACCTCAACGCAAGGAGGTTGAAACGTCGTCGACTTGACAGCACGTTTTTGCCGGGAAAGCTGTGCTGATTGCTAAAGGTCTCTTTCCTATGCTCAGTGCATGTGCGCTGCATAGGCGAGACCTAAAAAACGGTAGGAAGGATGAAAGGGCGAGCATTCCCAAAGAATGGGAATGAGTGCTGACAGCAAACAGAGGAAGGCATAGCAAATTAGTTAAAACGAGAAGCCCATAATTGAATATTTTCACAGTAGATTGTTCAAAGAATTACAACATCTTACAAAGGGAGGCACTGCAAACTAGTTTGAACTTGTACAAGTGTTTGCTCAAAGTAAAGTTGTCCATTCCTCTTGGCGATTTAGACCAATTCTCATGGTATGTAATCTTAACATTTGTTAAGTTCATCCCTGTTGAGAAGATATTCCAGGTTTCCTTCTCTTGTTGGTATAGAGATAACTGAGATGATCAGCCATCGAATGTCGTCTTCGGTTTGTCTAGCTTAAAAAAAGTGTTCAACCAAAGGGTAAGTGAGGATTTTAAACATTAAGCGGCGCCTGTGTTGAAATATATCCGGATTTTTATTTTCTGTGTAGTTTGACTAATATACAGGAAATTACACGGACAGAAAATCGCATACAGCACATTATTTGTGTTGCAAATAGTAAGTTATATTAGTGCATACATGTCAAAGTTTTAGACGAGGTAATTGTGAAATGTAAAAATGTTTTGGGAGGAAATGCATTTTCCTTATTGACTTGTATTGAAGCAGAGGCAATGGCAGGTTGGAGAAAGCAATAAAGCCACTTTTGTCTTCAATCATAGGGTGTCTCCCGCCTGGCTTGGCATGACTAATTTCTCAAAAGTTAGGACTTCTGTAGGAATGCTACTGGATGGGGATTGGGAAGGGGGAGGTGGATGGGGGTGTAGCCTAGTCTCATCTGTCCTACGGACAGTATTGGGTCCCTCAAAGAATGCTAATAGGCGGATCTATAAAAAAAAACTAATAGTTCAGTGTGTAGTTCTTAATAAATTGTCTCTTTGTAAGAGGAAAGACCTATACTCACCATGGTAATCTTATCTTATCGAATCGATGTATGAGAGGTTAAATACAGGGACCGCTTGGGCATGTTTCATTCCTGTACTGGCCCCCAGTGGTAATAATTGTTGCGTGTTTGTACTTCCTCTGGGATATTGCTGTACCACCTCTGTCCCTTTCGTCTCCCTCTGTTTCTACTGGTGGGTGGGACTAGCCAGGGGCGTAACACAGGCCCCCGCTGCCCCCGCGGAGCTGGGGGGCCCCCGCGCTCCAGGCAGTGGCGTAACCAAACTTGAGGGGGCCCCCCTGCAAGGTACCTGGAGGGGCCCTCTCCAAAATCGATCAGCAGCTCTCCGGCCAGGGTACTGTGCTGAGGGAGGCCCCCTCACAGCGAGGGCTGCTGCGGGGTCCTATGTTATGCCACTGGACGGGCCCTTCATGGGTTTGGGGCCCCCCTGTGCTGCAGGGGCCTGCATGAAGTCCCTTGTTGGGGGCGTGAATTCCAGTGCTTTATGATCTTGATTCCAACCCCATGCCTCTTTCATTCACCCCCAGAAACTTCCTGCCCATGTTTCTCACTCTTTCAGGTTCTTTTTCGTATCTGCTTTCTTTTTTGTCACTGTTTGTTTGTCTTTTTCCTTTCTCCTTCTTTCCCCCATTTGTGTTTTTCTCTCTTTTACTCTGGATCAAAGTCTAATGGAGAAAAATAAATGCTGGTCCCCAAAAATTAAAACTTGTGGGCCGGCCCATCGGTTCATATTAAGAACTAGAAATACACTTCTATTTTTCTGTCCTGTCCTTCATTTAGGCACTGAAATGTCTTATATTTGTACCTAAAATTAGCATTTAGCACTTGTACACTCGCATTGATTTCTTTTATGTATCTTGGAAAATCTTTTTATAGGCTTTTCTTCTTCGGGGTCGATTATTATCTCAGGCTGCGAGAATGTAGCAAAGCTGCTATCCAGAAAGAGGACCTGCATTTTACCACATGAGTGGAAGATATGTTGTTTTAACAGACATCTCCAGTGGTTGAACTGCAGAAACTCATAGTCTGCACTGTCTTCTGCAGCCTAGTGTTACCACGGTACATTACAAAGCATGTTTCTGTCCATGACACACAGGGATCGCATCCTTAAACATCATGGGGTGTAAAATTGTGTGGACGGATTATTAACTGGATAATGTACTGCATGGCTAAACACTTATAAGGTCCCGAAGGCGAGACCTATTGGCTATGCCAATGCTTGTTGTTTTTTCTTTTTCCCAGCAAGGCCCTGAAGTAAGAACGGTCAAGGGTCCTTTTTCAGCCCTTTTAGCCTTTGTGTTTGCCGAACCAACTGTCTTTTTTGTGTTGCAATTTGGCACACATGTTCTGCAGATTGTGATCCCCCAATGGACCCTAACTTAGTCTTGACATGTTGATGCCCTTCGAGCCTATGCATAGTTGCTTGTTGCATCGCTTTGAACCCGAAAACTATCTTCCTCACCTTGAATTTTGTCAGCATTTTGCGTGAGTGAACTAAAGACTTTTTCAGTGCCATCGCCCTACACCACCATCACCACCCCCGGCGCCGCCATCACCACCACCACCTTTCGGATAAATTGGTGCTGAGAACCTGGATGGCCTTCTTACCAAAGGTTGTGACTCCCTTCGGCGTTGGGCAGTTGATAACTCTGCCAGTATTTGCTCCTGCTCACCTTTCAGCCAAGGAGAAGAGACTCCATCTTTGGGACTCCAAAAAAGGCTGAATTTTTATGTTGTTCATACCAAGGCCCGTTGAGTGGATGAGCTGCTCCTTGTAGAGTTTTCCGAAGCAATGAAAGGGAAGGCTGTGCAGAAGAGGACCCTGTCAGGCATACAGTCCTCTCAATCAAAATCTATTGCCTAGCCTAAAAACAACCTACTGAAGATCTGACATCTCATTCAACCAGGTCCTAGGCCACTACACAGGTGTTGGTGTGGAGGGTGTCTGTTAACATCTGCCAGACTGCAGTGTGGGCATCTGTATTTGTTCATGAAGCCCTACTACCTTGACAGCCAGGTCCGGCAGGTAGGACACGTCACCCACTTGGTTCTGCAGGACACAGCCAGTAACGCAAAGACTGCTGAAACTTTGATTTTACAGAAGAAAGTGTTTTGGGTATTTTCACCCGAAACATTTGCTCCCTCGCTGGTTGACATGTTTCGAAGCATACCCCTAAGTTTCTTCTTCAGGACCAAATACAATGATCCCTGTTACCACTCTGACTAAGGCCTAGTGCTGTTAGCCTATTAGACAGACCCCCCAGGATATTGCTGCATAGATGTTCAAATTTAGCGGCACAAAAATGGAAATTTAGCGGCACAAAAATGGAAATTTAGCGGCATTATTGCGGCACTTTATTTTACTCGTAATCATTCCTTTTCAGCCTTAAATCAATGTAAACTGATTTAGCAAGGTATTCCACTGTGAAACTGGCATTTTTAAAGTGTTTGAGGCTCTACAGAAGCACATCTCCAATCAGCACCTCGTGAGAGGGGGCCCTATTTCTCCCTGGGGTATTCTAGCACCCATGTATGCACCCCTGCCGGGGCACTGCTACCTCCTGGACCCATCCATTTTAAATAACAGTAATTTCTATCACCCTTTTTAACATTGAAAATATATTGATAATACCAATATGACCCATACAGGAAGTCCTGCTTTGCTGCTAGAGTGCTTTACTAGAAAGTAATGCAGCAAATTAAGTGTGGCAATTTAAGTGAAACTTTGTGAGTGGACAAAGGCAAGGAAATTAATTTAAAAACGATCCTCTTTTCTGAAACCCAATGGTCTAAAAAGGGACTTAAAATATCCCCAGCAGTTCTGAAGTGCTGCTGCTGGGTACATAGCTGCCAAGGTTTCAGATTGCTTATATGAGATTTTCATAAATTCAGTGTAAATATGACTGACATTCAATGACTATGACTGACACTTTCTCCTGAACAAAATCAAGCAATGAAGTCTAAGGAAACAGATAAATATCAGAAATTACCCCCATTTGAGCAATTAGAAACTCTAAGAATATCTTGAAACTGCAGCAAAGTACCAGAAATGGAAGGACACTAGCCTAGTGCCTTTGCAACCTGATTCACATACTTTGCAGAAGGCATAATAATCCTCTGCCCTATTTTATCATGACAAAAGGCTGATGTCACAACAGCAGGAGCATTATTCAGCAGTTAGACAAAACAAAGATCTCGCCACCAAATGTGTTAACGTCCAGAGTTTTTTCATTATTATTATTCCCTGGGATCTACTGGGCACACAAAGGCCTCTGCAACAGGTGTGTTAAACCCAAAAGATAATTTAAAATCCAGACTTTGCAACTAATAGGATAGAACAGATTTACTACCACATTTCTCCTTGTTGCCAATTTCATTGCTGCAGAGTTTTTTAAAAAAAATTTTATAAGTTGAGGCCTAGATTTTGTGTCAGGGTTGCGTCACTTTTTTGTCACACACCCAACACAAAATCTCCTAATGCGCTTAAATGTACTTTAGATAGACCTGCTCAACATGTGTGAGGTCTGAAGATCTGATGTCACTTGTGATATCACTTCCTGTGAAGTCATGGGCTGTATGATGCCACAGATCATGTCACTTGCATACTGCCCAACTTGGTTGGTACCCCACTTCTAATTTTTAGGACTTATGCCCTGGAGCAAGCAAACAAAACATGTAAATGGACCGGTGGAACCACAATTCAGAAATCGAGCACTTGTTCCATTATATGATCTAGCAAGCGTGTAATGCACTGCAGGCACCGGGTCAGCCTGACATGCTTCGACGTCTTGCATACTTGAACTCTCAACCTCATGCATGAAAGGCGGGGACTGCTGCTGAGCTAGCTCCGAATGTTCAAACATCGCGCTCTCTTCTGTCTAACAGATAAGAGATAACCATTTCTTTTCAGCTAGGGGGTCGCTATTGTAATGATAATAAAACCATGCATTCCCTTCTGTTTTTGCCGAACTGACGTTTTCTTAACACGGCGCTGCTTATACGTCTAGTCCTTTAAAACAACACTGTATTTGAGAGCATTACTTGCAGTGACCCAGCATATTTTAATTTTTAAAAGAAGCTTCTAAAACCTGTCTCGACTTCGCTTTGCAGATTATCAGCAAAGCACAGTGCGAACAAGCAATGCTTCGATAATATTACTCCTTCCTCGTCTACCGGTTCAGAATTGCAAGCTAGATTAATAGATTCAAAACCACAAGCAGAACAGCTTGATGCTACCTATAGAGAAATGCACATTTGCGGAGCTGAAGGCGAAAGAACGCCGCGCACTGAGATGTATGTTTGAACTCAGGATAGCTAAAGGCTTGGATCTTGGCCAGGAGGAAGCAGGTATTGGACGGCTGGGCGGAGGGGCTGGACGGCAGAACGTAGTGACGTGTACGCTCACAGCCAATGAAAGAGTATTGTTTGTTTTGCTGACACTTTTTAAATATCGCGGCAATAATTGTAAATATCGCGGCCATTGCGCAAGTAAGCTGATTTCGCGATTTTTTCGTGAATCGCGGAATCGCGAAATCCTGGGGGGTCTGATTAGATGTTAATATACTTCTGTGCAAGACATTTGTTCGATACCTACTTGATAATATTCTTTAATAGAGCGAATATAAAATTTCTTAATTTTGACAATATTATAGGTTCCCTAATTGGACCCCATGAGCAACACCTGAGGGGAGGAGCGCTTGTAGTCAAACATTCGCCAAAGCATCTCTCTCACTCATTGAACAATGCCTGCCCGTGGCTCGGACGAAGAAGAAGCTTAGGGGTGGGCTTCGAAACATGTCGACCAGTGAGGAAGCTGCTCAATAATGCTTTTTCCCTCCTTTTTTCCCCCGTTTTTTAATCAATACCAGCTATAGGGAGCATTAAAGTTTAGTTTTTCCATAAAGCCAGGTATTTTTTAAACTTACTCATTCCTGACCCTTCCACTCTCACACCAATACACATAGTTAACTTCACTCCAAAGTGCTCCCACGTATTTGTCGGTCGTAGCACGCCCCGTCCCGCAGCGGGGTGGGAAGAACCCGATGATGAAGCATGACACCAAGGGACTTTTTGGTGGGTGAGGGTTGTTTAAAAAAAAATGTATTGCTTCCCCATGCTATTAACCAAACGGTTCACTTGGGTTTAATCACTTTTTGGAAGGTTAGCACTTTATTTTATAAAATCTGAGTGGAATCTTTTTGTTTTTTCGTAGTTTTAGTATAAACGTATTCTAGTCAGGAGCTAAGTATTGTTTCCAGGCATATGATCTGTGCCATCCAGGTATAGATGCGGACAAATGAGAGGCCCTCATCACTGGAATGTTCTACCTAGCTACCTGCTTTGAACACTTACTATTAAGAAAGTTCATCCCTGCGCCCTAGCATGGTTCTAGAAAGGAAGAAGACACTTGCAATGCTAATTGTATGTGCATCTCAAGGTAAACAAGCATCTATGCTTAGTGAAGGCAGTTAACTGGTAATGGCAGCAACATGTAACAAGATGCTTTTAATGCATATCATGTGTAGCATCTAAGGCAGAAAATATGCAGTATCCAATGCAGATATGACTATAACAAGGTACGTACACAATATAAAATGTGTAAAATGCATATCGTGCAAAGTGTGCGAAATACTATATGTTATCATCTTGTCACTGACGAACGTCTGAGACATTGCATTTGCATATCCGAGGGAATCACAGAACACTACAGATAGCACTACTGTCTCCTATATTAATAGGGTGGGGAAAAACGTTGTCGCTACAGTATACTTATCAAGGGGTAATCACTCACAGCACCATCTGGACCAGGGGTTTCCAACAAGTTGTTCGGAAGCTACTGGTAGCTCACTAGCACACTCAAAGTAGCACTCAGAGGTGAAGACACGTCCAGCACCTCATTCAGTAAGTCTGTGCATAATACAGCGACAGAAATGCTCATATCAAGAACTTAGAGTGACAGCCAGCCAAACTAATGACATGGCCTCATGATAACAATCAAACATGCACTGTGTAGGCCTCCGGGGTCTGCAACATGACCATCTCTCGCCACTCTTGATCTAGCTAAGTCACAAGGAGATTGGACATGCTGTGGAACCTGCTATATTACAACATCCATATTTGTAAAGTGCACGTTCACCCACACGGGTATCTTGGCGCTGAATAACAGATGTTTATTGTTACCCAACTCAATGGTACTCATTTTGTCGATCTCAGAAGGATGAAAGGCTGAGTGGACCTGCCAGGATGTAAACCTGTGACCATGTGGTCAAACACAGGCCCCGACAGTGGACGCATTAGTCCACTGAGCCACCAGACTCGGCATCAGTCACACTATGTGCATGAACAATGGGCCATGAAAGAAGAGACCCAGCAGTTGCCTGAGCAGTAACCAATGCTGACCCACTGAACGTTGGGACTACAGAAGCCACAGTCAAAATATGTTATTGGTTGTTTGATCATTCCAAGAGCTGAGGATAGTAGGTTATGTCCAAATCTTCTTCAAATGGTTATGAATTATTTGGGTAACAAAGGAATTGAAGAGCGCTATGTTGTGCAGGACAGTGAGAGCTCACAAGGCATCTGAACAAGAGCATATGGCTGTGTGGGTGGTGCCCGTCTGGCTACTCAATGACAGCAAGACAGTTCGACACTAAGGGCCTGATTTGGAAGTCAGCAGATGGGAACACTCTGTCACAAATGTGGCAGATATCCAGTTTGCCGAACTACGATCACATTCTATCCTATGGGATTGCAATATGGTGGATGGGATATCCGTCATGTTTGTGAAGGAGTATTCCCTCCGCCGACTTCTAAATCAGGCCCTATGTCTTTTCCTCCCTCTGTAAAAGCAGGCACTTACGCAGAAGACTGGTGTAATGTTAGTGTGAGCAGAGATGTGGGCACTGGAGAACACACAGCAAATGTTCATGTGCACAGTCGAGAAAGACAAGCAATAACTAGGAATGTCTCCAGTCTGTCCATACACTGTCAGGCCAGAGAAAGGAGTGCACTGGCTTGTGGTGCTGGGGGGTTTACCCATCTCTGTGTGGGCATCTGCAGTGCTACAGGCCTGGATGGGGCACAGAGGGCTGTCTATGGTGGTTGGTTATGCTGTTTACTAGTCTTAGAGTTGGGGTGAGGAGAGGATAAAATTAAGCCTGAGCGAAGCACTACGCTACGCTCGCGTAGTTTGCGAAGTTCGCGCTACTTCGCACTACGCGAACTGCACGTAGCACAGTGCGAACACGCGTAGCGTAGTGTTGCGTAGTGCTGCGGTCATTTTTTGCTTGCTCGCGGTCCTCAACGTAAAGTTGGCGACCGCGAGCAAGCAAAATGACATCCCGGCGAGACTTTTTCCTTGTTCGCGATCAGCAACATCAAGTTGGCGATCGCGAGCATGGAAAATAAACCTCCCGGCGAGATTCCCAACGCGAGGAGGTCAGGTTTCTCATTGCGAGGGGTCGCGTATGCTCGCGACCGCTCGCGATGAGAAACTACCAGTTCGCACTGTGCAAGATGCCATTTTCAATGATTGCACAGTGCCGGTTGCTTCTCCGCACTGTGCAATCATTGGAAACAACATCTTGCACAGTGCGAACATGTTACTATGCAGTTCGCGAAGTGCTACGCGTAGCTCGCGTAGTGCGAACTTCACTTTGCGTAGCTTCGCGAAGTGCTACTTCGCGAACTACGCCCACCCCTAGATAAAATGCGAGATTACCTTAAAGTAGATGAAGAGGCTGAGCTATGCTTAACATATGACATGGACATCTCATAGAGGTTGAAGGAGCAGCCTCTCTGTAGCAGTGTGATAGCATTAAGATCACAAGCAGGCTGACATATGTTTTGACCTGCACTCTCACTGTACCGCTTGGCTGTGGCATCTGTGCGCCTTATAAATGAAAATAACTTAACATAACATAACATACCTTAAAGCAGGAGCCCTCCACTTCAGTGATCCCTGAGCACACCGTGAATCTGTTCTCCTTTAAAACCAATCACCTGCAGATTAATTATATCAGTGTGTAGTGCAGACACCCACCTCGATGAAGCACTTTCAACTCCAGTCATTCTAATTAAATGTGCATCTATTTTTAGAAAGGTGACTGTACTTTAGGTCCAGGGACTTTCAATATTGCTGATTGTTGCAAAAGGTTATGAAACAAGGTTTTTTGTGCGCGCCTACCACAAGCACTGAAGCTAGAATATAAGGCAGTGAGCCTGGACTCAGTGTTTTAGAATGCTTTGCAGAAAGGACATATTCCCTGATCCAACCTTAAGCATCTTTAATTCATTACCAGGTGCTCACTGCCTCGTTCCCTCTCTCATGCAGGTTATGTTTCATTCCAGATTTCTTCCTTTGTAACTGTTTTTCCTTCTTTCCTTTCCTCTTTCTTTCCCTCTTTTTTATGTTGTTCTCTCTCTTACTCTGGATCAAAGTCTGTTGAGGGAAAATTAGTGCCAATCCCCCAAAATGAGTACCCACTCGTCCAACCTGCAACCACTGGCTCAAATTAATCATTGCCAATAGCAAGTTTTCTGCAGGAAGGCGATCTTACTACTTAGAAGATGTGGCCTATCGGCTAGAGCTACCGTCCCTGGAACTGGGAAAACAGTGACGTCTCATGATCAGGTGCTCTGCCCCAGCGCAGAGCCACACGCCTGCTTTTTATTGTGTGAGAGGTGACTAAAGTTCAAAAAAAAATAACCAGGAACTTCTCCAAGTTAGTTCATGAACTTTAAACAAAACAAGATGAAAACAGTGAATAGCGATTGCTTCTCTCTTTCTCCGACTTGCTCTGTCTAAAGATCATGCATCAACATGGAGATATTATCAGTAATATCAGATGTGCTGGAACAATTTTTCAATTGGGGGTGCCAGCCCTAACATGACAATGGGAAACTATTTGGGATGTGAAGAATCTAACTGATACTTAAAGATGAAGTGTACCAAAGAATGTTTTATTTTACATTCTAAGCATCATATAAAGCAAACTTAATGTGTTTAGCGCTACTTAACCCTCATTGTTCTCATCACACTTCGTGATTAAAAATCACTGTGCGACATGTGTACATTTCACGATGTTCGGCTACTTGGGAATACCTTAAAGTTTACTTTCTATGTCATTTCATTGCTTTTTCTCCATCTGAACTTTAAGGTCATCTCTGTGTGCTGCAGCGGTTATATTTACTATGTCTACTCCAACTTAAGCAACAGTGGGGAAAGCATTGAACTCTAGATGGGTTAGATTTAGAGGAAGAGGTGTGGCGCCGCAGCCCGAGCGACTGACTCCAGAATCTGGGGATCACGGTTCGATCGCCGGTGGCAGATTAGCCCAGCACCATATGGCTCTGGGCAATAGCTTGTTTAATCTTCCAGACGGCCCCCAGCACCTAGAGACCCTTACGGGTGATTGTTCATGCTTCACAAATGTGGATTATTATTTACTATTCCTACTAAAGGACCGTTTACGATGTTGTTCGGAAATCCTTCCAACCAACTCCTTGTCGGAAGCGTTTCCGGCGGACTCGGCTCCGGGGAGTCTGACCGACCAATTAGGATGGTTCCGAACACCATTCGGTCAGATTCCCATTAATTTCAATGGGAGCCTGTGTTCCGACCAACAACACAGTCTCCCATTGAAACAAGCATTTGCAATGCAATTGGTCTCACCTTTGGGAGCTTATATGTATTTAGCTATGCAGCACATTAGCCTGGGTGCTGAAACATCTCCTGTTCTTTAACATAGAGGGAATTTAAGCATCAAACTGCGTGACCCGCCAGGTATGGGAACACATGGAGAGAAATATTGCCTTTCAGCAGGAAATCGTATAGTCAAAAGCTGTTTTTAATATAAAATCAGGGCTTTCGTTGTCATATCACTGAAAAAACAAGATTTGAAAAACATATTATTGTCTACGGGTGCTCGTGGAAGACAATTTACATGGACTGGAATCTAGAGAATGCTAAAGTGATTCTGGTATTTTACTGACCTCTGGTGGTCTTTTTCTATCAAGAAAGTTAAATAAAGGCAGTTGCCAGAAACATTTAAAAAAAAGAAAGTCCCTCAGCACAAAGTAATTCTGGTATTTTACGGACCTCTACTCGTCGTTTTCTATCAAGACAGTTAAATAGAGGCAGTTGAACAGAAAAAAAAGTCCATAAGCGGAAGCAGACAAGTCTTAGGGCTGATCTCCAGAGCCCACAAAAGTGCATACACATATAAGTAAATATGAGTATATACTAAAGTATATACAAGAGGTCTCGAATGCTCGACCTAAAAAGGTCGTCTCCGGGTTACATCAATCAATCAATCAATAATAGCATTTGTAAAGCGCGCTACATACCCGTGAGGGTCTCAAGGTGCTGGGGGGTGGGGAATGCTGCTACTGCTCGAAAAGCCAGGTCTTGAGGAGTCTCCTGAAGGTCAGCAGGTCTTGGGTCTGCTGTAGGTGGATGGGGAGGGTGTTCCGGGTCTTGGCGGCGAGGTGGGAGAATGATCTGCCGCCTAAGGTCGCTAGACAACGGAGAAACCATGGCCCTCATCCTCCTGGACCTGTCAGCCGCCTTCGACACGGTCTGCCACCGCACACTACAAACACGCCTCCATGACGCCGGGATCCAAGAGAAGGCCCTGGACTGGACCACCTACTTCCTCTCCGGCAGAACACAGAGCGTCTGCCTCCCCCCCTTCCGCTCCGAAGCCACTGAGATCATCTGCGGCGTACCCCAGGGCTCATCCCTCAGCCCAACGCTGTTTAACATCTACATGGCACCGCTCGCCCACGTCGCCCAACTGCACGACCTCAACATCATCTCTTACGCCGATGACACCCAGCTGATCCTCTCCCTCACCAAGGACCCCCACACCGCCAAAACCAACCTCCACAAAGGAATGAAGGCAGTCGCCAAATGGATGAGGAACAGCCGACTGAAGCTGAACTCGGACAAGACGGAGGTCCTCATCCTCGGGTCCACCCCTTTGGCCTGGGACGACTCCCGGTGGCCGACCACACTGGGAACAGCTCCAACACCGACCAACTACGCACGCAATCTAGGGGTCATCCTCGACTCCACCCTCTCCATGACTAAGCAGGTCAACGCCGTCTCTTCCTCCTGCTTCAACACCCTCCGCATGCTCCGCAAGATCTACAAGTGGATCCCTACCGAAACGAAAAGAACGGTCACCGAGGCCCTCGTCAGCAGCAGGTTTGACTACGGGAACACCCTCTACACAGGAGCCGCGGCCAAACTCCTGAAACGGCTTCAACGCATCCTTGGTTACATAAAGTGCTTTGCAACAGACATATTAACCCTCTCTGCTACTCTGATTCAAAATTGGTACTAGACAAAACAGAGCTCTCACCAGCAAATATGTGAATATGAATATCTTACCATTATTTTTATTCCCTGAGATGTAGTTGGCACACAAAGATCTCTGCAGCAGGTGACTGAACCCCATAAGATAATTTAAAATGCCGACTTTACAACCAATTAAGAGGAACAGGTTTACTGCCTTGTTTCCCCTTGTTGCCAATTTCTTTGTGGAGAGTTAAAAAAATAATAAATGTATAAGTGAGGCCCAGATTTTGCTTCCAAGTTGTGTCACTTTTTTGGAACAACCCGACTCAAAATTAAATTTATTAAATATGGTAATGCACTCATGATAGATTTGCTAAACATCTGTGAGTTCTTAACATCTGATGTCACTTCTTGTGAGGTCATGGGTTGTGATGACCAGGGCAGGCCTTGGGCATGGGCGAGCTGGGCCCAGGTCCGAGGCACCAATATTCCGAGGTTTGCAGCAGAGAGTTGCCTGACTTAATGTAATGCAAACAGCAGGTCATCCATCCCACTTGGTCTCAATAGGGTCCCGCTAAAGACTTTGTAATTAGCCCTGAATGTATCTCAGCTTAATTGTTAGCACCAACTCAACCTCATACCCTCCTCCATTCTTCCTCACACTTTCAGCAGTCACACCGCAACGGCCCCCCACCCCGCCCTCACAACAAACACATTTTCTTTACGCCAAGGGCGCTGTCCCTGTCAAATCTGATTTAGAGCCGTCCCTGGTGAAGCCACTTCCTGTGATGCCATGTGCGATGTCATGCAGGGTAATGTCATATGCCATGATGTCACTTGCGTACTACCTAACTTGGTTTCGATCCCCACTTCTTTTTTCTTAGGACCTGTGCCTGTGGTAGCAGGATGGGAATCTATGAAAGTGGAAATAGGATGAGGTGAGAGGTAGCAGGATAAATTGAATTAGGTTCAAATAAGTATATCTTTGTGTATTGTTGAAAAATTATTAAAAGTAGAGCCTTTCTAGTAGTTTGGCTGCATTCACTTACTTTCTCGTTACGTGTGAATGAGGACAGTGGTTGGGGCGCCCAGATTCGGAAGGATGACAGAAGCCTGTCACATGGCAGTTCATAGCTTTGCAGTTAGGCCTTATAATGAAGAGGTGCAAGTAGGTTCTGCTGGTAGTTAACAAAATGTTAAAATAGCCCAGACTGCCTGCCATTGCTTCTGAGCCAGAAAGCAGTGTTTTGGAAGTGCGGGACTGGAGCACACTCTATCTTCATTCTTGGGTGAGGGTGTATCCAAAGGAGTAATTGGTTCCGAAGTACAATCTGTCATTCTCTAGCAATGCGTCTGGTAAAATATATGGGTCTCGGAAGGCAAGCTGGTTTGGACATAGTTTTATGAAGCAGAAAAGGACTTATCACAAAATAGTAGAAGGTAAAGGTGCCTTAAAATGGATTTCGTTAAATATTCTCAGTTAAAGTAATTCAGAATGATCACTTGTTGGTCTAACCCTAACCGGTGGCTGACATTTGAACAATCACAACATCAATGCAGTTATTTAAAACAAGAGAATCCAGCTATAGATGATTTTCAAATACGGGAATGTCTTCTTCTCAATGAAAAATGATTTTAATGTAAACAGAATTAGAAAGGGTACATTAAAAAACAACAGAACACCATGATAGAGGACAGACAAAAGATTGTTCTCAAAACCTTCAAATCATAGGCGTACACATCTAATCCAAATAATAACAAAGGAAATTAATCTGAAATCAACAGACAACAGTTCGTGAAAAGCAGCAAATGCTGAGGAAATACATGTAATTGTCGACATTTCGGTCTTTTGTGGCAGATTTGTCCATCAGACCTTCTTCAGGATGTAGAGTAGATTGTTAAAATAGTCCCTTAGATCTCTAATAAAGCCAGAGAATACACGAGGACCTTAGCCACAAGGCTACTTCAAAGCCTTCAAAGCCTTTGAACCAAATCGTGATTTCTCTGGCTTTGTTAGAGATCTGGTCGGAAAGGTTTCGGAGTCAGTCAGAAACATGGCTTCCCAAACGGGTTTAAGAAGGCGAAGGAGCTGGCAAAGTAAAAATAAAGATTTATTTTAAAGTGCCATACAATAACCCACTAGTGCACAGGAGAACACGTCCTGCTCCAACCAATCCAACTGCTTCTCCACCCCACATTCCGAGGCATCACATAAGTATATTCCAAATGACATGAATACAAACCACATGTCCCTTTTTTTTTTTAAATAAAGAACACAAAAACAAAAGAATTAAAAAAACATCTACTCCAAAACATAGTCCTCAAACTTCTTTGGGACTTTAACAATTCTCTTTTGCAGAGAAGAATCTTTTTCAACTGAAACCCCCTCCTCAGCACACACATCCAAATGACCAACAACCTGTACCTCATTCTCAGAATCCAAACTGCTTATAGTGAAACCTTCAGAATTAAAGGAAGTTCCAGCTGAACTCACCATAGAATCACTCTTCCCACCATCCTCATAATACAAAGTACCATCTCCTTTTGATTCCTTCTGTTCAGAGAAATACTCCTGCCCAGGCTTGAGTACAACAGTTGCACTCTTGTTCCACCACCCTTTATTTTTTAATAAACCAGCAGAATCAGTGACATTTTCAACCAAGAATGGTGAAGAAAATTTAGAAGATCCTTTACTATGTCGAGTTGGTTTTATAACACACACCCAATCACCAACACTGACAACTTTGCTTTTAACTCTGTGATAATCATCATGATAAGACTTCCCAGAAACTCGAGATAAAAGCAAATTATCTCTAGCTTTGGAAATGCCACATTCAAGAGATTCACCTTTAACAATTTTACCAAAATTGGGTGTCAGCAGCGTTTTAACTTGCCTACCTCTCCTCACAAAATAAGGAGACACACCAGTACTTGAGTGAGGAGTGATATGATAACTCCAAACCTTTTCTTTTAAAAAGCCCGTAACATCCAAATTGGTCTCCAACGCCGATTGAATCCCCTCCTTGATGAACCTATTAGCCCGTTCCACTTGGCCATCGGGCTTCGGCCAATACATAGGCACCTTTTCTGAACGGACTCCAAATATCTTCTACCTGGAAAATCTTCTCTAAAAAACACACCCTCATCAGTATTAGGGTATTCAACGAAAGTAAAATACATACACTTCGAAAAATTGTCAATGAGCACAATAAGAAATCAACTTTCTCTACCCAAACGATCATTGGGACCAGAAAAGTCAATGGAAACTTTTTACCACGGCCCACAAGGTACCTATTGAATACCTAAAGGTTCAGTTGATACTTTCCAATGTTTGTCAGAGTGATCACAAACTTTACAATTATCCACAAATCGTTCAACAGCTGTATCCATACCAACCCACCAATAATGTTGCTTAAGCAACCTTTTGGTACCAGAGACACCAGGATGTCCAGAAGGAGCTAACTCAACCAGCTTGTTCCTGATGTCTGCAGGAGGCACACATAAATCATGTCACAATAGCATGTTATTCTCAATACTCAATTCACTAGCGACGTGAGCAAAGCCCTAAAAGCAAGAATCCAAATTTCTACTAGACTGCCAACCATTCACAACGAACTGTTTGACTTTTGATAAAACATCATCCTTATCCATAAACTCATTCCACTCATTCACTGAAATAATAATATTATAAGAATCAAGAGCATCCACCACCACAACCACACACTCATGATGAGCGACAATCTCCCCCTCTGATGCTTCTACAGGAGTAAGTCTTGATAGGCAATCAGTCGTTACATTCTTCCCTTCAGAAATGTGCCTTATTTCAAAGTTAAACTCCTGTAGGCGTGCGATAAGTCTGACTAACAAAGGTGAGGCATTACCAGATCTCACCCCATCCATCATATACACCAAGGGATCTGTGGTCCGTGAACAGAACAAAAGGTTGCCCCAATAAAAAGTATTTACAATTTTCCACCGTCCACACACACGCCAGGGCCTCCTTTTCAATGGTACTATAGTGTTTCTCAGCTCCTCTGATGACTCTAGAAATAAAAGAAATAACTCTTGCTTCACCCTCCACAAGCTGGGTAAAAACTGCACCCAAACCAATAGCACTGGCATCCACAGTGACAAATGATTTGCCAATCGGATCAAATGTATTGAGACCAGGAGCCTGAGCAATAAGTTTCTTGACTTCACAAAAAGCCTCATCATGTTCTTGAGTCCACACAAAAGCTGACTGTTTTTTAAGAAGCTGCCTCAAAGGTTCCACAATCAAAGCATAACCTCTCACAAACGTAGCATAGTACTCACCTAACCCTAAAAATGAGCGTTGGGAGTCCTTATCATATGGTTTGCTAGCCTTGCCTAAAGCACTAACTAAATCCACATTGGGAAAAATGCCACTGCTCGTTATTCTGTGACCCAAATAGTCAATTTCTTTGACTAAAAATGTACACTTATCCTTGCTCACCGTCATACTTTTAGTCTCTAACACACTTAATACTTTCTCCAAAATGTTATCATCTCTTCACAGGTTTTCCCAAAAATCAAGATGTCGTCCTGGAAAGCTTGCAGCGGTTTCAAACCTTGAAATAAAGCCTAAATTAGTTTCTGAAAAACGCTGGCCGCTGAAGCCTGCCCAAATGGCATCTTAAAAAGTCTATAAACCCCAAACGACATACCAAAAGCTGCGAGGTCTTTAGAAGAATCATCAAGGACAACCTGGTGATATGCAGATTTAATATCAATAACAGAAAAGTATTTTGCTCCATTGACAGCTGCCAATAATTCTTGAATCCTGTGCAAAGGTCAAGTATCAACCACAATATTCTTGTTCAATGACCTAAGGTCCACACACAATCTCAATTCTTTATTCTTTTTAAGCGTGATAATGATCGCTGAAACCCACTCAGAACTATCTTTAGGTTCGATGATGCCTTCAGCACACAGAGCATCCAAATGAGCCTTCAAATTGTGACGCACCCCCAACTAAACTATACGCACTTTGTGCTGGATAGGAATGGCCCCTTTCTTGAATTTGATCCTGTGAGTTAAACCTTTTACCTGACCTACTTTGTTCTGGAAAACAGATCTGTGTTTGGCAAGAATACACTCCACTCTTAAGGCCTTAATATTTACAGAATTGACTGAAATGTCCCGCAGCTGAATGGGACACTCAGTACCAGGACACAACATAATACCCAACTTACCCAGGTCATACCAACCCACAATATTGTTTCCATCTGTTGTCACATACATTTTTGTCAACACATTGCTTCCTTTAAATTCTTAATTTTCTTCAAAATACCCTAACATGTCAATATCGACATTGCCAAAAGCTTTTGGATTGATATTAGTATGTTTTAAATTGACATTAGACCAATTTTCCTTAAAGAAAACATCAGACAGGATAGTTATGGGTCACCCTGAGTCTGCCATGACTTCCAGACTCACCCTTCCTACATGGACAACACCTAATGGTACCTTGAATGGTACCCCCGCATTATTAACCATGCACTCTGACAAAGGATCATATACTGTAAGAAGTAAGTTCTCTAATTCATCTTGAACACTGGAATTGGAATTCACAGACTTATTAAAAGATACTTTTGGAGCTCTGCACACATTTTGAAAATGGCCATACTTATTGCATTTTATACACTTTTTTCTTAAAGCTGGACAATCCCCACAATTAGCAAGATGCGTCTTTGAGTCACATCAATAGCAACTAGGATTAAGACTCTTCCCAGCTCCCACTGGTTTCTTAACCAATTGAATGGCACATACAGGACAAGAAGATTTAGCATCATCACTAGTAATGGTTCTGGCAGGCTGAATGGATCGCTCGATGCCTTTTGCAAGATCCAAAACGTCCGCCAAAGAAGGATTACGACTAGCCAATAATCTCTCTTGCACCTTTTTAGACTCACAATGGAATACAAATGAGTCTCTTATGCAATAGTCAACATTGGCCCCAAACTCACAATTGACAGCCAACACTCTAAGGGATGCAACATACTCTTCAATAGATTCATCAGCTTACTGCTTTCTTTTATGAAAACTGTGTTGTTCAATCATCACATTAGGCTCATCTACAAATTGCTTCTCCAATCTAGCAACTGCTTCCTTGAAAACATTCCATCCATCACCTTGACCTCTTGGAGCAGTAACAAGGGTTAAGTTCTCCAAAATGTTGATGGCCGCTGTACCTAAAAAACTAAATAATATTGCTTTCTTTCTGTCTGTAGAAAAACCATTTCCATTAATTCCCATTAAATAGTTTCCAAAAGATTTAAACCATTTTTTCCACATTAGTTTTGGTATACCCGGAACCTGTGAAAAAATAGCAGGCGCCTTCTTCCTATGTGCAATCGGAATTAGAAATAAAATATGAATAAGCAGGGCAATATACTCAAATTAGCACCCATTAATAACCTTAAGAGTGCACACAACAATGTAGAGTAACGAAGAGAGAAAAAAAATACATAGAACCCCAAACTGGTGAACTAGCCACTGACTCACAGTACAAAAGAGTTGCTCCAACTGTTGAAATAGTGTGCACATCACAGAAATGCACAACAGATATCAGAACTGCTGCTCCGTAATTCTCAAAATAAAAGAATGTGTAATGAGCATTATAGTGTGCATATCACTGAAACATGCACTCTGGAAGCAAATGCGGTTCCAACATGCTCCGATTAAATGACAATTGTGCGCATCACTGATACAAACTCATGAATATGATGAGATGTCGTAATAAAGAAATTAGTGTGCATATCACTGAGAGATGCACAGCAGAAGCAAATTCGACTCTAGTAGACTCCAATTAAATGACTAGTGTGTGCATCACTGATACACATTCATAAATGCCAGGAAATGCTCTGTTGATAAGTGAGTCCATCACTGAAATACACACAAACCACAAATGATAGGACGGGCTTAAACTTCCCCCAACAACGTTGTGTGTCTTACGCGCTGCCTTCACAGGAGATGGACCGCATGCGTGATCGATGATACACAAACAGACGTCACAAGGCAAGAGCACGTCATGAAGGCAGGTCACAGCCGAAGGCTTGCTTGAGGAGTACCTCACGGGCAGAAATCACAAGCACGCGGGACGAGGCTCAACCGTCCCAACGGTAAGGTAAGACAAAGAGAGTACCTTACAGGAGCGGCTGGTGACATTTAAAAGTAGTGAGGCGTAAAAGTTTGGGGTCAGTGCACGTCAGCCTGACTGTCATAAGAGGGGTTCTCCCCCAGAGAAAATGTTGAAAAAATATTGGGCAAATTGTGCATTTTCAAGCATATGTAAGAAAACAAGAAAGTTAATAAAGCAATAGTGTGTTATGACATCAATAAAGAGATGTTATACATAGGTAGCTGCCTATTCAATATAACCACAGAACTTCATAACAAACCTTGCGATAACAATGCTGGGTACCTCGGATTTCTTTATTGATATAAAATGAACTCTACAGAGGAAAGGCAAGTGATTGTGATTTGCCAGCCGGAACACAAAGTTCATCCCCTGACAAATTCCTTGAATGTTTTGTGTGCATTTGGGAGGAGCTGAAAAGTGTGTTTTCGCCAAACCACTAGACACGTGTCAGGCCATAAACACTGGGCTCAGGACATTTAATAGCATTGTTAACATATCGTGATATGACAGTGAAAAATGCAACTAGAGAGTGAGTCAAATGCATTGTTCTGCTCAACCCCCAACGCACATAACTGAAGTGAGGCAGCAGAAACTCAGTTAGTGACATGCCAACTCATTGGTATATTTTAGGTTGGCTTAACCTCGAGTGTTTCAGGTACATTAGAGTGGTTTCTAGACATTCTTTCCGTTTCTTTTCTAGCCATGGGTGGTATTGTGTTGCCATATAAGGGCCATTGATTGGCCTGGTTAATGGCACGGATTGCCTGACCCACATGTGCTCCGCAATCAACATGTTAAGTATTGTAAAGTAAACCCCGCAGGCCAGACATAGTATAACACCTAATATTAGCGTGACAGTGGCCTGCCTGGAACATTCTATCCCCCGAGTGCCTCTGCCCTGAGGCCAGGCCCGGACATCCTAGAAAGAGAGGTTACGAGTTCATAAACAAACCCCCTCTGACTTCCCCGACCCCCAACTCGCTTCCTCCTCGTGTGCGGTGTGCACTGACACTGCCTGTGATCTGAGGCAGGCTGGGTTCATGCAGCAGGGCCGTTCAGCAGGAACACTGGCATCCAGCTGTTCCTACACACCACGGGCCTTTGTAATCACAATATTAGGGTTACTGTGGCACACCTACAAATATTGAATAAATCGAAAAAATGTGGAGATCAGGTTTATAAGCAAAATAGGGTACAGTTTTCCCTTAGCTTCTTTCCTACTCAACAAGATCAATTGACAAGGATTTCAAAACATCAATTTGACACCATCCAGTTTAAGTGTGGGACTGTAATTCTTTATTTTTTCTTTTGTTTTCGTCCATGAAGATTATTCATTATTTTTCATAAAATATTCTCAGCACATTATTGCCAACACGTGTTTCGTCTTTCCAAAGACTTTATCAAGGCTCACATAGTAAATAAAGCGCCAAAGTTCGATTTCCGGATAGTTATCAAAATTAGTAGGTGCAGAAATAATAAACTGCTACCTATCACTTGTAAGACAGTTAAATTAGTGAAGCGCCAAAGTGTGACTTCCTACGTGTTTAACGATTCCTAGGTGCAAATACGGTAAAGTGCCACCAGAAAAACGGGAAAACGGGAGTACAACGCAAACGCCGATCCGCGTATCAGAGTACCAGCACGGGCCTTTCACTCCCCGACTGAGACTCTGCAATCAGTGCAATGCTGTGGCAGTGGCAATTGGCCTAATGTGCAGGAAGAGTCTTTCGACAGACAAGCAAACCAAGAACAGAAATAAACTAACCACATCCTTTTTTGTGATGCGCAAACTAAATCCGAAGCAACAACACGAGCTTTACAAGAGCCCCAGCTGCGTTTCATTACACACACATTAATTTCAAATCACTTAAATATCCATAGTATTGAGGGCATGCCTGAAATTCTTGATGAAGGTCATTTCACCCTTCCACATGAACGAGACAGTCAAACTTACAGCTTTTTCCCCACCAACAAATCTAATGCAGCAGAAAGTGCCTTACACATGCTAGAAGTCAGGAGGGCTGCAATGTATTACATACAGATCACCCCAGACATCGGGAAAACACATCAGTTCTTTATAGGATATTCACCGCACCTCGAGATGCCATAATGAATTGGCACACTGTTTGATTTGGCCTGGGTTTCATTTTTCAGGGCTAATAATAGTATTTAAACCTTTACTGATAACCAGGGGGAACCCACATTCCCTCTCTGTTGAACATATATAACATCAAGAGTGTCATTATAGTGATTTACAGGGCTCATATATAAGGTTCAATAGAATATAAGATTCAATCACTGCAGGTCACTGAGAAAACAATTCTGAACAAAGTTGTAGGATGCCTGAGTTCTTGATCGATTTACAGCCACAAGAACTAGTCCTGACCTTTCTCGTTAATTAATGGATAAATTGGGCCGCGCAGGGATTTTATATTTCATTGTAGGCCAATCCACACCTTTGTCTCCCTCGAATTATTCTGCCTTTTTGAATTCAGAAAATCTTCACCTTATACAATGGCATGAGTCAGTCGCGTCTCGCGGGGGGGGGGGGGGGGGTCGCGCACGGGGGGAATGAAATATTTTTTTCAAAAACTTACCTCACAGCCGGTCCACGGGTCCACGCCACCTCTCAGACCTCTGATCCCCTGGGCGCCTTCACTAACGGTACTGGAGGGGCCTGCCAACCCCTCTCAGCCAATCCTGGCGCTGCCAGCAGCACCAGGATTGGCTGAGGGCACAGCTTATGCTACGCCCGCCGCCTGCCCATTAGGAGACCGAGGGGCTCCTAATGGGCATGCGCAAGGCAGTAAAAACACAAGTACACATGACTGGGCACGGACTAAAAATTAATCTCCATGCCCACTCGTGCGCACTTGTGCTGCCTTTCCCTGGCTTGTGACAATGCATGTCAGTCAACATGACGCCGGACCGCCCACAGTCCGACGTCATGCTGACTGACATGCATTGTCAGTTAGTTCTCCCCACCCTCGGCGTCTCTGAATTTAAGTAAACTAAGTTCAGAGACACCGAGGGAGCTGCGGGCGCGGGCGGGTGCGCGGGGGCGGGGGGGCTACGCCCCAACGCCCCAATGGACGATCCGCGCCTGGTACCTTAAACCGAAGAAACCGCTGCACTCTGGCATCTTCCTCAACCATAGCAGGTATATAGACCAAAGTCATCGTCCAAGTAGACAAAATAGGAAAGGGGTGAAAAATACAAACCACGAAACACCCCAATTAAAAGAAGATCAAGTAGCACAGTCAGTGGGCACCAACAACTCGAAGGCGAAGGAGCCAGCAAAGTAAAAATAAAGATTTATTTTAAAGTGCCATACAATAACCCACTAGTGCACAGGAAAACACGTCCTGCTCCAACTGCTTCTCCACCCCACATTCCAAGGCATCACATAAGTACATTCCAAAAGACATAAATACATTCTATGGATAAAAGGTAAGATATAGAGATGTATAGTAAAACCATAGAAATACATTATACAGAGAAAACGTTATTGACACAGTGAGATGACACCACAATGGGTCCGGTCAAACCGAATGCCGTTCACAGCCTTTCCGACTGACATTGTAATCAACCCCTTAGTAGCGTAAACGTTGGACTTTGGAAGGGTTAAGTTCACAGTAAGGACATTGTTCGACTTTGGAGGATTACATTTACTATTCCCACACCGACATAAGCAAAATCAGGGAAAGTGTTGGACTTTGGAGTGGTTAGATTTACTATTGCCCACTACATTCTAAGTACAAGTAGCAAAAGTGTTGGACTTTGGAGGGGTTAGATTTAGTATTTCCGTTCCAATCTACAAAACCGTAGGGAAAGCATTGGACTTTGGAGTGGTTATATTTACTATTCCCATTCCAATGTAAGCAAAAGTAGGGAAAGTGTTGGACTTTGGAGGAGTTAAATTGACAATTTCCATTCCAATCTAAGCAACACCAGGGAAAGTGTTTGGAGGAGTTAGATTCCTACTTCAATCTAACAAGCAGTTCGGAAAGTACTTGACTTTGGAGGGGTTAGATCCACCATACCAAATCCTTTTTTTCCTTTTAAATATTTAAATACATAACATTATAAAAATATTTAAAACAGATTTAAATAAAACATATGTACTCATTCTACATAAATAAAATTAAATGTAATGTAAAAAACAAATTTCATAATGCAAAAATACTATGAAATATATAAAAACAAATAAGAAATATTTTAAATAAATAACTTTCTGTACCTACTACCCTAAAAACACCAACCATTAACAAAATTAATAATTACTAAATTAGTTACTAAATAAAAAAATAATTAAAACAAATAATAAATATAAAACTCATTTGTAAAAATTTTGAAGTCAATGCACTGATGAAGGGGGGCGTGGCTAACAGCCAATGATGGCTGGACGCATGTGCTAGTAGCTCTGCACCAGCCCATCCATTATCCTGAACCATCGGTGGTCTGAGGTGGCGAAGGCGGCCCCTGTCGATGCTACAGGGTTGTGGCCAGACCCCCCCGGGCCACATTTTCAGTACATGAAAGGCCCCCTTTGCAGATCGTGACAGCCCGTAGCAACCGGCGACGACAGATCGCTGCCATGGCCCAATATGGTGGGTGAGATCCGGGGTCGCAAGATGCAATGAACCTGCTGAGCTTGGTGGCCGGACCTTGAACGGAGGAAAACTGCAGCTGTGACACCTGGAAAGCGGAGGCTGCATTGGAACATTGCCAGAGCAGAGGTATGTGTGGTGGATGCAGCCACAGCCCACTCAGGGGCCTAGCAGGCAGCCTCAAGTACTGTGTCGAGGTCTGACGCAGTGCGTAGTAGAGGAGGCCGGGAGAGATTGGTTGGCGGTTAGTGACAGGGGTGCCGGGAGTCCCAACCCTGCTGATGTTGGAGCACCCACTCAGCCTGTTGTGTATTGCTGGCTCCGGCCCCTCTTGGAAGCGGTTGAGGATTACCGCAGGTGCCCCAATTGGGTGAAGTATATGTTGGAGGGGGCGAGGTGCCTGTAATGGGAGTGGGGAAACATGGCTTTGTTCCTCTCCACTCCAGTGGTGGAGGCCGACTTGCACTATTAGGACAGGGCTGGCAGAAGAAGGATGCACACTGTGGTGCGAAGGTCCTCTGGGCCCACATTGGTTAGAGGCACACTGACCAGCACGGAGCAGCTGGCTGTGGGCTGTTTCTCCTTACCCCACCCCATCCCTTTCATGTGCTTGGAGAGAACAGTACCCACTTGTGTGGGAGTCCAGATGTCTGCGGAGATGACCAGCGAGCCGGAGTCTGTCTCTTTGGGGGCAGCGGTGTGAGGCGTGACTCACTCTTGCCTGTGACTCTGGTCAGCTGCAGGGGTTTAACACAGGTCCCCGCATCCCCCACGGTGCAGGGGGAGCTCCAGCTGCAGGGGGCCCACTCAGCACAGTACTCAGGTCTGAGCACTCTGGATAAAATTCAGAGCGGGGACCCTCTGTGTACATTGCAGGGGGGCTCCTTTAACTTTTCTTACGCCACTGTTC
This sequence comes from Triturus cristatus, assembly GCF_964204655.1. Lineage (NCBI taxonomy): Eukaryota > Metazoa > Chordata > Amphibia > Caudata > Salamandridae > Triturus > Triturus cristatus. The sequence continues at coordinate 1,821,179,961 of NC_140589.1, read as the reverse complement.
AGCTGCGAGTGGTGGGGTGGCCACTGGCACCAAGGCTGGACTTGCATACTCCTGCAACCCACTGTGCAGGGAGATGATGGACCTTGGCTGTGGGGCCTGGGCGAGATCCTTGGCTTGGCGCCCCCCCATCTGGATCAGGAGGAGAAGAACAAGAGGCATGGACTGATTTAGCCACTTTCTTCCTCCGCGTAATCTGGGGCCTGCACGGCGAGTGGCCACAGCATTGAGCATTGATACTCAACAGAAGTATATGGTGGAGGAGGCCTGAAATCGGGGGTGGGGGGCGGGGTAAGTTGTGGCCTGTTTTGATCGTAGGGGATTGCCTGGAGCCCCCCTGGAGATCACTTTCTTAGGAATCTCACAGGATACGACATACTGTCACATGCTACTGGATTGTGGCCTGGCTGGGCGCTCCCTCTGTGCATAGCAGCTAAACTGTCTGATCTCAGGCCTTACTGGCACCTTGTTTATTTTTCCAATTACAAATATGGGCAAGCCCAGGTCCAAACAGGGGACCTCGCAGTCGGTGGTGGGAGATGCCCTGCTTCCACCATCAGGGCCGAGAGACGATGAGGAGGTAGATGACGCCTCAATCCACTCTTGCCTGGACAAGGTCTTGGCTGCTATTGCGGACACTTAGGCCATGCTCCAGCAAGATAGTGGGGCAGTCTCTCCAGGCAGAGCACCATAAACTAGTATACCGAGTTAAAGACGTGAAGCAGTCTGTGGGCGAGCTTCTCCCCGATCAATAGTCAATGACCCGCAAGGTAGAGGACCTAACGGCCATGGTCCTCACCCTGGAATTACAGTAGAGGATGCAGAGGGCCAGAATTATCACAACAATATCCAAGTGATTGGCCTCCTTTAGGGGGCTGAAGGAACCAACATGATCTCCTTCCTAGAAAACCATCTTTCTACCACTGTTGCACCGTGCCAACTCACAACATTATTTGCCTTGGAGAGAGCTCACCGGATCCCGGTTTGCCCCCAGCACCAGGGAGACCACACAGGCCAGTTGTAGCGAAATTATCTTACAGAGGGCACGCACTAATGGCCCATTTGTAATAGAAAATAGGGTGCTGGTGTTCCTGGATTTTACTGCTGAAGTGCAACAAGAGCATGCATCCTTTGGGGAAACCAAGAAAGCTCTCCATGCAGAGGGCATGCAATACTGATTGATTTTTCCTGCCAAGCTCCATATAATACTGGATGGCAAAACCCATTTCTGTGACACTCCCAATGCAGCATGGACTTGGTTAGTCATACAAAGTGGATGCACCACATGTGGGCACTCTGGAGGAAAACAGGGACTGCTCAACGAAGAACTAAGAAGTGTCTTCAACAGCCCACCGGGATGTCCTCCTTCCGTGGGCCTTACTCCTAACTAATGGAACGCAGAGCTGCACTACAGGCCGTAGCCAAAATAGTATCCTCACAAAAGACACAAACTGGCATAGAATGTCTGACTCAGGGAGGTCGGCCCTGGGTGGCAGGGGTCTCCCGGTCATTATGCCACAGCCTATTAGCAATATAATTTGATGCACTATTTGATGGATTTTTTTCCCCTGACTTTGGTTAGGGACCTCTGGTTTGTATTTGGTCGTAATGTGATGCTGGTGATTTCTTTTTGTTGCAATATTAATGATGGGCCAGCACATTTACCGGGCCTTCTTGTGCTAACTTGCGCTAACTTGCCTTCCCCCGTCCGGTGTGCCCCTACCATGAATTGGAAGGCGGCTCTCCCTTAACAATGTTATTCCTTTTTAGGTTTGGACGGCCTGCCATTGCTGGACTGCCCTTGGGAGTGGGAGTTGATGGTTGGGACTTTATTTCGTTGCCAGGGGGGGGTCATGATCAGATTTGAGTCTGTCGAGGGGAGAATAGGGGAAGCGGACATGGGTGGAGGGTGAGAGTGCCATAGCTTTTTGTCATTGGAGACCCTCATGGTACCATTAAAATGACATTCTGGAATGTTCGAGGAATGGGGTTGGCTTCCAAACATCATAACATTCATCGCTATCTGTGCCGCCAGGGAGCCCAGATAGTAATGTTACAGGGTACCCACCTTACTGCAGAGAAATTCACTTGCCTGCGAAACAGGTGTCGCAAGTACCTTTTTGCAGCCTCCTACTCTGCTTATTCTAGAGGGGCATTGCTGTGGATCTAGGAGGGGACTCCCTTTAAGGCCACTCGATCCATCATTGAACCAGAGGGACACTACGTATTGGTTAAGGGTCAGCTCCTACGGAGGTAGGTTACTTTGGGTAGTATATATGTCCCTAACCACGATCAGATCCCCTTTCTCCAGGCGCTGTCCATGCCCATATCTTCCCTAGTGGCAGATTATCTCATTCTTGGTCGAAATTTTTACTGTGTTGTGGATATCCACCTGGACAGATCCGTGCCCCCTTACATGGAGAAATGGCACACTGGACTTTGAGGGGGTTTCTGTGACTGGGTGGAACATCGGACCTTTTAGATGTTTGGCAAATGCAACATAATCAAGATTACTGTTATTACTCACATCTCTATAAGTTACACACATGAGTAGATAGGTTTATCTTCCCAACATGCCTTGCCCCAAGTGTGACACATACTGAATACCTAGGGTGCACTCTGTCGGACCACTGCCTCATACTAATATTGCTTTGTCCTGCTGCCGAGTCGCCAGTAATTCTCACTTGGCGCCTTAACCCATCTTTCCTTGAGAATGCCTGTTTTAGGGATGCACTCCAAGCGACTATTTCTGAGTATTTCTGACTTAACCAGGACACTGCCACAGATCGCCTTATTGAATGGGACACTTTCAAGGTTGTAGTGCGGGGTCACTGTATAGGACAGACGTGGGGGTGAAGAGAGAGCTCTACAAGGAGCTTTCTACTCTAGGACATAGGTTGCATGACTTGGGTAACAATCTGGGCTCCGATTACATTATTCAGGCTCAATTTACAGAGGCGAAGGGTCATTATAATGCTGCCATGGAATGTCTCTGGTATTTGCACCAATGAGATTAGTTTGCTATGGTGTATGAGGAGGGTGGCAGATCAGGCAGGCTCTTGGCAAGGTTGGTGCACCCGGAGTCTAGAGGAACACCCGTAACCCAGATTTTATCCAAAAGAGGGGTCGCTGCTTTATTCCCCTAAGGCTATAAAAACAACCTGTTGTGGCTATTATGAAGCCCTTTAGAGGCAGCCAGGTTCCATTCTGCCATAGGGCCTGGAGGAATCTGACACCATTGCTGTTGTGCACTTTGGACCCGGTTTACCGAATTAGGAGGGCCTGTAACGGTGCAGGAAATTCGCCTAGCCATCAAAGAGATGTCTAATGGGAAAACCCCGGAACCAGATGGTTTGCCTGCAGAGTTTTATTCAACCTTTGCATCCGTCCTTGCCCCTAGATTGGAGGCCCTGTACGCTGAGGCATTGTGCTTGAGGCCACTGCCGGACTCGTCCTAGGACGCACTGGTGGACCCCCTCCCTGTCATCTGCCACACGCCTATCGGGATATCACCCTCTCTCTATGATCAACTGAGATTTGAAGATTCTCAGTAAAGTATTATCGACAAGACTGCTTCCCTACATGCCAGGTTTCATCCACGAAGACCAGAACAGATTTATTCCAACTAGGTCAACCTCAGAGAACCTTCGCAGGCAATACCATATCCTATATCATCAGGATATCAATCTCTACCCAGATGCTTTGATCAGGTCAATTGATATAGAGATGGCCTTTGATTCATTGAGATAGGATTTCCTCCTCTCAGTTATGAAACAGATGGGACTGGGCGAGGACTGGGCCCGCTGGGTGCACCTGTTATACATGAGCCCTACAGCACGGGTTAAGATAGGGGGCATAATTTCAACCTCATATGATGGACACCGAGGTACCAGACAGGGGTGTCCGCTGTCTCCCCTTCTGTTTGCCTGGCCACTGAGCCCTTGGTGGTGCACTTCTGCCAGCAGGGGGCGGGTCATGGGATGGTCTTGGAGGGCAAGGAACATGATATATATCGCTATATGCAGATTACCTGTTGCACTATCTGGCAGATAAAAATGGAGGTGTTACTAATGCCCCTGTGTTCTCGCGGTTTCCAGGCCTTCGAGTTAATAGAACCAAGATCCACCTTTTCCCCATGACTGTGGGGATGACACAGTCATCTGACTTGCCAGCGAGACTTGCCTGGTCGCCTCAGTCTTTTCGCTATCTAATAATAAAACTAATATGTATTATATTAATTAAAATATATATTTACTCCACTGTATTAAACAATATCATATACTACACTTAGAAAAAATATTCTGTACCTAAAAAAACCAAAATTCAACATATCTGGCTGCCTCTCTTCCGATGCCTTCTTGCTTTTAGATGAACGATTTCATAGTCTAAGCCTGGTAGTTAATGCAGGTGCTTATTATCTCTACAGCCTCTGACTTTCTTTGAAATTAAGGAGTTTTTAGGACTGAGAAAATGAGTAGGAAACCCCCCCATCCCTTGTTCTCTGAGGTACTTCAGGTGCTGAGCTGAAAAGTTGAAAGTTTATTCCGGCCGCAGGGTCCCACCTCACAATGCCTTTCTTTTACATCAAGACTGCATCAAATTCAGCCAAAACCAGGAAATGCTCAGATCAGACCACAAGGTGATATTTTAGGATTACAATATACAATATTGTACTTTCACCACACAGTTTCAATGTTCCATTTGAACACTGGAATGCTAGGAGCTCCACTGAAGACAAGAGCGTGGCAGAAGGCCAATACCGCATGGTGCAGACCCAATGTCTGTCCTTAAGAGTCTCCCTGTATAATTTTCAACATTCTACCCTCAGTGAGTGGAATGTTCTAACAGCATTATATCTATTCTGTCTTGGGCTATACTTGTTGTTAAAGGTTCTAAAGCAGAGCGACAGGCAATCACCTCTGGGTTGTTAAAGGCTCTCTCCTTGGAATAGGTCCTCTCCTGCAGCTCAGGGTTATAACTCGGGTTTAGGTACTTTAACAACAGGTATAGCCCTCAGCAGCGGAACATAATGCAGGCTCGAGCTAGCCCATCTGGCAGTGGGGCAATGCCAGGAGAGCTGGTCCAAAAAGACATTGTGGACAGTTTTATTTGCCTTTTTTTTTATGGCCACGGTGGGCTGGTTCCATGATGCCTATTGTATTGCTACTCTAAAGGAGACCTGCAGAACAGATGTTGCTGCTGCATTGCTAGGGATATTTTCACAAAAGCGCGCAGCAGCAGACACATGTGTACACACACACAAACACCAGATATCTCAGAAGGGCTTCTGCTAGATACTACCTACAGAATGTTTTGCAATGGGAGGTGGGCAGGTAAGCCCGCTATGGAGTAAGCCGCAGAACAATGTTGCTCCCGCCAGCCTGCCCTAATCCGTCGACATCCTGCTATGTCCTTCCACACTAACAAGCCTCAAAGATGATGGTGTTTCGTCAGAACCTGAATCGGACAAAGACAACATGAGACAAACAGTCTAGACTTAAGTATTAGTATCCAAAATGAAGAGGGAAGCCATAAGAGCTTGAGACCAAGATGGTGGCAGGACAATGAGCTGCAGTGAAACCAGTGCCTAGTTTGAGCCGGTGGTTTTCTAATTGTCAACACCGGGGCTTGTACCAGTCTGCAATGACAATTGACTGCCCTCCAAGTCTTCCTTGTGGCTTTGGGGGCCTATAGTAGGCTGCATTGTCACACTTTTAAGAGTGTAATGATTAGTAATTGTAGTGGTACTGACATTGGCATTTCTAGCAGGGGCACTGCTTGGGGCAAGCTGCAGGGGCCTCCTAACGAGGGCCCTGGCACAA